>NC_091283.1:196700439-197300439 GCF_032444005.1 Ranitomeya imitator
ATAAATCGACGGTAATCCCCAATGATGCCAAGGAATGCCCTCACTTGTTTTGTACTTAAGGGCTTGGGCCAGTTTTGAATGGCCTCAATTTTGTTCACTTGAGGTTTGATAACCCCCCGGCCGATCACGTATCTTAAGTACCGGGCTTCCGTGAGACCTATCGCGCATTTCTTTGGGTTTGCTGTTAACCCTGCGACTCTAAGAGACTCCAGCACTGCTTGTACCTGGGACAGATGGGTATCCCAGTCGGTACTAAAGATGACTATGTCATCCAAATAGGCCGACGCGTAATCTCTATGTGGCGCTAACACAATGTCCATCAGCCTCTGGAATGTGGCCGGAGCCCAATGTAACCCAAAAGGTAAGACAATGTATTGATAGAGACCCTCTGGGGTTATAAAAGCAGTCTTTTCTTTCGCTGACTCTGTTAAGGGAACCTGCCAGTAACCTTTCGTGAGATCCAATGTGGTGAAGTACTGGGCCTTCCCCAGTCTCTCAATTAGCTCGTCCACCCGTGGCATGGGATACAGGTCAAATTTTGACACTTCATTCAACTTCCTAAAGTCATTACAGAAGCGTAATGACCCATCAGGTTTTGGTATTAGTACAATGGGGCTAGCCCACTCACTTCGGGACTCCTCAATGACTCCCAACTGAAGCATTTGCTTTACCTCGGCCGCGATGGCTTGCCTTCGGGCTTCTGGCACTCGGTACGGTTTCATCCGCACCTTTACCCGGGGCTCAGTGACAATGTCATGCTGAATCACTGAGGTTCGCCCCGGCAGCTCTGAGAATACATCCATATTCTGCTGTACCAAAGCTTGAGCCTCCCGCCGCTGCTGTTTTTGAGGGCATCATTGACTTTTACCTCACACCCGGCTGTGTCCTTGGCCAGGGCCAGAGAGACCTCCGATTGTATGACCGTAGTTGCATCTGTTACCAAACATTCTCGGTCCTTCCAGACCTTTAGAAGGTTTACATGGTACAACTGCTCGGGTTTTCTTTTCCCGGGTTGGTACACTTTGTAATTCACTTCCCCCACCTTCCCCCGTATCTCATAAGGCCCTTGCCACTTGGCCATGAGTTTACTCTCTGGGGTGGGTACTAGTACCAACACCCGGTCTCCTTCTTTAAAGGTCCTGACCGTGGCCCTTTTATTATATGTATGGCTCTGAGCGGCCTGGGCATCCAACAGATGCTCCTTTACTATGGGTTGCACGACTGCAATCCGATCCTGCATACTTGCCACATACTCGATAACACTCTTATGTGGAGTGGGCTCCTGTTCCTACGTCTCTTTGGCTACATCCAGCAGTCCCCTTGGGTGCCTGCCATACAATAGCTCAAATGGGGAGAACCCCGTGGACGCCTGCGGTACCTCGCGTATGGCGAACATTAAATATGGCAATAACATATCCCAAACCTTCCCATCCTTGGCGACCACCTTTTTGAGCATGGCCTTGAGGGTCTTGTTAAACCTCTCGACCAACCCGTCAGTTTGTGGATGGTACACTGACTTACGCAACTGTTTAATTTGGAGCAATTTACATAGCTCCCTCGTCACTTTAGACATAAAAGGGGTTCCCTGATCTGTAAGGATCTCCTTGGGAAGCCCAAGGTGACAAAACATGGCAAACAGTTCACGGGCTATTAGTTTAGCCGAAGTGTGCCGGAGCGGTATCGCCTCTGGATACCGGGTGGCGTAGTCTACAACTACTAATATGTGCTGTTGGCCCCGGGCGGATTTTACTATTGGTCCCACCAGATCCATCGCTATCCGCTCAAAGGGTACTTCTATGATGGGCAGAGGCACTAATGGACTCCGGTAGTTCGTGGTGGGTGAGGTTAGTTGACACTCAGGACATGTGTCACAGTACTTTGTAACCTCAGCGTAGACACCAGGCCAAAAAAACCTCTGTAATATGCGCTCTAACGTCTTTTTGGCCCCCAAGTGCCCCCCAACATGTGAGTGTGAGCCATGTCGAGCACCGCCCGACGATAGGGTTGGGGCACTACCAGTTGTTCCACCACCTCATCCCGGATTTTATCAACCCTGTACAGTAACTCCTGGTTGACCGTCATCCGGGGAAACTCCTTTTCTGCACCAGGTTGTTGTGCCACCCCATTCACCTCGATTACTCTTTCCCTTGCCCGGGTCAGAGTGGGATCCTGGAGCTGGGCAGTCCCAAACTTACCAGGTGACACCTCCAGCTCAGGAATTGGTGGATTCTCTTCCACTTCTCCTGCCAATACCTCTAGGGGAAACCTATCGGGATTACACACTGTCCTTATCGTGGCGACCCCTACGGCAGGTGTCCCTGACTCGGGATCTTCGGGTTCTGCACCCGGAATGCTTTTTACCCTGAGAGGGTTAACTCTGGTCTCCCAGAGGGACCAGAACAACGGCAAGTCTCTATCCATCACAGTCCCATACGGAAGAGTCTTTACCACTCCCACCACATGTTTTATCTCTCCACATGGGGTGGAGAACGTGACCTCCGCAGTCGGGTACTCTCGGAGGTCCCCATGTATGCACACTACCCCCACCTTTCGTCCATTAGGACTGTCCCCAGCAACCAGGGACCCGTGTACCAGGGTCACCAAGCTCCCCGAGTCCAAGAGAGCATCCGTCTGGTACCCGTTAACGAGCACTCTGCACAGCTGAGGTTCGGTACCGGCAGGGTCTGTAGTGGCAATGCAGACTGGCTGGGCATACATAGACACGCGGTGGGTATACTCGCAGTCCATGGGTTCTGTTGTTAGGGGGCAATTAGCAACCACATGTCCAGGTTCTTGGCACCGCCAACACGTAATGACTGTGGCACGAGGTTACCTTGGAGCCAGTTTAGGGGACACAGGTCTGTGGTCACTCTCTTTCCGAGACAACCCCTCAGCACGGACTCGGTCCGGTTTTGTCCCAGTGGAGGGTCGTGGACTTTTCTCAGACTCCTGGGCTGGCGGAGCCTTACGTGACAGCCGAAGCGGAGCAGTGTCCCGTATAAAGTCCTGGGTGGCCTTATATCGCTCTATGAGACCTACAACCTGGTCTAGGGTACCCGGGTCCCCTTGACCCACCCAACGCTGTATGGCTGCTGGCAGAGCCCTCACCAGTCGGTCGACCACCACCCTCTCCACAATCTGAATTGTGGTTAAAGTCTCAGGTTGGAGCCACCATTTCACAAGCTGCAATAAGTCAAAAATCTGAGACCGGGCAGGCTGGGCTTCCATAAAAGTCCAAGAAAACACCCGTTGAGCTCTCACATAAGTATTAACCCCCAGTCAGGCAAGGATCTCACCTTGTAGCTTGGAATAGTCCTGGGCATCCTCCCGACTGAGGTCAAAGTAGGCCTTTAGCGCATCACCCCTCAAGAACGGAGCCACAACTTCAGCCTACTGTGCTGCTGGCAGATTCTCCCGCTCTGCCGTGCGCTCATAGACGGTGAGGAAAGCTTCCACGTCATCTTCCGGACTCAATTTCCTCAAAGCAGAGTGGACCTTGTCTCGGGCATCGCGACGTTCCGGGGTCGGTGCTGGAGGTGCCTCACGCAGGGCTGTAATTTGCTGCAGCAACAGGCTATTTGTTTGTTGCTGTTGTTGCTGTGTGAGGACCAGCTGCCTCAGGATCTCCTCCATTTTGTCTGTAGGCCTGAATTGTAATGTAGCAGGCTTAATAACAGACATGCAAATGGTGTTGGGGTATGCCTTAATTCACACTGCTCTGCATTCTCCAACCAAATGTGATGCAGCGAGGTCCTTGCTGTGCAGTGAGTAGGCAGTGACACATATAAAGTTCAAAATAAAGTCTTGTTTATTTTATAGCATACTCACAAACCGAAAACATAAGCAACAAGTCCTTCAGTATGCAGCCGGGAAAAGTAAAGACAGTCCACAATCCGTTGCCGTGGACGTATTACACCACTGTGTACGCTGGGGTGTCAGGCTTTTTAGACTCTGCCTGGCCCGTGTTGCTCCACACGGAAGGAGCTCCTCATAAACCTCCTGCTAGGTCTGACTCCCAGACCATTACTGACACACCCAAACTCTCTTGCAGGGTTTTTTTTTCTTTCCTCCAGATTCTATGGCCATGGGCCACTATAAGATCTGGGCTGGAGGAAAAGGACCGGCCCCACTACCTTCCTGCAGTCCGTTTCAAAAATAAAAGCCCATACCGGGTTTTCCTGAATAATTTCTGGGTCAAATAACTTGATCCAGTTCACACTCACTTTTATTCTTCCCTGTGTCTCACAGGCAAACCTGCTGTGAGCACAGGGTACTCCAGCGGATCTAATATGCTTCTAAGCACATCCTGGGGGATACATAGCGACCCTCACATATGACACCAGTCACTGCCTTACAATATATATACTTAGGCCAGAGAGGGCTCTTTACTCTTTAGGCTGGGGCTAACATCTATGGCAAGTGTGCGACCAGGGAAGGATAATCCAACACTTACGACTCTGTGTCGCAGATGCAGCATGTCACAATGTGACGCCTTAAGGAGTCAAATTTTGACGTGAATTCTTCGCTTTAGTGTTGAAAAGCCACTCCAAACTGTATATCAAGCTGTACAATCTGTACATGGGAATATTTTGTGTGGTTTTGATGTGCTTTTTTATTTTTATTAGACTACAAAACTAACAAAAGGAATCTCAATGAAAAACACAAGCGATGTGACATCTAAAAACTACACAAAAAGGCATTTTGAATCTCTCCCTTTGATTATATTGAGAAAACTCGACCACAAAAACCCAATGGTTAGAGAATGCAATGTCTGAAACAAAAACGCATCAGGGGGTCAAATACACACAGGACTTGCATGAGAA
Source organism: Ranitomeya imitator (assembly GCF_032444005.1). Taxonomy (NCBI): domain Eukaryota; kingdom Metazoa; phylum Chordata; class Amphibia; order Anura; family Dendrobatidae; genus Ranitomeya; species Ranitomeya imitator. The sequence goes on from NC_091283.1 coordinate 196,705,263, forward strand.
TAGAAAAGGATGAGGAACCAGAGGCTTCTTGTAAGCCAATTTTATTTATTGGACGTTGTAGGTGATTCTGGGAATGAAAGCGTTAAGCAAGGTCTTAGCTAATTAATGCAGGCCACGAATGGATTCAGTCTTGTTCGGAAGTGCCTCCAGGACACACCAGCCACTCTTAACTGGCGCCAACTTTTATGTTCGCTCGCTAGAAAATGACACCTCTTTATTTTGTAAGGCGACTGTCTACTGTACAAGAACCCTCGCTGGGTCCTGTGTATCACTACAAGATACACTTTGTGATGCTGTAAGAATGGACGTGAATGCCCATGGCAGTAATGACGGCTGTGTTATCACTGAGCCAATATGTTATGAAGCTGTTATTATAGAATTGTTGTTTGCACTCTACCGGAAAATATATTGTATATGTTTCCTGCTGGCATAAAACATAGTTTTTGACATTGGATGTTCATGAGCAGGCATGTTAAGGCCTTATACTATATTTATTGGCCATACATTTCCACGTTCATTTCATAATGAGACTTGCAGCCCAGACTTCTTCATGTTCAATTTATTCGAAGGCAGAGACAGTGACGTCAACACTAATAGGGCGCCGGCGTCACGTGTGACAACACCGCATGAGAGCCCCCGGGAAGAGTGAGTGCCGGGGAGAGTATAATCTTTTTTTATTGGGGCCAAACATTTTGATTAATAAGGGGTTGTCCGAGTAGTGGACAAATCCTTTAAAAATAGTCGCTCTCGGCAGCACATCATCATGTCTAACCACATCGTCCTGTACTGATGAGAACAATGACCGCCTATGTGTACAGACTGATCTATTGCAGATCATTGTGTATTCATCGTAAGAGTATATACATTATGAGATTATTAAATGGTTGTCAACTACTGGCAAACATGTAGCCGATAGGCGGCCATTTAACGTCGCTGTCACAATACGTATTGCGACCCAATGGGGAGGGGTCAATCGGCGGACGGCACAACACACAACGGGTTGGTAAAGTGGTGAGGAATAGGGAAATGAGGAATGGTCACCTCCTGCTCAAACCTGAGCCTGACCCTAGTCTCCCCTAAGCCTTAAGTGGGTACTTCCCCCACCGCCGTCAGGAACCTCGTCCCTCACTGTCACCTTACACTGCCCTGGCTAGTGCACTGTCCGGAAAGAGCGCTAGCCTCACCACTGCAGATGGTACCAAACAGGGGACAGTGACAAACATGAGCCAGACGTGGTAATAACACAACTTAGCTTTACAACTTCCTTTGCTGCAAAGCACTGTAGCACAGAATAAAAACACCAGGATCACGAACTCAGCTGAAAAACCACAGCAAATCCTTACTCCAGGATTGGTCACTGTAGATTGCTCTATGACCAACAGTCAGCTGATGCATCAGGTGACTATTTAAAGGATGGTGGGAGTGGTCACCACCCACATCAGCTGACCTAGTAACTCTGCCACTGCAGTACACAGCCAGCTAGGGAAACTAAAATTAACCCCCACTGGTCCTCAAAGGAAAAAAAGCTTCATTCAAAACATAGTGGAACCAGAGCTGCCACAAATCCAAAAATGGTTCATGACAGTACCCCCCTTTCAATAAGGGGCCTCTGGACCCTCAACACCAGACCTCACCAGAAACAATGTACGGTGAGGACACCTCGATCCACTAGAGTTCACCTCTGCAGTCACCTGATCCTCACGTTTACGGTAAATGCAGCCCAATGGAGATGGCAATAAGCTAGGCTCCGGAGCAACCACAAATCTCCAGGGCGCCGACCTGTGAAATACGTAGTGTACCTGCATTACTGGGGGTAACTCCAGCTGGAAAGTCCCCAGACTGAGAATGGCTGACACCGGATACAGCCCGATCACCCCAGAACTCCAGGTCCCAGAAGTAAACTTCCACCTGATGTTTTTGGTGGACACCCACACGTATTCATTCACACAGGTCCGTACCTGATCATTTATTTCCACACATGCATTTGTCACCGGATGGTGAACTCTTTGAGGAACCAACAGTAGAGGCGTCCCCTGTGTCGCCGAACTCTTACTCTCAACTACATACAGAGGGAACCACCACTCTCCTCTGACCCCTCCTCCTCAGAGGACTCTGAGACTCAGAGTTTTATCTGTGTGAGGATTGAGTCCTGCCCCCACTCCCTGGCAGCACCTTCGCTGCCTCCACCAGAGAAGAAGAGGTAGATTTAAGAAGGACGGCAGAGACAGTAGCTCTCAGGCAACAATCCTTGCAAGACTGGTCCCAACTGATTACTTAATGACCAGGTTGTGTTTCTTCAGACAGGGGAGACCTAGGACGATGTAAGTTGGCATACCCTCCAAGACGTAGCACGACAGGGACTCTCAATGAAGAGACCCTATACGCAGGTTAATATTGTCTACGACTTGGGTCACACTTCCCTGGCTGAGTGCGACAGAGTCAATTGCCTGAACGCTAAGGGGTCTCACCAGTATCCTACCCATTAGACCATGGGTCTGGACAAAGCAAGAATCCACTAAATTGACTCCCGCTCTACTATCCACAAGCACCAGTAGAGTCTCAGTAACCCCGCCAACCACCACTTCAGCAGGAATGCTACACTGAGACGTAAAGATGGAGAATACATACACACCCTGGTCGCCTCCCTCCATACGACAAGGGGGACGCAGCTTTTGAGATGGTGAGCTTACTTTGGCACGAGCTGGGTAGACATTGATGGCATGACCAGTCTGACCACAGTGGAAACATGCCCCCATTCCACAGCAAACCGCAGGCAATTAGTTTGAGAGGAAACTCCTCTCAACTGCAAGAGTTTGTCCATCTGCACCAGTGTGTCCTCCTCCCCAGAAAGAACAACAGGGGGTAGATTCGGAGTATGTCTCTCCCTAAGGTGTCTATCCACCCGGATAGTAAGGGCCATTGCGGCTTCCAACGACCCAGGAGTAGCGTACTGCACAGAGTATCCTGTAGCCTAGATGACAGACCCTGACAAAAATTACTCCTAAGAGCAGGGTCATTACACTGTGTGTCAGTGGCCCATCTCCTAAACTCTGAGCAGCACTCCTCAGCCAGCCGGCCACCCTATTTGATTTTATGGAGTCTAGACTCAGCCAGTGAGACGCCATAAGGATCCCCTTACACCAGCGCCAATTCCGCAAAAAACTAGTCCACCGACCGCAAAGATGGTGAATTGGTCGGCACGGAGAAGGCCCAGGATTGGGGATCACCCTTGAGAAGGGAGACTATGATCCCCACACGCTGTTCTTCACTCCCTGAAGAATGAGAGCGGAGCCTGAAATATAATCTACAGGCCCCCTGAAAAACCAAGAATTTATTTCTCCCTCCAGAAAACCTGTCAGGGAAAGATATCTTGGGTTCCAGTTGAGCCTGCACATGAGCCGAGACCCAGAACCCCGACAACTGCTGAAGCTGCCGCACCACCTGTCACCGCAGCTCCTTAACCTCATCAGTGAAGGTCTGGGTCAGCTGAGCAAAAGCCTGTACTTGAGCCATTGGTTCACCAAAAAAAAAAGTATCATTCGGTGATAATGTCATGAAATATACAACGACCCAATGGGGAGGGGTCGGTCAGCAGACGTCACGACACACAACGTGTTGCTAAAGGGGTGAGGAAGGCCCTACCAATAGGGAAATGAGGAATGGTCACCTCCTGCTCAAACCTGAGCCTGACCCTGCACTCCCCTAATGCCCTAAGTGCGTCCTTCCCTCCACCACCTCATCCCTCGCTGTCACCACCTCACACTGTCCTGGCTAATGCACTGGCCGGAAAGAGCGCTAGCCTCACCACTGCAGATGGTACCACACAGGGGACAGTGACAAACACGAGACAGATGGGGTAATAACACAACTTAGCTTTACATCTTCCTCTGCTGCAAAGCACCGCACCGCAGAATAAAGACACCAGGATCTCGAACTCAGCTGAAAAACCAAAGCAGCCAGCAAACTCCTTCGTCCAGGCTTGGTCACTGTAGATTGCTCTATCACCAACAATGAGCTGACACATCAGATGACTATTTAAAGGATATTGGGAGTGGTCAGCACCCACATCAGCTGACCTAACAACTCTGCCACTGCAGTACACAGCCAGCTAGGGAAACTAAAATTAACCCCCACTGATCCTGAATGGAAAAAAGCTTCATTCAAAACATAGTGGAACCGAAGCCACGAATCCAAAAAATTGATTGTGACAGTCGCAGGTCTGGCAATATAAACGAGTTGTTAGACCTCACCAAGATGTCAATAAGGGCTCACTAAGGCATCAGTGATTTTTCTTCTTGTACATAACAATGGTCTTCATTTCATCATGGTTTTTGATCAGAGTTTGGTCAGAGTTTTATTGTTTTTTCTGAGATAAAAAAAAAATGATAGAGTTTTCTCAAGATTCTCTTATGAAACTGTTCTTCAAAATTGAACACCACATAGATGGTATCAAAAGGCTGTTAAAATTTTTAACAGATCCATAGATTTGCATTGGAGAGGTTGATCTGGCAATCAGATTAATATCGGACAAGTCTATGTGCTTATGGTAGAGCTACTTGGTCCGACAAAATGATTGGATATGTGAACTAACCCATAGACTAGTGTTCCCCAACTTCAGTCCTCAAGAGCCACCAACAGATCACGTTTTCTGGGTTTCCTTAGTATTGCACAGGTGAGAGAATTATCATCTAGGCTATACTAAAGAAATCCTGAAAACATGATCTGCGTAGCTTTTAAGGAATGGATTTAGGGAATATTGCCATAGACTATCACAGGGCCGAGCACTATTCATGAAAAACATGAATAAAACTTGTACAAAAGTAACTGATGTCTGATTGAGCCCTTTCCTGAATGTCTACCCATTACAGTCTATGGACTTGTTTCATTATGGACCATTGTGTGAATTTTGGATCAGATTAGTTGATCAACATCATCCACTCAAGTCAATGAACAGTCAAAGAAGTCCCTCACACACTGTATGTCTCTACTATAGGGCAAAAAATGGAGACACAAAGCGCAAAATAGGGTCTTATCCTATAGATAACCAAGAGAGCTTTCTTAGAATTGCTCACCTGATTTTATTGGATGAAGAGCGTGTAGCGATTTCGGCTGCTGCAGATCCCCAAGCCGATCAACGGCCGTATGACAATATAAACTGTGCAGGAGGTGTGGGTTAAATCCGCGCTGCCTTAATGATGAAGTTCCAAGGAAAATAAGTTTAGACGGTGGTTTATTCAACGTGTTTCAAGGTCAGTGCGACCTCTTCTTCAGGAAATTCAACATACGTATGTAGTATTTGGAATTTCCTGAAGAAGAGGTCGCACTGACCTTGAAACGCGTTGAATAAACCACCGCCTAAACTTATTATCCTTGGAACTTCATTATTAAGGCACAGCGGATTTAACCCACACCTCCTGCACACTTTACACTGTATGTCACCACACAGTATGATGGCCCCCAGTTTCACCTCCAACTACTGAGAATTAAAAAAAAAATAGAACTACCAACCTCCCCACATTCCCCCTATGGAGGACACCAATCTGTACACTGTGAAGATTGAGCTTCCACAAAGCTCAATCTTTTTTTGTGTTTTTGTGAAAAATAATTTCTTTAAATAATTTCGAAAAACATATATCTATCAAAAGCTTGCTGAACACATCCTTACTTGAATCTCGACAAGTGTCTGTGAAAGGTTAGCCTGTGGTACTTTTCTAAACTCATGGCACAAAGAAATAAAATCCCATTCCAAGAACAGGTTTATATGTGTGAACTCTGACAGAGAGTGAGATCACGGCAGGCAGATGTGTTGAGTCATGAAAGACCTGATGGAAGATTTTTTATTTCTGAGGAGACAGGGTATTTGCAAGCTGTCCTGGATTTTATTCTGAGCCCTGGAGCTCAGGCACCTGACAAAGTCATTTATTTTGCTTTTGTGATGTTTTCGAATAGGTTTTCTACAGTTTGGAAACACAAGTGTAATGATGAGAACGTGACTGTTTACTGCATATCTGCAGCTCAATAAAAACTTGAGTCAATGCTTCTATCATATGGAGTCGCGTGTACATTCTCGTCAAAATAATCAATGTGAACGGTGCGTTCCCATGAGTTAATTATGCCTTGCCAATAAGAGCATAGGACAGGAAGCATCATAAAAAAAGATTAAAATGTGGAGTTTTCTGGTGCACAGGATCACTTTACTGAGAAGCAGGTACACACTTGTTTTATTGCAAAGTAGGGTAAGCAGAGAGGGGACATTTATAAGTTTTTTTTTGTTTTAAGAAAACCTGTTAGTAAGAAGGAACCTATGTAGCCTGGGGTAATGCAGGATAAGGCAAGGAAACACCTTTCCAATTATACCTGTTCAGCTGTTATCCGGGGCTCCGTTGCACCAAAATTATGCAAATTAGGCTTACAAGAGCCAGAGCCACCCCCGACTTCTGCTGCAGGACATCACATCTGGTCTCGACTGTCATCCTCTGGCGGGGAGAGCCAAAGACTGCAAGTGCACTGATACGCCTACCTGTGCACTTGCAAGATTAATTTGCATAAGGTTATTACATGACCTGTCAGCACAACAGACCCTAGATAGCAATTGAATAGGTATTGTTGGAAATGTGTTTCCTCCCCTATCCTGCATTACTTCGGGTTCATTCTTACTGACAAGTTCCAATTAGCCACTGTGACAAAGTCATTTGTAAAGTGCTGGAGGGGAGATACGTTTCACTGAGGTTATTAGCTTCAGTGATTGAAACCCAGAAGTTTGCTCCACTACATTATGTGTTGAGAGGAGTTAATCGGCTATTTTAAGGGCTGGGTTTTTGTGGACAACCGTAGAGCAGGTGAGTGGTTATTCACCTCATCTCCACACCAGGGTGTGGTGTGGGGTATAAATCTGAGGCATTCAGTGTTCAGTGAGCCTGGAGAGGCTAACTCCAGAGAAGTGTTTGTGTTTGTGCTAACCTGAACCGTGTGTTTTGCTAACCCCGCTACCACAAGGACTGTGCCTTGTGTTACCACTTTGTTTTGTTCTTCCTGTTTTTGCCCAAAGGGCAATGTTTATTTTTACTTCCCCATGATTTATGCCACACTTATAATAAACCAGTGAAGATCTTAACTAGACAGTGTTCCCATGTCTACCTCCGAGTACAGCTAAGTGAGCCGATCTACCACACCACTCATTGTTACATGGAATGCAGCTAACCTGGGCTCCAGGGAATACAAAGAACTGAAGACAGGGGCCCCAAGGACAGGCAGGTACCCAGCTTTGATAAGAATGTTGCCTGCCTTATATTTCACTTTTTGGAACTGAATGTGGCAGTAAGAAAATCATGTGTGAATCAAAGCCAAAGGGATTCTATCCTGTGTAACCTATATATTGTTTCAAGAACTTTCTAACATTTCAATTGCCAATAACTAAACAAAACAACAAGTGCAAGATATATTACATACACTTACCTGGTCAGGCAGAAAATTCCCACAGTGTTAAGAAGGCACTGATTAAGAGTATTTAAATGGCGATAAAAAACAAAATCTGAAATTTGTATTAAAATAAACGAATTATTGGATTGTGATACCATTTCACTATTTTGGGGTGCATATAATGTTTTGATTGTTTTTATTGTATTTTCTAGCTTCCATGTATTAATCATACATAGGTTAAATATTTTAGATCTTGATAGATCAAACTTTTATTGAGAGGGTAACAACATTTATTGACAGGGGATTTGATTCCAATTACATAGCTAAGTCTAGAAATATTTAAAAAGTGACAAGTTTTAGCATTTTAACTGTTTACCAAAACAAATTCAAGATCCAGTTATATAATCAGCATTTTCTTAAAGTACAGACTCTCAGCTTTCATTTGAGGGTATTCATATTCTTCTTGGAGCAAGGGTTTAGGAATCACAGCTTTTTAGTATGTAGTTGTCGCCTTTTAATGGGACCAAAAGTAATTAGACAATTATCTCAAAAACTCTTAAACGTGCTCCATTGGCTTTTCCCTCATTAATCAATCAATTAAGCAGGTAATAGGTGTGGAGCTAACAATCGTTAGGTTAAAGAAAAAAAAATCCATCAGAGAGATAGCAGAAATGTTAGGGTACCGTCACACAGTGGCATTTTGATCGCTACGACAGCACGATCCGTGACGCTCCAGCATCGTAACAATATCGCTCCAGCGTCGTAGACTGCTGTCACACTTTGCAATGTACGACGCTGGAGCGATAATTTCATGACGTATGTGCGATGTAGAAGCCGCTGGTTACTATGCGCACATCGTATACAATATAGTGCACACCTTTGTTACAGCATGCGATCATGCCGCCACAGTGGGACACTAGACGACGAAAGAAAGTTTCAAACGATCTGCTACGACGTACGATTCTCAGCGGGGTCCCTGATCGCAGGAGCGTGTCAGACACAGCGAGATCGCTGGAACGTCACGGATATATCGCTGGAACATCACAAATCGTGCCGTCGTAGCGATCAAAATGCCACTGTGTGACGGTACCCTTAGGAGGCCAATGCTTGGTACATTCTACAAAACAAAAGAGTGCACTGGTGACCTTGGGAATTCAAAAAGGCTTGGATGTCCATGGAAGACATCAGTGGTGAATGATTGCAGAATCCTTTCCACAGTGAAGAAAAGCCCCTAACAACATAAATCCAAGTGAAGATCACTCTCCAGGAAGTAGGTATATCAATATCTACAGTCATAGCTAAAAGTGTTGTCATCCTTAAAATTCTTTAACAAAATGAAGCATTTCTCCCAGACAATTATTGCAATTACACATGTTTTGTTATAAACATGTTTATTTCCTTTGCGTGTAATGGAACAACACAAAAACATGGAGAAGAAAGGGCAAGTTGGACATAATTTCACACTAAAACCCAAAATTGGGCCAGACAAAATTGTTGGCACCATCAACTTAATATTTAGCTGTACAGCCTTTGGAAAAAATAACTGCAATCAATTGCTTCCTATAACCATTTAAAAGATTCTTAAAGGGACACTGTCACCTGAATTTGGAGGGAACAATTTTCAGCCATTGAGGCGGGGTTTTTGGGTGTTTGATTCACCCTTTCCTTACCCACTGGCTGCATGCTGGCTGCAATATTGGATTGAAGTTCATTCTCTGTCCTCCATAGTACACGCCTGCGCAAGGCAAGATTGCTTTGTGCAGGCATGTACTACGGAGGACACAGCATGAACTTCAATCCAATATTGCAGCCAGCATGCAGCCAGCGGGTAAGGAAAGGGTGAATCAAACACCCCAAAACCCAACTCCATGGCTGAAGATTGTTCCCTCCAAATTCAGGTGACAGTGTCCCTTTAAACCTCTTAACTTAAATTTTGGGCCATTCTTCTTTTGCAAACTACTCCAGGTCTCTCATATTTGAAGGCACCTTCTCCCAACAGCAATTTTAAGCTCTCTCCACAGGTGTTCAATCGGATTTCGACCCAGACTCGTTGCTGACCACTTTAGAACTCTCCGGCACTTTGTTTCCATTCATTTCTGGGTGCTTCTTTACGTATGTTTGAGGTCATTGTCCTGCTGGAAGACCTATGACCTGGGACGCAAACCCAGCTTTCTGACACTATGGCACTATATGACGACAAAAATCCTTTTCAAAATCTTTTTATTTCATTATGCCTTGCACACAGTCAAGGCACAAAGTGCCACAGGTAGCAAAACAACCTCAAAACGTCTTTGAACCTCCACCATATTTGACTTTAGGTACTTTGTTCTTTTCTTTGTAGGCTTCATTCAGTTTTTGGTAAATAGTAAAATGATGTGCTTTACCAAAAAGCTCTATCTTGGTCTCATTTGTTCACAAGAAGCTTTCCCAGAAGGATTTTGGCTTACCCACTTACATTTTGGCAAACTGAAGTCTAGCTTTTTTAAAGGGAACCTGTCACCCCGTTTTTTCAGAATGATATAAAAATACTGTTAAATAGGGCCTGAGCTGTGCGCTAATATAGTGTATTTTGTGTACCCTGATTCCCCACCTATGCTGCCGAAATAACTTACCAAAGTCGCCGTTTTTGCCTGTCAATCAGGCTGGTCAGGTCAGATGGGCGTGGCGACATAGCTGTTTCATCCCCCAGATCTTGCATATATTTCCATTGGTGGCGTAGTGGTTTGCACATGCATGGCATGCGGCCATTTTCCTGAAGCCGAGTTTGCATCTCGGCTTCAGGAAAATGGCCGCCACGATCTCCATCTGCGCACGCGCGGCATCCCGCGGCCATTTTCCTGAAGCCCCGGGCAGCAGAGGACTCCATATGCGCACGCGCGGCCTCAGGAAGATGGCCGCCCCCACAGATCACCAGGGAAATAGCGCCGATCGCGCGTTTTTTCTTCTCCTGCCCAGTGGATTCAGAAGATGGGCATGCGCAAACGACTACGCCACCAACGGAAATATATGCAAGATCTGGGGGAAGAAACAGCAATGTCGCCACGCCCATCTGACCTGATAAGCCTGATTGACAGGCGAAAACGGCGGCTTTGGAAAGTTATTTCGGCAGCATAGGTGGGGAATCAGGGTACACGAAATACACTATAGTAACGCACAGCTCAGACCCTATTTAACAGTATTTTTATATCATTCTGAAAAAACGGGGTGACAGGTTCCCTTTAAGTCTGTGTGTCAGCAGTGTGGTCCCCCTACCATGGCGTTTCATTTCCCTCAAATGAGCCTGCAGGACAGCTTGAAGTTTTTTGGGACTTGATTGGGGCTGCTTATCAACCATCCTGATTATCCGGAGTTGAGGGTCAAGATGGAAAGCTTTAATATGGGACTGCTACTTAATACAAAGAATACAAAGATATTGACTCTTGCCAGGTATGACCGGAACACATTTGCGATGGACACCGACAAACTGGAAGTTGTAAAGAACTTCAATATACTTGGATCAATGATCTCTCCAGATGCAACAACGACACTGGAAGTTAACAGGAGAATAGCTATGGCTAAATCAACAATAAAAATCACTGGACAAGGTCTTCAAATGAAGGTACATTTCACTGGTACCGAAGACACGGCTCGCACATAGACTTTTTTTCTGTAGTAACATATGGTTTCGAAACAAGACAGAAGAAGAATCAATGCTTTTGAAATGTGGTGCTGGAGAAGGCTGTTATCAATACCATGGATGGCAAGAAGAACAAATCAATTTTGGAACAAAAGATCAGACATGTCACTTGAAGCAAGATTCACCAAACTACGACCTGCCTACTTTAGACACATCATATGAAGAGAGCGATCATGGAAAAGGACATCATGGATGGAAGAATAGAAGGAACAAAGTGAAAAGGAAGACAGCAACCCAATGGCTTGATACAATCAAGATAACTTTAGAGAAAACCTGGTGGACCTATTTAGGTTTGTACAAGATCGATCTTTCTACGTTCATTCATGAAGTCGCCATGGCATGAGCTTGAGCCGAAGGCTATTAAATAAGAATTAAATAAACGAGATGGCTAATGAAAAGTAATCTGTACAGAACAGGAAGTATCAGCCTATAATATGAAACTTAGCAATGGTATTAAATTTGCAAGATTTCAGACTTTTTTTAATACAGATAGTAATATGAAACATTTAAAATATATATATTTTTATTAAAACCATTTAACAAAAACTTAATTTAAACAAGAAGAAAATTTCTAAAGACACATTCACTTTAAAGAGTACCTACATATTTTTTTTTAAAATGACCAGTACTACTTAAAATATATAGTAGATGGGTGGGAATGCAGGTTCTGATAAGCCCAATAAGCTGTTCTGCTGCACACTGTTCAAGCAGGTCCAGTCACTGACCATCTGTCTAAGTATGCGCACAAAGCAGTGTATGGGCTCAATAGCAAGAGTAAGGATCCATGCTATCAGGTAGGCATTAGTTAACGTTCACACAGGGAATGTGGTTTGGTCCAAGCATGTGCAGTTTTATTGGTTTCATAAAACTCTAAGGGATTCAAAACCAAAACAGCCTCTTCTGGGCACAAAGGTATAACAGCAAAAAAAAAACAGTTAATTCAGCAGGTACATATATGTCAGTGAGGGCTCTACCGTTCAGATTATAGTCCTTTCTCCTGCAAAAAAATTTACATAAAGAATACCGTATATACTCGAGTAAAAGCCGAGATTTTCAGCCCAAAATTTTGGGCTGAAAGTGCCCCTCTCGGCTTATACTCGAGTCACGGAGAGCGGCAGGGTCGGCGGGTGAGGGGGAGAGGGCGCTGAGGCATACTTACCTAGTCCCGGCGGTCCTGACGCTTGCCCTGCCTGTCACACGGTCTTCGGTGCTGCAAATCTTCCCCTGTTCAGCGGTCACGTGGGACCGCTCATTAGAGAAATGAATATGCGGCTCCACCTCCCATAGGGGTGGAGCCGCATATTCATTTCTCTAATCAGCGGTGCCGGTGACCGCTGATAGAGGAAGAGGCTGCGGCACCGAAGACCGTGTGACAGGCAGAGGGAGCGGGACGCCGGGAGCAGGTAAGTATGTAATATTCACCTGTCCGCGTTCCACACGCCGGGCACCGCTCTGTCTTCGCGTCCTCTTGCACTGACTGTTCAGGTCAGAGGGCGCGATGACGCATATAGTGTGCGCGGCGCCTCTGCCTGATCAGTCAGTGCAGAGAGACGCCGGGACCGGACGCTGGGAGCTGCAAGCAAGAGAGGTGAGTATGGCATTTTTTTTTTATTGCAGCAGCAGCAGCAATGGCACAGCTTTATATGGCACAGATATGGGGCAGGAATGAACGGCGCAGAGCACTATATGGCAGCTATGGGGCAATACTGAACGGCGTAGAGCACTATATGGCAGCTATGGGGCAGGAATGAACGGTGCAGAGCACTATATGGCAGCTATGGGGCAGGAATGAACGGTGCAGAGCACTATATGGCAGCTATGGGGCAGGAATGAACGGCGCAGAGCACTATATGGCAGCTATGGGGCAGGAATGAACGGTGCAGAGCACTATATGGCAGCTATGGGACAAAAATGAACGGCGCAGAGCACTATATGGCAGCTATGGGGCAGGAATGAACGGCGCAGAGCCCTATATGGCAGCTATGGGGCAGGAATGAACGGCGCAGAGCACTATATGGCAGCTATGGGGCAGGAATGAACGGCGCAGAGCACTATATGGCAGCTATGGGGCAGGAATGAACGGCGCAGAGCACTATATGGCAGCTATGGGGCAATAATAAACGGCGCAGAGCACTATATGGCAGCTATGGGGCAATAATGAACGGTGCAGAGCACTATATGGCAGAGCTTTCTATGGCACATCTATGGGACCATAATGAACGGTGCAGAGCACTATATGGCAGAGCTTTCTATGGCACATCTATGGGGCAATAATGAACGGTGCAGAGCACTATATGGCACAGCTTTATATGGCACATCTATGGGGCAATAATGAACGGTGCAGAGCACTATATGGCACAGTTTTATATGGCACATCTATGGGGCAATAATGAACAGTATGGAGCATTATATATGGCACAGCTTTATATGGAGCATCTATGGGGCAATAATGAACAATATGGAGCATTATATGTGGCACAGCTTTATATGGAGCATCTATGGGGCAATAATGAACAAAATGGAGCATTATATGTGGCACAGCTTTATACAGAGCATCTATGGGGCAATAATGAACGGTATGCAGCATTATATGTGGCACAGCTTTATATGGAGCATCTTATGGGGCAATAATGAACGGTATGGAGCATCTATTTTTATTTTTGAAATTCACCGGTAGCTGCTGCATTTCCCACCCTAGGCTTATACTCGAGTCAATAAGTTTTCCTAAAAATTAGGGGGGGTCGGCTTATACTCGGGTCGACTTATACTCGAGTATATACGGTAGGTATGGTCCTACCAGTCTCGGTATCCCTTTAAGCCTGAGATCCAGCAGTCTCTATTTCCAAACAGAAGTGATCAATTCCATGCACAGTTCAAACTAAACAGGCTGCAGCTTCCACACGTTACTCTGCAGCTCCAACACACAGACTGCTCAGCTTTCCTAGCTGACCTGTGCAGTCTCCATTCAGAGATACATTGGCTTGTCTCTCTCCCAATTATAGCTCACATTTTGGCTGGTCACTCACCATCTTCAACACACTCCATTCTGCTCAACAGCAACATCCAGCAAAATGACACAAGTTGAACCCATTTTATGGTTCTTAGTCAAAGCTAGCCAGGTGCCTCTATTCAAGACCTGCAGAGCTAGGATTTAATCCAGTCCTATGTGGCTTTGCTAAACAAGTTTATGAGCTTGCGCGCAGAGTGAAGTTCACACTTGTACACTTTCTATGTGTGCAGAAGTTTAGCGCTATATTCTGCTAGAGCAGCGAATATAGAGCGTAGATTTTTGGCGATCAATTGTGTCTTAGGAATGTCCCTTACCCATCTGTTACATATCATAAAGGGAGTATCATCAGAAAACAACCAATGGTTCACATCAGATCTTTGTGTTGATTGTAATTAAAAAAATGTATAAAAATCTTGTGTTTTTTTCATCATAAAAAAGAAGTATCCTGCAATTTTTACACTGTTTGCTGAGAATTTTTTAGAATCATACTTCCTGTCCTTTCAGGAAGAATTTACAGCAAGGCTTCATATTTTCAGAGACAGGTTTACACAGCTGGTAACACGGGATCCACCAATCATAATAAATGATGTCACAGCTGACCTCCTCCTCCCTTCACTATGGCCTTTGCACACGCTCATTAGATGCTTGAATATAAAAGATAGGATTGGGAACTCATTATTGTGTCTAAAGTACATGTGTTGTTTCTTGAAACAATAAAAAGTTAGAGTCCAAAAAAGCACCAATGTAAAAAGTGTAAGAGACTTAATGAGGTTGTGCTGTGGAATGACAGCAGAAGAGACCTGCTTCAGTCAGCGACTAGCTAAACAGGCAATTCTTACCATTTCCAGTATGTCAATTTGGGAGCAGGAAACAGAAACCAACAAATCGGCAACCAGACAGCAACAGAACCTGCTGTGGCTTAGCGTACAGAGACGCAGACATAAGAGCACATGAACGAATCAAATCCCGAGCCCTTTAAAAGGAATTTGTCATCAGGTTTTTGCTATCCCATCTGAAAGCAGTATAATGTAGGACAAAGGCCCTGATTACAAGAATGTATCACTTACTGTCTGCAGATCTAGCAGTTCTCTGAATGCTGAGCCCTATACAACCTCACCCTTACCACTGATTTGCAGCAGCCTTCTGTGTACACTGTGCATATGCAGAAAGTTATGTGGGTGGGCTTATACTGAGTTCATGAGTATGGAGGACTGGATGGCAGTAAGCTTACTAGTCCTCAGCTGTTAAAACAGTGATTTTATCAAAACGACAGAAAGCAGCCCAGAAAATGACACCGCTGCAATCAGTGTCTCTGCCCCCGCATCAGGCTGCTCTCAGATTAGGTGGCAAAAACCTGGTGACAGATTCCATTTAAAAAAAAAAATAAAAATGTGTTTTTTTTTCTGCTGGACAACCCCATTTATTTTTCACCTTCAGTCTATGAGATATCTAAAACATGTACAATATAAAAGGTTCAGAAGTAGAAAAAAAAAAAATTAAATAAAGCATGAGGATTATGATTTTTCCTTGCCAGGTCAATATTAGGTCCAACGGGAAGGAACAGGCTGCATGAACAGTGGTTCTGTTGGTGAAGGCTTAACAAGCACCTCCTGCTTCAGAGAGTATTTAAGCCCCAAGTACAGCAGGCTACGAGTTTCCCTTCCATACGAGAAAAAGAAGCTCAACTGCCAATACCTTCCAGCCGTCTCTGGTTTTGGGGCAGAGCTGCCGGAGTTCCTGAGAATAGACCCCCTTTAGTGTTCCAGACAAGTGCTCTATTGTTCTTTATCAGTGTACAAGCCTCATTCGAGTAATTAGCTGTCAAAGAGGGCCCTGAAAGCAGCTTAATGCTGTCCGCTCCAATCATTTTAATGAAATGCAATTCACTCAGATGTCCTGGATGCATATCTGTAATTGCATTAAGTAAAGAGGCTGGGGACATCAGGATCAAACTTCAGTCTCTGAACACTGCACTGCGATCAAACACGTTAATCCATTAGTTTTTCCACGACCTGACAGCCAATTAATACTACAGCATTTCAGACACCATGGAAAGGCCTGATACTCGTGACATTATTTTTTATTATTGTTAATATTATTATATGTCGGAAAGGGAGAGGGAGGATGTTTTTTAAAAAAAAAAAAAAAAAGGTGAAACCTGCAAAGGCTGCGGGATGTGATGTGATATTTCACTGCTGACACGTACATCTCTGTGACATTCTGACAGTCTGTCTTGCCTTCCAGTTACGGGGGGGGGGGGGAAATCTATATTTCAAATGATCTAAAAAAAAATGATATATATATATATATATATATATATATATACACACACATAAATATATATATAAGCATATATTCTCAAAATAGAAATTACCATTCGCTTCTCCACTTTACTGACTTGTTTAATCCTTTCATTGTCAAAAAGTGTGGACCTAAATGTAGAGCTTTACAGTCAGCAAATATAATCTACACACATATCCCATCCTAGGGAATTCTGCAAGATGTCACACGTAGCCACGCTGCTGCTATATCAATCCAGCACAACACTTCCTCCCGCCATGCCTGCCTTTGTGTTTGATACTTTGATGGAAGCCCTAAGTTATATTCAGCAATGGCACATGCTAATTTTTTTTTTTTTTTTTTTAGGTGGCACCGTGATGCATAGGACATGTGTGTTCATGGGGTATGAAAGTGATGGGCCTATGTATTATTTGTGCGAATATGCAGAATAGGAGGCCTGTATCACGAGAGTAATTTGTGTGACATTAACAATGTAACAACTGTGCTGAATATGCAGAACGTGGCGTATATTGGAGAAACTTACATATATTACTTACAAGGGACATATGCACATACATCTCTATACACTCTGGTAAATGCCCAATGTTAGGACATGTGGTTAAGCACCTGTAAGACAGGACCCATCACCAAGCTAAAACTGCAAGTTGTTTTATTCCTGCTGCTATCATGAGTAATACGGTTTTTCAAAATCCTACAAACGGTTCGAGAAATGTTTTTTTTTAATTTCCCACTGATTCTTATAGACTTCACCAAGAGGCGTGGCACATAGGATCTCCTGGGGGCATGACACACAGGATCCCCTGGGGGGGCGTGACACACAGGATCCTTTGAGGGCATCACACAAAGGATCCCTTGGGGGCATAGCATACAGGATCCCATGGTGCTTGGCACACAGAATCCCATGGGGGCATGGCACACCGAATCCAATGGGGCATGGCACACAGGATCCCAAGGGGCGCGGCACACAATCACATGGGGTGTGATACACAGTATCCCATGGGGCGGGGCACACAGGATCCCATGGGGGCATGGCCCACGGGATCCTACAGGGGCGTGGCACGCAGGATCCCATGGGGCATGGCACACAGGATCCCATGGAGGCGTGGCACACAGGATACTACAGGGGCGTGGCACACAGGATCTCATGGGGCATGGCACACAGGATCCCATGGGGCGTGACACACAATATCCCATGGGGCTTGGCATACAGCATCCCATGGGGTGTGGCACGCAGGATCCCATGGGGCGTGACACACAATATCCCATGGGGCTTGGCATACAGCATCCCATGGGGTGTGGCACGCAGGATCCCATGGGGCGTGACACACAATATCCCATGTGGCTTGGCATACAGCATCCCATGGGGTGCGACACAGTATCCCATGGGGCGTGGCATACAGTATCCCCTGGGGGTGTGAAACACAGGATCCCATGGGGGCTTGACACACATGATCCCATGGGGGCGTGGCACATATGATTCCATGGCGGCGTGGCACACAGAATCCCATCGGGGCATGGCACACAGGATCCTATTGAGGCATGGCACACAGGATCTCATGGGGGCGTGGTACACAGGTTCCCATGGGGGCATGTCTTTAGGCTGCTCAACATTTTTACCTTGACATCATCGTATCTCTGGAACCATATTGTGGATTAAAAAAATAAAAACAATGTCATACTCAGAGAAGCAGCGTAAATAAAATAAGAGCAAAAACTGGTCACTTTTGGCCTGGTGGCCGTTTCTCCTTAGTCTTCCAACAGACTGATCAAGTTGAAGGAATATTTCCGTTTCTCTTTCCATTATCTTATAAGGAAACTGTCAGGAAAATCATGCTGCCCAAACCACAGGCGGCATAAATCAAAGACTAGCTCCATCATTACAAATATCTAAGGTTTACTTTGAACCACTGTGGTGTGAAGATGCCAATCGGGACTCGCCCATGTGACTAATCTATTCAGTCACTTTGCTCCCATATTCTATGTCCAGCTAAGTTTTCTCTGGAACAGCGTGGCGTTTCAGAGTAAAACATAAGACATTTGCCATACTGAAGCAAAAATTAACTTTAAAGTAGGACATACAAATTAGATTAAAGTCAGTCAAACCTAGAGCGTAAGAAATGGACAGGACAACCAAGGTGTCTCAACTCTCCCCTCCGAGATGTCAGGGTAAACTAGGATCGGGCATGTTGGTTTTCAACATGACAATTCCTTTGGGGGGCGATGTATCTCCTGTGGTGGCGGGCAACACGTACCCCATGCATATGGCCACTTTAAGGGTGCATTCACACAAATTGGATACAAAGGGAACTTCTCTTCCCATAGTCATTGTGTCCCATATGTATAAACAATGTCTAAACTATGCTATATTATTTAAGTGTAGGTAAAATATAAAGTTTAGGCTGCTTAGATCATCACAGTAACAAAAACTCTTCCACATGCAGATTATTTTTTGGGACCAGTCATCTAATCAGTCAATAAAATCTAACAGTGTATGTCCAAAGGTATAGATTAGTAGTGGATCACATCACAGTTATAGGAGCTAATCAGTCTTGGTGGTGTACAATTAATAGGGTGGTCCGGAATACAAGTTAATTTTCATTCTAAATCCCCATCTATTTAATGCCTTAATCTAATCTATTTTCTAACATACTTGTTTTAATACTTTCATATCCTTCCCTAACTACACTAACCATTGTTGTTTTCTTTTTACAACTTCCTTTTTAGTGACACTTTGTTTAAGAATCCCAGTGCATGCTGTGATACTCAAACATAGCATTATAAAGGGGGCCGAGGGTGCAGTCATTGCTGCAGCCCCTGCCTCCTCCCTGAAACGAAGCATCATCGGTGGCGCACGTTTCTGGGCTGCGCTACTCTCTTCCCGATGTGTTCTGTGCAATTTTCACCATGACAATGTTCTCTCTCACCGGCATAGATAAGCAGTAACGAGCTGGCAAGACAGCGCACTGTTAGTAGTAAGACTACCCGGTGTGCAGAGACCAGTGTTGCTCCCACAAGTGACGTCATTGGGATTTTCAAACTAAATGTTAGATAGTGTAGTTAGGGAGGGAAAGGTAATTTTTAATTCAAACATACAGTGGGGAAAATAAGTATTCGATACACTTCCGATTTTGCACGTTTTCCCACCTACAAAGAATGGAGAGGTCTGTCATTTTTATCGTAGGTACACTTCAAGTGTGAGAGACAGAATTCAAAAATAAAAAAACAGAAATTCACATGACAGAATTTTTAAATAATTAAAGTGCATTTTATCGCATGAAGTAAGTTTTTGACCACCGATCAACCAGCAACAACAACCAACAGAGGCAAACACTGGCAAGAATAGGGAAGGAAAACAAAATAGGAGAAGATGAGGGTATACACACAGACAAATCACCAAGCAACAGTCTTTAGAACAACACATTAAATGCCTCTTATCAACCAACATCTCCAAGCCAGAGGTGAGTGTGTATGTATATATATATATATATATATATATATATATATATATATATATATATATATATATATATATACATATATCAGAGGGGAGTGGCCAACTCTGAACAGCTGAGACAATCAAAGCAGGAAAGCTTCCAGGAGCTTTCAGTTGAACAGAATCAGCAAACTTCATTCCCCGCTCCGTCATGTTAAACCTGTGACAGTGATTCTGTCTCTCACAGGTGAAGTGTACCTACAATAAAATTACAGACTTCTCAATTCTTTGTAGGTGGAAAAACTTGCAAAACTGGCAAAGTATCAAATACTTATTTTCCCCACTGTATTAGACAATTGTTTAGATTATGGTATTACATAGATAGGGATTTAGAATGGAAATTAATATTTCAGACTACCCCTTTAAGTCTCAGTGAGCTGCCTAACCTATTACCACTAACAGGTCCCCCATAATGTGATGCAGTAGTTGCTCTGAAAGGCCAGCGAGTCTTCATTTAAATTGAAGTCACATCCACTAAATTCCCACGGACAGACAAGTTGGCGATACTGTAGGGCAGATAAAAGACTTTCTGGCATCCATATATTGCGCAAATGCCTTGCATGCTCCAACTAGATAATCTGGTTGATAGTGGGGGGCAGCTCTCTATTAGATGCACATGACTTAAAGCCAACAGTTTTAGGCTAAAGGTACCGTCACACATAACGATTTCTTTAATGATATCGTTGCTTTTTGTGACGTAGCAATGATATCGTTAACGAAATTGTTATGTGTGACAGCGACGTCACCGCTGTGCTCTGCTTTACAGTCAGTGCGGGAAGCTGACGGCGAGGGACGTGACAGACACCGGAATGTGAGTATGTAGTGTTTTGTTTTGTTTTTTACATTTACAATGGTAACCAGGGTAAATATCGGGTTACTAAGCGCGGCCCTGCGCTTAGTAACCCGATGTTTACCCTGGTTACCCAGGGACTTCGGCATCGTTGGTCGCTGGAGAGCTGTCTGTGTGACAGGTCTCCAGTGACCACACAACGACTTAGAAACGATCACGGCCAGGTCGTATCGCTGGTCGTGATCGTTGGTAAATCGTTTAGTGTAACGGTACCTTAAGGCAATTTGACAACTTGTAGCCCCCGGTAAATTAATAGTGTAAATGTAGTGCTGCTAGCTGCAAAATGCACTGGTGCAAAACTCCAGGTGGAATGGATAACGGCAAATGTCGGGGTGCAGGGCGCTAGACGATATTCATGACTATTAGTTGAAATGTAACTGCTACGTCACTACTGCAGCTTGTCTCCAAGACCATGGACAGCGGTGGAAAGGCAACGCTGAACTTGTGGAGGGTAACTGATTATTATTGTTTCGTAGTGCAAACCTATCAAGATCCCATTTTTGCTAGGAACCCTAGTTCCCAGAGTTTATAGGAGTCAGACCTGAACCAATGGCGGCAAATCCTCTTAACCCATTAACCATTTATGCATCATCCATTAAATAGCTGCAGTGTAAATCATTAAATACTAAAGCAATAATAAATCTAAATCCATAATTTTGTTCTCAGAGAAGAATATGCAAAACCTTATGACTATCTCGGAAGAATTCTCAAACGGTTAAGCTGCCTTTTTTCAGTTTCAGGTTTTTTTATTTTTTGGAATTAATTCCGCTTTTTCCTCCATCCTGCTCACACAGAATCCCAATTATAAAAGTACTTTTTAACCTAATTATGAAACCGTCTTTGATAAAGAAGGGCAGCGTGCAGCGTGGCCAACCTATGAGAACATGCCCCCTGGATAAGAGGCTGCACACAGATTTCAGGTCAGCGGTGACTTTGAGATTTGACAAAATTTAATTAGACTTGGGCACAGTAAATGATGCCAGCGCTGCAGACTATGTGGCTGAGAGGCAATTCTATTGTATCTGCTTCTTAATGGCTAAATCCATTTCTCCTGGTCACTGAACTCAGAAAAGAAAAGTTGCTTGGTCAACTGTCTAAATGTGCAGAGGAACTCTGGGAAAATGGATTTTCAATCGACCAAGTGGCGTATTATTAAGTATTTTCATAGTTGCATAAGATTGTGGTGTAAGATTTATATATCAAGGGGATCACTGAGCAAAGCTCTTACACAGAAGGCCAAGGATAGGCAATGAGTTTAAAGATCAGTATAGAATGACTGTTCAAACCAAGAACAGGCGCTCGGTGCACCATGGTGCGGCCAGTTTAGCACACCTTTCCATCTACTTGTTTTCTCTCTATCTTCGTCTCTGTCCCTAACTTCTAATTTGATTGACAGCTCTGACTTTATAAAGCCAGACTATGGCAGAAATAGATGTAAATAAGTAGATGGGAAGGTGCACTGAACTATTGGGACACGCCAAGGTGCACCGAGCGCCTGTGCTTGGTTTCAACAGTCATTCTGTGCCGACAAGAGTCCATTTAACAGTCTAACATACGGTCCATTTATACTACATGATTATCCCTTCTAAGAATGCTCGCTTCATGATAAATGTGCAAGCTGATGATCAAGTAAAAGGCTTGTTCGTTGGGTGAAATGATCATTTGGACTGGACAGAAGTTCATGGTTCCCGGTAGCATATCATCTTGTGAAAACAGGACTCTCGCTGCTGAGAACAGTTGCAGCCTACGAGCACTGAGCAATCTATTAATGATCGATCGTTGTGCATCTGATCTTCGGTTTGACTGTTGTGAGGCTGTGGCCTCTGATACAGCTAGGGGGCACAGTTTGTTCTCCCCAGAATGTGCATGCAGACGCATGAAGTCCATAGGTGTGCATGAGAGTCACGGATCTCCGGTCCAGGTTTTCCAGGTGGCTGAAGGCCACAGGTTGGTGTGTTTAAAAACCCTGCAGTAAGGGGTATGGGTGTGTCAGGTGTCTGGCCAGGTCAGTCCAGGTGTGCGAGGTGCACGTCAGTGTCAGTTTGGTGTGTGCTGGTCTGCAGAGTGCATGGAGGCCAGCAAAGCCAGCACCCAGGGCAGCTGAATAGCCTGGCACCCGCAGCGTACACAGAGATGCAAGTCATCCATGGTACTGGTCTCGGATGTGGACAGTCCTGTGCCCGGAGGTGGATGTCCTGTGACCGTAGGAGTCGGATGTGGACAGTCCTGTGCCCGGAGGTGGATGTCCTGTACCCGAAAGAGGACTAGCATGTGCAACGATTGCAAACAGGTGGATATGGTGCCCGGCTGCTATCCGGAGGATATCCTGAACTGTGTATGACTGTGTGAGTAAAGAGTCTGTAAAGAGACTGTGATACAGTGATGCAGGACACCCACGAGAACTAGTCAGAGGAGGGCTGGCATGTGTAGTGTCTGCAACATATGAGGCTGTGTGTATGGAGACGCATAGAAACTGTGAGATGGCGTGCGGTCGCACAGGGAAACTGGACAAGGGAAGTCTGGCCTGTTTAGGGACAGCAAATCTAAAGCCATGTGATATGTATTGCTTTGAACTGGTGTAAACTGGTCACTGATAATATCCACTGAAGTTATATGCATTTATGTGAATTGGACTTTAATGCTGTGAACAAACACATTAAAAGAGACTTTTGTGTTTGAATTTGTGGGTCACTGCTTCTTCACTGCGTACGATGCTACTGCAGCTTTACACTGTCTAAACAGGATATTAAATGACCACCGATCGGCAAACTAATAGCTGTTGGCAATCATTAAGTGCAGCCGGATGACTAGACGAAAGCATGGCTATATATTCTGAATCTAGAAATAAATCCCGGGGAAATGGAAAGAGATCCCTATGGGATCATTCTGCAAACAGTAAGGACCCAGATTCTTTAAGCCCACCAGAGAAGATTACTCTAATAGCCCACCCCATCTATACATGCAAGGTGTACAGTTTTAATTGTTTCTTAATCGCTTGTATTTATTGAGCATAAACAAGGTAAAATTGCTTCTTTTTTTTTTTTTTTAACAATCTATAAGAAATAAACCCTAGTCGCAAGTAATTGTCTCTAAAGTGAGCTCCAAATGGGGTTGTAAAAAGAAATGCCTTCAGCAATCTCCGAATTACTGAAAAGTGCTTGCAAAAATTGCAGGGCAGCATCAGGGAGATAGCAACATTCCTTGGTAGCCATTTGGCACCATTGACTAGAGATGTTGGCTGGGCCAAACGTTTCTCGGCTTTATACATTTTTCAGCCTATAAGGAGTTCTCTTGCCATCTGATGTAGATGACCTATCCATAAGATAGGTAATCAGAATCTCATTAACGGTTACATTCTTTGGCGGCAGTCGGGTGTAGACACAGAATGGAGCTGCATGGCACAGCACTGTTCAAGTTGTACTGGCCACTGTCAAGTGCTGCACATTAGCTCCGGTCAATGTTTACATCCACCGCCACCGGAGCGAATAAAAGCGGATCCGAGGGGTGTCCGACCACCATCAATCTGATACTCATGACCTCTCCTCAGGATAGGTTATATAACCAAAAAGAGTTTTTTAACGATTCTCAAAAGTATGCTCCATGCCATTTCACTATTTACATATTGATATAACCCATGGTATAGCTGTAAGGGCTTACAAGGTGAGGTTGATCCCTTAAGTCTCTGATCTGGGTGGGCACTCGGACCCCAGGTGTTGGTGCAGACCCCTGAAATCATGGGGACTAGGACTAACTGAAAACTCAGGAGCCGACAGGTAGATGGAGTTGAAACCAGCAGGGATGGATGTGAGCTGAAACACACTAGTACAAATAAGGGAGCACATCAATCAAATAACACTAATGTCTCAATCCCAAGACACTGGTGTGTGTGTCAATGGGCCTTAAATAGGTCTGGGGAGATAATGTTACGGATCGACACCAGGCAGCCTGCAAAACCAAACGTGGAGCACAACAGAAGGCAGAGGACCAAGGAGAAGCGAGCGGAACCCAGGACAGGTGTGTAAGAAGAGCAAACAGTTACTTTAGGAAGAAAAGTTTTGCGAAATCTAATGTTCCAAAAATAATCTAATGTCTATACACATGAGATAACCTGTTGGTGTAAGGCTGGCTATTTCTTAGATAGCCGTTATCCAAATGCCTATCCAACCGTGCCGATCACCCCTATACATGTGCATGGTAGGCTTAGATGAGCATCTATGTGTTTTCAAGCGGAAGAAAGGACTAAACTGCTGAAAGACACTTCTGGATGAGGCTTATTTCTAATGGAGAAAAAAAGGATTGTGCATGTTATAAACACAATATGCCCAATCCTTTATTTTCCATGACACAGAGGATCATTCATGCCCAACACGTCCAATCCTTCTTTCTCATTAGGTTTGGATGGCATTGATGTAAGTTTAGTCCAACGCTAGAGACCATGGTGTTGTCCGGTCCAATAGCAATTGGCATAAAATGAAATGTCAACTCATCTCGGAGATATAGTGGATACACAGAATTACTTCAGGGCAGTAACACACAGGAACAGTAAAATATTCAGAAAAAGATTGCATGCTCAATCGAAATTATTTTGGATGCCCTAGTTGGGGCCTTTCTCAGCCATAATGTCCCTGTATGACCCTCGCCAAGCAGTTGCCTGCACTGAATAATACAGTATGACGCCCCTTCTCTATACACATTTTCATTATATAAAAGCATCTGGTGTCTGGTAAAGTCTGTGGATGTAATTTCTCTTTTTATTCTGCCCATCATACAGTATTGAAGATCAGGTTCTGATCATCCTGACATCACTTGGAGGATTACACGAGCTGCACACCCTAAGGACCGTGTTAAAGCAATCTTCCCTTTATCCTGTCGTTAGATCAAATCAGAAGCACACCTGATAGTGTTAAGCCGAGACCCCCGGGGCTACAGGTATAACGAGTCATTAACTGACAAACCTGCACTGTACATGCCCCACATGTACATGGACAGATGGGCTAACGGAAGCCAGCATAATCACCTTGATAATCCCTACAAATGGCTTTGGCAGGTTAGAGAGATCAGATGGTCCTGATTTGTGTTACTTTAATAATTACAGAGCAAGGATGAACGGAAGAGGATCAGGTTCTACCTGGAAAGAGTTGCTGTGCGGGAGGACGCTTTGTAAGAAGTTATCATTCATCTGATTACATTATAACTCCATAATAATTTTACCTTGTGTTTTACCTCTAGATGATCATCACTTGTTCTTTGGAAGCTTCTTTGAACTTAAAAAGGGTTGTCCACTACTTGGACAACCCATTCTCAAAAACAGACCGTACCCTTCCATGCCAGCACCGTTCCAGCAATATCAGTGGCGGATCTCACGTAACGTGGTCACGAAAGTCCTGTAGCCACTCAACGGCCATACTCTCACTTCCTTCGGAAGTACCGGAGAACCCCAGGAGGTGAGAGAGCAGCAGCAGTTTTCACTTATGACAGATGTCAGTTTAGTCCAAAGGAAGTGAGAGCGAAGCGGCCTATTAACAGCCGCTAACCGGCAGCAAGGACTGTCAATGTCATGCAAGCCTCTGGAGAATCGGCTTCAATGTCGCTGGAACGACGCCGGCACAGAAGATATGGCACAGGTTGTTTTGTATTTTACATGGGCGAATACATTAATTAACAAAAGAGATGGCCAAGTAGTGGGCAACCCCTTTATTTAGAAAACAATTGGACAAATTTATGTATGTTAGAAAATACTGATTTCTATATCCTTATACAGACATGAGAAAAACTAAATACACCGTCATTGAATTCTATGGCTTGACACAGCGGCGGGTAATTCATTTTTGTGAGCGGCCATGACTGTTATGGAAGCCAAACCAATAGGCTGAAGTTAATTCTGCTTAATATTAATGTTATCATATTAATTATAGTTATATTAATTGTATCAATTAATATTGAGCAGAATTAAGTATGCCGACATCCCTGTATGTGCTGTATGAGCCCACACACAGCCCCAAATTTACATTATAAGCCCTCACATAACCTCTCTATATACAATATGAGCCCGAAAATAGACCCCTAGTTACATTATAAGCTCTCACATAACCTCTCTATATACAATATGAGCCCCCAAATAGCCCTAGTTACATTACAAGCTCTCACATAACCTCTCTATATACAATATGAGCCCCCAAATAGCCCCCTAGTTACATTATAAGCTCTCACATAGTCTCCAATATACAGTATGAGCCCCCACATAGCCTTCTATAAACGGTGAGAGACCCACAGAACCTCCATATGTACAGTGTGAACCCCACATAGCTTCCATATATATATACAGTGTGAGCCCCAAATAGCCCCAATATACAGCGTTCGCTCCACATGGCATTCTATATGCAAAAAAAATAACAAAAACACATACTCGCCTCGTTCCTCCCTGGCGCTCTACTCATGTCTCCTGTGCACTGAGATAAAATGACATTATTGCGTCTGCTGTCTCAGATGCTGATTGGTGGATGAAGGAGCTGGCGGCCCCATCCTCCATCAAAGTGGAGATAGCTGTGACAGTGGGTGGCGGATGGACGGTCGGCAGCAGAGGGCATGGTGCGGCTAGTGGGCCACTGTTTCAGCCCTTCGGCTTTCTCGGTCCGCAGTTTGCCCAGGTCTGGTTTGACATATCAGGATATAATGGAAAAAACATCTGGTCCTTAGAAGGTCTTACAATTTTTATTTCGCCAACATATTCCGTAGCACTTTAGAATTCATGTACAAACAAGATAAGACATAAGAATGACACGTAGTTTAGCATATCAAGAGGCGTGAGGAAAGCAGCAAAAACGCAGCATGTGAACAAGCCCATACTGATCGGGAATGGAGACTGTGAGCCCAAATGGGGACAGTGATGATCATTTCTGCTAAGCGCTGCGTAATATCATGGTGCTATATAAGTAAAATAAATAATCCTTAGAAATAAAAGTAGAAACATCATACGGTATAAGGATGCCAGGCACGTTTCATGATCCACGTGGGCTTCAATTCCTTTATAAAAGTGTCTAAACCCCGACTGTCAGCTATACGTTTAACCTTTTAAATGCCAGCGACAGGGAAAGCAAACCACGAAGTGCCCAACAAATTAGTAGCATGCCGGTAATATGGGTTAAGCGAATTACACATTCAATTACCGAGTTAATTAAAATGAAGACCGTACAGCAGAAAGTTCATGATAAGAATAAGGCTAAACTGAAACACGAAGAGGTGTGCGACTTCACAAGACACCAAACCTGAGGTCCACACAATCCTTCTCGAGCAGGCAACGGATTAATGGATTGTTCTCTGATACGAAGATGAAGCACTGTACGACATGATCCGAGCAGCTAAATACATAATTTAGGGGTGGGGGAAAAAACTGTCTGTCTGCTTTAGAAGTCATAAACCCTCAATTCACGCCATCTTTCTCCAAGGGGGAATCTATTGAGCTAAATGATTGTCAAAATATAAAGATGCAAAGATGTATTGAGAGCAAAAGACTCCTTAAGGGTATGTGCACACGTATTCTGGTGGACTGTGGATTTGGAAAAACTGCAGTGCAAAACCGCTGTGGTTTTTCCTGCGGATTTATCGCGGATTCCGCTGCGGCTTTACACCTGCAGCTTTACACCTGCAGTTTTCAATTGGAACAGGTGTAAGACCGCAGTGGAATCCGCACAAAGAATTGACATGCTGCGGAATGTAAACTGCTGCGTTTCCGCGCGTTTTTTTCTGCAGCATGTGCACTGCGGATTTCGTTTCCCATAGGTTTACATTGTACTGTAAACGCATGGGAAACCGCTGCAGATCCGCAGCTGCGGAAACGCTGTGGATCCGCAGCAAAATCCGCAGCGTGTGCACATACCCTTAGTCTATCTACTGGAGGAAAGAGTCACCCTATGAAGGACAGATGCTCCTGTGTAGGGTGCCATGAATTTTTAGGCTATGTGCACACGTTGCAGATTTGGGTGCAGAATTTTCTGCACAAAATCTGCATCTCCTGGCAGAAAATGCAGGTGCAGATTTGATGCGTTTTTCTTGCGGATTTTGTGCGTTTTTCATGCGTTTTTTTTACCCCTGTGGATTTCTATAATGGAAGGGGTCAGAAACGCTGCAGATCCGCACAAAAGTGACATGCTACTTCTTTTAATCCACAGCGTTTTTCATGTGGAATTTTCCACACCATTAGCACAGCATTTTTTTTTTCCTATTGATTTACATTGTACGGCAAGTCACTTTGCAGATCTGCAGCGTTTCTGCGCGGAAAAAAAACGCTGCGGATCTGCAGTAAATCAGCATCGTGTGCACATAGCCTTAAGCTTACTTAAAAATCATAGTTCTAGGCAGCACATCATGTGTGTTAAAAGGACATGTGCTGCCGAGAAAATTGACTATTTTATGTGCATCTATGTGAGCAAAATGATCTATTACTGATTGTTCTGTGCGCATTTAGAAGGAAAGTTAGTCTATTTAAATAACCACTGAGCGGCCTTATTTATGGAAGTTCGGCGGTCATTTAACTCTACAAACACACCCTATTTTTTGCTGTTAATTAAAAACTTAAAGTGAATCCGTCAGCAGGTTTCTGATACCCCATCTGCGAGCAGCATAATGTCAGTAAAGAGACCCTGAATCCATGAATGTATCACTTAGTTTACTGTGCGCAGCCGTTCTGATACAATCAGAGTTTTTAGATTTAGCAATGCAGCAGAGCTGAGGAAGCTAACCCCACCCACAGCACAGCTAACCCCGCCCCCACCAGGCTCTATATATACAATGTCCATAAACAGTGTGAAACTTTTAATGTCCTGTAATTGAGGACTGGTCCCTGGTCCTGATGATCCCAGGTGGTCTTAAGAGCACATTTCTTAGTTGATGTAGAAAGACATTGGTGTTAAAAGGTAACTTCAAATCTCAGAGAGACAGAAGCATTTGGGAGCATATACTTATGACAACCTTTGACACACTCAGTGCAGGAATGAATGTGTTACATGGATTTAGGTCTTTCTACATCAACTAAGGAAAGTGCTCCTCAAACCGTTTGGGGGTATCACAATCATGGACCAGACCTGAATCACAGGACAATTAAACTTTCACACTCCTTATCTATGAACTGCTCCAATTTTTATAGTCACACCGGTTTATCCCTCTCCCATAATGATAGTTCTACTTCATGCCACTTATCTTATTTATTGCATTATTCCTGTGCCCTGTTGTGCATAAATATGTGACTCTTCAGATTTTGTATTATTCTATGCCTGATGAGCTTACAAATAAGCTTACAATTTGTTACCATCTTTTCAGTTAGCCATTAAAAGGTATCAACCACTGAGGACTCTCAAATTGCAATATTTTTCAATCTACTGGCTAAGATGGTACTACGATATATATTCTTCCTGTAGATAAATGTAGAGTAATGCACTTAGGATGGAGTTATCGTATTTCTGCATTTACAATAAATGGGATTATACTCTGGATACAGAACAGGAGAAGGACTTGAGTATTATGGTTACAACTAAGCTGAGCAGCAGCACTCAATGTCAAGCAGCAGCCGCAAAAGAAAACAGGAGTTTAGAGTGCATAAGAGATAAAATCCTGTGATCCAAATGTATTGTTACCTCTTTATAAATCACTTCTGAGGCCACATCTAGATTATGGGATCCAGTTTTGATCCCTACATTTTAAAAATGATATTCGGAAGTTAGAATCAGTTCAAAAGGTGGGATGGAATGCATCTCCTGTGATGAGAGGTTGGAAAAGTTGGGCTTGTTTTGGCTTAAAAAAAGTACACTTCAGAGGAGTATGGTCAATACAAAGGATTGGCGCACAACTTACAAGGATCATGATAAGGACTAAGGGGCAATCATTACGGGTGGGACAGGATACGTTTCTCAAAACAAATGGCATTGTGGGGTATAGATGATCTAATGATAGAAAATTTACAACTGGTGGAGAAAGATGGAACTTGATGTCCGAGGCCATTTTTCAACCTAGTGCCTAGTTCTACATTTCGATGTTCATACAGATAGGTGTCACCTTTTATTTTCTTGTTAGAAGCACAGCAATGGATATAAGAAATCAAAAGATGCAAATATTATACAATGAATGACCTGAATTAGAAAATAAATGACCAGCTTGAAACTTTACAAATTAGGAGTTTGTTAGACTCCATATCATGCTCCATATCCGTTAAGTGCTCTCATAACTGCGA
This sequence comes from Ranitomeya imitator, assembly GCF_032444005.1. Classification (NCBI taxonomy): domain Eukaryota; kingdom Metazoa; phylum Chordata; class Amphibia; order Anura; family Dendrobatidae; genus Ranitomeya; species Ranitomeya imitator. The sequence goes on from NC_091283.1 coordinate 196,736,234, forward strand.
ATAATACTGACCACGTCGATATTCTCCACTAAAAATAATGGGGCTGCTGTTTGAGCACTTCTTAAAAAAACAAGGGACAGCAGAGGAGCCTGTGGCTGGGTTTATACAACTATCTTTTCCTTAATGAGGTATTAAAAGAAAGTATAATCTTTCTTAACCCAAATTCCCTTAAAGGCAACAATATGCTCCCCTCTGTCTGTCTGTATTTTAATTGGGGTTAGCTACGAGGCTAGCTGGCATCAGATGCTTTGTTTACCGTCCTACATATTCATAGATAAGAGCTGCAACAATAATGACTTTAATAATACCATAAAAGATGCATCTGTAACCCGAAGAGAAGGACAAAAGAACGCAACAGTAGAAGCAAAACGCGTCAAACAAAAAGTAGTTAAAAACCCTACAAATGGTAAATGAATGGGTCAAGAGAATCTGCCTAGATCAAAGTCTTTTATGACAATAAGGCACATTATTTCCCAAAAGTTCTGAAGCGAGGCGACATAATATATATGAATAGATGAGCTTCATACAGAACACAGGCTTGTGGCCCGGCCGGCACACACACCAGCAGATAGTTAACTTCTCCAACATAGAAGGGTCAACCAAGAACAGCTCTCCACCGAAGGAGCCAAGGAATCCTTCCCAGGATCAGTCGTAGATTGTGCAGGACACATTGTGCAGACTGCTGTGCAACGTTTCACCCCTTTTGCTCTCTGCCACCGTGTCTGAGAGATCTGTCATATCCCAAAAATCAAGCAAAGGCAGAAATGCAACCTGCGAACCTTGGCAGCTAAAAGTACACTGAGCAGTGAGGCACTGGAGAGGAGGACGCCTTGCTACTAACACTTCTGATACTAGATCATACCTATTTATATCTCTTCAGCTCTGACATCTGTCACAATGGAAACCAAGCAAAAGCGTGACCCGCTCTGTAACACCGGCTGTAAGTAACGATTCTCCGCGAGTCTGTATCAGCAAATTGCCAATATAGGAAAAATATCTCGAAAGAAGGGTTGACATTTTTGCTCGGTTATTGGCAGAGTTTACGCACAAAAGTAGCATACAGCACAGAACGGGGGCTTACATCCTCATGCCTCCATACAATCAGAGTCAAATGGAACAAACCACAGCTTGACAAAGGACCAAGCAGGTCTGAAATATGTTCCCATGATTTTTTTCTGCCTTTTTAATTTTTGTGCTGTTTGTTCAACCATTTCTTGTGCCTATTACGTTACTGGATCAATAAAGCAATTCTTTTAAAATGATGTGATTGAAGGCCATCATTTTGACTGTTTTCTTTAAGTCAGCGCACCCTAGTATAAAGGTGTTGTAGAGGTCCTACGTACCACTATGGCAACCCTGTATTCCCGCCATGTGCATGAGCCTACGATGGAATTTGTGGGGTAAAGCAATATTGTTGCCATATTGATAATTTATCAATGGACTTGATGGCAAGCACTTCCATAACCAATTGATATCATATAGATAATAGCACACACATTACATGTATATGATTTGAGCACACTGATGTTAATTTGATCGGCTGACGGTTGAATGTATTGGAATCTCCCAACTTTGCCCCCGATGAAAGATGTTGGGCGAAACAAAGGCCCTGACATACATTATATAATTGTCAACCAAATATGCATCACATTGAGAGTCGGCCTGACTCCCTGATACACAGGAACACCCATTTGAGCTGGGCTTTCTTGAGTTCCTTAGGAGAGACATGCTGTCCGACGGTGGCTTATCTCCAGGCAGAAGAAAAGATAGCTGCTGAAATTCAGCATGTCAGTTCCGTCTCTCCTACAACATCTATTAGGGGAGAGTTGGGGGGCCACATACACATTAGACTGTCAGCCAATCCCACTGATATTGACAAGTTTAGCCACTTTTAGTCTATTGCACATGGAGGCCTGAAGAATAAAATGTCATCCCCAAAGGAGTCTTGTAAGTAGAACCGGACTCTGTACTCTTTTGGATGCTCTTGGAAGCTCATAACTAGCGCCAACTCACCACTATTTATACAGGGGTACTAGGAAATAATCTGGAAAATATGAACATGGTGCTTCTAGTTTGGCCCCTAATTCATACCGCTCTCATACATAAGGGCAAAGTGAGGACACACCTAAGAATATATTCCTTTTTCTAACAAGAAAAAAGATTGTCGTTGAGGAACCACATCATGGTTGCTGCAAAGAAAAAGGAATGGATGGGCCAGATATATTAGGTCAATAGAGGATGGTTTCAATTAAGGGTCCCGATCCATGATGTCTGTACACCCCAACAGCTTGTATACAAAATAACTTCATAAGACAACCCTTTAAGGTCAGTTTTAACTTATTAATATGTGTACCTTTATTTTAAAGTAGAAGATGGTTTACGACTACATACAGATATCTGATAAAGCAATGCATGTTACTGTACATTTTATGGTTTGTTTGTTTTTTCACATTTGTTTTTTCACATTGAATACAATGCTACTGCCTCCTAAAAAATGAATTTAAATATTCTATTTGCACTTTCAATTTATTGAAATTTGCAAAAAGATGCAATTTGATGAATAACGTTGACACTTAAGACCTCAATGATAATAAATATAAGAAAGCACAAATGGCATTGCGGTTATGATATATAAATCATTAGATAGGGAAACAATGGGGCTCAAGCAAAACAAAGCACCGAAACCTTAGAGGTGCAAGCAGTCCCTGATTCATCTGACTGATACATTAAACAAAGGGTGAGAAGTCTCTGTAGACTGAGTGTAATTCATTAACACGAGGATACATAGGTAGAAGGGCTCGTTTTATAAGCCATAATGAGACACAACACGCATAGTCCAATTAAGCCTGTCTTTAATGTATCAAATGTTGTCATCAGTGATAATTCCCAAATGTTTTTTACCTTCTCGTGTTTCCCGTCTGAATTATTTTCTTTGTACCTTACCACCAAAGACTATTTTATTAATTTTACCTAAAATAACAAACTAAAGACGATAGATTTTTCGATTTTTTGCACTTTGGTAAACTATAAACCATAAAGACATTATATATGTTAATTTTAGCAACTGAATGTGCTCATGTCACCTCCACGATATTTTATTTTTGCCCCCAAAATTTAAAACAAAAAATTAATACATTCTGTCAATAGTCACACTTAAAATTTCCAGTTGTATCCACAGTTCCAATGCAGACATATGCATCTCTAAAATAACAGAAAACAATCAAGCCCTGTGTAGACGAATACTAAACCCAATTATTTGAGCCATTTAAATAGAACCTGAGATTAGCTCAAAAAAGGAGTTTAATATTTTGCAAACGTCCTTGAGCTCCCCTGATTGCACCGCTCTTCTCCTTTTTGCCCTGCGTCACTCCATTGCAGAGATATTCAAACTTGTTTCTTTCGAAGTGTAACATGTGAAATCTCTGCTTGTTGTGCAACTGAGCGCTTCTACAGCATGTTCTCCCCTCTCTCTTAGAAGCGACCAATCACAGCTTGGCAGCATGTGACACAGGAACAGCTGCTCAGCTGTGATTGGCTGTATCTGGGAGGGAGAATTGAAAGCAATCGATTCCAGAGAACACTATGAAGGAACGCTCAACTGGACAGCAAAGCAGAGATTTCACATACAGCACTCAGTAAGAAAAAAATTGAATATCTCTGCAATGAAGTGATGCATCACAAAATGGATAAGAGGTGCAGACTCAAAGGAGCTCAGGTACTTTAACAAGGTAAATACTGTAATTCAATTGGTTTGAGAAAGTGACAGGTCTTATTTAAAGGCATTCGGTTATCAGCTTGTTGCTGCCTCATCTAACAGCAGAATGAGGAATGGACAGGGATTAAACCCTGATTCCAGCGATTTATTAATTGTTGGACTGCGTGCTGTCATTTTATATAAAGTTGTTTTATCTGCTGCTGATCTACCAGTTCTCTGAATGCTTAGCTGTTGATAACCCCGTCCACACCACTGATTGGAAGCTTTCAGTGTACACTGTGCATAGGCAGCAGTAGTGGGGGGAAGAGTTACAGAGAGCTCATGAATGAGAAGGACTACATTGCAGTAGTCCCAGAGCGATAATAATCTCAGGTTCATAAAATAGTGATTTAATCAAAATTACAGCAAACAGCCCAGTAAGTCACACCTTGCTAGAATCAAGGTCTCTTTCACTGCATACAGATTAGGTGGCAAAAACCCGGCTACAGATTCCCTTTAAGTATCAGGAGAATGATACAAGTATACTAACAGCAGGTTAGTCCTTGTGAGTGCCATGGGCCTCCTTGTGGCCGGCCAAGAATGCAATTCCAGTCAGAGACTGGAGCAGAATTTCTGCCACACAAAACGCTGGAAGTTTTGATAAATTGGATGAATGGGTGGGCGTGCCCACACCCCATCCCAACTCTTCACATTTCAGAGGTGGTGATTCAAACTGAGGTAAAAATTACAAATTTTGGTGCAACTCTGAGTTACGCAAAAATTTTGCCATTTTTCAAAGAAAATCTGGAGAAAAAGCTTTGTTGAAACGCCCCCAACTTTTTTGTCATTGCATTAATTGTACAAAAAGTAATGGTCGTGACACCATATGGACACCTTTAGGCCACCGTCACATGTCCATGTTTGCAGTACGTGTGGCATCTGTCTTTTTCACAGATACCACAAGGACCCATTATAACCTATGGTGCAATGCACGTGTCCGTGTTTTTACAAAGACCTTCACACGGAGGAGATATGACCGTTTTTTACCGGCAGGACATATAACAAGGGCCAATACAAAACTATGGGTCCCTGTTAAACAGGCTGTCAGGAGAGGTGGTGAGTTCTCCTTCAATGGAAGTCATCAAACAGAGGCTGGACAGACACCTGTCTGAGATGGTTTAGTGAATCCTGCATTGAGCAGGGGGTTGGGGACACGATGACCCTGGAGGTCCATAACAACTCTAACGCTCTAGCATTCTGCAGCACACACCTGGCCTCCATGTGTCATCCATGTGCTAGCATTGCAAAGTATAGGAGAAGCTTTGTAATTTCTTTTGTCATTCCGGAAAAACACTAATGGCACACTGATAAAAAAAAAACTGATGACACACTATTCCAAAAAAACTGATGATGCACTAATGGCACACTGATACAAATAAACTGATGACACACTGATCCAAAATACGATAACTGATGGCACCAATACCACTTTTTCAGGTACCAGTTTTATACGGATGTGTGAGGGGGCATAAGTGTGTTTCGGGAACTTTCTCCGCATACACACTAAACGGACATGAACATAGTGTCAGAAACAAATTGGAAGGTGACAGGTGTCATGTAACTCCGCATATCCGTATTATTAGCTGAATCTCTTTAGATTTATATCCCGAGCTTGACCTACACCTTATAAGCATACGGTAACGCCAGTAAGAATGTGACTTTATTTCACATTGTTTTAGATGATTTCACCTTCTCTGTAAAGTTCTCTTCTGTACAAGAATCAAGAGATGTGCCTCGCCTATAACGTTTCTTGACTTATAATAGGCCACAGGAAGGAAGGGCCCTTTCATTCCAGAAATAGAGGTGATGAGGGTGTAGAGGTCAGGATACATAGGGGCATCAAAGTGCAGCAAGTTCTACCATTGGCTTTGTAAAACAATCCAAGAAAGATGACTGTAAAAGGCTTTGCAGAGGCAAGTGACAAAAAAATGAAAACATTCACAGCCAGAAAGCTCAGACAACAGATGGACCAGACATTTCTACGTTTCTAGATCTGTATGTAAAAATAACTGAAATATCACACATTACACATAAGTAAAAACTCACACTTTATGAGAAAATTACTCTGCACAAAATGAGCATGGATAGATACATATATATGTGTCTGTGTATCTGTATACAAGCTGATAATACCAGGGACAGAGGATTTGTTAGCTCCCCATTAGGAAATAATCAGATTCTTCCTGAAATAACTTTGATGGAGAATCTTTGATTAGAATTGAATTGTGAAGTTCCTCTGTTGTTCCTTCTGGAAAAATTGGAATAAATGGAAAAATCGCCACTTACATTCGTCATGGGATGTGTCACACTGTAGTGTTAGCACTGGTTGGCCTGTGTCAGACTGTAAGAACACCCCACTGACAAGTCACACAGCAAGCAATTATTTTATACATTTCCATGATGAAATAAACTGGACCAGCATATTTCTAAGGAAAGATTTAGTTAATGTATTCATTTGCCGTATATATGTACTGTAGATTGATTAATTCTATTTTGAGAGCAACAAAAAACTATATAAAAGGAGAACTGAATTTCGATGCCGTAATATATTGTTATATCACAAGAGGTTTTTCCAAATTGCTACACATGCACATACTGTTTGATTAGCGATACCCACCGAATATCAAGTTTTACTCGCTTGTCCTGGGTATCTGGGGCTTCATTTAATTCCCCTGGATCCGCTGCCCTCTGCTGTGCTCTGCATAAGGTTTTGCAGGTTGAGTTGATAAATTATATAATCTCCCTAGACCTATTTAAGTGTCAGGACTTGAACCCAGCAGCTCTTGTGCACCAGGCGGCAGCTCTTCCCTCTGAGCTGGACAGTTCCTTGCTAATCCAGATACTAGTAGCTGTGTTGTTCCTGATTGGCTCCACCCTGTGATCGCCTGGGTGAACACCCTGGTTGTTAAAACTGGCATTGCACTTCCTTCCTTGCGAGATTATTGAGCTTACAGCCTTTAGTCAAACTTTCTTTCCATCTGCTGCTTATCCTCAAGACTATACTGCTGCTACCGACCTCTGGCTATTCCTGACTACGCAACCTGCTGATCCTTTTACTATACTGCTGCTCCCATGTACCTACCTCCGGCATTTCCTGACTAAGCAGCCCGCTTATCCTCAAGACTATACTGCTGCTCTTTAGTACTGACCCCTGGCTATTCCCTGGCTACGCAACCTGCTGATCCTTTTACTATACTACTGCTCCCGTGTACCGACCTCTGGCTATTCCTGACTATGCTACCTGCTGTTGCTGCCCCTAGTGGTTGCAATACTACTACTCCAACCCAGGTCACTCCATAACATTAAGGCCGATTTAGACACACACACTTGTTTTTTGGGATTGAGACTCTAGTGTGCCATGCTTGGGTTACTCCATTATATGTGCTTGATGTGTTTTCAGCTTGCACTCAAACCTGCAGAGTTACACTTCATCCATTCTGCAGCTACTGAGATTCGTGTGTGTATAGCCCTGCTGTCCTGGTCCGCTCCCCGGTCTGAACCTGTGTCCTTGGGGCCGCCGGTCTCATGGGGCTTCCGTTCCACGTCCTGAGCTGCCTGCTCCTGCTTCTAGGATGCTGCACGCGTCCCGCAGCTCCCCTGGCACACCACTAAGGGCGCACACGAGCACTCCCGGTCTGTTAAAGACACAGCAAGCTATTTTCGAAAATAGGTCTCAGCCAATGGCTGAGGGTCTTGTACTATTTCAGGCACCTCTGCCCTTAGGGAGGTGCCTGAGCAACAAGTGTTTCCTGTTGCTGGTTCTCAGGTTCCCGACTCTTGTGTATAATGGTCAGTTTGTACCGTGCTAATTCTGGTTTGTCTCCTCAGTGTACCTTCCGTGCCTCCCTCGCCGTCTGGGGCTATCCTGCACCACCTGCTTCTCTCAGTGCCAGCTGTTGCAGGCTACCCGTTTGACGGTCCCTGACTGAGCAGAGTTTTTGCTTCAACAGTGCTTGAACGGAACCCTCTCCGAGTCCTCGGCTCCTTCCTCTCTTCAGTCCCTCAAGACTTTTTACAACCTTTTCTTGCGCCGCTCAGAGGGAAGATGTTTCTACTGCGGCAGTCCAGAACATTTGATCTGCTCTTGTCCGGAAAGGCCTGAAAACTCCAGAGCCTATGGTCTGTAGGGGAGGGTTAGGTGAGCATCATTCCTTTCCTTCTCTGCTGACGACTGTGTCATTGTCCTTTGGCACTGTCAATTTTTCCGTGTCAGGTTACCTGGATTCCAGGTCCGCCGGGAATTTCATTCAACAAGCTGTGGTGGATCATTACTGGATTCGTGTCCGATGCCTCCAGAATCTTGCACGGTTGACCTCCGTGAATGACAGAGCCTGTTCGTTTCCAGACTGTACCAGTGGAACTTTGGGTAGGTTTGACACACTCTAAGAGAACCTGTTTTCATGTCTTGCCTGATTTGTCTCACCCCTTGCTCCTAGGTTTACCCTGGCTTCAAACACATGAGCCTGTGTTGAATTGGAAGACCGGCAAGATTCTGCCTTAGGGAGATTCCTGCTTCAACAGATGTCTAGCTCTCGTCCGTCCTGTTCGCTGTCCTGTGGAACCATCTGCCCTGTGAGGTTTAACATCTTCCTACTGGTTCTTCTCTGACGTCTTCGATAAGAAAAATTCGGAGACGTTGCCACCCCATAGGTCGTATGACTGCCCCATTGAACTGCTTCCTGTGACGTCCCCTCCTTGGGGTCGAATCGATCATTTATCCCAGGCAGAGACCCAAGCCATGTCGGAATACAACAAGGAGAACCTGGCTAGAGGTTTCATCCAGAAGTCACGGCGGCCGTGGGTTTATTTTTCATCAAGAAGAAAGACGTATCTCTACGGCCCTGTATTGACTATAGAGGTTTAAACCAGATCACGGTAAAACAGATACCCATGGCCACCTATTTCGGAGTTGTTTGACCGTCTCAGTGGGCCAAGATCTTGACCAAATTGGATCTCAGAGGCGCCTACAACCTGATTCGCATATGCCAGGGAGACAAGTGGAAGATGGCCTTCAACACCCGAGATAGGCACTATGAGTACCGGGTTATGCCGTTCGGGCTCTGTAACGCTCCTGTTTTTCAAGAGTTTGTGAATGACATTTTAAGGGATCTTCTGCATTCTTGTGTTGTTGTCTACCTGGATGACATCTTGATTTACTCTCCAGATTTGGACACACATATCGGAGTGATGCCCGTTAAGTTCTGCAGAGGCTCCGGGAGAACAGGCTGTACTTCAAGTTTGAGAAGTGTGTCTTTGAGCAACCCTCTCTGCCATTCCTTGGTTACATTGTCTTGTTCGGTGGTTTAAGGATGGATTCTGAAAAGTTGGCCTCTATTATCAAATGGTCCCACCCGACCGGGCTTAACCCCTTTCTGACATCGGACGTACTATCCCGTCGACGTGGGGTGGGCCCCTATGACCACCGACGGGATAGTAAGTCCAGCGCGATCGGCGGCGCTCACGGGGGGAGCGCGGCCGATTGCGGCCGGGTGTCAGCTGCCTATCGCAGCTAACATCCGGCACTATGTGCCAGGAGCGGTCACGGACCGCCCCCGGCACATTAACCCCCGGCACACCGCGATCAAACATGATCGCGATGTGCCGGCGGTGCAGGGAAGCATCGCGCAGGGAGGGGGCTCCCTGCGGGCTTCCCTGAGCCCCCCGCAGCAACGTGATGTGATCGCGTTGCTGCGAGGGTCTTACCTCCCTCCCTGCCTGCTCCAGACCGGATCCAAGATGGCCGCGGATCCGGGTCCTGCAGGGAGGGAGGTGGCTTCACAGAGCCTGCTCAGAACAGGCACTGTGAAGCCTGCAGCACTGTAAGTCAGATCGGTGATCTGACAGAGTGCTGTGCAAACTGTCAGATCACCGATCTGTGATGTCCCCCCCTGGGACAAAGTAAAAAAGTAAAAAAAAAAATTTCCAAATGTGTAAAAAAAATAAAAAAAAATATTCCTAAATAATGAAAAAAAAAATATTCCCATAAATACATTTCTTTATCTAAATAAAAAAAAACAAAACAATAAAAGTACATATATTTAGTATCGCCGCGTCCGTAACGGCCCGACCTATAAAAATGGCCCACTAGTTAACCCCTTCAGTAAACACCGTAAGAAAAAAAAAAGAGGCAAAAAACAACGCTTTATTATCATACCGCCGAACAAAAAGTGGAATAACACGCGATCAAAAAGACAGATATAAATAACCATGGTACCGTTGAAAACGTCATCTTGTCCCGCAAAAAACGAGCCGCCATACAGCATCATCAGCAAAAAAATAAAAAAGTTATAGTCCTGAGAATAAAGCAATGCAAAAATAATTATTTTTTCTATAAAATAGTTTTTATCGTATAAAAGCGCCAAAACATAAAAAAATGATATAAAAGAGGTGTCGCTGTAATCGTACTGACGCGAAGAATACAACTGCTTTATCAATTTTACCAAACGCGGAACGGTATAAACGCCTCCCCCAAAAGAAATTCATGAATAGCTGGTTTTTGGTCATTCTGCCTCACAAAAATCGGAATAAAAAGTGATCAAAAAATGTCACGTGCCCGAAAATGTTACCAATAAAAACGTCAACTGGTCCCGCAAAAAACAAGACCTCACATGACTCTGTGGACCAAAATATGGAAAAATTATAGCTCTCAAAATGTGGTAACGCAAAAAATATTTTTTGCAATAAAAAGCGTCTTTCAGTGTGTGACGGTTGCCAATCATAAAAATCGGCTAAAAAACACACTATAAAAGTAAATCAAACCCCCCTTCATCACCCCCTTAGTTAGGGAAAAAATAAAAAAAAAGTATTTATTTCCATTTTCCCATTAGGGCTAGGGTTAGGGCTAGGGTTAGGGCTACAGTTTAGGTTGGGGCTAAAGTTAGGGTTAGGGTTGGGGCTAAAGTTACAGTTAGGGTTTAGATTACATTTACAGTTGGGAATAGGGTTGGGATTAGGGTTAGGGGTGTGTCAGGGTTAGAGGTGTGGTTAGGGTTACTGTTGGGATTAGGGTTAGGGGTGTGTTTGGATTAAGGTTTCAGTTATAATTGGGGGGTTTCCACTGTTTAGGCACATCAGGGGCTCTCCAAACGCGACATGGCATCCGATCTCAATTCCAGCCAATTCTGCGTTGAAAAAGTAAAACAGTGCTTCTTCCCTTCCGAGCTCTCCCGTGTGCCCAAACAGGAGTTTACCCCAACATATGGGGGATCAGCGTACTCAGGACAAATAGGACAACAACTTTTGGGGTCCAATTTCTCCTGTTATCCTTGGGAAAATACAAAACTGGGGGCTAAAAAATAATTTTTGTGGGAAAAAAAAGATTTTTTATTTTCATGGCTCTGCGTTATAAACTGTAGTGAAACACTTGGGGGTTCAAAGTTCTCACAACACATCTAGATAAGTTCCCTGGGGGAGTCTAGTTTCCAATATGGGGTCACTTGTGGGGGGTTTCTACTGTTTAGGTACATTAGGGGTTCTGCAAACGCAATGTGATGCCTGCAGACCATTCCATCTAAGTCTGCATTCCAAACGGCACTCCTTCCCTTCCGAGCTCTCCCATGCGCCCAAACGGTGGTTCCCCCCAACATATGGGGTATCAGCGTACTCAGGACAAATTGGACAACAACTTTTGGGGTCGAATTTCTCCTCTTACCCTCGGGAAAATACAAAACTGGGGGCTAAAAAATAATTTTTGGGGGAAAGATTTTTTTTTTTAATTTTCACGGCTCTGCGTTACAAACTGTAGTGAAACACTTGGGGGTTCGAAGCTCTCACAACACATCTAGATGAGTTCCTTAGGGGGTCTAGTTTCCAAAATGGTGTCACTTGTGGGGGGTTTCTACTGTTTAGGTACATTAGGGGCTCTGCAAATGCAATGTGACACCTGCAGACCATTCCATCTAAGTCTGCATTCCAAATGGAGCTCCTTCCTTTCCGAGCCCTTCCATGCGCCCAAACAGTGGTTCCCCCCCACATATGGGGTATCGGCGCACTCAGGACAAATTGGACAACAAATTTTGGGGTCCAATTTCTCCTGTTACCCTCAGGAAAATACAAAACTGGGGGCTAAAAAATAATTTTTGTGGGAAAAAATTTTTGTTTTATTTTTACGGCTCTCCATTATAAACTTCTGTGAAGCCCTTGGTGGGTCAAAGCGCTCACCACACATCTAGATAAGTTCCTTAGGGGGTCTACTTTCCAAAATGGTGTCACTTGTGGGGGGTTTCTACTGTTTAGGTACATTAAGGGCTCTGCAAACGCAATGTGACACGTGCAGACCATTCCATCTAAGTCTGCATTCAAATGGCACTCCTTCCCTTCCGAGCCCTCCCATGCGCCCAAACAGTGGTTCCCCCCACATATGGTGTATCATCGCACTCAGGACAAATTGGGCAACAAATTTTGGGGTCCAATTTCTCCTCTTACCTCGGGAAAATACAAAACTGGGGGCTAAAAAAATAATTTTTGTGGGAAAAAATTTTTGTTTTATTTTTACAGCTCTGCATTATAAACTTCTGTGAAGCACTTGGTGGGTTAAAGCGCTCACCACACATCTAGATAAGTTCCTTAGGGGGTCTACTTTCCAAAATGGTGTCACTTGTGGGGGGCTTCAATGTTTAGGCACATCAGTGGCTCTCCAAACGCAACATGGCGTCCCATCTCAATTCCTTATAATTTTGCATTGAAAAGTCAAACAGCGCTCCTTCACTTCCGAGCTCTCCCATCCGCCCAAACAGTGGTTTACCCCCACATATGGGGTATCAGCGTATTCAGGACAAATTGTACAACAACTTTTGGGGTCCAATTTCTTCTCTTACCCTTGGGAAAATAAAAAATTGGGAGCGAAAAGATAATTGTGAAAAAATATGATTTTTTATTTTTACGGTTCTGCATTATAAACTTCTGTGAAGCACTTGGTGGGTCGAAGTGCTCACCACACCTCTAGATAAGTTACTTAGGGGGCCTACTTTCCAAAATGGTGTCACTTGTGGGGGGTTTCAATGTTTAGGCACATCAGTGGCTCTCCAAACGCAACATGGCGTCCCATCTCAATTCCTGTCAATTTTGCATTGAAAAGTCAAACGGCGCTCCTTCGCTTCCGAGCTGTGCCATGTGCCCAAACAGTGGTTTACCCCCACATGTGGGGTATTGGCGTATTCAGGACAAATTGTACAACAATGTTTGGGGTCCATTTTCTCCTGTTACCCTTTGTAAAATAAAACAAATTGGAGCTGAATTAATTTTTTTGTGAAAAAAAGTTAAATGTTCCTTTTTATTTAAACATTCAAAAAATTCCTGTGAAGCACCAGAAGGGTTAATAAACTTCTTGAATATGGTTTTGAGCACCTTGAGGGGTGTAGTTTTTAGAATGGTGTCACACTTGGGTATTTTCTATCATATAGACCCCTCAAAATGACTTGAAATGAGATGTGGTCCCTAAAAAAAATGGTGTTGTAGAAATGAAAAATTGCTGGTCAACTTTTCACCCTTATAACTTCCTAACAAAAAAAAATTTTGGTTCCAAAATTGTGCTGATGTAAAGTAGACATGTGGGAAATGTTACTTATTAAGTATTTTGTGTGACATATCTCTGTGATTTAATTGCATAAAAATTAAAAGTTGGAAAATTGCGAAATTTTCATAATTTTCGCCAAATTTCCGTTTTTTCACAAATAAACGCAGGTACTATCAAATAATTTTTACCATTGTCATGAAGTACAATATGTCATGAGAAAACATTGTCAGAATCACTGGGATCCGTTGAAGCGTTCCAGAGTTATAACCTCATAAAGGGACAGTGGTCAGAATTGTAAAAATTGGCCTGGTCATTAACGTGCAAACCACCCTTGGGGGTAAAGGGGTTAAAGCGATACAACGGTTCCTGGGGTTCGCTAACTATTATCGTCAATTTCTTCAACATTTATCATCTCGGGTGGCGCCCATCTCTGCTCTGACCCGAAAAGCCACCAATTCCAAGGATTGGCCTCCTAAAGCAGAGGGGGCATTTACCTCTCTAAAAAAAGCCTTCTCTTCCGCGCCCGTGCTCCATAGGCCAATTGCAGATAAACAGTTCTTCCTCGAGGTGGATGTCTCCTCCATAGGCGCCGCAGCAGTTCTTACCCAGAAGTCTTCCTCCAGGCGAATGGTCACTTGTGGCTTCGTTTGAAAGGATCTTTCCACTTCCGAAATAAATTATTCCATCGGAGATCAGGAGTTACTGGCCATCAAACTGGCTCTGCAAGAGTGGTGTCATCTTCTCGAAGGAGCAGTACACCAGGTCATTATTTTCACCAACCATAAAAATCTTGCCTATCTCCAGTCTGCTCAGAGGCTGAACCCTCGTCAGGCCAGGTGGTCTCTGTTCTTTGCTTAATTTAATTTTGTTCTTCATTTTCACCCTGCTAGCAAGAACATCAAGGCCGGTGCTTTCTCTAGGTCCTTTCTGCCTCCCGACTTGGAGGAGGAACCTCAATACATCATTGAGCCCTCTCGAATGGTGACAGTGGTCTCTGTCAATCTGTCTCAGATTCCTCAAAGTAAGACTTGGGTAGGTAGTTCAGACACGAGACGAGTTCTTAAGCGGGGTCACTCTTCTAAATTGTCCGGTCACGCCGGGCAAAGGAAGACTTTGCAACTCATTTCCCATTATTACTGGTGGTCCACCATGCATAAAGACATCTTGGAATATGTCTCGGCTTGCCCCTCCTGTGCCCAAAATAAAACTGCAAAGATTCTTCCATCCGGATGTCTTCTGTCGCTTCCCATTCCTTCAGTTCCCTGGTAGCACATTGCTATGGACTTTATTACGGATCTTCCTGTCTCGTCAGGCTGCTCCGTTAAATGAGTTGTGGTGGACCATTTTTCGAAGATGACTCACTTTATCTCTCTGTCTAGTCTTCCTTCTGCTCCTGAACTCGCCGACTAATTCATTCAGCATATTTTCAGCCTCCATGGGATTCCTCTCCACATTGTGTCCGACAGAGGTGTCCAATTCACTTCGAAGTTCTGGAGGGCGATCTGTAAACTAATGAACGTGGAGCTGGATTTTTTTTTCAACCCCATGAATGCCCCCCCTGTTCTGGGAGTGAGTGGGAAAATTGTGGGGGATTTGGGGCATCCATTGCTGGGATCAAGGTTATAACTTTTATACCAACATCCCACTCTTCAAGTCCCTTTCTAAGCGAGCTACAAGAGATTGCGATACTATCTGCAAAAATCAAAAAGCCCTCCGTAAGACACTAATTGGGCAGTTGCTCAGAGAGGGTGAGAGCAGAGACCAATATACAGACAACATGCTGGTGATCAAGTCCTCAAGTGGTACAGTGCCACAAGAAAAGCCAAGATGTGGTACAAGAAGCTGATCATGCACATCGTACAGATGGCAATGTACAACGCTTTTGTGCTATCACGATGTGCAGGCCAGAAAGGTACGTACCTTCAATTCAAGGAGGTAATGATCAAGGCTCTAATCTTTGGCAGTCAGGAAAGAGCGGCCCCCAGTACTTTTGGACTTAAAGGTGCTCATATCGTACTAGGCCAATATTTCGCCAGTGAGGTTCCTCAAAGAAAGGCAGGTCACAAAAGAGGTGCAGAGTGTGTTACAAAAGTGTGTTACAAAAAGAGGATAGACAAGGTCACCATTTGGCAATGCGACACCTGTCCCGACAAACATGGCCTGTGTATAAAAGAATGCTTCAAACGATACCACACATCCATGGACTACTAAATTCATTTTTTACTTACACAACTCACGTATGCCAACCTGACGCACACTACACAACTCACGTATGCCAACCTGATGCACGCCACACAATTTAGGTGAGCAACATTATAAAATTCATATACCATGAAAACACTACATCAATTTCAATATAACGTCACTTGTGGGGGGTTTCTGCTGTTTAGGCACATCAGGGGCTCAGTAAACGCTAAAACAACTTAAGAAAAACAAGATCCCATAAAAATTAACCTTTAATGAATAAAGTTAAAAATTTCCAAAATTCGAGACAAACACCAGCAAAAACAGGATTACCATAGGGAATTACAGATATCAATAGTGTATTCTAATAGGCCCTGCAGGTCCACTAATCTGGTATCTGCCTGACATTGGAGGTTGGCACCCTAAGTTTCAGCGGTAGGTGCCCCCACGCAGCTCGCCTTGGTATCCCTAGAAATCCCTAGAATCAATATGTCCCTAATAGGACCTATTAGAATACACTATTGATATCTGAAATTCCCTATGGTAATCCTGTTTTTGCTGGTGTTTGTCTCCAATTTTGTTTTTTTTAACTGTATTCATTAAAGGTTAATTTTTAGAGGTTCTTGTTTTTCTTGGGTTGTTTTTGCTGTTCCAGGATCTCAAAAGATTTGATTTTGATTTAGAGATATGGCTCAGTAAAACATCACTCCTTCTCTTTCAAACAGTAGTTTTCTCCCAAATATGGGTTATCAGTGTATTCAGGAGAAATTGCAAAACAAACTTTGGTCCATTTTCTCCTGTGATTTTCTTTTATTTGCACGGCTCAATAATATAAATTTCTGTGAAGCACCTGGGAGTTCAAGCTGCTCACCAGACACCAAGAAAAGTTCTTTGAGGGGTCTAATTTCCAAAATGGAGTCACTTGTGGGGGTTTCCACTGTTTAGGCACATCAGGGGCTCACCAAATGCTACATGGCATCCGCTCTCTATTCCAGCTAATTTTGCTTTAAAAAAGTCAAACTGTGCTCCTTCCCTTCCGGGCCCTGCCGTGCGCTCAAACAGTAATTTCCCCCATATATGAGGAGGAAGAACTCAGCAGAAATTGCACAATTTTTTGGGTCCATTTACTCGTTACCCGTGTGAAAATAAAAAAAAATGTGGAGCCAAAAGCACATTTTTTTTTGTGGTAAAAATTAGATTTTTTAATTTTAATGGCTCAATTTCTGTGAAGCACCTGGAGCTTCAAGGTGCTCACTACACATCTATGTACGTTTCTTGATGGGTCTAGTTTACTAAATGGTCCACTGTTTAGGCACCTCAGGGGCACTCCAAATTGGACATAGCGTCCACTAATGATTCCAACACATTTTGAGTTCAAAAAGTCAAATGGTCCCTTCCAAGCCCTGTTGTGGAATGTGGAAGAAAGAAAAAATAATTCCGGTGAAGCACCTAAAGGGTTAATAAACTTCCTGAATGTGGTTTTGAGCACCTTGAGGGGTGCAGTTTTTAGAATGGTGTCACTTTTGGGAACTTTCTGTCATATAGGCCCCTCAAAATCACTTCAAATGTAATGTGGTCCCTAAAAAAAATGGTTTTGAAAATGTTGAAAAAATGAGAAATCGCTGGTCAACCTTAACCCTTCTAACTTCCTAACAAAAAAAAAAAGTGTAAAAAAATGGTGCAGACGCAAAGTAGGCATTTTACCACTATCATGAATATGATATAATATGTCCCCCCAAAAAAATCTACAAATCGGTGGGATCCGTTAAAGCATTCCAGAGTTATTACTTCTTAAAGTGACACTGGTCAGATTTGTAAAAATTTGTCCTGGTCCTGAAGGTGAAAAGAGGCTTGGGGGGTGAAGACGTGTCAGATGAAAAACACAGATCATTACACACATTGGTAAAGGTCCAGTTCCTTGGTGCCCCGGCCCAGAGGACAATTGTGCCTTGCTCAATTTCCCTGCCGAGACCACTACATACCATTCTCTGCTGTGCTTTTTGGAAGCACAGTTTTGTCATTTGTTTCCTTCGTGCAGTGTTTTACTTGGCCAAATGATTTCGCCATTCATTTTTGGCTGTGCGGTGCACTACTGCGACACGTCAGCCTAGCCTGAGAATAGTTATTTTTGCACAGCGCACGGCGTTCCTCTGTCACTTTGCAGGACAAAATCGGTTTAATTAAGATTTTCATTTTCAATGTAGGATTTCGCCAGCGCTAGCACCGCAGCGAGTCTCATCCTCATTTCACTGTAGCCAAAAGAAGCCAGTCACCCAGTATTAGAATGTCACTTCTATAACGATGCCCTTTGTCCGCAGCCTCTTGGTATGATACATGTTGTGTGTTAATCTAATCTTTTAAGCTACTTATATTTTTGCAGCTAGGAATCTCAGTGGTTCCAGGGCTTGGCACGTCTACTTCTGCGTTATGTATGCGGTATGCGTGGATGCAATACCGCAGAAGGGTCCCCAGCAAACATCTGATATGCTGAGACACCCGGTATTTCATTAGGATTTTCCCAGAAGGCAGTTGAAAGTGATGCCGTATAAAGAGCCTTAGATTGCAAAAAAAAAAAAAAAAAAAAAAAGCTTCTCCTCCCTCCCAAAAGCCAAAGCTCATTAGTCTCATTTTCTACCTCCGTGTTGCTGGCGACCATACTATGGCTTCCTACATCCCAAATGAGAACAAATGGGCTTTTCCTGCACAGTTATTAAGAGCAAGGATATTTGTTTTACTCTAAGATCCGTGATGCTTTTTAATATCTTGTCATTTGCGCCCGGTCTTCCATCATCGCCCATCATTCAGGATATGAATGTGATCTTTCCACTGCCCTGGAAATTATTTAGATTCCTAATGTCCTGAATCCCCCTACTCGGCACATTTTTTTCCCCCTCTCTCATTCTGTAATGTCTTCTGTATCCTTTTAACTTGTGTTTTATGGAGTGTATATGTCGGCGGGCCTCACGTAGCTGCTCGCCTTGTTAGATTTCATTTGCTAAGAAGAGGATGTAAGAAGATAGCCGGGGATACGAGTGACACGTGGACTTCATTAATTATCATGCTCGCTCTTGCAAATTTCAGGGAAGAAAAAAAATAATTGCATATTAATGCTCAAAAATTGCAAATTCCCTTCTGCTTAAAGGCAAAATAATAAATACACCGAAAATATAAAGGGAAACTTTTATTTCTTTTTTTTTTTTACAATGGCTTGCAAAAATTATTTCCCGAAATATTGGAAAAATTAATGTAGGATTAATGAGAATGGATTATTCTAAATGTGTTGGTCACGAGGTCATCAACAGAGTTTTGTAGTGTTTTCACGGTTGGAAAACAAAGTTTATGGAGCCCTTTATTTATTTTATTTTTTAACCAAAATGCCTATATTTTTGGCTAATAGTATGTTGTCAAACATTTTGGCTTCTTCAGCTTCTACGTATCACTGTACATAGCAGACTGCATTTATGACAAACTTTCATTTGGCCATAGGCCAGCTTGGGACACCAAAAAAAAGGGGTTATAAACGTTGTGGTCAGAAAGAGATTATTATTATTATTATTATTATTATACATTTTTATAGCGCCATTTATTCCATGGCGCTTTACATGTGAAATCACTAACTGATTTGATTCAACTCATTCTGCAGTCTGCTATGCTTCCGGCGCGGCCATGTTAAATGCCACTGTCGGGAGATTGACAGTGGTATTTAACATGTTAACAGCCGCGGGTGGATCGTGATTCCACCGGTGGCATTTAGGGGCACATGTGACGGAAAATGTGCGGGCTCATTGCCAGAGCATGGAGTGCAGAGACACAACCTATGATGACTTATATGTACATCATGGGTCGTGAAGGGGTTAAACCGCCAGCCAGTTCCAGAGATATAGGTCTTTTTATTTATTGCTAGTTTTTAGGGTCATAACCAAGGGGTTGTGGCTCACAAGATTTTCTGGGATTGTTTCTTTAGGCTCCTCTGCAATATCACCCTGTGAGCGTTGGAAAAGATCATAAAAGTTAGCACAGATTAAAGAGGCCCATATCTGTGGAACTGAAAGGTAGATTTAAAAAAAAGACAAAGAATGGAATGTTCAGGGGAGCAACAAGAATAAAGCAAGAGCATAAACTGGGTACTTTTGATTGGTGACAGGCTTATGGCATATTTGGCAGTGTATTGTGCATAAGCCTCCCATACACTTTAGTTAGCCATCAGCTGAATGACGGATCAACAGATCGTTTGGCCAGCAGGTATTCTCCATGAGACATCTCTGGTGGCAGCTTATCTCTGAAGGCCTCCCATACATATTAGACTGATGTCTGCCCAATCTGCCAACATCTATGGGCTCGGAATACAGTCTAATGTGCATGGGGGAAGCAGCCAACTGATGGTTGGGAGAGATTTTGATCAGTTAGGTCAAATTTCAGACTGCCAGTCACATTTTTCTCCCGGAGAGAACCAGCCAGCCGACGTACGAGTTGGCGGCTTTCTCTAAAAACGACCACATGGGCTTGGGTGAGTGAGCACTCCTATGTATGGAAGGGTCGGCTGAGAATCTGAGATTGCGGACAGAATAACCATCGGCAGAAGTATCAGCCATCTAATGCGTATAACCAGCCCTAGAGAACAAAAGGATTGGCGGTTCGAAATTGGACATTCTAGAACCTTAACTCCCCCAACAATTATGCGAGATTGTTCTGCAAGGGAGCTTATTTGCTTACTTTGGAGCATTGATTGCAAGACTCCATTTTTTGGTGATTTTTCTTTTTATTTTACATTACAGATCAATTGGTATCATTGTCAGTTGGAATCACAGATGTCTAAGGTGAAATTCAGGCAATTGTTTATAAGCATATTTAGATAACTAGTAATCTTTACCAACAACCTTGTATCATCATCGATCGCTCAGACTAAAAGTGTTTCACCAGCACGGCACAAGTGAACATTCACTTGCTGGCCACTAGGTGGCATTCTTGGAAAAAGCATGAACATAACCCTGCTAATTATATCTAGAATGCACTGGTGCCTTTCTTTGTTTCTTTTAATGATAATACCATGGACGAAGCAAAACAATTAACATTCATTCATTTTGCTTGTGACAGATATAAACATTTAATCTACGAGACATTATCCATATCTGTAAACAGTAAGAATACCTACAAATTGTCCTCATAAACTGATGTGTCCTAACATCTTTTATGCTGGGACATCAGGGGGAAATACTGCTAAAGTCAACATTTCCTTTACTACAAAACACGGCACAGATATCCTCTTATCTGATCCTATTAGGGAGTGTAACCAAATGGGTTTAGTTCAGATCAGATTATATGCCACCCAAACCAAATGAAGCCTTAAAGAGGGCACAAAAGAGGATTTACTACATGATCCTGTAATAGCCACTTTCTACCAGCCGGACATGGATAATGTTGATGGATACAGATATATACAAACTAGATGGTGGCCCGATTCTAACGTATCGGCTATTCTAGAATATGTAGGTAGTATATAGCACAGGCTGCGTACGATATTGCACAGTGACATAGTATATAACACAACCAAAGTAGTATAAAACATAGCTATGTAGTATATAACAGCTACGTATGTAACACAGCGTACGTAGTATATAACAGAGCCACATAGTATATTGCACAGCCACGTAGTGTATTGCACAGCTACATAGTGTATTGCACAGCTATGTAGTATATTGGTCAGCGACGTAGTATATAGCAGAGCTACGTAGTATATAACATAGCCACGTAGTATATTGTAGAGGCACGTAGTATATTACATAGCTACGTAGTATATTGCACAGCCATGTTGTATATTGCCCAGCTACATAGTATATAGCACAGAGATGTAGTGTATAACAGAGCCCACACAGTATGTAACACAGCCCACGTAGTATATAGCAATGTGGGCACTATATGTGTGGTTAAAAAAGACTTAAAATAAAAAATAAACATATACTCACCTTCCGAAGGCAAATTGAAGTCCTGGCGCCTGTGTGCGGTGCACGCGGCAGCTTCCGGTCCCAGGGTTGCTATGAGCGCAGGACCTGTGTTGACGTCGCGGTCACATGACCGTGACGTCACGGCAGGTCCTTCTCACATAGCATCCTTGCCACCGGAACCTGTCGCTTGCACTGCCGAGGACAGGGCGCGACGTCAGAGGGTGAGAATAACCTTTTTTTATTATTATTATTATTTGTAACATTAGATCTTTTCACTATTGACGCTGCACACGCATCATCAATAGTAAAAAGTTGGTCACACAAGGTTAATAGCAGCGTTAACAGACTGCGTTACCCGCGGCATAACGCTTTCCGTTACCGCTGGCATTAACCCTGTGTGAGCGGTGACTGGAGGGGAGTATGGAGCGGGCGCCGGACACTGACTGCAGGGGAGTAGGGAGGGACTAATCAGACTGAGGCCGCCGCTGATTGGTTGTGGCAGCCATGACAGGCAGCTGGCTAGACCAATCAGCGATGCAGGATTTCCATTACGGAAGTTGCAGACAAACAAACAGACGGAAGTACACCTTAGACAATTATACAAATATAGATACACAGGCTAGGACTGGCCCACGGGAGGACAGGTGAATCCTATGGTGGGCCCAGTAGTAGTTGGCACAACACACTTGATTCACCATATACACCTATATCTATCTATCTATATAGATTATATACACATATATACACACACATGGCTAGATATATAGATATGAATCAAGGATTAGATGTTGCCCTTGTCTGTACATAATGAATTAAGTGACTGTGTGTACATATACAGGTGCTTCTCTCAAAATTAGAATATCATCAAAAAGTGAATTTATTTCAGTTCTTCAATACAAAAAGCGAAACTCATATCAGATAGAGTCATTACACACAGAATGATCTATTTCACGTGTTTATTTCTGTTAATGTTGATGATTGTGGCATACAGACAATGAAAACCCAAAAGTCATTATATCAGTAAATTAGAATACTTTATAACACCAGCTTGAAAAATGATTTTAACAACCGAAATATTGGCCTACTGAAATGCATGTTCAGTAAATGGACTGAGTACTTGGTCGGGGCAACTTTTGCATCAATTACTGCATCAATGCAGTGTGGCACGGAAGCAATCAGCCTGTGGCACTGCTGAGGGGTTATGGAAGCCCAGGTTGCTTTGATAGCAGCCTTCAGCTCGTCTGCATTGTTGAGTCTGGTGTCTCTAATCTTCCTCTTGACAATACTCCATAGATTCTCTATGGGGTTAAGGTCAGGCGAGTATGCTGCCAATCAAGCACAGTGATACTGTTGTTTGTAAACCAGGTATTGGTACTTTCTGCAGTGTGGACAGGTGCCAAATCTTGCTGGAGAATAAAGTTTCCATCTCCAAAAAGTTTGTCGGCAGAGGGAAGCATGACGTGCTCTAACATTTCCTGGTAGACGGCTGCGCTGACTTTGGCCTTGATAAAACACAGTGGACCTACACCAGCAAATGACATGGCTCCTTAAACCATCACTGATTGTGGTAGCTTCACACTAAACTAGACTAAGCAGCTTGGATTGTGGCCTCTCCACTCTTCCTCCAGACTCTGGGACCTTGATTTCCACATGAAATGCAAAATTTACTTTCACCTGAAAACACCTTGGACCATTGAGCAACAGTCCAGTTCTTTTCCTCCTTGGCCCAGGTAAGACGCTTCTGGCGTTGTCTATTGGTCATGAGTGGCTGACACAAGGAATGCGACACTTGTAGCCCATGTCCTGGATACGTCGGTGTGTAGTGGCTCTTGAAGCAATGACTCCAGCAGCAGTCCACTCCTTGTGAACCTCCCCAACATTTTTTGAATGGCCTTTTCTTAGCAGTCTTTTCTAGGGTGAGGTTATCCCGGTTGCTTGTGCACCTTTTTCTACCACACTTTTTCCTTCCACTCAACTTTCCATTAATATTCTTGGATTCAGCACTCTGTGAACAGCCGGTTTCTTTAGCAATGACCTTTTGTGGCTTCCCCTCCTTGTGGAGTGTGTCAATGACTGACTTCTGGACATCTGTGAAGTCAGCAGTCTTCCCCATGATTGTGGAGCTACTGAAACAGACTAAGCGACCTTTATAAACGCTTAGGAAGCCTTTGCAGGTGTTTTCTGTTAATTATGCTAATTTACTGAGAGAATGACTTTTGGGTTTTCATTGGCTGTAAGCCATAATCATCAACATTGACAGAAATAAACACTTGAAATAGATCACTGCTTGTAATGACTCTTTATAGTATATGAGTTTAACTTTTGGTATTGAGGAACTGAAATAAATTATTTTTATTATGAAATTCTAATTTCTAACAATTTTGTCCTGCCCATTTTATTATTATTATTATTATTATTATTATTAATTATTATAGCGCCATTTATTCCATGGCGCTTTACATGTGAGGAGGGGTGTACATAATAAAAACAGGTACAATAATCTTGAACAATACAAGTCACAACTGGTACAGGAGGAGAGAGGACCCTGCCCACGAGGGCTCACAAGGGATGGGTGAGGATACAGTAGGTAAGGATAGAACCGGTCGTGCAGTGGTTTGGTCGATCGGTGATTACTGCAGGTTGTAGGTTTGCCGGAAGAGGTAGGTCTTCTGGTTCCTTTTGAAGGTTTTGACGGTAGGTGAGAGTCTGATATGTTGTGGGAGAGAGTTCCAGAGTAGGGGTGATGCGCGATAGAAATCTTGTATGTGATTGTGGGAAGAGGAGATAAGAGGGGAGTAGAGAAGGAGATCTTGTGAGGATCGGAGGTTGCGTGCAGGAAGGCACCGGGAGACGAGGTCACAGATGTATGGAGGAGACAGGTTGTGGATGGCTTTGTATGTCATGGTTAGGGTTTTGTACTGGAGTCTCTGGGTAATTGGGAGCCATTGAAAGGATTGACAGAGGGGAGAGGCCCGGGAATAACGGGGGGACAGGTGGATTAGTCAGGCAGCAGAGTTTAGAATAGATTGGAGGGGTGCGAGAGTGTTCGAGAGGAGGCCACAGAGCAGGAGGTTACAGTAGTCAAGGCGGGAGATGATGAGGGCCTGGACTAGGGTTTTTGCAGATTCTTGGTTTAGGAATGTACGGATCCGTGAATTTTTTTTTGAGTTGAAGGCGGCAGGAAGTGGAAAGGACTTGGATATGCGGTTTGAAGGAGAGATCAGTGTCAAGGATTACCCCGAGACAGCGAGCTTGTGGGACTGGGGAGAGTGGGCAGCCGTTTAATGGATAGGTTCGTTGAGGGGGCCGCGTGAGATGGGGAAAAGACAATGAATTCTGCTTTGTCCATGTTAAGTTTTAGAAATCAAGCGGAGAAGAATGATGAAATAGTGGATAGACATTGAGGGATTACGGTTAGTAGGGTGGTGATATCTGGTCCAGAGATGTAGATCCGTGTGTCATCAGCATAGAGATGATACTGAAAACCATGAGATTCTATAAGCTGTCCCAGGCCAAAAGTGTAAAAGGAGAAGAGCAGGGGCCCTAGAACTGAACCTTGCGGGACTCCGACAGATAGGGGGCGAGGTGAAGAGGTGGTGTGTGAATGGGAGACACAAAATGTTCGGTCAGTTTCGTATGACGAGATCCAGGATAGGGCCAAGTCTGTGATGCCAAGGGATAAGAGGATCTGTAGTAATAGGGAATGGTCCACTGTGTCAAAGGCAGAGGACAGGTCCAGGAGGAGGAGGATAGAGTAGTGTCGCTTGCTCTTGGCGGTTAATAGGTCATTGGTGACCTTAGTTAGGCAGTTTCAGTGGAGTGGTGTGACTGGAAGCCTGATTGTAAGCGGTCGAAAAGGGAGCAGGAAGATAGATGGGAGAACAGTTCAAGATGGATGTGTTGTTGCAGTAATTTTGAGGCATAGGGGAGAAGTAATATAGGGCGATAGTTAGATACAGAAGATGGGCCAAGAGAGGAGTTTTTGAGGATAGGTGTGATTGAGGCATGTTAAAGCTTGAGGGGAAAACACCAGTTGTTAGTGATAGGTTGAAGAGATGGGTTAGAGTTGGGATGAAGACTATGGCGAGGTTTGGGATGAAGTGGGAAGGGATCGGGTCAAGTGCACAGGTGGTGAGATGCGATCTTGAGAGTAGAGTGGAGAGTCGATCTTCTGTAATAGTGGAGAAGTTGGTTTTGGAGGTGGAGGGCTGGGTAGTTGGGAGGAAGGGCTCAGGGGGTTGTCGACTAAAACTGTCTCTGATGTTCTCAATCTTCTGCTTGAAAAATGAGGCAAAGTCTTCAGCTGAGATGAGTGGGGAGGGAGGAGGTGCTGGGGGACGGAGGAGAGAGTTGAAGGTGTTGAATAACTGTTTAGGGTTGTGAGACAGGGAGGATATGAGAGATGAGAAGTCGGTTTGTTTTGCTGTGGCGAGTGTGGTCTTGAAGGTAGTGAGGGACTGTTTCAATGCGATAAAGTGCTCATTGGAGTGGGATATTTTCCATCTCCGCTCTGAAGCCCTGGAAGCTCGCCTCAGTTCTTTGGTCAGGCTGGTGTGCCAGGGCTGACTGTTGATTTTGCGAGCTTTGGTATGTGTGGGAGGCGCAAGAGATTCCAAAGCTGCAGCTACTGTGGTGTTATGTAGAGCGGCAGCGTCATCCGCATTGTGTAGGGAACTTATGTCTGTGAGAGGGAGGAGGGATTCAGAGAGTGAGTGTAGATCGAGGTGTTTAAGATGTCTGCGAGGGTGTGCAAGTTTGTGGGGTGGGGATTGTAGACAAGGAGTGGAGAGGGAAGAGAATGTGAGTAGATTGTGGTCAGAAAGAGGAAGAGGTAAGTTAGAGAGGTTAGATAGGGAGGAGAGGCGGGTGAAGATGAGGTCCAATGTGTGACCATCTTTGTGAGTGGCTGCAGAAGACCATTGAGTGAGGCCGAAGGAGGAAGTGAGAGATAGAAGTTTAGTGGCAGCTGAGAGGGAAGTGTCAATGGGGAGTCACCCATGATGATAGTGGGGATGTCCGCAGAAAGGAAATGAAGTAGTCAGGTGGTGAAGTGGTCAAAGAAGGTGGTGGCTGGCCCTGGGGGGCGGTAGATGATAGCCAGTTGGAGGTTGGTGGGGGCATAGATGCGCACAGAGTGCACCTCGAAGGAAGGGGGGTAACAGAGGGTTGCAGTGGGATTGGGGAGAAGGAGCAGTTAACTGACAGGAGAAAACCAACTCCTCCGCCATGCTTACTGCTGGGGTGGGGTGTGTGAGAAAGGTGGAAGCCACCATACGAAAGTGCAGCAGGAGAGGCTGTGTCAGAAGGGGTGAGCCAGTTTTCGGTGATGGCGAGGAAGGAAAGTTTGGTAGTAACAAAAAGATCGTGGATGTAGGAAAGCTTGTTGCAGACAGAGCGAGTGTTCCACAGAGCTCCTGTTAGTGGGACTGGGGAAGTGGAGGCTGGGTGAATGGGTATAAGGTTAGAGAGGTTACGGAAATATGTGATAGAGAGTGTATGGGAGGTAGAGCTGACAGGGGATGTGGTGAGGAGGACCAGGATTTGGAGAGATATCACCAGCAGTGAGAAGGAGCAGAGAAAGTGTTAGCAGGTAGGAGCAGGAGAAGGCAAGAGGGGGCTGTCTGTACTTGGAGACAGAGGATTATATGTTAAGGAACAGTTCTGAGTAGGAGGTGAGATGGATGGGGAGGATTGAAGAGGAGATGAACAGTTCTTTACTAGGAGTAGGGATTAGGGGAGTTTGCAGAAAGTGAAGAATTATAGGGGTGAAAGTGAAAACAAACAGAAAAACTGTTTATAGTGACTGTGTCCAGTTCCCTTCTGGTTTTAATTGTAAAATTAATCTTCACACTTCTGGGGCGTGGCCTGAACGTCCATGTAAGCGGACGCGTGACAGAGCGCTCCCGCTGCTAACGCTGAGTTTATCCTGATAAGCCGCAGCTGAGCGGCGATTCAAAGCGCTTACCGGCTGCAGGAGAGTCCCGGGAGTGCGGCGGTGAATAGCGGCGGCCCCGAGATCGGCAAACATGACCAGGAGGAGACAAAGAGACGCCGGAGCCGGCGAGGCAGGGACCGGCCAAGATGGCGCCGACGCCAGGGAGAAGGCGGAGAAGGACAACGCGGCATGCCAGAAAAGAATGGCGGTGGCGGCAAAGCTCCAGCAGTTTGCTAGAGTGGAAGCCGCAGGGAACACAGGAAAAGCAGAGGAGGACGCCGGAGGGGACACAGACACAGAAGGAGAGGAGGAAAGCCCAGCAGAGGAGCAGGAGGTACAACAGGAGAGTGGGGATGGTGACATGGCGGTGGTAGCGGGGGGACCTGAAGATAAGGAGTCAGGAGCAGAGCCCACCCTTAGAGATGTCTTTGCACTGGTATCATCCTGCAAACAATCCCTGACCCAGCAGCTACAGGAGGTTAAAGGGGATACAGCCCAGATAAATGCAGCCCTGCAAAAGATTGACAAACGTGTGGGGGCTGTGGAGGAAAGAGTGAGCACTGCAGAAGACCATATAGTGCAGCTGCAGAAAGCGGAGAGGAAGTTTGCTCAAACAATATCGGAGCTAGCTGCAAAAAATGAGGATCTGGAGAATAGGTCCAGAAGAAATAACATTCGTATAGTGGGTGTCCCTGAAAAAACTGAGGGGAGGAATCCCACGGAGTATATTGAAAGCTGGCTCCTTGAGACCTTTGGTGATGCAGCACTGACAAAAGTATTTGCGGTAGAGAGAGCCCACAGGGTCCCACCGAAACCACCTGTCCCTGGAGCAAGTCCCCGTACCGTGCTTGCCAAAATCCTAAACTACAGAGACAGAGACATTATCCTGAGGAAGGCTAGAGACATGACGGATCTGACAATTGGAGGTCAAAGAATTGCTATTTACCCTGACTATTCCGCCCTGGTACAGAAACAACGGATGATGTTCACGGGTATCAAGAGACGGCTGAGAGAACTGGGAGTGCAATACTCCATGATGTTTCCGGCACGACTGAGAGTGGTAGCGTTGGATAAGATTCATTTTTTCCAGACGCCGGAGGACGCTACCCAGTGGATAGATCTTAACGCTAAAAAACTTAAAGGGAAAGGAGATTGAAAATGTGAGGCGGGTTGGTCGGGAGATATCTTAAATCTTTCAAAAAGGGGGGAAAAAAAGAGATTGATTGACAGTACACTGGTAATTGAAATGTGAAGGTTGAAGGGTGGAGTTGGATATTACTCAGGGAAAGCACTGGGAGTGCTGATGCGGCGGAGAAGTACGAGGGAGGAAGGGTGTGCAGCGTACTAAAAGTTTATTTAGTTTCTTGCAGTTGTAATACAATACAGGTTCAATTATATTGTTCTTCTAAGAATTGCGCCGAATTCTGTTATAAACGGTAGCGGGAGGCGGAAGGAGAAGGTTACGTTAACAAGAGTGTTCGCAATGGGTGATGGTGCCCCACTCTTGATAAGAGGCAGAATGTATAGTATTGGGGGGTGTGGGGGAGGGGGGAGTGGGGTGAGGGTGGGAAGGGAAGTTAGACAGCTCAGAACCGGGAGTAACGACACAACTAAAGATGATGAGTCACATAATAGGGGACCGCTTTAAGATATTGAGCTGGAATGTGAGAGGCCTGGCGGATAAGTCTAGGAGAGCTGCGAGCTTGCAGTATGCGAAGGATCAACGGGCTTCTATGATATGCTTGCTAGAGACGCACTTGATACAGGAGAAAGTGGACGTACTGAATAGACGTTGGATACAGAAGGGGTATCATTCTACCTTTTCGACGTACTCAAGAGGTGTGTCAGTGTTGGTGCCGGTGGGAGTGCAATATGAAGAGGTGAAAGTATGCGTGGATGCTGAGGGTCAGTATGTGGTGATACAATGTATATTGTATGGAGCGAGATTGTGTGTTGCGGCAATGTATATTCCACCTCCATATTCAAGTAAGAAGATCAGGGAGGTATTGGAGAGGGTGGGACGATGGGAACCACTGCCAATCTTAATTATTGGGGATTTGAACAATATATGTGATGACTTTTGGGATAAAAATAAGAACACCCAGAATAGGTCGGAGGGGCACACTACAACATTTGGAACCTATGTGCGTGAATTAGGCATGATTGATCTATGGAGAGTCAGACATGTTGGGGAGAGAGGATACTCGTGCTATTCACCGGCTCATGCTACGCTATCCAGAATTGATATGGCACTGGGTAATCGCCTGTTGGACACAATGGTGGGGGAGGTGCGTTATCTGCCGAGGGCCCTTTCGGATCATAGTCCAATTGAGGTAGAGGTTAGGTTGTTGGGGACACGGACCGCAAGCGGGAGAGAATGGAAGATCCATCCTAACTGGTTACAGAGCATTGACTTGGACGGTATAGGGAAGGAGGTGACGGAATTCTTTGCGTTAAATGATGGGAGTACAGATGCTCTAACCGTTTGGGATGCAATGAAAGCGTACCTGAGAGGGTTACTATTTAGAGACATTAGTAGGTGTAAGAGGAAGACGAGGGAAGCGGAGAGAGTGGCGTTGGAGGAGCTGAAAGCCGCGGAGGACGAGATGGTTGTGCTGGGGACTTCCGAGGCAGAGAAAAGATTGAGAACAGCGCAAAATTGTATGGAAAAGATTCTGCTGGGGAAAGCTGAAAGGAAGCGGGAGTTTCAGAGGGTGGCTTATTTTCAGGAGGGAGAGACAGTTGGACACATGCTATCGGTGGTGGCCGCGGCTCAGCGTAGTACCTCGTATGTACACTCGTTGGTTTCGGATGGGGGGAGCAGGGTATCTGAAACACCGGATATTATAAAGGTCTTTGCGGACTTTTACGCGGACTTATATTCCTCCAAGGTCAATGAGTCAGCCGGAGAAACGGAGACTTTCCTTGAGAGTCTGGGTCTTCCGAAATTGAGTGAGGAGGATAGGGTGAGCCTCGATGCCCCTATCACCGAGGAGGAACTGAGTCGGGCGCTGAAGTCTATGGCCAATGGGAAGGCACCTGGGGTTGATGGGTTACCAGCCGAAATCTATAAAAGTTTGGAGGAAGTGCTGATTCCCAGATTAAAGTTAGTACTGGAGGAGGCTGGATGCCAAGGGTTTCTCCCAGCATCTATGAGGGAGGCTAATATAGTGGTTATTCCGAAGGAGGATAAGGATCTGGGGAAGCCTGAGTCATATCGGCCAATCTCTCTGTTAACCATCGATGTCAAGCTCTTGGCCAAGGTGTTAGCTACCCGTTTGTCCAGCGTCATTGCTAACCTTGTACATCCGGATCAATCTGGTTTTATGCCTGACAGATCTACAGCGGTTAATCTGCGGAGGCTGCATATGAACCTGCAGCTGAAGTCTGACAATTGTGGCCGAAGGGTTATTGCATCCTTGGATGCCCATAAGGCGTTTGACAGTGTGGAGTGGGGATATCTCTGGCGGGTGTTGAAATGTATGGGTATTGGCCCGCAATTTGTGGCGTGGACTCAACTGTTATACTCACTACCAACAGCTAGAATTAGAGTGAATGGGGAGCTTTCTCAGCCTATAAAGCTGGCCAGAGGTACGAGGCAGGGTTGCCCACTGTCGCCCCTTCTGTTTGCCTTAGCTGTGGAGCCACTGGCCGCCAAGATCCGGCAATCGGATGAGGTCCCTGGGTTCAGATATGGGAGTGTGGAGGAGAAGATTGCATTATATGCAGATGACATCTTACTGTTCCTGGCGGACCCGGATGAAGCCTTGAAGGGGGCTATCGAGATCGTTGGGAAATTTGGAGACTTATCGGGATTGAGGATAAACTGGGATAAATCGGTCCTCTTTGAGGTGGATGAGGTGGAGGAGAGTAGAAGTGAGCCATTGGGAGAGGGGCGGCTTAAGGTAGTATCCCTTTTCAAATACCTGGGAATATGGATCTCGATGCCAGTTACAGAGTTTTTATATAGGAATTTGACACCTCTCATGGGCGTTCTTAAAGCAAAAGTGGATGCGTGGAATAAATTACACTTATCGGTGGTAGGTAGGGTTAATCTCATTAAAATGGTTGTGATGCCCAAATTACTCTACGTCCTACATAATGCGCCAGTTTGGATTCCACGTGGGAAATTCCGGCAGATTAATGCTCTATTTAGAAGTCTGATATGGGGGAGGCGGTGCCCACGTATTCGCCTGGAGACGCTTCAGCGACCCAAGGAAGATGGAGGATTGGCTTTACCTAATCCTGAGTTATATTTTCTTGCAGCCCAGAGCCAACATTTGAAGGGCTGGGCGCGGGAGGCGTCTTCCAGTGCGGTACAGCACTTGATGGAGGGGATGACGGACCGACGACCGGTAGCGCAGTGTCTGGAGGATGGTTCCTTGGATGCATTGGGGAAATTATACCCAACTATGTTTTTGATATATAAATTATGGACCAGACTGCGACAGATTCGGGGGGTCACGGGGCTGACTAAATTTACACCGATATGGTTTAATAATAATTTGGTTGAGTTTGCGGCCCTTGGAGTGCTGGCGGAGTGGCAGGCCAAAGGAATCCACTTGGTGGCTCAGATAATTCAACAACAAGGATTAAAGTCCTTTTCGCAGCTGCAAGGGGAGTTTGGACTGAGACCGACTGGGGAATATCAATATGCTCAGATGAAACATGCTTTTAAAGCTCAGAACAAGGGTGGTGGTATTGAGATCCAGGAGGACATAGTTCTGGAATACGTGTGTGGGGAAGGGTCCACAAGGGGAGTCATTACCACCCTTTATAAGGACCTTCTACATGCACATCTGCTAGACTTCCCTTTAAAAGCGAGAGCGAAATGGGAAAGAGATTTAGGCCCAATGGAGGATGAAACCTGGGAGTCGGTGTTGGAGTGGGTTCCACGAGTGTCACTGAGTGAGCCGTACAGACTATCGCAGCTGTACATCTTACACAGAGTCTATAAATCACCGGAAGTGTTGCACAGAGCGGGGTTGCGTGCTGACTCCGAATGCCCGAGATGTGGGACTGAGAATGCAGGAATATACCACATGATGTGGACATGTCCAAGACTGGTTGCTTTCTGGTTGGTGGTAATGAGCCGTGTGGAAGGGGCGTATAAATGCAGAGTGCCGAGGGATCCGATAGTGTGTATACTGGGACATGTAGAGGAAATCAGAGTAGATAACACCTGGAAGATAGCAATAGCTAGGCTATTATATATGGCAAGGAAGGTAATAGCAAGGAACTGGATCAAAGAGGAACCGCCTACAAGGGGTGAATTCCTGAATTATGTTAAATATGGTCTCAATTTGGAAAAGGGGGTCTATAAAAGACGTGGGAAAATAGAAACATTTGACAAAATGTGGTCTCCGTGGCTCGAGCTGGGATGAGTAGTTATGGGAAATGGGAGGATGAGGGCCTCTGAAAGGAAGAGAGTGCTAGAGGAACAAGCGGACATAAGTGAGTCAAATGGCTCAAAGAACCATCAATACTGGTAACAAAAGTATAACTGGGTATGAGCTGTCAGGGGAGGGGGGGGGTTGGGTTTTGTTGGGATTGTTGGGGGCTTGGAAAATGTTAAAATTTTGCAAAATACTGGAAAATGCATAAATTGTATTGTTCACATTTGCTTTCAATAAAAAACTATTTAAACAAAAAAAAAAAAAATCTTCACACTTCTGGGACACACTTATAGGAATCACACAGCAGACTAAAGTCATTGCAGACTTGGACTATGCAATATATATAAATTTTGGGGGTTTTGTGTGAATTTATGTTCAATTTGCCGTTTTTTCTGTTTTTTGTGTTGTTCCAATACACACAAAGGAAATAAACATGTGTATAACAAAACATGCAATTGCAATAATTTTCTGGGAGAAATAATTCATTTTCTGGAATAATTTCAAAGGTGCCAACACTTTTGACCGAGACTGTGCGTGTGTATAGATAGACATATATCTGTATATAGATCTATCTCGCTAGCTATCTATAGATATCTATTTATCTATACACACACACACAGTCATGGTCAGAAGTGTTGGCACCCTTGAAATTATTCCAGAAAATGAATTATTTCTCCCAGAAAATTATTGCAATTGCATGTTTTGTTATAGACATGTTTATTTTCTTTGTGTGTATTGGATCAACACAAAAAAAAACAGAGAAACAAAGGCAAATTGGACATAAATTCACAGAAAACCCCCAAAATTGGCAGGACAAAATTGTTAGCACCCTCAATTTATATTTGGTTGCACAACCTTTGGAATAAATAACTGCAATCAATCGCTTCCTATAACCATCAACAAGCTTCTTACACCTCTCCACTGGAATTTTGGAGAACTCTTCTTTTGCAAACTCCAGATCTCTCATATTTAAAGGCGCCTTTTCCCAATGGCAATTTTAAGATCTCTCCATAAGTGTTCAATGGGATTTAGATCAGGACTCATTGCTGCCCATTTCAGAACTCTTTAGCACTTCGTTTCCATCCATTAATGGGTGATCCTTGAAGTGTTTTTGGAGATATTGTCTTGGTGGAAGACCCATAGGCTAACACACATACGCAACTTTATGACACTTCACACTACATTGAGACCCAAAATCCTTTGGTAACCTTCAGATTTCATGATGCCTTTCACATAGTCAAGGCACCCAGTGGCAGAGACAATAAAACAACCCCAAACCATCTTTGAACCTCCACCATATTTGACTGTAGGTACTGTATTCTTTTCTTTGAAGGCCTCATTCTGTTTTCAGTTAACAGTAGAATGATGTGCTTTAATAGGAAAGTTCCATCTTGGTTTTATCTGTCCACAAGACACTTTCCCAGAATAATTTTTTGTCTCACTCATGTACATTTTGGCAAACTGCAGTCTAGCTTTTTATGTATGGGTGTCAACAGTGGGGTCCTCCTGGGTCTCCTGCCATACTGTTTCATTTAATTCAAATGTCGACAAAATAGTTTGAGCTGACACTGATGCACCCTGAGCCTGCAGGACAGCTTGAATTTCTTTAGAACTTGATTGGGGCTGCTTATCTACCATCCTGTGATGCAACCTCTCATCATTTTTTCTCTGTCGTCCACGTCCAGGGAGATTAGCTACAGTGTAATAAGTTGTGAACGTCTTGATTATGTTGCA
The DNA here is from genome assembly GCF_032444005.1 of Ranitomeya imitator. Classification (NCBI taxonomy): domain Eukaryota; kingdom Metazoa; phylum Chordata; class Amphibia; order Anura; family Dendrobatidae; genus Ranitomeya; species Ranitomeya imitator. Next base: position 196,770,693 of record NC_091283.1, read on the forward strand.
CACCATCGACAAAGGCTCAACAAAATATCTGGAGATAGACTTGTAACCTTGAGATTGTTGCTATTTTTCAACAATTTTGGTTCTCAAGTCCTCAGGCAGTTCTTTTCTTCAGACAGTTCTTTTCTACTCTTTCTGTTCTTCATGCTTAGTGTGATACACACAGACACACAATGCAAAGATTGAGTAAACTTCTCCCCTTTTTATCTGGTTTCAGGTGTGCTTTTCCTACTGCCCACACCAGTTACTTGCCACAGGTGAGTGTGAACGAGCATAACATGTTTGAAACAAGAGTTGTTTACCCATAAATTTGGAAAGGTGCCATCAATTTTGTCTGACCCATTTTGGGGGTTTGGTGTGAAAATATCTCCAATTTGCCTTTAACGCACAGCAGGGAACAAGGTGACTAATCCAGGACAACACTTGCTTATGTTTGCCAGTACAATAAACTTGAGAAGCAGTGCTGTATTCAAATAGGCTACTCAGGAACCCTTTTTCGTCACTGATGGGGTGATAACTTGCAATTGTGGGACAACCACTATTGAAACAATTGAATATCATCTCAAGTATTTTTTTAAAGGAGTTGTCCACTGCTCAGAAAACCCCCTTCTGAATCAATATGTTTCCCTCTAGTAAAATAATAACATCTATACAAATATCCAGTGACGCCATTCCATTGGTGTTGGCATTGGCTTTCTTATGTATAGTGCTGGTTTCACTCTCTCCTCCTTTAGACAAAAGACATACATCCAGAAGAAGTGGGAATCTCTGCCACTCTCTCACTTTTGATTTGTCTGAATTTAGGAAGAGTGAGGTGGCCGATGATTAGCCACAGGGATTGTGTGACATAAGGCTACGTTCACACTAGCGTTCGGCTAGTGTGCGTCGCGCTAGCGTCGGGCGACGCAGCGGCGACGCACGCGTCATGCGCCCCTATGTTTAACATGGGGGACGCATGCGTTTTTGCTTGTTGCGTTTTCCGACACGTGCGTCTTTTTTGACGCTAGCGTCGGACCAAGAAAACGCAACAAGTTGCATTTTTCTTGCGTCCGATTTTCGTCAAAAAACGACGCACGCGTCGAAAAACGCAGCGTTTTTGCTTGCGTTTGCACGCGTTTTTCGGTGCGTTGTGCGTCGCGTCGCCGACGCAGCGGCGCACAACGCTAGTGTGAACGTAGCCTAACAATGTCATGCGATCCTTGGTTATAACACCGGAGGTGAGTATAGGTGTTATTATTTTACAAGGAGCAAACATTTTGTCTGAACAGTAGACAACCGCTTAATATATTTATTAAATTAAAGAACCTTTTAGTATGTTACTATATATATATTATTTTTTCTTATGGTGAAAGTCAATGGTCAATGAACATGACGCGTACGCAGACTTAGCGATGTCTGTTTGTGGAAAAGCTCTAGAACATTATGATTTTCTGTTTTTAGTATAATTAAAGTAGAAAAAAGGGAATATAATTAAGCTTTAACGCATTATGACACCTGTCTGACCTGCCTTTAAATCGTTCCAATCATCGGCTCAGCGAGCGCTCTGTGTAACACTTCATTGGAATCAGACCATTTCTTATGTGCATTAGATGTAATCTAGCTGAACATTGCAGAGAAAAGAGCACAGGTAATGATGAAGTAACTTCTGATCAACTCCGTCACTGCCTCAGTGCATTTTACTTATTTATGGCAGTCTGAGCAGATGGTATCGGCGGGCAATATAGCTTAATAAAAACTTAAAACACACAAATAATTGGAACTGAATGCGTTGCGCTGCAGTAAACCACCGTTCCCATGAATACAATACATACTTTCTTCTCGATACGAAAATAAAAAGAAACAAATGCTCAGGAGCAGTGATAGAAAACTACACCATAGTACACGGATTCTGCTCACTTATCTTAAAAAAAAAAAAAGAGAAGATAAATGCCTGAATCTCTAACATACATACATATATATATATATATATATATATATATATATATATATATATATATATGTATATAGTATATATATACTAGCTATTGAACCCGTTCTACGCCCGGGTGGCGAGCATTTATATTGGTATATGGTCTCCATTCTGGTATGTGCTGCTCCATCCTGCGCCCCCATCCTGTCATGTGCTGCACCCATCCTGCGCCCCCATTCTGACATGTGCTGCTCCATCCTGCGCCCCCATTTGGTCATGTGCTGTTTCCATCCTGCCCCCCCGTTCTGTCATGTGCTGCTCCCATCCTGCGCCCCCATCCGGTCATGTGCTGCTCCCATCCTGCACCCTTGTTCTGTCATGTGCTGCTCCCATCCTGCGCCTCCATTCTGTCATTTGCTGCTCCCATCCTGCGCCCCCGTTCTGTCATGTGCTGCTCCCATCCTGCGCCCCCATCCTGTCATGTGCTGCTCCCATCCTGCGCCCCCGTTCTGTCATGTGCTGCTCCCATCCTGCGCCCCCGTTCTGTCATGTGCTGCTCCCATCCTGCACCCCTGTTCTGTCATGTGCTGCTTCCATCTTGCACCCCCGTTCTGTCATGTGCTGCTGCCATCCTGCACCCCCGTTCTGTCATGTGCTGCCCTATTCTGTCATGTGCTGCTCCCATCCTGCGCCCCCGTTCTGTCATGTACTGCTCCCACCGTTCTTTAATTTGCTGCTCCCATCCATATGCCCCATACGCTGCTCCATAAGACGCTCCATAATATATGCCCCGTATCAGGTGGCGTAAGTAACAAATAGCTGTGGCATGAAGTGCCACAGCCTTATGCCACAGCAATTTGTTACTTGCGCCACCTGATTCCTTTCCGCCGCCATTTTCTTGGTCCTCCTGCTGGCGGAATCGGCACCTGCACAGTCCGTGCTTTCCGGCGCCATTTTCTTGAAGACACACTGCACTGTGTCTTCAAGAAAATGGCGCCGGAAAGCGCGGACTGCGCAGGCGCCGATTCCGGCAGCAGGACCAAGAAAATGGCGGCGGAAAGGAATCAGGTGGCGTAAGTAACAAATTGCTGTGGCATGAAGTGCCACAGCTTCATGCCACAGCAATTTGTTACTTACGCCATTTCTTTCTGCCCATTTTTTTCGTCCTCCTGCTGCCGGAATCAGCGCCTGCGCAATCCGCACTTTCCGGCGCCATTTTCTTGACGACACACTGCGGACTGCGCAGGCGCCGATCCCAGCAGCAGGACAAAGGAATCAGGTGGCGTAAGTAAAAAATTGCTGTGGCATGAAGTGCCACAGCTTCATGCCACGGCAATTTGTTACTTACGCCATTCCTTTCCGCCCATTTTCTTCGTCCTTCTGCTGCCGGAATCGGCGCCTGCGCAGTCTGCGCTTTCCGGCACCATTTTCTTGAAGACACACCTGCAGTGTGTCTTCAAGAAAATGGCGCCGGAAAGCGCGGACTGCGCAGGCGCCGATTCCGGCAGCAGGAGGACGAAGAAAATGGGCGGAAAGGAATGGAGTAAGTAACAAATTGCTGTGGCATGAAGTGCCACAGCATAATCAGGGCGCAAATATGTGCACGGTGTCCCCCTGCTCCCGACCCCCTGCTCCCGGCAGTCCGCGCCTTCCGGCGCCATTTTTTTTTCCCCTGACACTCTATAATGTAACGCTAGGAGCGTCGCGCCTGCGCAGTCTATAAAGGCTTCGGACAGAGTGACACTCCCAGCGTTATATTATATATATATATATATATATGTATATATATATATATATATATATATATATATATATATATATATATATATATATATCGCTTTCGTGTCTATAGTTCTTTGTGGATAAAATTCTTAATATATCCTTAAAGGGAATATTTCAATAGGTTTTTGATATCTATTCTGACAGCAGAACAATAAAGGGCAAAAAAGCCAGATTCCAAAGATGTGTCACTTACTGGGCTGCTTGGTGCAATTTTGATAGAATCCCTGTTTTCTCTGCTGTAGATGTAGCAGTGCTCAGAATACTGAGCTGTGTGTAACCCCACCCACAGCACTGATTGAATGCTTCCTGTTTACATTTTCAGCAAGTTGCCAATCAGTGCTGGGGGCGGGTTTACACATATTAGACTAACTGCCTGGCACCCGAGATGTAGTCCTGCAGTGATAATGTCCTGCTGATAAAACTAATTGGATTGAAACAACAGCACACCGACTAATAAAAAAGAGCGTCATAGGCTATATTGTGAGGCGAAATTTTAACCCCGCGCTTTCCAATTCACCAAAAAATTTTGCCCCTATCTACATAATGGGGAAAAAGTGAAAGGAAAAGTGTTGGAGGCAAATTGACAGCTGCCAGATGTGAACAAGGGGGACTTAAAGAGTGAGAGCGATGGCGCCAAAGAGTATATACCTTACAGTTGCTAAGGTGGGGCCCCGACATGGGATACTCACCACACACGGGAATATGAACACACACACAAAATGCGCCACACACTACCACGTGCTTGAACACATGTACCACCCTCAGCACACATTTCACCACACATACACCAACCTCGCCACATAAAAGTCGAAACACAAAAGTCGCCGCTCAAAACTCGCCACGCGCAAAACTAGGCTTACGCAAAACTCGCCACACTTGCAAAACTCACCTCATGGAAAACTCGCCACATGCAAAACTTGCACACGCGGAAAAATTGCCACATGCACAAAAGCTGCAAAAGTTGTCTCACACAAAACTTGCACATACTCAAAACGCTCCACACATTAAACTCGCCACGCGCAAAACTCGCCATGCGCAAACCTTGCTGCACCCAACTTGCTACACTAACCTGTCACATGCAACTCGACACACAAAAAGTTGCTACACGCATGTCGCCACACAAAACTCATCTCACAAAAGTCGCTACATGCATGAAACTTGCCCTAAAACACACACAAGTCTGGTATGTATACAGAATATATATATGGCTCAGTGGCTAGCACTGCAGCCTTGCAGCGCTGGAGTCCTGGGTTCAAATCTCACCAAGGACAATATCTGCAAGGAGTTAGTATGTTCTCCCCGTGTTTGCTTGGGTTTCCTGCAGGTTCTTCGGTTTCCTTCCACATTCCAAAGACATAGTGACAGGGAGTTTAGATTGTGAGCCCTATCAGGGACAGCGATGATAATGTGTGCAAACTGTAAAGCGCTACGGAATATGTTAGCGCTATATAAAAATAAAGATTATTTTAAAGATTATTACTGAAAAAAATCCCCTTCTGCAGAGAAGTGCTGGTGGTGGCGCCTGCGCTGCACCATGATCGCATCTATAATGTGTTTATAATTCTTTTCTTTGATTGTATCCATAAATTCATTAAAAAAAAAATCAGTTTGAAAATGGCGCCGGCCGCACATGCGCAGTTACAAGTATAGGCGATCAGACAGCTGTTACTGCGCAGTCGGCGCCATCTTGCTAGAGAACAAAAACAAAATTGTAACTGGTACTGCTAAGGCGCAGCCGATGCCATCTTAGTGGAGACATTTTTCTTTTCTCTAGCAAGATGGCGCTGCCAGCTCCTGTGCAGTAGGAGCCATTGGATCGCCAATAGCTGCTACTGTGCAGGCGCCGCCATCTTGGAGGAGGATTTTTTTTTCTCTAGCAAGATGGAGCGGCCGGCGCCTGTGCAGTAGGAGCTATTGGATCGCCGATAGCTGCTACTGTGCAGGCGCAGCCGGCGCCATTTTCATACTGTTTTTTTTTCTTTTATGAATTTTTGGATACAAAGAAAGTAATTAAATATATGTTATAGATGGGATCATCCTTCAGCGCAGGCACCTACCTGCAGAAGGGGATTTATATATATATATATATATATTCATTATGTAAAATAGCGGACAGTCAGTGAAAGATCAGTGATTCCCCCACAAGCCATCCCGCAGCATGAGCAGATTGTTTACTCAAAAATAAAAATACAGATTAAACAACCACAAGACGGATTTCATCACCAGGTATCACTGTAATCAGTATAATGGCGCCGACCTGACAGTGTCTGTAGGTTACTGTGCACAATCCTGCGCCAAGCTCCCTTTAAGGTGGATCCCGCTCTGTTGTTCAGATTTAGAACTAAATGTCACGGGTATTCACCTAAAGTTCAAATCTACTATTCCATCTACCTGCAGATTCCACTAGACGGAGCTTAGGAGCTACCTGCATACTACTTGTATACTGAACTTAAAAGGAATGAGTTGCCAGAAAATATCTCTTTATTAACCCCTTCATGACCGGGGGATTTTTCGTTTTTCCGTGTTCGTTTTTCGCTCCCCTCCTTCCCAGAGCCATAACTTTTTTATTTTTCCGTCAATTTGGCCATGTGAGGGCTTATTTTTTGCGGGACGAGTTGTACTTTTGAACGACATCATTGGTTTTAGCATGTCGTGTACTAGAAAACGGGAAAAAAATTCCAAGTGCGGTGAAATTGCAAAAAAAGTGCAATCCCACATTGGTTTTTTGTTTGGCTTTTTTGCTAGGTTCACTAAATGCTAAAAATGACCTGCCATTATGATTCTCCAGGTCATTACGAGTTCATAGACACCAAACATGACTAGGTTATTTTTTATCTAAGTGGTGAAAAAAATTCCAAACTTTGCTAAAAAAAAAAAACAAAATTGCGCCATTTTCCGATACTCGTAGCGTCTCCATTTTTCGTGATCTGGGGTCGGTTGAGGGCTTATTTTTTGCGTGCCGAGATGACGTTTTTAATGATAGCATTTCGGTGCAGATACGTTCTTTTGATCGCCCGTTATTGCATTTTAATGCAATGTCGCGGCGACCAAAAAAACGTAATTCTGGCGTTTCGAGTTTTTTTCCCGCTACGCTGTTTAGCGATCAGGTTAATACTTTTTTTTATTTGATAGATCGGGCAATTCTGAGCGCGGCGATACCAAATATGCGTAGATTTGATATTTTTTTTATTGATTTATTTTGATTGGGGCGAAAGGGGGGTGATTTAAACTTTTATGTTTTTTTTATTTTTTTCACATTTTTTTAAACTTTTTTTTTTTAACTTTTGCCATGCTTCAATAGCCTCCATGGGAGGCTAGAAGCAGGCACAGCACGATCGGCTCTGCTACATAGCAGCGATCTGCTGATCGCTGCTATGTAGCAGAATTGAACGTGTGCTGTGAGCGCCGACCACAGGGTGGCGCTCACAGCGACGGGCAATCAGTAACCATAGAGGTCTCAAGGACCTCTATGGCTACAATGGAGACGTATCGCCGACCCCCGGACATGTGACGGGGGTCGGCGATGACGTCATTTCCGGCCGCCCGGCCGGAAGCGGTAGTTAAATGCCGCTGTCTGCGTTTGACAGCGGCATTTAACTAGTTAATAGGTGCGGGCAGATCGCGATTCTGCCCGCGCCTATTACGGGCACATGTCAGCTGTTCAAAACAGCTGACATGTCCCGGCTTTGGTGCAGGCTCACCGCGGAGCCCTGCATCAAAGCAGGGGAGCCGGCATCGGACGGTATAGTACGTCCGATGCCGGTAAGGGGTTAAGTTGGGTTTTTTTTTTTATAAAAAAAAAATTTGGGACTTTTTTTTTTTCATATCGCTAATCCTGTACCTTTCACATTGGCCATTGCGGGTACTTTAGATTCATAATTTGTGTCCTTTCATGAACTGTTTTCAGCAGGTTCCTTATCATCAGAGACAGGTTACAATGACAGACAACACCGCTGTACACATTTGATAGCACAGAATCCACCAACCACAAAATGCGATGTCACAGCTGACCCTGCTCCTTCTCCCTCCACAATCACCTTTGCACATGCTCATTAGATGCTTCAATACAAAATATAGGGACTTTGTCAGTCTATTGCTACTAATGTACATGCGAGTTTTCTGAAATAGCAGGAAGTACGAGTCTTAAAATCCCCAGTGGCCAGTGTGAAAATTGCAAGATTACTCATTTTTACTTCTGATATATATACACACATTAAAAAGAAAAAAAAAACTCTTTAAATAAAAAAGAAAAACACATTTCTCGCACAAACCTGATTTACACAATAGGTAATTTCCTTATGACATAATCTCATGGAAGCTCGAAAATACATTGTTCTTCTATATATGTAAGTGCTTAAAATATATTTATATAAAATATGAATATATACATTTATATGTAAAAATGTATATATAAAAAAGATGTTAAATATATTTATATAAAATAACAAAGAGTCTAATCCTAAAGATCAGCTGTGTAACGGATACAATAACTGCAATCATTTCCCACATTATTTGCTCAGTCAGCTTGGACCGCATGTATGTAATGAACGTGTGAACCTTGCCTACAGCTGCATTCACATAGGAATCGGGAGATCCTCTTTTCCAGAAATCTTTTTTTTTCAGCAGAGATGGGAGCAGTCCTTGGAACTCAAAAAGGGAAAACTTTTTGTGGAAGATACAATATTTTCCGTCTCTTTTGTAAATGGATCCATTCCTATTAGTAATGCATGAGGTTTGATCTCCCAAATGTTTGTATGTAATATTATACAGAGATGAGATGTGATCCATAAGCGATCATAACTGTGATCTTGCTATGTGCAGCAGAAGGAGGGTAGTTAAGCAGTGATTATTACATGGAACCTGTCACAGTGTGCTCACTGTCAGGACTCTCCGGACCCAAGAGTGGGAGGATATGTATGCAAATTGCATATGTCTGGCCACATTCTGACTAGTCGTGTCCGACCTCGCTCAGTTCACTTCTACATAAGGAGGCTATGCACTTCTAGTCTGCATGTGACTGCAAGGATTTATTTATTTTTTATTTATTTTACTCACTTATAGAGCGCCATTAATGCCACAGAGCTTTACAGACCTCATGATCACCATCCCCAATGGGACTCATAATCTAGAGTCGCTATCAGTATGTCTTTGTAATGAGGTAGGAAACTCGAGGAAACCCACGCAAACAAGGGGAGAACAAACTCCTTGCAGATTTTTTCCCTGGTGTGATTTGAACGCAGCACCCCAGCACTGCAAACGGCTGCTATGCTAACCACTGTGTTGCAGTCACGCGCCCGTCAGCTCCTGGAGCCAGAGAATCCTGACAGCATTCACGGTGCACTGTGAGGATACACAAGTCTGCAGTCACATAGAGCATATGAAGGCTTGAACCCCCTGACAAAGCTCATACAAAACATGAGTCGGGGTACTGGGCAGTGTTGACTTTTATACTGGTGCATTTACTTTGGCGTCCTTTAGAGAGTAAGGGAAGCATGGAAATACTGTACTTTAATATACTTGAGGGGTTCCTTGTTATCATGCATTGATATTTATATCTATTTTAGGCCACATTCACGCATTCAGTATTTGTTCAGTATTTTACATCAGTATTTGTAAGCGAAAAACAGGAGTGGGTGATAAATGCAGAAGTGGTGCATATGTTTCTGTTATACTTTTCCTCTGATTATTCCACTCCTGGTTTTGGCTACAAATACTGATGTAACATACTCACCAAATACTGAAAGTAACCTAATATTTGGTTATTTTTTGTGTGGTCCTTTAATGAATTAAGATTTGTATCTTGGATATATATATATATATATATTTTTTTTTTTTTTTTTTCAGACAACTATGTCTTTGGTCCACTGATCATATCTGTGGCTGTTTATATATTCATCGCCCTCCCCCCTTCCTGTATTATGTTTTGTTATTTATAATATTTTATTGACATAATGTGATTTGCCGTTGACCACACTGCTTTTCTTTCAGGTTTTAAGGGGCATTTTTATATATATTTTTTGTCTTCTGTTTATATGTATTGCAATTAATGAAATTATATTTACGTTTATGCTTTTTTTGTGGTTATTTTTCATCATTATAAGTTTTGATGAGTTAAAGGTCTATAGACTTGAACCCCAAGCCTGGACAACCCCTTTAAGCTTCCATGCACCACCACAAGAAGTGTTCTCCAGTCAGTTACAGAAAGTACATTTCTTTCATAATTTTGGATGGCTTGGCGTCCGTGTTTGACCTCGCATTCTCCAAAGTGAAGCCCCGTCTACAGTTCTGGAATAATAAAAAAACATTGCAACATTCTTGCCCAACTACGAGTTAAATATATACGGACGCTCAGAATGTCATTGTTCGTCTTTATTTCAATACTGAAAAATACGAGACATTTTAAGAGTGAAAAATACCTGATGAAGGTACAATATTGCTTTTGAAACGTGTAGTACTTTTAAGCTCTGAAATAAAGCAGAACACCAACATTCTGAGCAGAAATATATATATATTTTTATTTGCTCTCTTGAGAAATGTGTCGGCCGATGAAAAGCTCTAATCTTCGTTCATATCTATGCTGATAATACCAATCCCTATGGGACAATCATGAAGAGGAGCCCAGCAGCCAATTATACCACTTTGCTGCTATTAGGCTCCTATGGAGGTGGTACGCATAGTACAACTCTGGTGAGGTCAAGCAAGGTTGCATGAAAACTAGAATGCAGTCCGAATGCTGAGCTGTGTAGAACCCCGCCACCATCATTGGCTGGCAGCTTCCTGTGCACACTGCACATTGTCAGCAAGCTGCCAATCAGTCCTGGGGGCGGGGTTAGATTAGCTGGACTGGGCTTCATGAGAGATCTAGTCCTGCAGTGATAATCTCCTGTCAATAAAACACTAATTTTACTGGAGCTACAATTCCAAATGCCCTCCCTCTCCCTTCTGAGTGTGCATAAACCATATTTAGTGCTCACACTTGGCAATTCTGAAACAATGAGAGCCCACTTAATTTATAAGTGTGTGTCTCCAGAAGCACGAGCTGAGCATAATGTACTGGGCACTACAACGGCAGATTTGCAATTTTCACTCAACAACATCCACTGCTGCTTGTTTCTGGAAAACACCCATGGAGTCCAAATCGGCACTACATCTGTAGATAAATTATCAAATCGATATCATTTCCAAAATGGAGTCACTTTAGGGGGGATTCTGCTGTTCTAGCACTTACGGGCTCTGTATATGGAGTCTGCAAACTATTCTAAGAAAATCTGCCCTCCAGAAGGCAAAATAGCTCTCTATGTATGACTAAGCAGTACTGTACAGCCACATATGGGGTATTGTCACCTTCAGCAGAAATTGTGGGACAAATTTTGGTGCCATTTTTCCCAATTTCACTATGTGAAAATGTAAAATCTGGGGCTAAAACAAAATGTTTGCGGAAAAAATGTAATTGTTTTTCTTCACTACCCAACAGTAGAAATTTCTGTGACACACTTGTGGCGTCAATATGATCACTGCACCTGTAGATGAATTCATTGAGAGGTGTCGTTTGTAAAATGGAGTCAATTATTGGGGTTCTGCTATTCTAACACCTCAAGGGCTCTACAAATGTGACATGATGCCCTAAAATTAGTCCAGCAAAATTTGAAAACCTATATGTCGCTTATTCCCTTCTTATCTGTGCACTGTGCCTGTAATGTATTTCCCAATTAAATGTAGGGTATTGAAGCACCAAGGAGATATTGTGTAAAAAAAATTCAGATCCATTTTGCTTAATAGCCCTTAAAAAAATAAAAATGTAATTATTCTTTTTTCACCTCCCAATGGTATAAAATACTGTGAGGCACATATGATGTCAACATACACCCTCAAACCATTCCAGAAAAATCTGAACTTCAATATGACATTTCTTCATTTCTGAGCTTTGCACTGTGCATCAAAATAAGTTTTTGACTACATATGGGGTATTGGCGTACTCCGGAGGAATTGCATAACAAAATGTACTGATCAATTTCTCCTATTACCCCGCCTGAAAATGAAAAACTTGGGGCCAAAGCAACATTTTAGTGTAACAAAATGGTAATTTTTCATTAACATTAACTTAAAATTCTGAGGCTTAGGCTGGGATCACACATACGCGAGATACAGCCAAGTCTCGCAGGTGAAATCCCTCCTCCGGCGCCGGCACTTGGGAGCGGAGCGTGCAGCTCCATGTGTTGCTGTGAGGCTGCACGCTCCGCTCCGGAGTGTCGGCGCCAGAGGAGGGATTTCACCTGTGAGACTCGGCCGTATCTCGCGTATGTGTGATCCCGGCCTTAAATGTTCACTACACCCCCAGATGAATTCCTCCAGAGGTGTAGTTTCCAATATGGGGTCACTTGTGGTGGTTTCTGCTGTTTTGTCATGTCAGGGGCTTTCCAAATGTGACATGGCATCCGCAATCTATTCCAGCCAAAATTGTGCTCCAGAATTCAATTGGCGCTCCTTCCTTCTGAGCCCTGCCATGCACCCAAACAATAATTTTCCACCACCTGTGGGGTATGGGCGTACTCAGGAGAAATTTCACAATAAATTTTAACCCCTTAAGCCCCGAGGGTGGTTTGCACGTTAATGACCGGGCCAATTTTTACAATTCTGACCACTGTCCCTTTATGAGGTTATAACTCTGGAACGCTTCAACGGATCTTGGCGATTCTGACATTGTTTTCTCGTGACATATTGTACTTCATTTTAGTAGTAACATTTATTCGATATAACTTGCGTTTATTTGTGAAAAAAACGGAAATTTGGCGAAAATTTTGAAAATTTCGCAATTTTCCAACTTTAAATTTTTATGCCCTTAAATCACAGAGATATGTCACGCAAAATACTTAATAAGTAACATTTCCCACATGTCTCCTTTACATCAGCACAATTTTGGAACCAAAATTTTTTTTTTGTTAGGGAGTTATAAGGGTTCAAAGTTGACCAGCAATTTCTCATTTTTACAACACCATTTTTTTTTAGGGACCACATCTCATTTGATGTCATTTTGAGGGGTCTATATGATAGAAAATACCCAAGTATGACACCATTCTAAAAACTGCACCCCTCAAGGTGCTCAAAACCACATTCAAGAAGTTTATTAACCCTTCAGGGGTTTCACAGGAATTTTTGGAATGTTTAAATAAAAATGAATATTTAACTTTTTTTCACACAAAATTTATTTCAGCTCCAATTTGTTTTATTTTACCAAGGGTAACAGGATAAAATGGATGCCAAACATTGTTGTACAATCTGTACTGAGTACGCTGATACCCCATATGTGGGGGTAAACCACTGTTTGGGCGCATGGCAGAGCTCGGAAGGGAAGGAGCGCCATTTGACTTTTAAATGCAAAATTGACAGGAATTGAGATGGGACACCATGTTGCGTTTGGAGAGCCACTGATGTGCCTAAACATTGAAACCCCCCACAAGTGACACCATTTTGGAAAGTAGACACCCTAAGGAACTTATCTAGATGTGTGGTGACCACTTTGACCCACCAATTGCTTCACAGAAGTTTATAATGCAGAGCCGTAAAAATAAAAAATCATATTTTTTCACAAAAATGATCTTTTCGCCCCCAATTTTTTATTTTCCCAAGAGTAAGAGAAGAAATTGAACCTCAAAAATTGTTGGCCAATTTGTCCTGAGTACGCTGATACCCCGTATATGGGTGTAAACCATTGTTTGGGCGTATGGCAGAGCTCGGAAGGGAAGGAGCGCCATTTTACTTTTCAATGCAAAATTGACTGGAATTGAGATGGGATGCCATGTTGCGTTTGGAGAGCCCCTGATGTGCCTAAACATTGAAATCCCCACAAGTGACACCATTTTGGAAAGTAGACCCCTTAAGGAACTTATCTAGAGGTGTGGTGAGCACTTTGACCCAACAAGTGCTTCACAGAAGTTTATAATGCAGAGCCGTAAAAATAAAAAATCATATTTTTTCACAAAAATAATCTTTTCGCCACCAATTTTTTATTTTCCCAAGGGTAAGAGAAGAAATTAGACCACAAAAGTTGTTGTGCAATTTGTCCTGAGTGCGACGATACCCCATATGTGGGGGTAAACCACTGTTTGGGCGCATGGCAGAGCTCGGAAGGAAAGGAGCGCCATTTGACTTTTCAATGCAAAATTGACTGGAATTGAGATGGGACGCCATGTTGCGTTTGGAGAGCCCCTGATGTGCCTAAACATTGGAACCCCTCACAAGTGACACCATTTTGAAAAGTAGACCCCTTAAGGAACTTATCTAGATGTGTGGTGAGCACTTTGACCCAACAAGTGCTTCACAGAAGTTTATAATGCAGAGCCGTAAAAATAAAAAATCTTATTTTTTCACAAAAATGATCTTTTCGCCCCCAATTTTTTATTTTCCCAAGGGTAAGAGAAGAAATTAGACCACAAAAGTTGTTGTGCAATTTGTCCTGAGTGCGACGATACCCCATATGTGGGGGTAAACCACTTTTTGGGTGCATAGCAGAGCTCGGAAGGGAAGGAGCGCCATTTGACTTTTCAATGCAAAATTGACTGGAATTAAGATGGGACGCCATGTTGGTTTGGAGAGCCCCTGATGTGCCTAAACATTAAAAACCCCCACAAGTGACACCATTTTGGAAACTAGACCCTCTAAGGAACTTATCTAGATGTGTTTTGAGAGCTTTGAACCCCCAAGTGTTTCACTACAGTTTATAACGCAGAGCCGTTAAAATAAATTTATTTTTTTTTCGCAAAAATTTTTTAGCCCCCAGTTTTGTATTTTCACAAGGGTAACATAATAAATTGGACCCCAAAAGTTGTTGTCCAATTTGTCCTGAGTACGCTGATACCCCATATGTGGGGGGGAACCACTGTTTGGGCGCATGGCAGAGCTCGGAAGGGAAGGAGCGCCATTTGGAATGCAGACTTAGATGGATTGGTCTGCAGGAGTCACGTTGCATTTGCAGAGCCCCTGATGTACCCAAACAGTACAAACCCCCCACAAGTGACCCCATATTAGAAACTAGACCTCCCATGGAACTTATCTAGATGTGTTGTGAGAACTTTGAACCCCTAAGTGTTTCACTACAGTTTATAACGCAGACCCGTGAAAATAAAAATTCTTTTTTTTTTCACAAAAATGATTTTTTAGCCCCCAGCTTTGTATTTTTACAAGGGTAACAGAATAAATTGGACCCCAAAAGTTGTTGTTCAATTTGTCCTGAGTACGCTGATACCCCATATGTGGGGGGGAACCACTGTTTGGGCTCATGGCAGAGCTCGGAAGGGAAGGAGCGCCATTTGGAATGCAGACTTAGATGGATTGGTCTGCAGGCGTCACGTTGCATTTGCAGAGCCCCTGATGTACCCAAACAGTAGAAACCACCCACAAGTGACCCCATATTGGAAACTAGACCTCCCATGGAACTTATCTAGATGTGTTGTGAAAACTTTGAACCCCCAAGTGTTTCACTACAGTTTACAACGCAGAGCCGTGAAAATAAAAATCCTTTTTTTTCCCACAAAAATGATTTTTAGCCCCCCAAATTTTTATTTTCCCAAGGATAACAAGAGAACTTGGACCCAAAAAGTTGTTGTCCAATTTGTCTCGAGTACGCTGATACCCCATATGTTGGGGTAAACCCCTGTTTGGGCGCACGGGAGAGCTCGGAAGTGAAGGAGCACTGTTTTACTTTTTCAATGCAGAATTGGCTGGAATTGAGATCGGACGCCATGTCGCGTTTGGAGAGCCCCTGATGTGTCTAAACAGTGGAAACCCCCCAATTATAAATGAAACCCTAATCCAAACGCACCACTAACCCTAATCCCAACTGTAACCCTAACCACACACCTAACCCAGACACACCCCTAATTCTAATCCCAACCCTAATCCCAACCGTAAATGTAATCCAAACCCTAACCCTAGCCCCAACCCTAGCCCTAACCCTAACCCTAACCGGAAAATGGAAATAAATACATTTTTTTTAATTTTATTATTTTTCCCTAAGGCTAGGTTCACATTGCGTTAGGGAAATCCGTTTAGCACTAGCGGATTGCGCTAACACAATGTCTTTTTAGGTGTCGTGTTTAGTGGTCGCGTTAACGTCCCCGCTCTGGAAGATCGGGGATCGGACCTCGGGCGCGCCGCGGACGCTGCAAGCAGCGTCTGAGGCGCGCCACAAAAGAATGGCACCTTGCTAGCGCGAGCCGAAAATGGCACGCTCTAGCGATGCGCTACACCTGAAAATCACATTGCTGTCAATGGTTGTGCTAACGGACCCGTTGCACGGCGTTAATTGTGACATTTTCGCCGTGCAACGCTGTCCGTTAGCGTTAACCCATTAACGCAATGTGAACCTAGCCTAACTAAGGGAGTGATGAAGGGGGGGTTTGATTTACTTTTATAGCGAGTTTTTTAGCGGATTTTTATGATTGGCAGCCGTCACACACTAAAAGACGCTTTTTATAGCAAAAAAGTTTTTGCGTCTCCACATTTTGAGACCTATAATTTTTCCATATTTTGGTCCACAGAGTCATGTGAGGTCTTGTTTTTTGCGGGACGAGTTGACGTTTTTATCGGTTACATTTTCGGACACGTGACAGTTTTTGATCGCTTTTTATTCCGATTTTTTTGTGAGGCAGAATGACCAAAAACCAGCTATTCATGAATTTCTTTTGGGGGAGGCGTTTATACCGTTCCGCGTTTGGTAAAATTGATGAAGCAGTTTTATTCTTCGGGTCAGTACGATTACAGCGACACCTCATTTATATCATTTTTTTTATGTTTTGGCGCTTTTATACGATAAAAGCTATTTTATAGAAAAAATAATTATTTTGGCATCGCTTTATTCAGAGGACTATAACTTTTTTATTTTTTTGGTTATGATGCTATGTGGCGGCTCGTTTTTTGCGGGACAAGATGACGTTTTCAGAGGTAACATGGTTATTTATATCCGTCTTTTTGATCGCGTGTTATTCCACTCTTTGTTCAGCGTTATGATAATAAAGCGTTGTTTTTTGGCTCGTTTTTTTTTTTTTTTTCTTACGGTGTTCACTGAAGGGGTTAACTAGTGGGCCAGTTTTATAGGTCGGGTCGTTACGGACGCGGCGATACTAAATATGTGTACTTTTATTGTTTTTTTGTTTTTTTTTTATGTAAAGAAATGTATTTATGGGAATAATATTTTTTTTTTCTGCTTTATTTAGGAATTTTTTTTTTATTTTTTTTTTTACAAGTGTGGAAATTTTTTTTTTTACTTTTTCACTTTGTCCCAGGGGGGGACATCACAGATCACCGATCTGACAGTGTGCACAGCACTCTATCAGATCGGTGATCTGACATACAGCCGGGCAGGATTAGAGCTGCAGCTGCAGCCTGATCCTGACCCGGAAGTGCTCCCTGCAGGACCCGGATGCAGCCCGGCGGCCATTTTGGATCCGGGGACTGCAGGGAGAAGACGCTCGGTACACGGTGAGCACATCACCGTGTACCGATCGTCTCAGGGAAGCCCGCAGGGAGCCCCCTCCCTGCGCGATGCTTCCCTGCACCGCCGGCACACCGCGATCATCTTTGATCGCGGTGTGCCGGGGGTTAATGTGCCGGGAGCGGTCCGTGACCGCTCCTGGCACATAGTGCCGGATGTCAGCTGCGATAGGCAGCTGACACCCGGCCGCGATCGGCCGCACTCCCCCCGTGAGCGCGGCCGATCGCATATGACGTACTATCCCGTCCATGGGAATTAAGTCCCAGGTCACCTGGACGGGATAGTACGTCATATGGGATTAAGGGGTTAAGGTCAATTTTCTTCTGATATCCTTGTGAAAATGAAAAATTTGGGGCTGAAGCATCATTTTTGCAGGAAATTTTTTTTATTTTTATGACTCAATGTTATAAAATTCTGTAAAGATCCTCTGGGTTTAAGGTGCTTACCACACCTCCAGATAAGTTCCTTGAGGGATGTATTTTCAAAAATGGGGTCACTTGTTGGGGAGTTTCCACTATTTAGGCACATTAGGGGATCTCCAAACGCGACATGGCGTCCGCTATATCTTCCAGTCAATTTTGCACTCCAAAAGTCAATTGGTGCTCCTTCCCTTCCGAGCCCTGCCATGCACCAAAACAGTAGTTTTCTACCACAAATGGGGTATCTGCGTACTCAGGAGAAATTGCACAACAACTTGTATGGTCCATTTTCCCCTGTTACCCTTGCGAAAATGCTAACTTTGGGGCGAAAGCAACATTTTTGTGGGAAAAGTAACATTTTCATTTTTTTCTTCCACATTGATTTACGGTGATTACTGTGAAGCACCTTATTAAGCTTATTGAATGTGTTTTTGAGCACTTTGAGAATGCAGTTTTTAAAATGGTGTCACTTTGGATTTTTTTATGTCATAGTTTTTTATGTCATAGTTTTGTAAATTTTGTTGGAAATTGCTGATAAACATTTTACCCTTCTAGTTTCCTAACAAAAAAAATAAAAAATTAAAAAATTATGCTGGTGTAAAGTAGACATGTGGGAAATGTTATTTTTATAACTACCGTATATTGCCCCTTTTGGCTTATACACGAGTCATTCCCGGGGGTTCGGCACGGGGGGAGGAGCGCTGTGTAATCATACACAGCTGCCCCTCCCCCCCCTTGCACGTCCCTGGTTCTTCGGGCGCTGGCAGCTTTTTCCAGCGTTGAGCGGTCACATGGGAAAGCTCATTACAGTAATGAATATGGACCCGACTCGACTCCCATAGGGGTGGAGCCGAATATTCATTACTGTAATTAGCGCTACCATGTGACCACTCAATAAAGGAAGAAGTTGCCGGCGCCCGGAGAACCAGGGACGTGCAGGGACCGTGCCAGGAGCAGGTGAGTATAACGGGGGCATTGCGCCGGGGGCCTGAGCGACGAGAGGGGAGTATGTGATTTTTTTTTTTTTTTTTAAATTGCAGCAACAGCATATGGGACGGATATCTCTATGGAGCATCTTATGGGGCCATAATCAACATTTTTGCAGCACTATATGGGGCAAATGTGTCTATGGAGCATCTTATGGGGACATAATCAGCATTTGTGGATCATTATACGGGGCAAATATTTCTATGGAGCATCTTATGGGGCCATAATCAGCATTTGTGGAGCATTATACGGGGCAAATGTGTCTCTGGAGCATCTTACGGGATAATAATCAACATTTATGCAGCATTATATGGGGCATATTTTAATATGGAGCATCTTATGGGGCCCATCATAAACTTTATGGAGCATTATATGGGGCTCCTGATTCAATACGGAGATTCAAAAACACAACCTACTGATGTATCAATTAATTTTACTTTTATTGGTATCTATTTTTATTTTTGACATTTACCGGTAGCTGCTGCATTTCCCACCCTAGGCTTATACTCGGGTCATTAAGTTTTCCCAGTTTTGTGTGGCAAAATTAGGGGTCTCGACTTATACTCGGGTTGGCTTATACTCGAGTATAGACGGTAAGTTGCAAAATTTTCACCAAAATTACAGGACAGGACCTGGGGACAAGTATAGCCATCATAACTCAGCCAACAACTAATTATTAAAATATTACTGCCATATTAAACCGCACTGGTAAGTGTAGGTCCAAGTGAAAAAATAAGTTTGCTGGCTCTGCAAATGCAAAAACGCAGTTCTGCTAAAAAAAAAAAAGCAGCCTGCAGAGACATCACTGCTCTTTTTGCAATGGCTTTGGCAGGAAACTACAGGTTCAATGTCTCTCCCCTGTAACATCACAACCGCGCAGCCTCCAGCATCAGCTCATTTATGGGATACATCACACAGACAGAATAAGAAATAACTTATATACAGCAGACTGTAATATGGGGAGAGAGAGAACCCGTATATCCATGTGTATGTCACATAAGATCACCTGTTATAAAAATGGAGAAAAACCTTAATGTGCCGCATGTTCCTGGAGCTTGTACCATTATATCTGGTGAGCACATATCAACCAACTTATACAAGCATTTCTGCTTAATACTACAGTTTCAAATTAAAAAGCGCTTCCTCTATTTTTTCCCCCATAAACTTGAATGAGATGGAGAAAATCAGCAGATAAAAAAGAAAATGTACATGTAAAATGCACCTGACTTTATCAATAAAGGGTTATCCATACAAGCTAAATCAGAAAGCCTCTAAAATAAAGTAGTATATAACATGATATGCCTAAAAGAGATTAAAAAAAAAGTTCTGAAAAAAAGTGATAAATACATGTAAGGAAAACGCACTCAAAAATACAATAAAAAATAAAAAAAACATGTAAGGAAAACACACTCAAAAATACAATAAAAAATATAAAATGCATGTAAGGAAAACACACTCAAAAATACAATAAAAAATAAAAAATGCATGTAAGGAAAACGCTAAAAAATGCAATAAAAAAATAAAAACACATGTAGGGAAAACACTCAAAAATACAACAAAAAATAGAAAATGCATGTAAGGAAAACACACTCAAAAATACAATAAAAAATAAAAACGTATGTAAGGAAAACACTAAAAAAATACAATAAAAAATAGAAAATGCATGTAAGGAAAACACACACAAAAATACAATAAAAAAACGCATGTAAGGAAGACACTAAAAAATACAATAAAAAAATAAAAACGCAGGTAAGGAAAACACTCAAAAACACAATAAAAACGCATGTAAGGAAAACATTAAAAAAATACAATAAAAAATAAAAACCTAATGTAAGGAAAACACACTAAAATACAATAAAAAAACAGAAGTAACCTAATTGGTGCAAAAATTCTGCAACATCAAAGCCGCATCAAATAACCAATGTGGGTACTTAGCCGTCCACTCTATTTCTTCCCCTTATGACTAATTAATCGCATTTTGGGAAAGGGGTATGGCCTACACCGCAAAAGTGTGAAAAAAACTTGTTGGAAAATGTTTGGCGGAAATTTCTGGCCCAAAGTCAGATACCTAATAGTTGTAACAAAGAAGTGCCTAACGATGCATGATCTGTTGGGGACATTTTAAGACCATCTAAAAATTAGACAGTTTTGTACCCCAGTGTGTCGCATGATTTGCACTCGTGGGGGTCCAACAAATTAATCTGCTGCTCCAATAAATCAGGCAGGAATTCTGCCTCATATAGTAAGTAGGAATATCGATCGTTCGAGCTGGACACCACATCAGATAAAATAAGTCATGCTAGGCACCATTGGTGACCATGAAAAACAAAGCCTCTATAGCCTGGGGAATATCTACCCAAATGTGTTCTTCTCCATGCCATCTTATGAATTAGCTGGAATGTATATGTATAGTAAGCTGAGCAGGCGTAGAGGGCAATGAAACCTTCAGCTCTCGTTTCACCTACTGCCTATAACCTTTACGTTGGGTTCCAAAGCCAGTGCAGAATTTCAACCTTTTGGCACGTGTCTATGCCTGGAGGCTTTGCCTTCATGTTGTGCCCACCAGCTGCACACTAAATACATGTTGGCAGCTGTTCTGGAATCACATCTTGCAGATGCCAACCAACTGTTTCTAGGAATATAAATGATGCTCCAGAGGTAGAAACTGGTTTCTTTATCAGGGTATTTTCTGACCCTTGTTCGCTGAGTCAGTAACAATAGGAACAATGTTATCGGGTGGTTAGTCTTGTAACGGGCATGAGATCCGGCAACAGCGGGTCAAGGGTTCTCATGTCAGATCTATTACTGATCTACTGTCTATGAGTGGTAAGCTAAGTTTAAAGGGGGATTTCACATGTATGCATTTATGCATAGGTGATTTCATGCTGATTAAATTAATACCTTGATTGCAGAAATCTGTTTTGCCACTACTGAGAAATCCAACATTGACATCATACACAAATGAACTGCAAGTGCTTCGGAGTGGGACATTGCACTTGCAGCTTCCTCCCGTTTCTCTCCTTATTGCTTGCCTGCTGAGTCTGATCAGCAGGTCAGGGGTGGCATGTCACAAGAGTGATCTGTCAGTCTGACACAGGAAGCAGGCGGTAGGAGAATAGGGAGAACAGGACAGCTGCAAGTGCATGTCCAAACCCGAAGCACTTGCAGCTCATTTGTGTAACATTTCAACGCTGCATTTCTCAAGAGCGGCAAAACTGATTTCTGCAATCAAGGTATGGATTTAATCAGCATCAAAGCGCCTATATGTATATTCTATTAGCTTGAGGGATAAACATAGGCTACCGCTATGCATAGACAGTAGATCAATGTCAGATCTGACAATAAAACACTTAACCGGTTGATTATTGATCTCATGCCTGTTACAAGACTAACCACAGAATAAGTTTGTCACTGACACAGGACATAGCAAGAAAAGGAGAAAGATGCAGGGTGCCACCTGGAGTGATGAAGGTTTCTCATCGACGCGCGTTTCTTCTGGCTCTTCTCTTCTTGCAGCTGTTCTAGTTTAGCTCATACTTACTATCTCTCCTGGAATGAGATCGACACTCCAGTGCAGACAGGAGACTCCGTTACCCAGAAGATTTAGAAAACAGTCTGTGTGACATGAAAGACTCCCTGAAAGCAGGGACCCTGCAACTTTTTTCACTGCCCTGCTGCTGAACCTCAACCTCTAGAGGAATATTCAGGTGGCAGAAAAGGGTAGTCTGCTGAGACGGGAAGAAGGCTTATATGAATAAAAGCCCCACCTGCCAGGTGGAAATTTATACATATTGTCAAATAAAGTTTAGTTCGGTATTGAGGGATCAGCAGGAATAAAATCAAAACTAAGACGTCCGTCAATAGTTTCATTAACTTTTGGGATAGTACGAGCTACAGCTCTAAAATAAAAAAATAAATAACTTGAGGTATAGCACTATCCAAAATGAGGAGAGCGTGCAAGATCAGAGAACAGTGTGCCAGAAAAGCTGTTCGTGAGTATAGGTTGAAGGTAGACTTGGTCAATTGACTTCAACCTATGGTCTAACATGTTGATCCAGAGGAAGGCAAAAACCTCATGGGGCAGATTTTAATAGTTATATGTTAGAGGAAAAAATTCTAAACATATGATAATCAGACTACTTCATTGGATCAATGTTTCATCACAGAATCTAGCGCCCATAACCTGTAACATATTTTTCAAAAATGGCACCCAGGTCTTTCTTGAATTTTAGTAGGAAATCAACCATGTGGCATAGAGTTCCATAATCTCACTGCTCTTACATAAAGTCAGAGAAAAGAGGGAGACACAAAAGCGTAAATAGGGTTTTATCAAACGTTACACAAAGTTGCCCACCAAGAGAACTACTCACCTGGTGAGATTGAAGGAAGGACATATATTAATGGCGGCTGCTGCAGATCCACAGGTCAGTGCAGGACCTGATTGAAGCACACACTTAAGGTACCGTCACACTCAGCAACTTTCCAACGATCACGACCAGCGATATGACCTGGCCGTGATCGTTGGAAAGTCCTTGTGTGGTCGCTGTGGAGAGCTGTCACACAGCAGGGCCGCGCTTAGTAACCCGATGTTTACCCTGGTTACCACTGTAAATGTAAAAAAAAAAAAAAACATTCACATTTCGATGCCTGTCACGTCCCCCAGCGTCCGCTTCCCTGCACTCCTCCTGCATCCTGTGTAAGCGCCAGCCGTAAAGCAGAGCGGTGACGTCACCACTGTGCTCTGCTTTACGGCCAGCCGGCGCTGACACAGGATGCAAGAGGAGTGCAGGGAAGCGGACGTCGGGGGACGTGACAGGCACCGGAATGTGAGTATGTGTTTTTTTTTTTTACATTTACAATGGTAACCAGGGTAAACATCGGGTTACTAAGCACGGCCCTGCGCTTAGTAACCCGATATTTACCCTGGGGACCAGTGAACACATCGCTGGATCGGCGTCACACACGCCGATCCAGCGATGACAGCGGGTGATCCAGCGACAAAATAAAGTTCTGGCCTTCTAGCTCCGACCAGCGATGTCACAGCAGGATCCTGATCGCTGCTGCATGTCAAACACAACGATATTGCTATCCAGGACGCTACAACGTCACGGATCGCTATCGTTATCGTTGTAATGTTGTTCAGTGTGAAGGTACCTTTAGATAGGGAAAAAAAAAGGATCATTCCCGCGCTGCCGCAAGAAGAATTTCAAAAATCGTAGAGGTTTCAACGTGGTTTATTCTAAGCGTTTCAGGGTTCAGGTGACCCCTTCATCAGGACATACCACAAATATTGTACAAGCGTCATAGGTATACAGGGTTTAAGTACATGTCAGCATTTGGAAGCGACACTCAATGGATTTTCTGTGCCTTTCTGGAAGCCGAACCCCTTTTTTGCGTCAGCTTTATTCCATATTACTGGGGGAGCATTTGTCCTCTGGACTCTCCATGAATTAGGCCGGCGTCACACTTGCGAGTTTTACGGACGTAAGAGCGCAGAATCTACGTCCGTAAAACTTGCAAAAAATACGGCACAATTATTCTCTATGCCCCTGCTCCTATTTGCCGTATTTTACTGATCAGTATTATACGGCTTTCTACGGCCGTACAAAATCGCAGCATGCTGCGTTTGTCACCGTACTGCGCAAGAAATACGCCAATGAAAGTCTATGGAAGCGTGAAAAATACGGATTACACACGGACAAGCAGTGTGACTTGCGAGAAATACGCAGCGCTGTTAGAGAGAAAAGCCGGCAATTCAGTGCGGTGTACAGTAAAATCACACTGACAGCTTACAGTCCAATAGGTAGAATAAATGTGTACACATAGAATAGGTATATATATATATATATATATATATATATATATATATATGTCAGTGAGACACATATATGTATATATATTAATATTTATTCCAGCGCTATACAGCTTGAAAGCCGGTAATTCAATTACCGGCTTTTTCTTTCTCCTTCCTAAAACCCGACATGATTTGAGACATGGTTTACATACAGTAAACCATGTCTTCTCTCCATTTTTTTTGCAGATTCCACACTACTAATGTCAGTAGTGTGTATCTGCAAAATTTGGCAGTTCTAGCTCTTAAAATAAAGGGTTAAATGGCGGAAAAAATTGGCGTGGGCTCCCGCGCAATTTTCTCCGCCAGAGTAGTAAAGCCAGTGACTGAGGGCAGATATTAATAGCCTGGAGAGGGTCCACGGTTATTGGCCCCCCCCTGGCTAAAAATATCTGCCCCCAGCCACCCCAGAAAAGGCACATCTGGAAGATGCGCCTATCCTGGCACTTGGCCACTCTCTTCCCATTCCCGTGTAGCGGTGGGATATGGGGTAATGAAGGGTTAATGCCACCTTGCTATTGTAAGGTGACATTAAGCCTAATTAATAATGGAGAGGCGTCAATTATGACACCTATCCATTATTAATCCAATTGTAGTGAAGGGTTAAATAAAACACAAACACATTATTTAAAATTATTTTAATGAAATAAAAACAATGGTTGTTGCAGTATTTTATTCAACGCCCAATCCAGTCACTGAAGACCCTCGTTCTGTGAGTAAAAAAACATAATAAACCAACAATATACTTACCCTCCGCAGATCTGTAACGTCCAACGATGTAAATCCTTCTGAAGGGGTTAAAACATTTTGCAGCAAGGAGCTGTGCTAATGCAGGCTGCTCCTCGCTGCAAAACCCCAGGGAATGAGGCTAAAAATAGATCAATGATCTATATTTAGCTTCATTTGCGGTGAGGCGCCCTCTGCTGGCTGTTCATAGATTGTGGGAAATTACCTAGAAAGCTCCCTGGCTTTCCCACGATCTATGAACAGCCAGCAGAGGGCGCCTCACCGCAAATGAAGCTAAATATAGATCATTGATCTATTTTTAGCCTCATTCCCTGGGGTTTTGCAGCGAGGAGCAGCCTGCATTAGCACAGCTCCTTGCTGCAAAATGTTTTAACCCCTTCAGAAGGATTTACATCGTTGGACGTTACAGATCTGCGGAGGGTAAGTATATTGTTGGTTTATTATGTTTTTTTTACTCACAGAACGAGGGTCTTCAGTGACTGGATTGGGCGTTGAATAAAATACTGCAACAACCATTGTTTTTATTTCATTAAAATAATTTTAAATAATGTGTTTGTGTTTTATTTAACCCTTCACTACAATTGGATTAATAATGGATAGGTGTCATAATTGACGCCTCTCCATTATTAATTAGGCTTAATGTCACCTTACAATAGCAAGGTGGCATTAACCCTTCATTACCCCATATCCCACCGCTACACGGGAATGGGAAGAGAGTGGCCAAGTGCCAGGATAGGCGCATCTTCCAGATGTGCCTTTTCTGGGGTGGCTGGGGGCAGATATTTTTAGCCAGGGGGGGGCCAATAACCGTGGACCCTCTCCAGGCTATTAATATCTGCCCTCAGTCACTGGCTTTACTACTCTGGCGGAGAAAATTGCGCGGGAGCCCACGCCAATTTTTTCCGCCATTTAACCCTTTATTTTAAGAGCTAGAACGGCCAAATTTTGCAGATACACACTACTGACATTAGTAGTGTGGAATCTGCAAAAAAAATGGAGAGAAGACATGGTTTACTGTATGTAAACCATGTCTCAAATCATGTCGGGTTTTAGGAAGGAGAAAGAAAAAGCCGGTAATTGAATTACCGGCTTTCAAGCTGTATAGCGCTGGAAAAAATATTAATATATATACACATATGTGTCTCACTGACATATATATATATATATACCTATTCTATGTGTACACATTTATTCTACCTATTCTACTGTAAGCTGTCAGTGTGATTTTACTGTACACCGCACTGAATTACCGGCTTTTCTCTCTAATATATGTGTCTACTGACATATATATATGTCTATATATATGTATATATATATATGTCTATATATATATATATATAGACAGTATATATATATTTTCTTTTCTTTTTGGGACACATGGATCACTTCTATAGCGGTATGTTGGTTTTGCTAGCCTGCGAGAAAACCACGCAGTACGGATGCCATACGGATTACATACGGAGGATGCCATGCGCAAAAAACGCTGACACACCCTGCCTACGGAGGAGCTACGGACCACTTTTTTCGGGACTTTTCAGCGTATTACGGCCGTAATATACGGACCGTATTGTTTTACGCTGTGTGTGACGCCGGCCTTAATCAGATGTGCCCATTTTCTCTCACTCCTAGTGAAGTGATCCTCATTTGGTGTATGCTCCAGCATTTTAACTCCCCGTTTCCTAATTATTTCTTTTTGTGGTATGACATACTCTCAAATAATTTGACAAACACATTTCCACTTTTAACATAAAAAATTATTTTAATATTTATTAATAAAAAAGTATTTTAACTATGGTTCAACACTGGCAACCTGTGTTCTCCAAGAGTCTATCCTCCAGCTCAGTAGCTCAAAGTAAATGCCTTCACCTCTGATGTTTCATTTTTTGCGATGTGAGTTCGTTTCCACTCTGTGAGACCGCTCTTCTCCTTTTTTTTTTTTGTTTTTTTCTTTTCTCTCTTTTCAATTTTTGTTATCCTATAAACACAGATAAGGCTAAATGTGTAAAATATCAATTTGTATTTCTCTGATGATTGTTAATCTTGTTATGTGAACTTCCTGATGAGCCTGAACTCTGACACTGGGCGTTATCTGATCCATTGGGCGTCGCTTCCAAATGCTGACATGTACTTAAACCCTGTATACCTATGACTCTTATACAATATTTGTGGTATGTCCTGATGAAGGGGTCACCTGAACCCTGAAACGCTTAGAATAAACCACGTTGAAACCTCTACAATTTTTTAAACTCTTCTTACGGCAACGCGGGGATGATCCCTTTTTTTTCCTATCTAAGTGTGTGCTCTCACATAAAAGAATCCATAGTCTCACTCATCTCATATAAAAGAATCCAGTCTCACAGCTCTTATATAAGAGAATTCATAGTCTCACAGCTCTTATATAAAAGAATCCATAGTCTCACAGCTCTAACATGAAATAATCCATAGTATCACTGCTCTTACAGTAGAAAATCCATAGTCTCACTGCTCTTACAGTAAATAATCCATTAGTCTCACTGCTCTTACAGTAAAGAATGCATAGTCTCACTGCTATTACAGAAGAGAATCCATAGTCTCACTGCTCTTACAGTAAAGAATCCATTAGTCTCACTGCTCTTACATAAAAAAATCCATAGTCTCACTGCTCTTACATTAAAGAATGCATAGTCTCACTGCTATTACAGAAGAGAATCCATAGTCTCACTACTCTTACAATAAAGAATCCATTGTCTCACTGCTCTTATATAAAAGAATCCATAGTCTCACTGCTCTTACAGTAAAGAATCCATAGTCTCACTGCTCTTATATAAAAGAATCCAGTCTCACAGCTCTAACATTAAATAATCCATAGTATCACAGATCTTACCGTAGAGAATCCAAAGTCTCACTGCTCTTACAGTAAAGAATCCATAGTCTCACTGCTCTTATATAAAATAAACCATAGTCTCACTGCTCTTATATAAAAGAATCCATAGTCTCACTGCTCTTATATAAAAGAATCCATAGTCTCACAGCTCTAACATTAAATAATCCATAGTATCACAGATCTTACCATAGAGAATCCAGTCTCACTGCTCTTACAGTAAAGAATCCATAGTCTCACTGCTCTTAAATAAAAGAATCCATAGTCTCACAGCTCTAACATTAAATAATCCATAGTATCACAGATCTTACCGTAGAGAATCCAAAGTCTCACTGCTCTTACAGTAAAAAATCCATAGCCTCACTGCTCTTATATAAAATAAACCATAGTCTCACTGCTCTTATATAAAAGAATCCATAGTCTCACAGCTCTAACATTAAATAATCCATAGTATCACAGATCTTACCATAGAGAATCCAGTCTCACTGCTCTTATATAAAAGAATCCATAGTCTCACTGCTCTTATATAAAAGAATCCATAGTCTCACAGCTCTAACATTAAATAATCCATAGTATCACAGATCTTACCATAGAGAATCCAGTCTCACTGCTCTTACAGTAAAGAATCCATAGTCTCACTGCTCTTAAATAAAAGAATCCATAGTCTCACAGCTCTAACATTAAATAATCCATAGTATCACAGATCTTACCATAGAGAATCCAGTCTCACTGCTCTTACAGTAAAGAATCCATAGTCTCACTGCTCTTAAATAAAAGAATCCATAGTCTCACAGCTCTAACATTAAATAATCCATAGTATCACAGATCTTACCGTAGAGAATCCAAAGTCTCACTGCTCTTACAGTAAATAATCCATAGTCTCACTGCTCTTATATAAAATAAACCATAGTCTCACTGCTCTTATATAAAAGAATCCATAGTCTCACAGCTCTAACATTAAATAATCCATAGTATCACAGATCTTACCATAGAGAATCCAGTCTCACTGCTCTTATATAAAAGAATCCATAGTCTAACTGCTCTTATATAAAAGAATCCATAGTCTCACAGCTCTAACATTAAATAATCCATAGTATCACAGATCTTACCATAGAGAATCCAGTCTCACTGCTCTTACAGTAAAGAATCCATAGTCTCACTGCTCTTAACCCCTTCATGACCCAGCCTATTTTGACCTTAAAGACCTTGCCGTTTTTTGCAATTCTGACCAGTGTCCCTTTATGAGGTAATAACTCAGGAACGCTTCAATGGATCCTAGCGGTTCTGAGATTGTTTTTTCGTGACATATTGGGCTTCATGTTAGTGGTAAATTTAGGTCAATAAATTCTGTGTTTATTTGTGATAAAAACGGAAATTTGGCGAAAATTTTGAAAATTTCGCAATTTTCACATTTTGAATTTTTATTCTGTTAAACCAGAGAGGTATGTGACACAAAATAGTTAATAAATAACATTTCCCACATGTTTACTTTACATCAGCACAATTTTGGAAACAAAATTTTTTTTTGCTAGGAAGTTATAAGGGTTAAAATTTGACCAGCGATTTCTCATTTTTACAACGAAATTTACAAAACCATTTTTTTTAGGGACCACCTCACATTTGAAGTCAGTTTGAGAGGTCTATATGGCTGAAAATACCCAAAAGTGACACCATTCTAAAAAATGCACCCCTCAAGGTGCTCAAAACCACATTCAAGAAGTTTATTAACCCTTCAGGTGCTTCACAGCAGCAGAAGCAACATGGAAGGAAAAAATGAACATTTAACTTTTTAGTCACAAAAATGATTTTTCAGCAACAATTTTTGTATTTTCCCAATGGTAAAAGGAGAAACTGAACCACGAAAGTTGTTGTCCAATTTGTCCTGAGTACGCTGATACCTCATATGTGGGGGTAAACCACTGTTTGGGCACACGGCAGGGCTTGGAAGGGAAGGAGCGCCATTTGACTTTTTGAATGAAAAATTGGCTGCACTCTTTAGCGGACACCATGTCAAGTTTGGAGAGCCCCCGTGTGCCTAAAAATTGGAGCTCCCCCACAAGTGACCCCATTTTGGAAACTAGACGCCCCAAGGAACTTATCTAGATGCATAGTGAGCGCTTTAAACCCCCAGCTGCTTCACAAATTGATCCGTAAAAATGAAAAAGTACTATTTTTTCACCAAAAAAATTCTTTTAGCCTCAATTTTTTCATTTTCACATGGACAACAGGATAAAATGGATCCTAAAATTTGTTTGGCAATTTCTCCTGAGCACACCGATACCTCACATGTGGGGGTAAACCACTGTTTGGGCACATGGTAAGGCTCGGAAGGGAAGGAGCGCCATTTGACTTTTTGAATGAAAAATTATCTCCATCGTTAGCGGACACCATGTCGCGTTTGGAGAGACCCTGTGTGCTTAAACATTGGAGCTCCCCCACAAGTGACCCCATTTTGGAAACTGGACCCCCCAAGGAACTTATCTAGATGCCTAGTGAGCACTTTAAACCCTCAGGTGCTTCACAAATTGTTCCGTAAAAATGAAAAAGTGCTTTTTTTTTCACAAAAAATTTCTTTTCGCCTCAATTTTTTCATTTTCACATGGGCAATAGGATAAAATGGATCCTAAAATTTGTTGAGCAATTTCTCCCGAGTACGCCGATACCTCATATGTGGGGGTAAACCACTGTTTGGGCACACGGCAGGGCTCGGAAGGGAAGGCGCGCCTTTTGACTTTTTGAATGGAGAATTAGCTCCATTTGTTAGCGGACACCATGTCGCATTTGGAGAGCCCCTGTGTGCCTATGCAATGGAGCTCCCCCACAAGTGACCCCATTTTGGAAACTAGACCCCCCAAGGAACTTATCTAGATGCATACTGAGCACTTTAAACCCCCAAGTGCTTCACAGAAGTTTATAATGCAGGGCCATGAAAATAAAAAATAATTTTTCTTTTCTCAAAAATGATTTTTTAGCCTGGAATTTCCTATTTTGCCAATGGTAATAGGAGAAATTGGACCACAAATGTTGTTGTCCAGTTTGTCCTGAGTATGCTGATACCCCATATGTGGGGGTAAACCACTGTTTGGGCGCACGGGAGGGCTCCGAAGGGAAGGCACGCCATTTGGCTTTTTAAATGGAAAATTAGCTCCAATCATTAGCGGACACCATGTCGCGTTTGGAGAGCCCCTGTGTGCCTAAACATTAGAGATCCCCCACAAATGACCCCATTTTGGAAACTAGACCCCCAAAGGAACTAATCTAGATGTGTGGTGAGCACTTTTAACCCTCAAGTGCTTCACAGAAGTTTATAACGCAGAGCCATGAAAAAAAAAAAAAATCTTTTCTCAAAAATGATTTTTTAGCCCGCAATTTTTTATTTTCCCAAGGGTAACAGGAGAAATTTGACCCCAAAAGTTGTTGTCCAGTTTCTCCTGAGTACGCTGATACCCAATATGTGGGGGTAAACCACTGTTTAGGCACATGTTGGGGCTCGGAAGTGAAGAAGTGACGTTATGAAATGCAGACTTTGATGGAATGCTCTTCGGGCGTCACGTTGCGTTTGCAGAGCCCCTGATGTTGCTAAACAGTAGAAACCCCCCACAAGTGACCCCATTTTGGAAACTAGACCCCGAAAGGAACTTATCTAGATATGTGGTGAGCACTTTCAACCCCCAAGTGCTTTACAGAAGTTTATAACACAGAGCCGTGAAAATAATAAATACGTTTTCTTTACTCAAAAATAATTTTTTAGCCCAGAATTTTTTATTTTCCTAAGGGTTACAGGAGAAATTGGACCCCAAAAGTTGTTGTCCAGTTTCTCCTGAGTAAGCTGATACCCCATGTGTGAGGGTAAACCACTGTTTGGGCACACGTCGGGGCTCAGAAGGGAAGTAGTGACTTTTGAAATGCAGACTTTGATGGAATGGTCTGCGGGCGTCACGTTGCGTTTGCAGAGCCCCTGGTGTGCCTAAACAGTAGAAACCCCACACAAGTGACCCCATTTTGGAAACTAGACCCCCCAAGGAACTTATCTAGATATGTGGTGAGCACTTTGAACCCCCAAGTGCTTCACAGACGTTTACAACGCAGAGCCGTGAAAATAAAAAATCATTTTTCTTTCCTCAAAAATGATGTTTTAGCAAGCAATTTTTTATTTTCTCAAGGGTAACAGTAGAAATTGGACCCCAGTAATTGTTGCGCAGTTTGTCCTGAGTATGCTGGTACCCCATATGTGGGGGTGAACCACTGTTTGGGCACACGTCGGGGCTCGGAAGTGAGGGAGCACCATTTGACTTTTTGAATACAAGATTGGCTGGAATCAATGGTGGCGCCATGTTGCGTTTGGAGACCCCTGATGTGCCTAAACAGTGGAAACCCCTCAATTCTAACTCCAACACACCCCTAACCCTTATCCCAACTGTAGCCGTAACCCTAATCACAACCCTAACCCCAACACACCCGTAACCCCAACACACCCCTAACCACAACCCTAATTCCAACCCAACCCTAGCCCTAAGGCTATGTGCCCCCGTTGTGGATTCGTGTGAGATATTTCCGCACCATTTTTGAAAAATCCGCGGGTAAAAGGCACTGCGTTTTACCTGCGGATTTACCGCGGATTTACCGCGGATTTCCAGTGTTTTTTGTCCGGATTTCACCTGCGGATTCCTATTGAGGAACAGGTGTAAAACGCTGCGGAATCCGCACAAAGAATTGACATGCTGCGGGAAATACAACGCAGCGTTTCCGCGCGGTATTTTCCGCAACATGGGCACAGCGGATTTGGTTTTCCATATGTTTACATGGTACTGTAAACCTGATGGAACACTGCTGCGAATCCGCAGTGGCGAATCCGCAGCGGCCAATCCGCAGCCAAATCCGCACCGTGTGCACATAGCCTAATTCTAAAGGTATGTGCACACGCTGCGGAAAACGCTGCGGATCCGCAGCATTTTCCCATGAGTTTACAGTTCAATGCAAACCTACGGGAAACAAAAATCGCTGTACACATGCTGCAGAAAAACTGCACGGAAACGCAGCGGTTTACATTCCGCAGCATGTCGCTTCTTTCTGCGGATTCCGCAGCGGTTTTACAACTGCTCAAATAGAAAATCGCAGTTGTAAAACCGCATTGAAATGCGCAGAAAAAACATGGTAAATCCGCCATAAATCCGCAGCGGTTTAGCACTGCGGATTTATCAAATCCGCAGCGGAAAAATCCGCAGAGGACCAGAATACGTGTGCACATACCGAAACCCTAACCCTACCCCTAACCCTACCCCTACCCCTAACCCTAACCCTACCCCTAACCCTACCCCTAACCCTAACCCTACCCCTAACCCTACCCCTAACCCTACCCCTAACCCTACCCCTAACCCTAGTTCTTACCCCAACCTTAGTGGAAAAAAAAAAAAAAAAAAAAAAATTTATTGTCCCTACCTATGGGGGTGACAAAGGGGATGGTGTCATTTACTTTTTTTTTTATTTTGATCACTGAGATAGATTATATCTCAGTGATCAAAATTCACTCTGGAACGAATCTGCCGGCCGGCAGATTCGGCGGGCGCACTGCACATGCGCCCGCCATTTTGGAAGATGACGGCGCCCAGGCAGAAGACGGACGGGACCCCGGCTGGATCGGTAAGTATGATGGGGTGGGGGGGGACCACGGGGGGGGCGTCGGAGCACGGGGGGGGTGGATCGGAACACGGGGGGGGTGGATTGGAGCACGGACTGGGGGAACGCTGTGCGGGCAGGCGGATCGGAGCACGGGGGGGGGATCGCTGTGCGGGGGGGGGGGTGATCGCTGTGCGGGGGGGGTGATCGGAGTGCGGGGGGGTTTGATTAGAGCACGGGGGGTGTGATTGGAGCACGGGGGGAGCGGGCAGGAGGACGGGGGAGCGGAGCACAGGACCGAGGAGAGCGGACCACAGATCGGGGGGCTGGGGGGGCGATCGGAGGAGTGGGGTGGGTGCACATTAGTGTGTCCAGCCATGGCCGATGATATTGCAGCATCGGCCATGGCTGGATTGTAATATTTCACCATTTTTTTAGGTGAAATATTACAAATCGCTCTGATTGGCAGTTTCACTTTCAACAGCCAATCAGAGCGATCGTAGCCACGAGGGGGTGAAGCCACCCCCCCTGGGCTAAACTACCACTCCCCCTGTCCCTGCAGATCGGGTGAAATGGGAGTTAACCCTTTCACCCGATCTGCAGGGACGCGATCATTCCATGACGCATATGCTGCGTCATGGGTCGGAATGGCACCGACTTTCATGACGCAGCGTATGCGTCAAAGGTCGGGAAGGGGTTAAATAAAAGAATCCATAGTCTCACAGCTCTAACATTAAATAATCCATAGTATCACAGATCTTACCGTAGAGAATCCATAGTCTCACTGCTCTTACAGTAAAGAATCCATAGTCTCACTGCTCTTATATAAAAGAATCCATAGTCTCACAGCTCTAACATTAAATAATCCATAGTATCACAGATCTTACAGTAAAGAATCTATAGTCTCACTGCTCTTATATAAAAGAATCCAGTCTCACTGCTCTTATATAAAAGAATCTATAGTCTCACTGCTCTTACATTAATGAATCCATAGTCTCACTGCTTTTACAGTAAAGAATCTGCGCCTGTAATTAGGATTAATCCTTTTCTACTCTAGACGTAGAGGATGATGCCCTCTTGTTCCCGTCACAGGGCTAAGTGAAAAAAAGATCATTAGAAAGATCTATCTCTCTGTATTTTCTATTAAGGTTGCTCTTAAGCCTTTGTTTGTCATCTTGATATTGCAGTTCACCCATTCTTTAATAACCTTGGTCGCCCTTCTCTGCACAAGCTCTACTTCAGCTATGACCTTCCTATACACCAAAGACCAAAATTGTGCACTGTATCTAAGGCTATGTGCACACGTCAGGATTTCTGGCAGAAATTTTCCTGACAAAAACCTTACATTTCTGCCAGAAATCCGCATGCGTTTTTTTGTGCGCATTTTTGATGCGGTTTTTTTTCTTGCGTTTTTTCCAAATGCATAGAATAGCGGGAAAAACGCGAAAAAAAAACGCAAAATTAATGAACATGCTGCTTTTTTTTACCGCGAAAAACGCATCATGTGCACAAAAATTGCAAAATGCATTCTAAATGATAAGATGCATATGTCTGCAGTTTCTAATGCGGTTGTATCGCGTTTTTATCGGGAAAAAACGTGAAAAAAAACGCGAAAAAACCTGAATGTGTGCACATACCCTAAATGTATGCCCCTTACTCCCCAGTATCTAATGGAGTTGGCTTGTGAAGGCTGAACTGCAAAGCGCACAGGACCTCCTACATGACACTCATGAAAATTACCAATTTTTTAGCAGTTTTGGCACAGCACACATCCTTTATTTAGCACTGGCAGGTGGCGGTGCATGCTCGCTTAGGCTATGTGCAAATGATGCGGATTTGCTGCGGATCCGCAGCGGATTTTTCCGCGCAGAAACGCTGCAGATCCGCACTGTGATGTACAATACAATGTTATTTCAATGGGATTCAAAAAAAGCTGTGCAGACGGTGCGGAAAAATCAGTGCGGAATTGCCATGGATTTCAAAGAAGTGCATTTCACTTCTTTTGTGCGGATCTGCAGCGTTTCTGCACCCCTCCATGATAAAAATCCGCAGTGGCAAAAACTGCAGAAAATCCGCATCAATTCCGCATAAAAACTGCACAAAATCCGCATAAAAACCGCGGCTGCGGACTCTGCCAGAAGATGTGGATTTTGTGCAGAAAATTCTGCACCTCTTTTCCTACGTGTGCACATAGCCTTATGTCGCTTGTAGATGGTTTCTCGGTCCTTGCGATGTACATTAGAAGGTCATTTCACTGGATGATTGCCATCTACCGCAATGTATTTACTAGGACTCATACGACCTCAGCTTTGTATTTGCAGACAGTTTTTTGTGATTTTCGTCATGTACTTCTTCTGATCTGCTTCTGTAACACATTCCCTTTCTTTCTAGCTGCTTGTCCAGTACACTTTAGCTGCAGTCGTACTAATGATGTGTGGCCCTGCTGTATAGCAGCATCTCCTGCGCTCTGCTGGTAATGGTTTTCTTTACTGCTTTAACGCAGACCCAAATCGATGTTACTCAGCATTCTGCTTGTTGATTAGAGACCCAGGAACAAGACGGGAGTTGGATGTATTTGCTCTGACAAAACACATCAATATGTTCTCTCCCTGACCGTGGCTCTTTTTACACCTCCACACAGTGGGGACTGATACAACAAGTGCACATGGAAATAAAGCTGGTGAGCAGTAAGACAACGTAGGAGCGACACAATACAAAAAATAAAGCTCACTTTTGTTACTACCGGGCAAAAATGATTGACAACTAAACCGGCATGTCACGGAGAAAAGTCTCCATCCAGTGCGCCCCTGCTTGGATTTTATGGAGTTCAGTTTGGAGGATGTAGGCTGCTGACATTCAGTTAGTGGAATGAGGATTATAGAAATCTCATATATATGACTGTATTAAGGATTGTAGGCCAAAAGGTAGCTCAACACGCTCGCCGATCATGCAGATAGCCAAAAACCGGAGCCCTAAACCGGCAAGCCAGGGAGAAAAGTCTTCATCCAGTCTAAAGTTTGCTCAAGAACATTCAGACAAGCCTGAGAAATTACTTGAATATACAGTGCCTACAAGTAGTATTCAACCCCCTGCAGATTTAGCAGGTTTACACATTTGGAATTAACTTGGCATTGTGACATTTGGACTGTAGATCAGCCTGGAAGTGTGAAATGCACTGCAGCAAAAAAGAATGTTATTTCTTTGTTTATTTTTTTTTAAATTGTGAAAAGTCTTTTCAGAGGGTCATTTATTATTCAACCCCTCAACCCACCAGAATTCTGTTTGGTTCCCCTAAAGTATTAAGAAGTAGTTCAGGCACAAAGAACAATGAGCTTCACATGTTTGTATTAATTATCTCTTTTTCAAGCCTTTTCTGACTATTTAAGACCCTCCCCAAACTTGTGAACAGCACTCATACATGGTCAACATGGGAAAGACAAAGGAGCATTCCAAGGCCATCAGAAACAAGATCGTGGAGGGTCACAAGGCTGGCAAGGGGTACAAAACCCTTTCCAAGGAGTTGGGCCTACCTGTCTCCACTGTTGGGAGCATCATCCGGAAGTGGAAGGCTTATGGAACTACTGTTAGCCTTCCACGGCCTGGACAGCCTTTGAAAGTTTCCTCCCGTGCCGAGGCCAGGCTTGTCCGAAGAGTCAAGGCTAACCCAAGGACAACAAGAAAGGAGCTCCGGGAAGATCTCATGGCAGTGGGGACATGTTGTGGATTCTGTTTTTGGGCTCCCTCTGGTGGTTACAGATGGTACTGGGTGACTTGTGTTTTTAGCGGTCTCTGGTGTCCACCTGTTCTATCAGGATATGGGAGTTTCCTATTTAACCTGGCTTTCTTGTCATTTCCTCGCCGGCTATCAATGTAATCAGTGTGTCTTGTTTCCTCTGCTTCTCGCTTCTGTAATCTTCAGGACAAGCTAAGTTTTTGATTTTCCTGTTCCACGTTTTGCTTAATTTTGGTTTTAGTCCAGCTTGCAGATATGTGATTCCTTTTTGCTGGTTGCTCTAGTGGGCTGATATTACTCCTCATGTTCCATGAGTTGGCACATGAGTTCAAGTAATTTCAGGATGGTTTTTTGTAGGGTTTTTCGCTGACCGCGCAGTTCACTTTTGTATCCTCTGCTATCTAGCTTTAGTGGGCCTCATTTTGCTGAATCTGTTTTCATAACTACGTATGTGCTTTCCTCTCATTTCACCGTCATTACATGTGGGGGGCTGCTATTTCTGTGGGGTGTTTCTCTGGAGGCAAGAGAGGTCTGTGTTTCTTCTAATAGGGGAAGTTAGTCCTTCGGCTGGCGCGAAACGTCTAGGAATCATCGTAGGCACGTTCCCCGGCTACAGCTAGTTGTGTGTTTAGGTTCAGGATCGCGGTCAGCTCAGTTTCCATCACCCTAGAGCTTGTTTTGTTTTTTGTGCTTGTCCTTTTGTGATCCCCTGCCATTGGGATCATGACAGTATAGCCGGCCCAAAAGTGGTAATCGTATTGGCTGAAGTAGGAGGAAAAGTAGTCTGAGGAAGTTTTTTTTTTTTTTTTTCCCTCAGAGTTTGCTGCCTAGCCTTAATTGCAGCCTGGCTGCGTCTTACCTCCTCTTAATCCTTGAATGGCTCTGACCTCAGCTGTTTATCATGGACGTCCAGAGTTTGGCTTCCAGCCTGAATAATCTTGCTGCTAAGGTTCAAAATATACAAGATTTTGTTGTACATGCTCCTATGTCTGAACCTAGAATTCCTATCCCAGAGTTTTTTTCTGGAGATAGATCTAGTTTTCTGAATTTTAGGAACAATTGCAAGTTGTTTCTTTCTTTGAAATCTCGCTCCTCTGGAGACCCTGCTCAGCAAGTCAAAATTGTTATATCTTTCCTGCGGGGTGACCCTCAGAATTGGGCATTTGCATTGGCACCAGGGGATCCTGCGTTGCTCAATGTGGATGCGTTTTTTCTGGCATTGGGTTTGCTCTATGAGGAACCTAACCTAGAGATTCAGGCTGAAAAAGCTTTATTGGCTCTCTCTCAGGGGCAAGATGAAGCAGAAATATATTGTCAGAAATTTCGGAAATGGTCGGTGCTTACTCAGTGGAATGAGTGCGCCCTGGCTGCAAGATTCAGAGATGGCCTTTCTGAGGCCATTAAAGATGTTATGGTGGGGTTCCCTGCGCCTACAGGTCTGAATGAGTCTATGACTATGGCTATTCAGATTGATCGGCGTTTACGGGAGCGCAAACCTGTGCACCATTTGGCGGTGTCTTCTGAACAGGCACCTGAGACAATGCAATGTGATAGAATTCAGTCCAGAAGTGAACGGCAAAACTATAGGCGGAAAAATGGGTTGTGTTTTTATTGTGGTGATTCAGCTCATGTTATATCAGCATGCTCTAAACGCACAAAAAAGGTTGATAAGTCTGTTGCCATTAGTACTTTACAGTCTAAGTTCATTCTGTCTGTGACTCTGATTTGTTCATTATCAGCCATTTCCGTCGATGCCTATGTGGATTCAGGCGCTGCCCTGAGTCTTATGGATTGGTCATTTGCCAACCGCTGTGGGTTTAGTCTGGAGCCTCTGGAAGTCCCTATTCCTTTGAAAGGAATTGAC
Organism: Ranitomeya imitator; assembly: GCF_032444005.1. Lineage (NCBI taxonomy): Eukaryota > Metazoa > Chordata > Amphibia > Anura > Dendrobatidae > Ranitomeya > Ranitomeya imitator. The sequence continues at coordinate 196,809,947 of NC_091283.1, forward strand.
TCTACACCTTTGGCTATGAACAAACCTCAATACTGGACACAAGTGACCTTGCGTATGACTCCCGTTCATCAGGAGGTGATTCGCTTCCTGGTACTGTATAATTTACATGATGTCTTAGTGCTTGGTCTGCCATGGTTACAAACTCATAACCCAGTCTTGGACTGGAAAACGATGTCTGTGTTAAGCTGGGGATGTCAGGGGGTTCATGATGATGCACCTCTGATTTCTATCGCTTCATCTACTCCTTCTGAGGTTCCTGTATTTTTGTCTGATTATCGGGATGTTTTGAGGAGCCTAAGCTCAATTCGCTTCCTCCTCACAGGGATTGCGATTGTGCTATAGATTTGATTCCTGGCAGTAAATTTCCTAAAGGACGTTTGTTCAATCTGTCAGTGCCAGAGCTTACCGCTATGCGGGATTATGTTAAGGAGTCCTTGGAAAAGGGACATATCCGTCCATCTTCGTCCCCTTTGGGAGCAGGTTTTTTTTTTCGTGGCCAAAAAAGATGGTTCCTTGAGGCCGTGTATAGATTACCGTCTTTTGAATAAGATTACAGTCAAATATCAGTATCCTTTGCCATTGTTGACTGATTTGTTCGCTAGCATTAAGGGGGCTAAATGGTTCACTAAGATTGATCTTCGGGGTGCGTATAATCTTGTGCGGATAAAGCAGGGTTATGAGTGGAAAACCGCATTTAATACGCCTGAGGGCCATTTTGAGTATTTGGTGATGCCTTTTGGACTTTCTAATGCTCCTTCTGTTTTCCAGTCCTTTATGCACGATATTTTCCGTGAATATCTGGATAAATTTATGATTGTGTATTTGGATGATGTTTTGGTTTTTTCTGATGACTGGGAGTCCCATGTTCAGCAGGTCAGGAAGGTGTTTCAGGTCCTGCGGGCCAATTCTTTGTTTGTAAAAGGTTCAAAGTGTCTCTTTGGAGTCCAGAAGATTTCTTTTTTGGGGTATATTTTTTCCCCTTCTACTATTGAGATGGATCCCGTCAAGGTTCAGGCTATTTGTGACTGGACGCAGCCTACATCTCTTAAGAGTCTACAGAAGTTCTTGGGCTTTGCTAATTTTTATCGTCGTTTCATAACTAATTTTTCTAGTGTTGTTAAGCCTTTGACGGATTTGACTAAGAAGGGTGCTGATGTTGCTGATTGGTCTCCTGCGGCTGTGGAGGCCTTTCAGGAACTTAAGCGCCGGTTTTCTTCTGCTCCTGTGTTGCGTCAGCCAGATGTTTCGCTTCCTTTTCACGTTGAGGTTGATGCTTCCGAGATTGGAGCGGGGGCGGTTTTGTCGCAGAGAAGCTCCGATTGCTCAGTGATGAAGCCATGTGCGTTCTTTTCTAGAAAGTTTTCGCCCACTGAGCGGAATTATGATGTTGGTAATCGGGAGCTTTTGGCCATGAAGTGGGCATTTGAGGAGTGGCGTCATTGGCTTGAGGGTGCTAGACATCGTGTGGTGGTCTTGACTGATCACAAAAAACTGATTTACCTTGAGTCTGCCAAGCGTCTGATTCCTAGACAGGCTCGTTGGTCTCTGTTTTTCTCCCGTTTCGATTTTGTGGTTTCATACCTGCCAGGTTCAAAGAATGTGAAGGCGGATGCTCTTTCTAGGAGTTTTGTGCCTGACTCCCCTGGAAATTCTGAGCCCACTGGTATCCTTAGGGATGGGGTGATTTTGTCGGCTGTCTCCCCAGACTTGCGACGTGCTTTGCAGGAGTTTCAGGCGGATAAACCTTATCGTTGTCCGCCGGAAAGACTGTTTGTTCCGGATAATTGGACCAGTAGAGTCATCTCCGAGGTCCATTCTTCTGCGTTGGCAGGTCATCCTGGAATATTTGGTACTAGAGACTTGGTGGCCAGGTCTTTTTGGTGGCCTTCCTTGTCGAGGGATGTGCGTTCTTTTGTGCAGTCTTGTGAAGTTTGCGCTCGGGCTAAGCCTTGCTGTTCTCGGGCCAGTGGATTGTTGTCACCTTTGCCTATCCCGAAGAGGCCTTGGATGCACATTTCCATGGACTTTATTTCGGATCTCCCTGTCTCTCAAAAAATGTCCGTCATCTGGGTTGTGTGTGACCGCTTTTCTAAGATGGTTCATCTGGTACCCTTGCCTAAGTTACCTTCCTCCTCTGAGTTGGTCCCTCTTTTTTCAGAACGTGGTTCGTTTGCATGGGATTCCGGAGAACATCGTTTCTGACAGGGGATCCCAGTTTGTGTCTAGATTTTGGCGGACGTTCTGTGCTAAGATGGGCATTGATTTGTCCTTTTCGTCTGCATTCCATCCTCAGACGAATGGCCAGACGGAACGAACTAATCAGACCTTGGAAACTTATTTAAGGTGTTTTGTTTCTGCTGATCAAGATGACTGGGTTACCTTTTTGCCGCTTGCCGAATTTGCCCTTAATAATCGGGCTAGTTCTGCTACCTTGGTTTCTCCTTTCTTTTGTAATTCGGGGTTTAATCCTCGTTTTTCCTCTGGTCAGGTGGAGCCTTCTGATTGTCCTGGAGTGGACATGGTGGTGGATAGGTTGCATCAGATTTGGAGTCATGTGGTGGACAATTTGAAGTTGTCCCAGGAGAGGGCTCAGCAGTTTGCTAATCGCCGTCGCCGCGTGGGTCCTCGACTTCGTGTTGGGGACTTGGTGTGGTTGTCTTCTCGTTTTGTTCCTATGAAGGTATCTTCTCCTAAGTTCAAGCCTCGGTTCATCGGTCCCTATAGGATCTTGGAAATTCTTAACCCTGTGTCGTTTCGTTTGGATCTCCCGGCATCGTTTGCTATTCATAATGTGTTCCATCGGTCGTTGTTGCGGAAGTATGAGGTACCTGTTGTTCCTTCGCTTGAACCTCCTGCTCCTGTGCTGGTGGAGGGAGAATTGGAGTATGTTGTGGAGAAGATCTTGGATTCTCGTGTTTCCAGACGGAAACTCCAATATTTGGTCAAGTGGAAGGGTTATGGTCAGGAGGATAATTCTTGGGTGGTTGCCTCTGATGTTCATGCTGCTGATTTGGTCCGTGCATTTCATAGGGCTCATCCTGGTCGCCCTGGTGGTTCTCGTGAGGGTTCGGTGACCCCTCCTCAAGGGGGGGTACTGTTGTGGATTCTGTTTTTGGGCTCCCTCTGGTGGTTACAGATGGTCTCGGGTGACTTGTGTTTTTTGCGGTCTCTGGTGTCTACCTGTTCTATCAGGATATGGGAGTTTCCTATTTAACCTGGCTTTCTTGTCATTTCCTCGCCGGCTATCAATGTAATCAGTGTGTCTTGTTTCCTCTGCTTCTCGCTTCTGTAATCTTCAGGACAAGCTAAGTTTTTGATTTTCCTGTTCCACGTTTTGCTTAATTTTGGTTTTAGTCCAGCTTGCAGATATGTGATTCCTTTTTGCTGGTTGCTCTAGTGGGCTGATATTACTCCTCATGTTCCATGAGTTGGCACATGAGTTCAAGTAATTTCAGGATGGTTTTTTGTAGGGTTTTTCGCTGACCGCGCAGTTCACTTTTGTATCCTCTGCTATCTAGCTTTAGTGGGCCTCATTTTGCTGAATCTGTTTTCATAACTACGTATGTGCTTTCCTCTCATTTCACCGTCATTACATGTGGGGGGCTGCTATTTCTGTGGGGTGTTTCTCTGGAGGCAAGAGAGGTCTGTGTTTCTTCTAATAGGGGAAGTTAGTCCTTCGGCTGGCGCGAGACGTCTAGGAATCATCGTAGGCACGTTCCCCGGCTACAGCTAGTTGTGTGTTTAGGTTCAGGATCGCGGTCAGCTCAGTTTCCATCACCCTAGAGCTTGTTTTGTTTTTTGTGCTTGTCCTTTTGTGATCCCCTGCCATTGGGATCATGACAGGGACATTGGTTTCAGTCAATACCATAAGTAACGTACTCCACCGCAATGGTCTCCTTTCCAGACGAGCCCGTAAGGTACCTTTACTTTCAAAGTGTCATGTCAAGGCTCGTCTACAGTTTGCTCATGATCACTTGGAGGACTCTGAGACTGACTGGTTCAAGGTTCTCCGGTCTGATGAGACCAAGATCGAGATCTTTGGTGCCAACCACACACGTGACGTTTGGAGACTGGATGGCACTGCATACGACCCCAAGAATACCATTCCCTACAGTCAAGCATGGTGGTGGCAGCATCATGCTGTGGGGCTGTTTCTCAGCCAAGGGGCCTGGCCATCTGGTCCGCATCCATGGGAAGATGGATAGCACGGCCTACCTGGAGATTTTGGCCAAGAACCTCCGCTCCTCCATCAAGGATCTTAAGATGGGTCGTCATTTCATCTTCCAACAAGACAACGACCCAAAGCACACAGCCAAGAAAACCAAGGCCTGGTTCAAGAGGCAAAAAATCAAGGTGTTGCAGTGGCCTAGTCAGTCTCCTGACCTTAACCCAATTGAAAACTTGTGGAAGGAGCTCAAGATTAAAGTCCACATGAGACACCCAAAGAAACTAGATAACTTGGAGAAGATCTGCATGGAGGAGTGGACCAAGATAACTCCAGAGACCTGTGCCGGCCTGATCAGGTCTTATAAAAGACGATTATTAGCTGTAATTGCAAACAAAGGTTATTCCACAAAATATTAAACCTAGGGGTTGAATAATAATTGACCCACACATTTATGTTTACAATTTATAAAAATTTAACTGAGCAACAAAACTTTTTGGTTTGTAAGATTTATGCATCTGTTAATAAATCCTGCTCTTGTTTGAAGTTTGAAGGCTCTAACTTATTTGCATCTTATTAAACCTGCTAAATCTGCAGGGGGTTGAATACTACTTGTAGGCATTGTAGTCTGGTCAGATGAGACCAAAATTGAACTTTTTGGATGCCACAATACACACCACGTTTGGATGTCAAAAGGCACTGCATATCACCATAAAAACAACCCATTTATAGTGACGTTTGGAGGTAGGAACATCATGGTGTGGGGCTGTTTTTTTTAACATTCGTCACTGGCAAACTTCATATGACTGAAGGAAGCATTAATGGACAAATGTATTGAGACATTCTGGATAAAAATCGTCTGCCATGTTCCTGGATGATGAAGAGGAAACGAGGATAAACATTTCAGCAAGACAATGATCCCAAACCAAGGAAAACTTTCACTTGGTTCTAGAAAAAGAAAATAAAGCTGCTAGAATGGCCAGGCCAAATACTAGACCTGAATCCGATAGAAAATGTATGGAAGGAACTAAAGCTGAGAGTTCATAGAAGGAGCCCATGGGACCTTCAGGATGTGAAGAGTATTTATGTGCAAGAATGGGACAAAATCACACCTGAGCAATGCCTGCGACTAGTTTCTCCATACAGGAGGTGTCTTGAAGCTTCATCGCCAACAAAGGCTTTTGTACAAAGTATTAAATCAATTTCAGTAAACGTGTTCAATACACTCTCCCTGTGTCATTTCGCATTATTACACATAACATTGTTACGGAAATCTGGTGAGAAATTCATCTCAATAGCACCTTTAGAAATATATTTACTGAGAGAATTAGTGACATGTTCAACACTTATTTCACCCGCCGTATATGTCAGGAGGTGACATTGACAATGTTTCGGATTTTGGACGAATACGGACTTCCTAAAAATCAGTCATTATATTCTATGCAGACTACAACAATTTGTATAAATCCCTGAGCAGTGCTATCAGGTGTTAAAGGGATTCACTGCTGAATAAGCAGTGAAGGAAATAAAGATTTGATCCATTGCTGATTTTGTAAGTTTGCCCACTGACAAACACATGAACAGTCTATAATTTTAAGGGTAGGTTAATTTTAACATTGAGAGATAGAATATCAAAAATAAAATCCAGAAAATCACATTGTATACATTCTATAAATTTATTGGAATTTTATATTAATTATATAAATATATTTGCATTTTGCAGTGAGAAATAAGTATTTGATCACTCTAGCAAACAAGGCTTAATACTTGTTGGTAAAACCCTTGTTGGCAAGCACAGCAGTCAGACATTTTTTGTAGTTGAAGATGAGGTTTGCGCACATGTCAGGAGGGATTTTGCTCCACTCCTCTTTGCAGATCATCTCTAAATCATTAAGATTTTCAGGCTGTCACTTGGCAACTCGGAGCTTCAACTCACTCCATAAGTTTTCTAAGTGATTAAGGTCTGGAGACTGGCTAGGCCACTCCATGACCTTAATGTGCTTCTTTTTGAGCAACTCTTTTGTTGCTGTGGCTGCATGCTTTGTGTTACTGTCTTGCTGTAAGACTCAGCCAAGACCCATTTTTAATGACCTGGTGGAGGGAAGGAGGTTGTCACTCATGATTTTACGGTACATGGCTCCATCCATTTTCCCATTGATGCGGTGAAGTAGTCTTGTGCCCTTAGCAGAGAAACACCCCCAAAACATAATGTTTCCACTTCCATGCCTGACAGTGGGGATGGTGTTCTTTTGGTCATAGGCAGAATTTCTCTTCCTCCAAATACGGCAAGTTGAATTAATGCCAAAAACCTAAATTTTTGTCTCATCTGACCACAGCACCATCACCCAATCACTCACAGAATTATCCAGGTGTTTATTGGCAAACTTCAGACAGGCCTGCACATGTACCTTCTTCAGCAGGGAGACCTTGCGGACACTGCAGGATTTTAAACCTTTATGGCGTAATGTGTTAGCAATGGTTTTCTTGGTGACCTATGGTCCCAGCTGCCTTGAGATCATTAAAAAGTTCACGCTAAATAACTTTAGGCTGATCTCTCACCTTCCTCATGATCAAGGATACCCCACGAGGTGAGATCTTGCATGATGCCCCAGATCGATGTTGACTGTCATGCATTTTGTATTTCTTCCATTCTCTTACAATTGCACCAACAGTTGTCTCCTTCTCACCCAAAATCTTACTTATGGTTTTGTAGAACATTCCAGCTTTGTGCAGGTCTATGATCTTGTCCCTGACATCCTTATAAAGCTCTTTGGTCTTTCCAATGTTGTAGAGGTTAGAGTCAAACTGATTAATTGAGTCTGTGGACAGGAGTCTTTTATAAAGGTGACTATGTAAGACAGCTGTCTTTAGTGCAATTAACGAGTTGATTAGGAGTGTCTAACTGGTCTGTGGGAGCCAGAACTCTTAATGGTTGGTAGGGGATCAAATACTTATTTCTCACTGCAAAATGCCAATAAATTTATAGAATGTATACAATGTGATTTTCTGGATTTTATTTTTGATATTCTGTCTCTCAAAGTTAAAATTAACCAAACCTTAAAATTATAGACTGTTCATGTCTTTGTCAGTGGGCAAACTTACAAAATCAGCAAGGGATCAAATAATTATGTCATTCACTGTAAAGGTACCTTCACACATAGCGATATTGTTAACGATATCATTGCTTTTTGTGACGTAGCAACGATATCGTTAATAAAATCGTTATGTGTGACAGCGACCAACGATCAGGCCCCTGCTGGGAGATCGTTGGTCGCTGAAGAAAGTCCAGAACTTTATTTCGTCGCTGGATCTCCCGTGGACATCGCTGGATCGGCGTGTGTGACACCGATCCAGCGATGTCTTCACTGGTAACCAGGGTAAACATCGGGTAACTAAGCGCAGGGCCGCGCTTAGTAACCCGATGTTTACCCTGGTTACCATCCTAAAAGTAAAAAAAACAAACAGTACATACTTACCTAACGCTGTCTGTCCTCCAGCGCTGTGCTCTGCACTCCTCCTGTACTGGCTGTGAGCGTCGGTCAGCCGGAAAGCAGAGCGGTGACATCACCGCTCTGCTTTCCGGCCGCTGTGCTCACACAGACAGTACAGGAGGAGTGCAGAGCACAGCGCTGGAGGACAGACAGCGTTAGGTAAGTATGTACTGTTTGTTTTTTTTACTTTTAGGATGGTAACCAGGGTAAACATCGGGTTACTAAGCGTGGCCCTGCGCTTAGTTACCCGATGTTTACCCTGGTTACCGGCATCGTTGGTCCCTGGAGAGCGGTCTGTGTGACAGCTCTCCAGCGACCAAACAGCGACGCTGCAGCGATCCGGATCGTTGTCGGTATCGCTGCAGCGTCGCTTAATGTGAAGGGGCCTTAAGTTTTCACCAATCCACACAATATCCACACGACTTATTGATCTGTTAGGGTCCGACTGCTGAGACCCCACCAATCGGCAGAAAAGGGCACTGTTATCCGTGATAGGACACTTTTATCACTGTTAGAATGGAGTAGGAGTCCTCATGCCCGACCACTACCCATTTGCGAGAAAAAATACGGTCCGTAATCTAAACCGAAAAAACCAGATGAGTGCCATGCGAGTGTCATGAAAATACAATGCGATTTTTCTCACATAGCATCAGTATGACATCCGTATGCAATGCTTTTTTTTTTCTCTGCAACTATTTTTCTACAATCATTTACAGGACCATTTACCGTGTTCTATGCCACAGAATGGTAAGGTGTCTGTAAAAAACAAACGGCATACGGACGGTCCGTATGCCATGCGATTTTTTTCTTTCTCCCATTGACTTGCATTGGTGAGTTTCGTGCGAGATACGCAGCAAATCGCAGCATGCTGCGATTTTTTTTCTCAATCTGATTTCAGCTGAGAAAAAAATTGCAGATGAGATGTCACCCATTGAATAACATTGGCCCGAGTGCAATCCAATTTTTTATCGGATTGCACTTGTCCGTTTTTCTCGCAAATGACTATGAGCTCTAAGGCTTCTAAACAACCGTCTATTCTGGAAATCAAAGGTGGTTCAAAATGGCAGACTTCACCAATAAGATCTCCTTATATATCTATTGTTGGAATGACTGTCCCAAAAAAAAATATATATTTCACTTACCGGTTCAATTTTGAGTGCACTTCTGTAGCTGCCAAACAAAGAGGCTTGGGCTTTTAAGAAAGCTCGTGCCACCCCGTCTCCTGTAGTTGTGGACACCTTTCTCAGTCTGTTCTTTAATGCATTTAACTGGAAAATAAAGAAGGAAAAAAAAATTTCAATTAGGGAAACCAAACCCCATTAATAATATAACAATATCTAACATTAAGGTCTAACCATATGGGATACTAAGAAACATGCTGAAAGGGGTTGTCGGGTGAAACAAGTTATCACCTATCCGCAGTCTCATAGAGCATGAATGGAACTCGTGCCACAGAATTAATAATAATTTGGGGCATGGACATTATTTGGGCAGACGCATTACTGCTCCATTCCATTCTCGATCAATGCGGGTCCCTGCAGTCGGACCCCTGCCGATCAATAAGTTATCTATTTTGTGGATAGGTGATACATTCTTTTCACCAGACTACCCCTGTGAAAATACACAGAATTATACAGCAATTTGTTAATGTAAGCAAAATTAGTATTAATTACATGGAAAAAGCTCCATCCACCTCCTTATAGAGGACAACAATGACAAGTGGACTGTGACCAGGATGGAAGTCAGGTGCTTAGATATGACAATTTAGACGTTATGACTTGATGATCTTATCGATTCTCTCTAATGAGAATTAGTATTTCAGAAATGCAGCATCAGCAGTACCTCCTTCTGTAGTAAGGAAAGCTGCACATGGTGAAAAGGTGGGGCCAGATTTAATCAGGAAGCAAGGAACAAACTTCAAAGCTAATTGCAGGGAGAAATATAATCTCAAAAGTGTCAATCAGGATGGTGTCTACCCTTCCTACAACTCAAAATCCTAATAAAAAAATACAATAATATACATACAGTGTACATGTATATATACACACATATGTATACACATATATATATATATATATATATATATATATATATATAATAATTTAAGCTTTTGTCCATTTATTAATTTTCCTCACTTACATAGCGTTATTTCTTCCTCTACGCTTTATAAACATAATCATCACAGTTCCCCATTGGGGTCACAATCTACAACCCTTAGCAAAAATTGTGCAATCATCGGCCTTGGAAAATGTTCATTCAGTTGTTTAATTTTGTAGAAATAAAGCAGATCACAGACATGGCACAAAACTAAAGTCATTTCAAATGGCAACTTTGTGGCTTTAAGAAACACTAAAAGAAATCAAGAACAAAAAATGTGGTACTCAGTAATGGTTACTTTTTTTAACCAAGCATAGGGGAAATAACTTTAGTTTGTGCAAATGTCTGTGATCTGCTTCTTTTCTACAAAATTAAACAACTGAATGACCATCCTCCAAGTCCGGTGATTCCATCATTTTAGCCAGGGGTTGTAGATTCCCTATCAGTATGCATTTGGAGTATGGGAGAAAACCAGAATGCTCAGCGGAAACCCCTGCAAACACTGGGAGAACATACAAACTCCTTGCAGATGTTGTCCTTGGTGGGATTTGAACTCAGGACCAAAGCACTGCAAAGCAAAACTGCTAACCACTGAGCCAACAAGCACCGTCTAACCAGGCTTTAGAGGGCCAACAATGGAGCCTCATTTGACTTGGGATGGCTGCTGGTTAGGTAAATTTACTGTATGGCTCTCCATTTTAAAATGTAACTACACTTATGATATGTGCAAAGTTAAATTTAGGTGCTAAGACTCAAACTAATTGGTAAAATGCAAAAGGCTTTTCAGATCAAAACTTAAGAAGGACTTAAACAGATTCTGTTAGGAGGGTTTTTCTATGTAATCTAAGAGCACCATTAAGTAAGAGCCGAGAGTCTGATTTCAGCAATGTGTCACTTACAAGTCTGTGTTTTGCTGTTTCAGTAAAATCAGTGTTTTATCAGCAGAAGATTATCGCTACAGGACTAGGTGACACGAGCCTCCTAGTCAACTGCTGTGTAACCACGCCCCCATCACAGAGTGGTAACTTCATGCCAATACACAGAACGCTACCAATTAGTGGTGTGGGCGAGGTTATACAGAGCTCATTATTCCGAGGACTGCTAGTTCTGCCTCAGAGAAATCAGGGATTGAATCAAAATAACAGAAGGCAGCCAATCACAAGTGTGATCGGGGTTATACAGAGCTCAGCAGTCCGAGAACTGCTAGATCTGCGGCAGAGAAATCAGGGATTGTATCAAAATAACAGAAGGCAGCCATTCACGAGTGTGATCAGGGTTATACAGAGCTCAGAATTCTGAGAACTGCTAGATCTGCAGCAGAGAAATCAGGGATTGTATCAAAATAACAGAAGGCAGTGTGAGTGGGGTTATACAGAGCTCAGCAGTCCGAGAAAAGCTAGTGCTGCAGCAGAGAAATCAGGGATTGCATCAAAATAACAGAAGGCAGCCAATCATGAGTGTGAGGGGGTTATACAGAGCTCAGCATTCCGAGAACTGCTAATTCTGCAGCAGAGAAATCAGGGATTGCATTAAAATAACAGAAGGCAGCCAATCACGAGTGTGATCAGGGTTATACAGAGCTCAGCATTCGAGAACTGCTAGATCCGCAGCAGAGAAATTAGGGATTGTATCAAAATAATGGAAGGAGGCCCATCAAGTGATACATCTCTGGATTCAGATTCTCTGTCGCTACATAATGCTGCTCTCAGATTACATAGCAAAAACTACTGACAGATTCCATTTAATAGAAGGTCTATGAGTAAAGCGATACTTCTTACATTGAAATTGCAGTTACTTTTTAACCCTGATATAAAATAGCATTAAAAAATAAAAAAGCAAGTCAATATCCTCACCCAAATAGTTGGATGTAATACTCTATTTAGCCTTTTGAAACGAGCGAGCACAAAAAACATGTTGAATGGTAAATGGAAACAACAATAGAGGGTCACAGCAGACGCTAATAACGTGCCTATAAAAGACCACCTACAAAATCGCCCTGCCAATCATCAAATGCAGCAGATACCAGTAATTAAAGGTGCCGTCTCTGACAAACTCATCTGAAATATTTGCCGTTTAAAATAGAAAATGTCATTTTTTGCAGCTTTTCCTTGAAGTCGGCTTAAAGTCAGAAACACTTACAGCTAAGTGAGGTCACACCAGCACACGAAGGGATCAAACTGATATGTAGTGCAAGTCTTCCTCCCAGCCCCACGTAAATATCACAAAAGGTTATTTTAATTAAGCAGGATTGTGCATGGAACCTTTGAGAAAATTAATGTGACCACTGAGAATCACACCATTAGTATAATGCAGGATATTTTGTCAGTTAATTCACTGTCCGGCCATAATTAACTTAAGTCGTTAGAGCAATTTGGATTGATTTCCATTGAAAATGATAAGGGGGTATAACGTAAAAAAAAATAAATACAAATAAATAAGATTTAGTGTTGTGCCATAAGGTTCACATAATGTCCTGTAATAATATGGGACATGTTCTAACCCCTTCACAACGTAATATGAAGTAGTAGATCCGAAGTCGGGTTCGTATCTAAGGAGCGGGCTCAGGAGCAGAGCCTGCACTATACCAGGCAGATGTCGGCTGTGTAATACAGCTGGCTTCTGCTTGTAACAGCAGCAACCAGTACTAGCTGCAATTGCTGCTGTCTAAGTATATAAATGCTGCTCTAAGGGCTCACTCAGTCTTCCAATTGTTCCACGCACAAGAATAACAGACAAATTATTCTGCTAAAACGTAGTGTGGTCCAAGTGTCATTCGTTTTTCTCGTACATGCAGAATAAAATAACAAAAAAAAATTAACCTTCTCCTGACAGTCCGTTAAAATCTGACTGCACCCGGATGTCTTCTAAGGATGGTCCAATTTTATCACAGACCCATAGACTTGCATTACCGATTTTGATGTGACCCTTGGATCAAAATCATGCATAATACAGCAATTTTCGGTGGACCGCTTGGTCTACCAAAAATCACATGACCTATGAATGGCACCAGAGACCATGACAGGCATGAGCGTTATCTGTGAAAACCACATATCAAACTCGGACGCAAAAAAACGGATGCCAATAAAATAAGCAACATTTTTGTTGTTGCAAATCATGTTACCACTCCCACAGGGGCGTGATAACATGCAAAGATGGATGACTAGTCTGGGAAAACTAAGGCCCCTAGTCGAAGGACTAATTTGCATAAGAAAAAAGGGGCTTATTCATACTTGTTGTCAATGTGTTTTTCGGTGACTAACAGGCTAAAGAGCTGGTTAAGCAAAGAATTTAGCGATAAATACACAAATACTGGTGGGATGGAGGGCATATGGGACAGGACAGGTTCCCTTTAAGTACAGTAATACAAATAAAAATGTATGGACACTTTAATATAAAATAACACCGCATTAACCCACCCCCAAAGAGCGGCCCTAAGGCACGTGCCTATACGTGTAATTGAGCCTAAGCCATTCAATCACCACTCACAAAACATTAGCTGTAGAATTAGGCTACTTTCACACTAGCGTCGTACGACGCACGTCACAATGTGTCGTTTTGAAGAAAAAACGCATCCTGCAAAGTTGCCTGCAGGATGCGTTTTTTTCTCCAGAGACTTTCATTAGCGATGCATTGCCACACGTTGCATCCATCATGCGACGGATGCGACGTGTTTTTGTAGTCCGGCGGGACAAAAAAACGTTGCTTGTAACGTTTTTTTTGTCTGTCGGGTCTGCTTTTTACGACCGCGCATGCGCGGCCGGAACTCTGCCCCCTCCTTCCCGGACCTTACAATGGGGCAGCGGATGCGTTGTAAACCTGCATCCGCTGCCCCCGTTGTGATTTTACTTCACAGCATGCGTCGGTACGTCGGGCCCGTACCGACGCTAGTGTGAAAGTAGCCTTAGTGGAACTGAAAAGCAATTGACTGACGTAGATTCATCAAGTTTCTACTCTGCCAGGTGAACTGTACGTTCCAGTCCTATAGTCAAACAACCACACACCGTCCATAGCTCCAAGTTTATTAAACTTCTTTCAAAAAGAATAGAATTGGAATGACCAATCAAACTTCCGTATCTTGGAGTCTGATGGATATATCCAGATTAGGTGAATGCCAGGGGAACACTTTCTGTCTGAGAGCAGAGCGCTAATTGTACCAATGGCACATTGCTGTTGATTTCCCAAAATTGGACTAAATTACTAAAACTAATGAGATAGTACAATGCAGAAGTGATGCAGCACCCTTGTGAAGGATAGGGGGATTTATTGACAGCTTACAATCCTCCTAAAAACATGCAGTGGTAATAAGACACCTGGCTCAGCATGGGGGTCCAGCTTCTTGGCTTTGAATAAGGAATTCACACTGTCACCAACAAAATCCTACAGAAAGACCCCTGCTGAATCCAAATCATGCAGTCTAACTACTATGTTATGATTTGGTAAAGGGAATATGGACTTATCGAATGTCCTGGCCATACACCGGTTATATTTCTGAGATCACCAGAAAATGGTGAATGCCTGACTGGGTTTTGACCCGTTTTAGCACCCAGGGGTATGGAAGTACATAGAACAGCTAGTAGAAACCAGATCGCAAAGCTGTGTTTGGTCTTAACGCGTAGTAGGGGCCTGGCCGGACTAGATGGTGCCAAAAACCGCCTCTCTAGGACCGTCCATTAAAGCGTTTGGACTGATCTTAGGTTTTAGAGATTTCAGATGCAAGAGGCAAGGGGAGGGGGAATTGGGTTCAGCCCAGGAGGCAGAATGGGAATGACCCAAAAGGGAATAAAGGCTAGTGTAAAGGTACCTTCACACATAACAATTTCGTTAACAATATCGTTGCAACGTCACGCTTTTTGTGACGTAGCAACGATATCGTTAACTAAATCGTTATGCGTGACAGCGACCAACGATCAGGCCCCTGCTGGGAGATCGTTTGTCGCTGGGAATGATCAGGACCTTTGTTTTGGTCGCTAATCACCCGCTGTCATCGCTGAATCGGCGTGTGTGACGCCGATCCAGCGATGTGTTCACTGGTAACCAGGGTAAATATCGGGTTACTAAGCGCAGGGCCGCGCTTAGTAACCCGATATTTACCCTGGTTACCATTGTAAAAGTTAAAAAAAACAAAAAAAAAGTACATACTCACATTCCGATGTCTGTCACGTCCCCGACTGTGTCATCGCCGGCCGGCCATAAAGCAGAGCACAGCGGTGATGTCACCGATGTGCTCTGCTTTACGGCCGGCGCTGACACTCAGTGTGGGAAGCTGATGCCGGGGGACGTGACAGACATCGGAATGTGAGTATGTAGTGGTTTTTTTTTACTTTTACAATGGTAACCAGGGTAAATATCGGGTTACTAAGCGCGGCCCTGCGCTTAGTAACCCGATATTTACCCTGGTTACCATTGTAAAAGTAAAAAAAAACAAAAAAAAAGTACATACTCACATTCCGATGTCTGTCACGTCCCCGACTGTGTCATCGCCGGCCGGCCATAAAGCAGAGCACAGCGGTGATGTCACCGATGTGCTCTGCTTTACGGCCGGCGCTGACACTCAGTGTGGGAAGCTGATGCCGGGGGACGTGACAGACATCGGAATGTGAGTATGTAGTGGTTTTTTTTTACTTTTACAATGGTAACCAGGGTAAATATCGGGTTACTAAGCGCGGCCCTGCGCTTAGTAACCCGATATTTACCCTGGTTACCCAGGGACTTCGGCATCGTTGAAGACCGTTTCAACGATGCCGAAGTCTTTCCTCTGATCGTTGGTCGCTGGAGAGAGCTGTCTGTGTAACAGCTCCCCAGCGACCACACAACGACTTACCAACGATCACGGCCAGGTCGTATCGCTGGTCGTGATCGTTGGTAAGTTGTTTAGTGTAACGGTACCTTAAGGCCATGTGGTCACGCTCTCTGGTATGCTTACTGGCCACTTCGAAAGTGGGAGCTGCATCGAGTAATGTGAGGAGAAGGGACCAAGGAGATAGGTGACAGCCCATATAATTTAACCTGGGGCTGCTCTTTTATCTCGATCCACACGTTTGTTTCTCGGTTTAACTTTCCATGCTACCGAAGCTAGATTTTGGCCCGAAATAATACCGTTAAGGGGCCGGGTTTATATGTAATGAGGAACTGGTGGCAGTCATACCGGGCTGGCAGAGCTCTGTTAGGGTATCATGTCAGTGACTGTGTGTGCCATATACTCTCACTCCCCTTGCCTCCCTGGGCCTGTGTCCTAGACATAATAGACATGTATGAAAGCCTCAAGCAGTTTTACAATGTAGAAAGGAATTAGATCATTCTTTTAGTCTAAAAATTATAAGTATGCATTAATTGGCCTTTAAAAAGCCCAAACACCAAAACCAAACTGAACATTTTTACGAGTAACTGAAAGGTATAGCTCAATAATAGTACTCAACCTATCTAAGACTCAAGAACCTTCTACTAGGGGTGTTCAATAATTTATCAACCTGAACATGAAAACAAAAATTTTAGAGAAAATTTAACTTACTACTTTTCAATGTAATCTTTCTTATCTTCAACAAACTTTTTCTACTTCACCTGCAGTGATCGGATGCCCTCAGAATAGGAGACTTACGCTACTGCAAGAATCTCATTACTGCCTCTCTGACTGCATTATCATCAGAAAATCATTTCCAACCCAGACATATCTTCAGGTTCCGAAATAGAAAGGTCTGGAGCTAGGTCTGGACTGATGGTTAAGCTCCATTAAGCCACATTCCCTGATACCAGATTGTGGTTTGCGAACAGCAATGCACCTGCTGACAACTTCACATGACATTTCTCTGTGTTTGACTCTTGTGATGCCTTCATTGTCGCAGCATAGGTGTCTCCGAGACTTGTTGTCTTTTGGGGCATAAATTCTAGTAATAAAGTACCTTCTGTATTCCCAAAAATCTGCTGCCGTAATCTTACCAGCTGACTGCATGACACAAAATGTATTTGAAGTTGGTGACCCTTTGTACTTCCATTGCTTGTACTCTCTTTTGGTTTCAGGATCATGGTGGTGGACCCGCGTTTCATCACCCATAATAATTTGAGATGTTGTCTGGATTTTCTCTAAGCGTGTCTAAATTCTATTGGCTAAGTTTTTTTTGCTCAGGCGTTAACATTCGGGGCACCCACCAGGAACTAAACTTGGCCAAAATCAAAACATAATGAATAATACTAGAAACTGTCTCAACTGAAATGCCTAATTAATGAGCTATAACATGGACTTTGACACATAGTTACATAGGATGAAAAAAGACCTAGGTCCATCAAATTCAGTCTCCCTCCCAATGACCTTCCAAAATCATGGCACATTTCCTGGGAAGATGCTTCAATGGGTCGCAGTGAAAGGGGGTAATCTTCAATTGACTCAATTTGCTTGACCCAAAACTTTAGGAAGGTGAATCATCACCACATGAAGCAATCATCCTTTTATGGATTTCTTTAGGCTTCTTTCCTACATTTGTAAGGAATTTAATCATGGAACGTAGCTCCAAAGCCTTACTTTCTTTGCAGAGCCGCACTGTACTGCACTTGCCATCCTGTCACTTCCACTGCTTTCATCAGACTGAACTACTACTGTGTCTGTTGTATGTTCAGCCGTGTCTCAACATGGACAGAAAGGCGGCACAGCTCTCTAACACCGACAGAACTTTGTGGGGTAGAACACCATAATAAATCAGCTAGAGAAGGGACAGTGCCATACGAAGGCCCATCGAACAAACGATACCCAACAGTATGCAGACTTCTGAACAAGTGGAAAATTTACACAATGCAGCACTATGCACTCATAAACTGAATGTTTAATACTGTTTTTAGTCCTTGCTCCTTGCAAGGGGAATCAACAAATAGGTAAAGTTGATTCAAGACATTTTAGATAAGAGCAGAAAACAACCTATAGCCCACGTCTGGTCATGCATAACTAAATTCCTGATAGTTTTTAATAATTCAAATCACTGGGGTAAGCACATGAAAGGCTGAGCAGAAAATAACAGTATCTTTGGTAGCATCACTGACATTTCCATCCTTTGAAACACATCAACCTAACCCCTTTGCTTCTGGCTTCTCAAAGGCTCTGCTCCACCTGTGCATTATTACGCACTTAACCCCGACTGACCTCCCTCTTTCATTGTCGAGGTGTGTAATTACTCCGTATTCACAAAGCCACACTTTTCAGGTGCAAGTACAGATCTCCTAATGATCTAATTACCATTTACACAAAAGGTGAATGCTCACTCGTTGAAACTGAGCAAATATCAACCGGACACCTTCTCACACATGCAGATTGCAAATCACTGGTGCGTCACATGATGTCTTAGCTCTTTGTAGCTGGAAATGTATCCGTAAATAAATAATCGCTTCTTTTTTATATCCCGCAGTTTACTTTATTCACCCCCCCCAAAAAAAATAATCGTTAGATGGCCAGAACTGAAGAGTGACACATTTATATTTTACATCTACCATTAGCCTGCACCAAAGATTTGTTTGATCAAGCTAAAAAAAAAAAAAAAATGAAACAATTAAAATGAGAATCAATTTAAACACGGTCACATTTCATTGAATTAGTGATGGCTGCCTTTAGCCTCTGAAGTTCTTCTATGAAACATTGCACTGTTTAACGCACATAACTTACTGTGAGCCCATCTATAACACGTAACTAGTGATGAGCTAACGTGCTGGGATAAGGTGTTATCTGAGCATGCTCTGCTGCTAACCGAGTGTCTTCGGCGTGCTCGAATAATATGTTCGATTCCTGGTGCCTGCATGTCTCACGGCTGTTCAACAGCTGCAACACATGCAGAGATTGTCTGTTTGTTAGGCCACGAAACATGCAGGCGCGGAAACTCGAACATATTATTCAAGCCCGCCGAAGACACTCAAGCATGCTCAGATAACATCTTATCCCAGCACGTTCGCTCATCACTACACGTAACACAATGCGATGGCCCCTTTAGGCTTGGACTGGCCTACGGTGGACAGGTAAGTTCTCTGGTAGGCCCCTTTGCAATATTTTTCCTCCCACCCCCCTAAATAAGCAGTAGCTGGCACAATAAACATTTTTCACCAGGTACACAAAAAGACAGCATCTCGTAAATTTATTTAAGAATCTAGCTTCTTATTTTAGAAGCATAGCTGTGTGAATAAGGCTCAGTTAATATTGCATGTGGGCTCATAGAATCATTGTTACTGGTGGGCCCTACACTCCAGTCAATAGTTAGAGCTTCACTTGTGTCAGAAGAGTAACTTACTCATATAAGACACACAAGAGGGAACATTTGGGGGATGTCTAAAGTGGTTTGGTTTCCACATTCATGAAGGTTTTTAAAATGGCAACGATACCCTCCCTCCTTATGTACCTGTGTACCTTGTTTGTTTTTTTTTTTTGCTCATGTTTATTGTACTTGTCTATATTTGCTCCCTATTCACATGTAAAGCGCCATGGAATAAATGGCGCTATATAAATGTATAATAATAATAATAATTTAAAAAAATCTCTCTCCTTTTCTTAATAGAAAAGCAAACAATTACAATTTTGAGACTTCTGGGGTGTCCTAATGCAGAAAACCATAATTACATTAAAGGAAGAAATGTTTATATGGTGTAGAAAAAAAAAAGTAAAATATTTTCAAATTTAGCAATGTGTCACCATAACATTTCGGCTGAGAGTGCATGTGTTCTGTATGGGGAAAGACCAGTAAATTGCTGCCAAATACCTCTGGATGCAGCTTATTCCTAGGGAGAAGGACAGGATTAGGAGATTTCATTCAAAATACCTAACCTGAGAGATGAAAGTTGGGCAAATCCCAAACACAACTGATTGCTGGGTTCAGTTTACTGGAATGTGTATTGGGGCTTCAAGGCTTCATGAACTAAAGGTACCTTCACACTAAACGATATCGCTAGCGATCCGTGACGTTGCAGCGTCCTGGCTAGCGATATCGTTCAGCTTGACACGCAGCAGCGATCAGAATCCTGCTGTGACATCGTTGGTCGGGGCTAGAAGGCCAGAACTTTATTTGGTCGCTGGCTCTCCCGCTGACATTGCTGAATCGGCGTGTGTGACGCCGATTCAGCTATGTCTTCGCTGGTAACCAGGGTAAACATCGGGTTACTAAGCGCAGGGCTGCGCTTACGCTTCATACTTACCTTCCGCTGTCTGTCCCCGGCGCTCTGTTTCTCTGTACTGGCTGTGAGCACAGCGGCCGGAAAGCAGAGCGGTGACGTCACCGCTCTGCTTTCCGGCCGCTGTGCTCACAGTGAGTGCAGGAAAGCACAGCGCCGGAGGACAGACAGCGGAAGGTAAGTATGAAGCGTTTGTTTTTTTTACTTTTAGGATGGTAACCAGGGTAAACATCGGGTTACTAAGGCTACGTTCACATTTGCGTTGTGCGCCGCTGCGTCGGCGACGCAACGCACAACGCAAATGAAAACGCATGCAAAAACGCTGCGTTTTGCGACGCATGCATCGTTTTTTGTCGAAAATTGGACGCAAGAAAAATGCAACTTGTTGCGTTTTCTTGGCCCGACGCTTGCGGCAAAAAAAACGCATGCTTCGCACAACGCATCACACAAAAACGCATGCGTCCCCCATGTTAAATATAGGGGCGCATGACGCATGCGTCGCCCGACGCAAACCCGACGCAAACACGCAAAACGCTAATGTGAACGTAGCCTAAGCGCGGCCCTGCGCTTAGTAACCCGATGTTTACCCTGGTTACCGGCATCGTTGGTCGCTGGAGAGCGGTCTGTGTGACAGCTCTCCAGCGACCAAACAGCGACGCTGCAGCGATCCGGATCGTTGTCTGGATCGCTGCAGCGTCGTTTAGTGTGAAGGTACCTTTAGTAAAGCTACGATACATAACAGATCGCTGTGGCTCAATGATGGTTTCCTTGATCCTTCACCCTGGCTCTCTGGACTCCCAGGTTGACCAAGCCCTTCTGTGTTCTCTTTAAGCCGGTGTCAGACTCGATATGTGGCAGCTGATCTCGGGGATAACAAAAAGAATTGACAGTCCAAAATCGGACATGCCAGATCATTCTCTCCCCCTCTAACGTCACTGCTAATAAATCAAGGTCCTAAACCTGCGCTTTTATCGAAGAAGGGACACCCTGTAACTAGTGATGCTGAAGAATAGAAATGTCGATACTTGTTAAGTCGAAAATGTTATAGAGCAGGAAGAGCGAATCGGATTGATATACATTTTTGTAAATAAAATGATTCACTAAACCTTGTATTTCGTTCAGTGTACATCAGGAGTGCGGTCTGCCTGTGTAAACAGGCTATTAATCAATCTCCGATCAGCAAACAAGTAACCGATCGACGGTTGTTAAAGGGAACCTGTCATGGGGTTTGGCGGATATCAGATACGGCTAACACCTTTCAGGCATGATGTACAGTATTCTATACTGAGGTATTTCTGCCCCCGATCCTGCCTGCAAGACAAGAAAAAAAACTTTTATTCTACTCATCTGTGGGGCGGTCTGGTCAGAGGGGCGTCAAGGTTCTTGGTCCGGCACCTCCCTTCTTGTTTCATGTGGATGAGGTGTCCCTACGTCAACCAGACAGGGTCCTCGGCGCCGCGCTCCTGCGCAGGTGTACTTCTCTTCCGCAGTGTGCATGCATCGGGCTCTTTCTCTCGCCCAGCACCTGCACACTGACTACTTTATTCTGCCCTAGTCAGGGCAGAGACATGCGCCTGCGCAGGAGCGCAATGTCGTGGAAACTGTGTCGATGACGCAGGGATGTGTCATCCACACAAAGCAAGAATTAGGACAGCAGCGCAAGAAGAAGGGACCAATACTAGCTACACCCCATACCTCCCCGCAGGTAAGTATAATAAAAAAGATACGCAGCATTATAGAGTGCTATAGATCAGGCCACATCTCAGATCAGTAAAACCTGGTGGCCGGTTACCCTTAAGTGCCACCAGTCGGCTGGTGTAAAACCACATTAGGAGCAGCAATGATGCAGCTTTTCTTTTTTTCTTTGGATTAGCCTCCAGTTCCTAGATTGCTAACAATCTTCTCCAACACCTTTAACTACTCTATAATACTGCGCTAATCCATTTACTACTCATCAACACCGGCCGGCTCCTGCTGAGAACATATCCTATTGATGGTGTAAGATTTCCTCGGTCTACACTACACTTCTATTACTACCCGAAATGACTGTTCACAGACCAGAATCAATACATCTGACGAAATAAATGCAGTGTTTGCTAGGAACAGTGGAAAGAATGCTGCTCGGCAAATTCTTTAGACATTTGTATTTCAGACCGATTGTGGTTAACAGTTTATTGGCTAAATTTGCTACAAACACAAATCTACCATGACTTTTAATAAAATAAACATACAGATGTGTCTTATATGGAATCTGTCAGCAGGTTATTGCAATGGAATCTGAGAGCAGCATGATGTTGGGGCAGAGACCCCGATTCCACTGATGTGTCACTTACTGGGCTGCTTGCTGCAGTTTTGATATAATCACTGTTTTCTCTGCTGCAGAGCTAGCAGTTCTCAAATACTGAGCTCTGTATAATAACCTCGCCCACATCACTGATTGGCAGCCTCTTATGTACACACCACAATGTCAGCAAGCAGCAAATCAGGAATGGGGGCGGGGTTATACAGATTTGCTGGACTGTCTGGCACGTGACACCTAGTCCTGCAGTGATAATCTCCTGCTGATAAAACACTGATTGAACTACAGAAAGCTGCTGAGAAAGTGACATATCACTGGAATCAGGCTCTCTGCCCTTACATTAAGCATTAAGTTGCTCTCAGAATAGCCAAAATTTTAAAACAGATTCCCCTTAACCCAAATGAAAACAATGAAACCTGCACTCCAAAAGAGGTACAAACACATAGAGGTTTATGTGTCGCACATGACTTTGGAGTGAAAATCTGCTGTGCCATTGGACCTTCTTTTTATGGATTGCTACTCTCGTGTTTTTTTCATTTGGGTTAAGACATATCAGAGGTGAAAACATAACCTCATGCAAATATTTATTTATTGAGCTGCTCTGCTTTCCATGCCCAGCGCATAATACTTTATAAGCGGTTTTAATCTTTTGCACATCAATATCCATACGCTATATTCAAACAATCAAAAGTTTGTGGTTTCCACTCTCTGAACCTCTCTGCCTCCAAGCCCCGCTTTCTAAGACATAGAAGTTTATTATCCATCATGCAAGACCATCAGGAAAGCGTCTGACTGGCTCCAAATTAATTCTGCAGAAGGACAAACGACCCCCAAACATCCAAACGATGACATTAAGATCTATCTTCAGCATAAATAAGAACAAGGAGTCCTGGGGGTGATGATCCGACCCCTGCAGAGCCCTGATCTCACATCACCCAGTCTGTCTGGGATCACAGGAAGAGACAGAAGGATGAACACAAGTGACATCTACAGAAGATCTGGGGTCAGTTCTCCAAGATGTTTGGAACAACTTCCTGCCGAGCTCCTTCATAAATTGTGCCAAGTACAGAGAAGAAATTATGCAGTTTTGAAGAAAAAAAAGAGGTCACCAAATATTGATGTGACTTAGATTATTCTTTTGTTTATTCACCTTGTACTTTGTTACGGTAATTGATAAAAATAAACATAACTTTTGCACAATACTGTATGTAACAACTCAATGTAATACCCCGCTTACCTATTCCTGCCTTTTACCGTCTCCATGCAGTTTAATAAAATGGTACTGGTGCAGCTCACCCTAGGTTTTCATTACTCCCATAATGCTCGATAGACTGAACAGTTGGCCTGAATTGGCAAATAGGCGTAATGGACAGCTAAATAGGTGAGATTTCTAAAGTGTGATGTGCACCTATCAAACAATTTTTTACATATAAAAGATCATCATGGCATCAATACCTTTTTAGTCTTTCACATTTAAAAGGAATCAGTCAGTAGGAACACCCCTCTAAGCCATCTATACAGGCATGTAGGTCATAGAAAGCTGAATAAAATGGTACCTTGGTATCTGTGATCCGATGTATTATTCCAGAAAAATGAACAATTTTATGAGTATGTACTGAAAATAAGCTGTTAAGATCTATGGGCCGGACATAGATCTCCCGGAGAATTAGCCTTCAGAGCTTTTTGTAAATTAAACGGGTCATTACCAGTGTGAGGCCTGTAGATCAGGAGAGCGGACTGTCAGTCATTACATGGCTCACACTGGTAACGCCCTCTTTAATTTACAATAATCTCTGGAGGCAGATTTTCAGGGAGATCTATGTCCGGCCCATAGATCTTAACAGCTCATTTACATTTTCAGAAAAATGTGGATTTCTCTGGAATAAGACATCAGATCGCAGATATCAAGGTGTCATTTTATTCAGCTTCCTATGACCTGCGGGCCCATATAATAGAAGGGGTTATCCTACTGACAGATTCCCTTTTTTGATTGGAG
This sequence comes from Ranitomeya imitator, assembly GCF_032444005.1. Classification (NCBI taxonomy): domain Eukaryota; kingdom Metazoa; phylum Chordata; class Amphibia; order Anura; family Dendrobatidae; genus Ranitomeya; species Ranitomeya imitator. The sequence continues at coordinate 196,834,126 of NC_091283.1, forward strand.
TTCTCACACTTTTGTGTAATCATTCAGAACCGTCATTTCAGTGGAAAGTAACTACAGAGATCGCCTCTGATCGCTGGGTAACCCAGGATGAAACCACCTATAGATCATCTTATATCTAGGAAATCCATGTAGGTGATCTACCCATGAAACGATCCCTTCCTACACAGTAAAACCACTTTCAATAATTGTATTGCATAAATAGCTATTCTCTAATAAATGATCAGAATCACTCCCTGTAGCTGTGGAAATATCACAGTAATAACCCCCTGCTGATCTGCTGATGAGTTTGCAAGTTGTTCTTGACACACTGCTATCATAAAGGGAAGCAATTGAGATCGCAATACATATTGGAGAATGCTTTTTCAATGTATTTTGACTTATGGGGGTCTATCAGATCTGAGAAAAAAATATATAAATAATTGGGCTGAATTGCAAGACAAGACCCACTAAAAAGGTTTAACTTTCTTAGGGTTCAAAAATGCATTTTTTTCTGATCTGAAATGAATAAAAATGCATTAAATCAATAAAATTAACAACCGCAATTTCAGATACGGCGAGACAAAACTGTGCCCCTTTCAGAAAAAATTATCAATTACTTATGGGTCTTCAGCTATTTTTGACACGTCATGAAGACATGGCGGAAAATTGAATTGGAGGTCTATGTATTAGTACCCCTACAAAAAAGAATTTCCACCTTCAATGGCCGTACAGGATAAAAAACAGAATTGAGGACTGTAGTCAAAGACTGTAATTATTTGTCATAAAAATTTCAATAATTTGAATAATCTATGTACAAAGCATAAAACGGTCTACACGCGTCAGATAAATGTCAGCCAAGCCCGCCAATCTAATGAGAATGGGAGGAATTAGGACACTTTGGCCTCCTTCAGCATACCCTATTAGAAGTGTTTGGTAGTCACTTTTATTCACTGATCTCAAGGAAGTAAACCAATTGTATATGTTTATGGTGGATTCTAGAAGAGTAGCGCAGTGTGTTTATTGATTGTCTCCATCATGGTGAAGACCATAGAAATGGGCCTGGATGCGAAGGAGAAGGAAAGGTTCCACTGTCCACACACAGTTCAAAGTTTGGGTTCTTCAGTGAGTCTCAATAGGTGCCAGCTGAGAGGATTCCTCAAAGAAGCACCCGAAATATTATTTATATTGATGAGTATATTAACACACATCACACACATATTTACATAGGTTTAGGTAGTAAAAAAAAAATATTGGGTGTGCTTCTTTTAGAATCTGGAAAATTAGGAAAAATTCACATGTTCACATTTTATGAACCGTGCGCAGACCACAATGCTTGGACCAACTGATGGTCTGCCAACCGGAAGTAATGCCTATGGAACAGTAAGGTTGGGTCAGAAGATCCTTGGTTGTGGTCCATACATACTTGCATTCAGAATGAGGTGTAGTCGGAAGTATGGCTGGAGGTGCCATGCAACCTATCCAGCCTGGAACTACATCGATTGGGAAAGCTACTTGTAGAGCTAGTGGCCAAACAGCCCGGGATTTATTCTATTTTTCTACATTCCTTTTCTGCATGGGAACAATAAAGTTGGCTGAGAAAGTTTTAAAGGAATATACTCCTCGCTGGAATGAACTTGCTTGTGCGCCTACTCATCTTAGGAGATGGAAAAAACACACAAGCCGAAACTCTACTGAAAATGTCAGGGTCAACGACTACAATTTTGCTGGATACGTGAAATCATACACGGTTACAGATATTGGTTTATTTTTTACATCTAATGCTTTCTTCGAATGCCAAGTGCAAGTTTACCCAGTTTCTAAAGAAGACTTTTTGCCTTTAAATCACATAAGATCAAAAAATAATAATAATAATAAAAAAAAAAGTATTAAGCTTCTGCGACTAATATAATTATAATGAAGAGCCGGTATTTGTTACACCGTCGCTGCTCTCAGCGTTCTGTTAACCTGCTAGAAAAAAAATGTCTTCTCAGCAAGTTTCCGTAACTTCAATTAGAAAGACTAATTATTATTTCAACAGAGCAAGGAGTCTTTAATTAACAGCTCTGAATCCATCTACACAATGGGTCTACGGTCTTATTCCTGAGCCAAAACGACGAACGACAGAAAACAGAAGTCACTTAGAATGAAGAAATAAAGCTACCTGCTGTTTAATGAACAGGGAGTTAACTTTAGCATCAAGTTTTGCGTCTCGGATTTAGAACATCCTTAAGGAGCAATTGTTAATTGATGTAACGCGGTTCTCGTAATATTTTACAAACAAAACTAATGATTGAGAAAATCCGTAATGTGCACGGAGCCTTCAGAGCCTTTGTCTGCACACTGAGGAGCATACATTAGATTGCTGCGGATACAGAACCTGTACAGTTGGAAAATTCGGCATCGGTACAAGTTAATACTGACCAAACCATAAGGATTTGTGTACCACCGATTAAGTGTCTGTAAGGCTTACTTCACACCACGTTTTAAGATAACTGGGAGGTGCTATACACCAGAAAGTATTCCTAACATATGAGCCAACATTCAAATCAACCTTTTATGCCAAAAGAGTGACCTTTTGCCATAAGTTTGGCCGATAATCGTCGGATTCTCACAATTTCAAAAAGGTAAACAGTGTATATATCCATTCACATTGATAATATTAACAATGCCCTTCAGATTGTTGATATTGTTCAACAATTGTGATTCTCAAGTCGTCAGACAGTTCTCTTCTCATTTTTCTGTTCTCCATGCTTAGTGTGCCACACTCAGTCAAATAATGCAAAGATTGAGTCAACTTCTTCCCTTTTTATCTGGTTTCAGGTGTGATTTTCATATTGCCCACACCTGTTACTTGCCACAGGTGAGCATGAACAAGCATCATATGCTTGAAACAGAGTTGTTTACCCACAATTTTGGAAAGGTGAAAACAATTTTGTCGGACCCATTTTTGAGGATTTGTGTGAAATTAGTCACAAAAACTTCGTAGACTGCAAATTGCATTCTATAGCCCTGATTCATAAAGGTGTTTTTTGCTAGAATTCTTTAAATGTAGAAACATTTGCAATTTTTGACTTTTTTACACCCATCCCGGATAGTTCTGCCAAAATAAGTAAAGTTGGGGCTGGAGTAGCATTTCTGATGGTGGCAGATAACAGTTATAAGATGCACCCAATTCATTCAGAGGCACACGTCCTTCTCGGTACTAGCTCAGGGTGGTTAAAGACCGCTCATGCCAGCGATTCAGCTGTTCCAAGATAACAGAGCAGCTTTTCTTCATCCGGGATGATTAATCGGCGCCATGTTTACTGAAAGCCAGCTCCTCGTGACCTTGTGACCGCTCTGTGCGGGGAGAGATTGGCGCCAGTCACAATAGGCAGGTAGTTAGCAACTCTTAGCCCTGTTAGATCTTAGGCCAAAGTCCCAAAAAATTATAGTCCTGGATAACCCCTGTAAGACTGGTGTGCAAAATGAATCGGGTATTATAGGGTCTGTAAGAGCTTTCGTCTGATTAACGATATTTGGGGATTTATACAGGCCCCCGTGACAGGGTCACACATGTGTTCTGGATACTTGCAATGATAACATGGCTTATCCTGCCATACAAAGCCCAAAGATTCCCAAATATTTTTTTTACTGGGGCATTAAAGAATAGAATGACATTTTCACCTGCACGTCATATTATGTCTCCCCAAAAATGTTGTCAAACCACATTGGACAACAAGCTGGAGAGCCACCAACTGCAGATTACAAGTCCCAATTGTATAAATAGGTATATGGCAGGTACACCAGTTTCTGGGTGAGCTGTCTGAGAACCGGTATGACCGGAGGCATTTGAAGCCTGTTTCCAGCCATGATTTAAAGGTGAGAAAATTGCTTGGATACAATGTTTGTCAAAATACATGTCCCTTTATCTGGGGAAGGCAGCCCCTGAGGAGCACGCATCTGATATATGGTGCCACCCCTGAATATGGTTCCTCCCACGAGGACTGGCACAGAGTTTTCCCATATCCCTGAAAGTCATTACTATTTCAGAGGTACTTATTGTTAATTTTCAGATTTTAGGAGAAGGAACACATTTTCTAGAAATTGCCAAAGGGGTTTCAGTGGTGGAATATCACTGGGAAGAGTAAAATGTTTGCCCTCCCCTTCTGGAAAAGTCGGAAAAAAATTGCAATCGGAGTTAAAGCAAGAGAATCTGACTATCAGCACGTCAAGAAATGAAAGGACGTAAATATCAGCTAAAAAGGACAGCTCGTTACACAGGTATACCATTGAAATAAATGCATTTATTTTGTTATGTCTCTGCCTGTTAGTCACTGCATGTACAGAAGATAATTTCTAACCAAACAGCTAATATACATAAAGCGTGGCCCTGAGAGTGTAGTTTTAAGGAAATTCTGGCAGTTTGGGATTAAAAGGTCAGATTTAAACTATCACCATATTTCAAAATGCAATCTGTGCATTGCGGCATAATGAAATGGTTCACTAAAGGTGCGAGTGAAAATACTTTTAATTAGGTCCAAAGCTTTTCAGTTGTCAGCATGAATAAACCAAGAAACATTTTCTTGCAAACACTACAAAAAAAAAAAAAAAAAAAAAAAAAGAAAAGGAAATGGAGAAAAAAAATACAGGCAACCTTTAAAATAAACGAGATTTACAAATCAGAAACATGAGAAGGAGCTCTCATTTTTCATAGCTGATGTTCTCTACAAAATAGACTCATCAGCAAATCCCGCTTGCTCTCTTCAGACACACAAATAATGAAGGAGGAAAAAAACACAGACATCTCTCGGAAAAAAAATACACATACAATAACAAAAAATAGGTGATTTAATAAAAATAATAATAATAAAATTAATGATAATAATGAAAGAAAAAAATATTAAAAATCCAATATCTTCCAGAGTTTATTAGAGATTGAAATTTACGTTAATCACCAAATCGGCACAAAAATGTTCCGTAATGTAGGAAGCATGAAAATGTAAAATAATTTGAAGTCGACAGGGTAAAACGGCTCACAGAATCTCTGTGACTTCATACAGTGGCCCTATTACTAAGATATATATGCAGTGCCTTGCGAAAGTAGTCGGCCCCCTGGAACTTTTCAACCTTTTCCCACATATCATGCTTCAAACATAAAGATACCAAATGTAAATTTTTGGTGAAGAATCAACTAGTGGAGCACAATTGTGAAGTTGAACGGAATTTATTGGTTATTTAAAATTTTTGTGGAAATTCAAAAGCTGAAAAGTGGGGCGTGCAATATTATTCGGCCCCTTCAACTTACCGTAATACTTTGTTGCGCCACCTTTTTGCGGCGATTACAGCTGCAAGTCACTTGGGGTATGTCTCTATCAGTTTTGTAAATCGAGAGACTGAAATTCTTGCCCATTCTTCCTTGGCAAACAGCTAGCGCTCAGAGAAGTTTGATGGAGATCGTTTGTGAGCAGCAGTTTTCAGCTCTTTCCACAGATTCTCGATTGAATTTAGGTCTGGACTTTGACTTGGCCATTCTAAAGGTACCGTCACACTGAACGATATCGCTAGTGATCCGTGACGTTGCAGCGTCCTGGCTAGCGATATCATTCAGTTTGACAGGCAGCAGCGATCAGGATCCTGCTGTGATGTCGTTGGTCGCTGCAGAAAGTCCAGCACCTTATTTCGTCGCTGGACTCCCTGCAGACATCGCTGAATCGGCGTGTGTGACGCCGATTCAGCGATGTCTTCACTGGTAACCAGGGTAAACATCGGGTTACTAAGCGCAGGGCCGCGCTTAGTAACCCGTTGTTTACCCTGGTTACCAGCGTAAAAGTTAAATAAAACAAACACTACATACTTACCTTCCGCTGTCTGTCCTCGGCGCTGTGCTTCTCTGCACTGGCTGTGAGCGCCGGCCAGCCGGAAAGCACAGCGGTGACGTCACCGCTCTGCTTTCCGGCCGCTGTGCTCACAGTCAGTGCAGGAAAGCACAGCGCCGGGGACAGACAGCGGAAGGTAAGTATGTAGTGTTTGTTTTATTTACTTTTACGATGGTAACCAGGGTAAACATCGGGTTACTAAGCGCAGCCCTGCGCTTAGTAACCCGATGTTTACCCTGGTTACCGGCATCGTTGGTCGCTGGAGAGCTGTCTGTGTGACAGCTCTCCAGCGACCAAACAGCGACGCTGCAGCGATCGACATCGTTGTCGGTATCGCTACAGCGTCGCTGAGTGAAGATACCTTAACACCTGGATTACGTTTGTGAACCATTCCATTGTAGATTTTGCTTTCTGTTTGGGATCATTGTCTTGTTGGAAGAAAAATCTCCATCCCAGTCTCAGGTCTTTTGCAGACTCCAACAGGTTTTCTTCAAGAATGGTCCTGTATTTGGCTCCATCCATATTCCCATAAATTTTAACCATCCTCCCTGTCCCTGCTGAAGAAAAGCAGGCCCGAACCATGATGCTGCCACCATCTTGTTTGACAGTGGGGATGGTGTGTTCAGGGTGATGAGCTGTGTTGCCTTTACCCCAAACATATTGTTTGGCATTGTTGCCAAAAAGTTCGATTTTGGTTTCATCTGACCAGAGCACCTTCTTCCACATGTTTGGTGTCACCCAGGTGGCTTGTTGCAAACTTTAAACAAAACTTTTATGGATATCTTTGAGAAATGGCTTTCTTCTTGCCACTCTTCCATAAAGGCCAGATTTGTGCAGTGTACGACTGATTGTTGTCCTATGGGCAGACTGTCCCACCTCAGCTGTAGATCTCTGCAGTTCATCCAGAGTGATCATGGGCCTCTTGGCTGCATCTCTGATCAGTCTTCTCCTTGTGTGAGATGAAAGTTTATAGGGACGGCCGGGTCTTGGTAGATTTGCAGTGGTATGATACTCCTTCCATTTCAATATGATCACTTGCACAGTGCTCCTTGGCATGTTTAAAGTTTTGGAAATAACTTTTTTTCCAAATCCGGCTTTAAACTTCTCCACAACAGTATCACGGACCTGCCTGTTGTGTTCCTTGGTCTTCATGATGCTCTCTGTGCTTCACACAGAACCCTGAGACTATCACAGAGCAGGTGCATTTATACGGAGAATTGATTACACACAGGTGGATTATATTTATCATCATTAGGCATTTAGGACAACATTGGATCATTCAGAGATCCACAATGAACTTCTGGAGTGAGTTTGCTACACTGAAAGTAAAGGGCCCGAATAATATTGCACGCCCCACTTTTCAGTTTTTTAATTTCCACAAAAATTTTAAATAACCAATAAATTTCATTCAACTTTACAATTGTGCTCCACTTGTTGATTCTTCACCAAAAATTTACAATTGGTATCTTTATGTTTGAAGCATGATATGTGGGAAAAGGTTGAAAAGTTCCAGGGGGCGAGAATACTTTCGCAAGACACTGTAAATATATATATATATATATATATATATATATATATATATATATATATATATATATCTCAAAGGGCACCACAGACTTTTTGGGACAAGACCTCCCATAGCAGAAAATTTGCAGTGATGGGTAAAATACCATCTTTTACAAAACCTTTTCTAATTGGTGATGTCAACAAGATTAAAGGGAATCTGTCACCAGGTGCTTGCCACCTAATCTGAGAGCAGAATAATGTAGAGACAGAGACCCCGATTCCAGTGAGTGTGTCACTAACTGGGCTTATTGTTGTAGTTTTAATAAAACCACTGATTTATGAGCAGGAGAGTGTCACTAGAGGACTAGAAAACCTGCTGCGAGGTAGTCCTCCATATTCATGAGCACTGTATAACTCCGCCCCACCACCACTGATTGGCTGCTTTCTGTGTAAACTGTGCGTAGGCAGAAAGCTGTGAATCAATGGTGTGAGCGGGGCTATACAGAGCTCAGCATTCAGAGAACAGGTAGACTTAAAGCAGGTAAAACAGTGATTTTATCAAAACTGCAGCAAGCAGCCTGGTAAGTGATACATCGCTGGAATCAGGGTCTTTCTCCCTACATGATGTTGCTCTCAAATAAGGTAGCAAAAGCCTGTTGACAAATTCCTTTTAATAAAGGCCACAATTCCTTGCTGGGGCAATTAAACAGAACTGTCTGGTGAGCACTTCTCTTTTTCCAATTACTGCATGGTCAGCAGAATGTGTATGGAAAAGAGGAACTGACTTGTTAAAGCGTATAATCACCTTAAATGAGTTTTCTTGGAATGTTTGTGGTTTTTAGACACAATATCAAATTAAATAACTGCAAAAAAAAAAAAAGTATATATTGCTTAACTATTCAAACCTCCGCCGTAGCCACTGAAGCCAGTCATCGGCCTCAGTGGTCTTATTACATACATGCAAATGTGACCAGAGAAGCCCGTGTTATGGGAGCCACTGGGAAGGATGGAATGGCAGGGATTTAAATAGTTAACTTTTTTTTTCATTATGTTTTACCATTTGCCTTTACCCCCATATTGAAAAATCCCAGACAACGGATTGCTGCAATTGTAGCAAAATAAATCCCCACTGTCTCCAATAATCGGGGTCTCTTTTTTTAGGATTACCATTTATTTGAATGATTATCCGAATAATGGAGATTGAGTATATCTACTATATAATTGTCTAAGGGTCACTTCCGTCTGTCTGTTTGTCTTTCTGTCTGTCTTTCTGTCACAGATATTCATTGGTCGCGGCCTCTGTCTGTCATGGAAATCCAAGTCGCTGATTGGTCGTGGCAAAACGACCATGACCATTGCCACGACCAATCAGCGATGGCCATAGTCTGGCAGCGAAATGGCCGCTGCTTTACTGCCCTGCAGTCAGCGCTGAGCGCTCACACAGGGTTAATGCCAGTGTTAACGGACCGCGGTGTAATGCACTCCGTTAACACAGCTATTAACAGTGTGTAACCAAAACGATCTAATGTTATAAATAATAATAATAATAAAAAAAAAGGTTATTCTCACCCTCCGACGTGCGTGGTATCCTCGGCAGTGCAAGCGGCAGGTTCCGGTGCCAAGGATGCTATGCGAGAAGGACCTGCCGTGACGTCACAGTCATGTGACTGCGATGTCATCACAGGTCCTGCACTCATACCAACCCTGGGACCGGAAGCTGCCGCGTGCACCGCACACAGTCGCCAGGACTTCAAGGGGCCTTCGGAATTGAGTATGTTTATTTTTTATTTTAAGTCTTTTTTAACCACGCATATAGTGCCCACATTGCTTTATACTATGTGGGCTGTGTTACATACTGCGTGGGCTCTGTTATATAATACATCTCTGCTATATACTATGTAGCTGGGCAATATACAACGTGACTGTGCAATATACAACGTGGCTGTGCAATATACTATGTGCTCTGTGTTATATACTACGTAGCTGTGCAATATACTATGTGTCTGTGTCGGTTCTGTTATATACTGCGTCGACTGTGCAATATACTATGTGGCTCTGTTATATACTACATGGCTGTGCAATATACTACGCAGCTATGCAATATAAAACGTGCCTCTACAATATACTACGTGGCTATGTTATATACTATGTGGCTCTGCTATATACTATGTCGCTGACCAATATACTACATAGCTGTGCAATACACTACGTAGCTGTGCAATACACTATGTGACTGTGTTATATACTACATGGCTGTGCAGTATACTATGTGCCTGTGCAATATACTACGTGGCTCTACAATAAACTATGTGGCTATGTTATATACTACGTGGCTCTGCTATATACTACGTGGCTGTGTTATATACTACGTACCTCTGCTATATGCTACGTACGCTGTTGTGAATTCTGTGGCAGAGCTCCCTCCTGTGGTCACAAGTGGTACTTCGGCTGATTCTCTCTGTGAGCTTCCGTTAGTGGAGGAGAGTGGTACTGCGGCTTCTGAGTTTCCTTCCTCAGGTGATGTGGTGAAGTCGTTAGGTGCTGCTCTATTTAACTCCACCTGGTGCTTTGATCCTGGCCTCCAGTCAATGTTCTAGTATTGGACCTGTTTCCTCCTGGATCGTTCCTGTGGCCTGCTGCTCTGCATAGCTAAGTTCTGCTTTGCTATTTTGTTTGCTGTTTTTTTCTGTCCAGCTTGTCTATTTGTTTTTCTTTGCTAGCTGGAAGCTCTGGGACGCAGAGGGTGTACCTCCGTGCCGTTAGTTCGGTACGGAGGGTCTTTTTGCCCCCTTTGCGTGGTTGTTTGTAGGGTTTTGTGTTGACCGCAAAGTTACCTTTCCTATCCTCGCTCTGTTTAGTAAGTCGGGCCTCACTTTGCTAAATCTATTTCATCTCTACGTTTGTCTTTTCATCTTACTCACAGTCATTATATGTGGGGGCTGCCTTTTCCTTTGGGGTATTTCTCTGAGGCAAGGTAGGCTTATTTTCTATCTTCAGGCTAGCTAGTTTCTCAGGCTGTGCCCAGTTGCATAGGGAGCGTTAGGCGCAATCCACGGCTGCCTCTAGTGTGGTTGGAGAGGATTAGGGATTGCGGTCAGCAGAGTTCCCATGTCTCAGAGCTCGTTCTATGTTTTTTGGGTTATTGTCAGATCACTGTATGTGCTCTGACTTCTATGTCCATTGTGGTACTGAATTATCTCAGCATAACAGTACGCTGTGTTACATACTACGTACCTCTGTTATATACTACGTGGCTGTGTTACATACTGCGTAGCTCTCTTATATACTACGTAGCTATGATATATACTACGTCGGTTGTGTTATATACTACGTCACTGTGCAATATAGTACGTAGCCTGTGCTATATACTAACTACATATTCTAGAATACCCGATACGTTAGAATCGGGCCACCATCTAGTTATATATATATCCATCTATCTATATTAGACGGGGGTCTTTTTGCCATCATCTAAAGCGACAGAATTTAGAGTAGAGCCTCACGTCGGAGCGACTGATGCAGATTTGAAGCAATTTAATTTATCTACTATGATTTTTCGATATGCTTCTTTTATCCATCTGAAATATCATCTCCAACTAATGCTGGAGCGACTATCAAAGTGCAGCATATGGAAATAATGACATTATTTATTTTATTCCACCAAGTACCTGTCACCAATTATTTGCATTTATGTCATAACCTATTAATCCCATACTCTTTTCTTTATTCCCATCCATAAACACGATACAGAAGACACGTTGAAGAGTTAAGTAATCTTTGTATGTTTTTGTAGACTTGAATATAAAGATTTCCAGATACAGGATATTTAACGCCAAATCAAGCAGGTTTACATATAATTACTGCAATCAAGCAATATATTCACCCTACTACTAATGATTAATAGATCTTTAAAACGTGAAATCACCTTTCTACTTATGTTTTTCCTTGTATCCAAAAACAGAGAGCTGTAGTAATAGACTGCGGAGAAAAAAAAAAACATAAGGCCCACTTCATCGATGTATTTTTGCCACGTTTTAAGGGTGGATACTCTTCCATTAGTGACATTTTGATTTGCATCAAATTTATATAAGGATTTGCGCCATTTTTAAAGCTCACCTTTGCTGTTTAGTTAATTATTAGATTGTTATCTCCGTGTGGCTTTTCAAGATGTTTTAAGACTTATTCATCAAATGCAACTTTTTAAAAACTTGCTAAAGTTTTGCATAAATGTACTCCAGTGATTTTTAAAAAAAAATTTTCTGTGAAGTAGCCACAATGTGAACGTGCTCTTACACTTTGCAAGTACGGTATTTTATAGTTTAGAGGAAAAAAAAAAAGTTATAGTTTATAGTCCGGCTGTTTTGTTTGGTTTTGCTGTAATCTCTTGAACCTCATACAAACGCGGGAGTGATTCCCATTTCTGAGCTAAGTAATTCATCTTGATGGCTTCCCACAGATGAGTGTGGGTGTCTCAGTCGGAGCCCTGTCTTGCTCTGCCCTTATTCACATTGACGTTGTTTGACACATGGTAAGGTTTCATTGTAGGGACAGGTTAGGTCCATCCCGATAGGTACACCTTGTCGTGGTATGGCCTTCATGTTTTTTTTTTTTAATCAAAATAGCATTAACTAAGCACCCTATGTTATTCACATGTACTATTACTATGTACTTGCTGTAGGGAATATGCTTAATTTGTTTCTGTCCCTTGAGTTTTGTCTGTGAAGTGGCCACAGTGGGAACATTTTCTTACACTTTGCACATATTCCAGTTTATAGTCCGACTTTTTTGTTTGGTTTTGCTGCAATCTCTTAAACCTTGAAGAAACAGGGGAGTGACTCCCATTTCTGTGCTAAGTAATTAATCTTGATGGCTTCCAACAGATGGGTGTGGGTGTCTGAGTTGGAGCCCTGTCTTGCTCTGCCCTTATTCAAATTGATGTCATTTGACACATGGGAAGGTTTTATAATAGATTTATTATAGGTCCGTCCCGATGGGTATGCCTTGTCGTGGTGGGATGGCTTTCGTGCTTTTTTTAAAAAAAATCAAAATAGCAGTAAAGGGAATATGTTACCTAATTTTGGCCCTATAAGCTGTGGCCACCGCCATCAGCGGCTTATCTACCACATTCTGTAATGCTGTAGATAAGCCCCGATGTAACCTGAAAGATAAGAAAAACAAGTTAGATTATACTCACCCAGGGGGCGGTCTGGTCCGATGGGCATTGCGGTCCGGCGCCTCCCATCTTCATAAGATGACGTCCTCTTCTTTGCTTCCTGTTGCGGCTTATCTGCTGTGTTGAGGGCAGCGTAAAGTACTGTAGTGCGCAGGCGCTGGGCCTCTCTGACCTTTCTCGGCGCCTGCGCACTGCAGTACTTTGTTCTGCCCTCAACAGGGCAAATCAGTACAGCGGCGCAGGAGCCGCGACAGGAAGCAAAGAAGAGGACGTCATCGTATGAAGATGGGAGGTGCCAGACCTGCGACACCCATTGGACCGTACCGCACTGGGACCACCCCTGGGTGAGTATAACCTAACTTGTTTTTTTAATATTTCAGGTTACATCGGGGGCAGCATTACAGAATGCGGTGGCCGCAACTTATAGGGCCATAATTAGGTGACAGATTCCCTTTAAGCAAGTCCCCTATTTTATTCACATGTACTATTATTATTAACTTCATTTAGGGTATATGCTCAATTAGTATTTTTCCTTGGCTTTTGTCTGTGAAGTGGCCACAGTGTGAACGTGCTCATATACTTTGAACATATACCAGCTTACAGTCCAGCTCAGTTCTTTAGTTTTGCTGTAGTGATTTTATGTACGCCTGTCATTTTTGCGCAAATTTTTGCAACATTTTACAGAACCAGGCACTTTTTTTTGTTCTAAAAAGGGGCAAAAGGAAAGTTAAAAGCAAAAAATAAAAAACATTTTTGACTATGATCAAAATTTATGAAAGAATACCACAAGACAAAAAGAAAAGAAAAGCGACTTAAAAAAACAAAATCAAATTATGAATCAAAGCTATGGTGGTGCTGGGGGTCCAAAGGATTTTGGCTGCAATAATAATAAAAATCAAATGTCACAGAAAACATTAAAACAATTGCATAATATAAAGTTCCCTGTAAAAGATAACTTTTAATACTAACATGGTTAAAAAAAAGTCTAAACAAATGCCCAAAGAACACTCACATAGGCATCAAGCAATAACAGCGCTATATGTGAATTAGATAAATTAGCCCCTTTTACACGTCCTCAATAGCTGATGTAAGGGTTGCCAGCAACCAGCAGCAATCTGCAACCTGTTATAAACCCCTGCAGTGACAATGAGGGAAATGAAGAATTACTTGGTGCCTGTCAAAATCAATCTTCATTCCACGTAGCGCGCACACATTCGGGGTCTTAGACTCTTTGCATTGGCTTTTCATTACCCCCACAATAAGGCTTGATGATTCCCCCAGAGGACAGAACTAGTAAGGTCAGTCGAGCCAGATTTGGAAAAATTAGGGTATAACAACTAACTTAATTTTTTATCAAAATGAGACATCTGCTGGGGCTGCTAGGGACACCTTTAAAAAGTACAGGATACCACTTATTGGTGGCATTTGGGGGGACAAAAAAGCATCCAAACATTCACTTTAACCCCTTCATGACCTTGGGATTTTTCGTTTTTCCGTGTTCGTTTTTCACTCCCCTCCTTCCCAGAGCCATAACTTTTTTATTTTTCGGTCAATTTGGCCATGTGACGGCTTATTTTTTGCGGGACGAGTTGTACTTTTGAACGACATCATTGGTTTTAGCATGTCGTGTACTAAAAAACGGGAAAAAAATTCCAAGTGCGGTGAAATTGCAAAAAAAGTGCAATCCCACACTTGTTTTTTGTTTGGCTTTTTTGCTAGGTTCACTAAATGCTAAAACTGACCTGACATTATGATTCTTCAGGTCAGTACGAGTTCATAAACACCTAACACGACTAGGTTATTTTTTATCTAAGTGGTGAAAAAAAATTCCAAACTTTGCTAAAAAAAAAAAAAAAATTGCGCCATTTTCCGATACTCGTAGCGTCTCCATTTTTCGTGAACTGGGGTCGGTTGAGGGCTTATTTATTGCGTGCCGAGATGATGTTTTTAATGATAGCATTTTGGTGCAGATACGTTCTTCTGATCGCCCGTTATTGCATTTTAATGCAATGTCGCAGCGACCTAAAAAACGTAATTCTGGCGTTTCTAATTTTTTTCTCGCTACGCCGTTTAGCGATCAGGCTAATGCTTTTTTTTTAATTGATAGATCGGGCGATTCTGAGCGCGGCGATACCAAATATGTGTAGATTTGATTTTTTTTTTATTGATTTATTTTGATTGGGGCGAAAGGGGGGTGATTTAAACTTTTATATTTTTTTTATTTTTTTCACATTTTTTTGAACTTTTTTTTTTCTTTTTTTACTTTTGCCATGCTTCAATAGCCTCCATGGGAGGCTAGAAGCAGGCACAACTCGATTGCCTCTGCTACATAGCAGCGATCTGCTGATCGCTGCTATGTAGCAGAAATGGAGGTGTGCTGTGAGCGCCGACCACAGGGTGGCGCTCACAGCCACCGGTGATCAGTAACCATAGAGGTCTCTAGGACCTCTATGGTTACCATCCTGACGCATCGCCGACCCCCGATCATGTGACGGGGGTCGGCGATGACGTCATTTCCGGCCGCCCGGAAGCGGTAGTTAAATGCCGCTGTCTGCGTTTGACAGCGGCATTTAACTAGTTAATAGGTGCGGGCAGATCGCGATTCTGCCCGCGCCTATTACGGGCACATGTCAGCTGTTCAAAACAGCTGACATGTCCCGGCTTTGATGCGGGCTCACCGCGGAGCCCTGCATCAAAGCAGGGGATCTGACCTCGAACGTACTATCCCGTCCGAGGTCAGAAAGGGGTTAAAGTGTTATTCCCATCTTCATATAAGGGCATTGTTGAACAGTGCAAACAATTTTCTAATTTACAGCGTATTAAAAGTTTTCAGTCGTTTTTGGAATATTAGCACTGGTCTTTTGTTGACAGCACGTTACCGTGGAAACCGACCATAGCAGCAGAACACGTGAAGTGCTTACAAGCTCTTTTTCATTGAGGTGCCGTTACCACCTAATCTTGGATAGTGTTTACAAGCTACACCATCAGTGATGGTCAGTCTCCTAGGCAACAAGCTGAAAACAAAGAAAAAAAGGGTGAATATCTCAAGAACATCTTAAAAATTTAATAAGCAGTAAATTGCAAAAGTGCCTGTTTTTACGAGCTCTCTCTGACAATATTTGTATCTAAAGAGGAAAATAAAATTAAAAAATAATTTTTTTGTATTGAATAATTTTTTTCCTTACCTGTAGACTGTGATTGGTCATGTTGGTTGGGGGAGGGAGAGATGACAATTTTGAAAATTATTATTTTAAACCAGACAAGCCCCTTGAGGAGGGAATATTGTGCTAGAATTATCAGCTGTAGTTATTTGCATGGCCCTAGTGTCCAGAGATTGGATCTGACCGGTAGAGGGGGGGCACATCTGTTTGCAGGAGTTTTCATAGGGTAATTTTTATTTTATTTTTTTTCCCCACATTTCAAAAACATGCTCAGGTCCGCAGACTCTTATGAGTGAATTAAATAGATTGCAAGCCCCAGTGGGGATCGTTGTGAGTGCAGAAGAATATACAGAACAGAAGAATATCCAGGTGCTCCGTAAACACCGAATAATAAATAGATATATATGCAGACGTACGGTGAGTCTTCATACTTTGCTTAATCTTAAAAGTAACCGTTAATAATGAATGCAAAAATAAAATTCCCCAATTGCCTACTGATTAGATAAAAGGGACTTGGCAGGAAAAAAGATGGTAAAAAATAGAAGACCGCTGGGTCAAATTCTATGTTTGTGATCCACTGGAGAAAGTCAAAGAAAGGAAAAATGAGAAACAATGATGATAAACACACAGGTTACAAGAATAATGTATATTTCACTGGTGGGAAATAAAAGGACCGTAAGGGATGATTCAGTCCATCAATACACTGCACAGACGGGAGTCAATAGGCGACCAGCCGCAGCTGCGGTCTTCTCCTCCATATCTGCAAATCTAGAGAGCCTTTAAGGTAAAATGTGGTGTTTCTAAGTAGTCCAGAGAAAAAAAAAAACTCAAGCAAGCTATCGGCACTAATAAAAGGGAACACTTACTGTTATAAAAGCAAAGTCATAGTAAATAATGGAAGGAAGGAAGTCTCTTAAACTTTTATTACATTCCACAGCCTGAAGTTTCTTTCTGGTTTATGGCGAAATATCTTCTGATGTTGTACAGTGTGCAAGCTATACATTCTTTAATGAAGGCCCATAAAACCTAATAAAACCCACAATTGTTGACAAATTATATAAACATACAAGGCATAGGGGGGCCATTTACGGATAGCAGTTTCTGCAATCGACAGCTCCAGGGCTAACTAAGGGCTTAAGATGATTAAGGGGACTGTGGCGGGGAGGACAATCAGCGCCAGAGCCCGCTGCAGAGAGAGGGTTAAACATCCACCCCACCGTAACTTTTGCTTGTGACTGTAATGTAGTCAACTGGAACATGTAAATGCCTAGAATACAAAAGACTTCACAGAAGAGAACAGTAAAGATCTGCAGCCTCCGAGAGATTGTTATGGCTACTGACGGTACAGTAATATTTCTTAGAGCTGCATAAATCATCATGCGAGTACGTGACTTTTTGTCTACAGCTACAAAGAGTTGTCGTCAAATCCTGATAATTACCAGGCTAACTTGAGGATAATCAAATCTGACTCAGTACTGAAAAATAATACTTATGATGTTAAAAATATATATATTTAAATAAAGTATTGTTTTATTAGAGCTTAGTATTGTCAGCAAATATTAAGGGGGTTGTCTAGGACTTTTACACTGATTGCCTATCCTTTTATATAGGTAATTAATATTTGATCGGTGGGGGTGTGAAAAATGGCACCTCCGCCAATCAGCTGATCCCAGTACAGGTGGCAATCAAAAGTGATAAGTTCCAAAACAGCTCCGTCCACTGTATAGTGGCTGCGATCGGGTACTGCACATCTGTCTGCTATTGATTTAGTGGGTGGCCATGCATTCCTATGCAAAGGACAGAACATCAATCTAAAAGTCCCAAACAGCCCTTTTAAAGGCAATGGACATCTCTGGCCCGATACATTTTTTTCTACATACGTTCATAAAATTGCTAAACTTCAGGCTGCAATTTTTTTTCGTTTTCTCTTTTTCTCTTTTGGGAATGTTTATAGAATGGATGTGAGGACTGAGTATCGGGTGATGCGGTCTTCATTAGCTCATATATCAGCACAGCTTCAGTAGTGTACTTATTTTCACTTCACATGCTTTCATATGCTACCTGTTTTCTCTGCCTTCCTTAATAAACTTTTTTTTATCCTCTCCACTACAGATCTGTGGATAAACAAATCCTTCCCCTCCTGCTATCCCTAATGATGAAAGAAGGGAGGGGAGGGTGCATAGGGAGGGATCAGAGCCAGGAGCAGATACTCTGACTGATTCATAATATTTTTGTACAAGTGGTCAGCTAGATAAAAGGTTTGTGAGGATCACCTAGTCAAGTGGACTCACTAAGCCCCAGGTCCGGGTGGGTACACAGACCCAGGCATTAGTACAGCAGGCAGGATAGTACGTGGGAAGTAAGGAAGTAGCACTCTCCGAAATCTTGGGAGCAGCAGGACGGATAAAGTGGAAGTCAGCAGAGAATTAAGCAACTTAAAGCACGGTGTGAACTGAAAGGGGAGTACACCACTTTTAAGTCTTGAAACTCAATCATAAAACACAGTTTTATGTCCTAATGGGCCTTAAAAAGGATCATGGAGATGACACCATTGAGCCATGCTGGGCAACCTGAAAAACCTGACGTGGAGCACAACAGAGAGCAGTGGACCAAGGTGAAGGAAGTAGAGCCCGGAATACCATGGACAGGAGTGAAACAGGACTTACACACCACAGGGAGGCGCTCATAGCAGATCAGTAATAATAACTATATGGGTCTCCTGCAGATATCTGATTGTCATGCCAAGCCATCGGCGCCCCGCGATCATGTGACAAGGGAACCGATGGGCGGGTCTGGTGATGTGCTTCCGGCGCAATCATGTAAAATATTGCTATTAGAGATTGACAGAAGAATTTAACAGCGGCGGGTGGATTGCAATGATGACAATGTGCCGGAAAAGATGCGGGCTCAGTGCCAGAGCCCGCGTCAAAGGGGTATACACAACATATGTTGTACATATATAATTATATGTCATTTGTCATGAACGGGTTAAAGGAGGGATCGACCTTAACCAAAGCGGTCTCCAAACGCTTTTATACTTGTACAATAACAAACAGAGGGGATACGCACCCTTCCCAGGTCCAGCTGCTGCTTGTACACCACTGCTCTGGTCTCTGTCTTGGCTGCAGTAGTGACATCACGACGACAGCGCATAACATTGCAGCAACCAGTAGATGAGCTTAGAGGCTCATGCCATCTACATCAGCAGATTCACCGATTCCAATGATTGGCTGCAGCTGTAGTAATGACTTTACCGCTGCAGTCGAAACAAAGACAGGAACAGAAGAGGAGAGATGGCGCTCTTCCTGGGGAGGGGAAGTATCTTCTCAGTTTGTTATTTTTCATATATAAAAGTCTTTAGGAACCACATTGTTAAAGTAGAAAACCTATTTTAATGCATTTTATAATAGGTTTATTAAAGGGAACCTGTCACCCCCAAAATGGAAGTTGAGCTAAGCCCACCGCCATTAGGGGCTTATCTACATCTATTATTATTATACATTTTTATAGCGCCATTTATTCCATGGCGCTTTACATGTGAATACGGGGCAAATATAGACAAATACATTAAACATGAGCAGATAACAAGGCACACGAGTACATAAGGAGGGAGGACCCTGCCCGCGAGGGCTCACAGTCTGCAGGGGGTGGGTGAGGATACACTAGGAGAGGGAAGAGCTGGCTGTGCGGCTGTTCAGTAGGTTGAAGATCACTGCAGGCTGTAGGCTTGTCGGAAGTTTCTATGGTAGGCGCGAGTCTGATGTGTTGGGGTAGAGAGTTGCAGAGTATGGGGGAAGCACGGGAAAAGTCTTGGATGCGGTTATGGGAAGAAAAGTTGAGACGGGAGTAGAGAAGGAAGTCTTGGGAGGATCGGAGGTTGCGTGTAGGTAGGTACCGGGAGACCATGTCACAGATGTATGGAGGAGACAGGTTGTGGATGGCTTTGTATGTCAGTGTGAGGGTTTTGAACTGGAGTCTCTGGGCAATAGGAAGCAAGTGAAGGGCTTGACACAGGGGAGAGGCTGGGGAATAGCGGGGGGACAGGTGGATTAGTCGGGCAGCAGAGTGTACGATGGATTGGAGTGGTGCCAGAGTGCTAGAGGGGAGTCCAGAGAGTAGGAGGTTGCAGTAGTCGAGGCAGGAGATGATAAGGGCATGCACTAGCGTTTTTGCAGTGTTTTGGTCAAGGAAAGCACGGATCCGGGAAATATTTTTGAGTTTGAGACGACAGGAGGAGGCAAGGGCTTGGATATGTGGCTTGAAAGAGGTGGGCAGAGTCGAGGATCACCCCGAGGCACCGGGCGTGTGGGACTATGGATAGTGAGCAGCCATTGATATCTATTCTGTAATGCTGTACATAAGCCCCCGATGTATCCTGAAAGATGAGAAAAAGAGGTTAGATTATACTCACCTGGGCGGGCGGTCCGATCCGATGGGTGTCGCAGTCTGGTCCGGGGCCTCCCATCTTCTTACGATGACGTGAAGACACAAAAGAGAATGGTAAAACCAAAAACACTCAGTTTGAAAAAATGTTTGCAGTAATCCGCAAGTGCTAGTAAAAGATGTAAATAACCTCTTCTTGTCTTCACGCTGCGGCTCCGGCGTAGGTCTGCTTTATCTGCCCTGTTGAGGGCAGAGCAAAGTACTGCAGTGGCAAGGCGATGGGCCTCTCTGACCTTTCCCGGCGCCTGTACACTGGAGTACTTTGCTCTGCCCTCAACAGGGCAAATCAGTACTCCTGCACAGGAGCCGCGGCATGAAGACAAGAAGAGGACGTCATCCTATGAAGATGGGAGGCCCCAGACCGGACCGCAGCGGGACGGCCCCTGGGTGAGTATAATCTAACCTCTTTTTCTCATCTTTCAGGATACATTGGGGGCTTATCTACAGCATTCCAGAATGCTGTCGATAAGCCCCTGATGCCGCTGGGCTTAGCTCAACTTCCATTTTGGGAGTGACAGGTTCCCCTTAAAGGCTCTAGTAGCTCTATATATAATCTTCTATTTAATCTTTCTGCTGTTATGGAGTTTATTATGGTTCTGTCTCTCATTCTCTTTTTTTTCTTTCTGGCAGCAAATCTCCTTATCATGAGAATCTAACTGAAGGTCTTTTTCCCATTTTCATGCTAACTCCTGCTTACCTGGACCACTAACCTGATTTATTAGAATTCTATGCATTTCAGAGAAAGATGACGATTCCTGATTTTTTGCAGGTTCATGAGCTCCATCCAACACTTATTTCTACTTGCTCTGTATTTGTAAAAAGTATGCTCTAGTAACCAGAGTTTGGTAAGAATAGTTCATACTCGAGTTATGAGAGAAGAAAATAAGCCCCAGAATAGGGGATATTGTACCAGGAAGGGACCCAGGATAAGGGACATTATACCAATAAAGGGCTCGGAATGGGGAACATTATACCAATAAAGGGCCCAGTTAGGAAGGCATTATTACTGGAAGCACCCATGACGGGTGACATTATTACTGATAGTGGCCCAGGCTGGTGGACATTATTATAGAAAAGAGTCAGAATGGGGGCATTATTACATGGGGGGCGAACACACATGTCCTTATTGGATCTAGAACCCTACAAGCACCCATATATCTGACCAACATGCATGTGGAGGCCCAGATCCAAAATCTGTACTGGGGCCCATTGGACTCCAGTTATGCCACTGCGTTTAATGCTGGGTTATATAAAATCAATGCACGAAAGTCTTGATGCAATGTTGATTAAAACGCTTAGGAACATGAAGGAGATCTAAATAAGGTCAGCTCTTCCGTCAGAATCCATTATAGAAACTAAACTCGATGGTCAAATGTACAGCCTGCAACTGTCAGGAAACATTTGTGAAGAACATAGAATAACCATAGGCCCTATAAAGCTTTCAGGGCAGAAACCATCCCTCAGATCACAGCCTTTCTGTTTAACTTGCCTAAAACTAGGAAATTGAACATATTTTGTCTCTTTATAAATTACCCATTTAACATAAGCCCCACAGTAACTTCTGAACTTGTGATCCTCACAACAGCCGGCTTGTCTTTCATTTCCTCCCTCGCTTTTTATTGCCCTTGAAAGAGGATTACTAGTGTAAGAGTGGATTCCTTGAAGGGCCTGTTACCAGCACCACATCTGTTTCTGGAAGGTGAGCACTCGTCACTGTCTGACTCTGTTTAGTCCCTCTAACACATACTTAGAGGTGACCTGGGAAGCGGAAGGTGCCCTGAACTCCGCAAGTTGGAATGAATGTAGGGCTGTTGCACTCTTCTGTATGTATATATATATATATATATATATATATATATATATATATATATATATATATATATATATATATACATATATACACACACATACATACATACTGCTCAAAAATAAAGGGGAAGCTTAAGCAACACAATGTAACTCCAAGTCAACCATTTCTGTGAAATTAATCTGTCCTGTTATGAAGCAACACTGATAGTGAATCAATTTCTCCTGCTGTTGTGCAAATGGAACAGATAACAGGTAGAAATGATCAGCAATTAGCAAGACAACCATTATAAAGGAGTGGTTTTGCAGGGGGTGGCCTCAGACCATCTCTCTGACCTCATCCTTTTTGACTGTTTTAGTCACTTTTGCATTTTGTCATTGCTCTCACCCCTAGACGTACAGTAGCATGAGGCGGTGTCTACTGTAAAATCCACAGAAGTTAGTCAGAGAGTTCAGCTCATCCAGGATGGCACATCAATGTCAGCTGTGGAAAATTTTTTAGCGGTGTCTGCCAGCACAGTTTCCAGCGCATGGAGCAGATACCAGGAAATAGACCAGGAGACGTGGAGGGGGCCACATGAGGACAACAACTTAGCAGCAAGTCTGCTACCTCCTTCTTTATGCTAGAGCCCTGCAAAATGACCTCCAGCAGGCCACCACCATCCATGTGTCTGCTCAAACTGTCAGAAACATGACTCCCATGAGGGTAGTATGGGGGCCTGATGTCCACAAGTGGGTGTTGTGCTTACAGCCCAACATCATGCAGGGTGATTGGCATTTGCCACAGAACCCCAAGATTGGCAGATTCGACATTGGCTTCTGGAGTCTGGAGATGCTGTGGAGAACTTTCTGCTGCCTGCATCATCCTCCAGCATGACAGGTTTGGCAGTGAGTAAGTATTGGTGTGGGGAGGCATTTCTTTGGAGGGCCGCACAGCCCCTCCATTGCTAGCCACAGGTACCCTGACTGCCATTAAGTACCGGGATGAGATCCTCAGACCCATTGTGAGACCATACGCAGGTGCACTGGGACCTGGGTTCCTTCTGATACAGGACAATGCTAGGTCTCTTGTGACTGAAGTGTGTCAGCTGTTCCAGCATGATGAAGGCATTGAAGCTACGGACTGGCCAGCCCATTCCCCAGACCTGAATCCAATCGAGCACATCAAGTCGCATTCCATCCATCAACGCCACAGACTGTCCAGGAATTGACTGATGCTTAAATCAAAGTCTGGGAAGAGAATATCTGCCTCCTCATTAGGAGCATTGTAGGGAGGTCATACAGGCACGTGGAGGCCACACACACTACTGAGCATCATTTCCTTGTCTTGAAACATTACCACTGGAGTTGGATCAGCCTGCAACTTCATTTTACACTATGATTTTGAGTATCATTCCAAAGCCAAACCCCCATGGAATATTAATTTTGATTTACAGTGATCATTTTTAAGTTTCATTGTTCACAACGCATTCCGCCAAGCAATGAACAAAGATTTGCAATGGTAATATTTCATTCAGTGATCTTTAGGATGTAGGATCTTAGTGTTCCCTTTATTTTTTTGAACAGTGTATATATATATTTATATATATATATATATATATATATATATATGTGTATATACATATAAATATTGTAAGGATTTCACTCACTCAGCTGCGACGGCTGACACTCAGGAGACGTGTTCCTTTAAAGTTCACTGGGTTTATTGCTTCATAAACCATGTTGCAAACAACAGAAAACAAATAGCCTTTGGTTCAGGTAAAGAAAAACAAGTGTCCAGTTCATCCGGCTCAGTCCTGAAGCCGTAACACACTCAGGAGGGTTTCACCTCCACACATCTCTGCTGTGTAAAGGATTAGCCAGTCTTATAAAGAGCTAACCCCACCCAGTAACCCATCACATGATTAGCCATGTGGTCTGACATTACCACAGGTCCCGAAACACATATACAAGATTATGTGCAAGAAAGGAATACTCCGGGCTACATTACAGCAACCAGGCACTTATGTGGCACATACCTCCCATCGACTACAAACCCTTTAGCCATGCTACATACCTCCCCCCTCTGCCTAAAGCCGTGGGGCTTGGCACTTTCCCCCACTAAACAAGGGATTCTCGATAGGGCATCCGCATTACCGTGCAGCTTTCCGGCCCTATGTTCCACATGGAAACTGAAGTCCTGCAGGGCTAAGAACCAACGGGTGACTCTAGCATTTCTTCCTTTCGTTTCTCTCATCCACCTAAGCGGGGCATGGTCAGATACCAGTCTAAATTTACGTCCCAGCAGATAGTACCGCAACGTGTCCACTGCCCATTTTATGGCCAAGCACTCCTTCTCAACGACTGAGTAGTTCTTTTCAGATGAGGACAGCTTCCTACTCAGATAGAGAACAGGATGCTCCTCTCCATGTAGTTCTTGGGAAAGGACTGCTCCCACCCCAACATCTGAGGCATCTGTCTGAAGAATAAACTCTTTCTTGAAGTTTGGGGCCATCAGAACGGGTTGCTTACATAAAGCCTCTTTCATTTCTTGGAAGGCTGAATCTGTTTCTTCGGACCACTTAACCATTACTGATTTTGTCCCTTTTAGCAGGTCAGTCAGAGGCGCCGCCATTGTGGCGAAGTTTGGGATGAACCTCCTGTAATATCCCACGATTCCCAGGAAGGCTTTAACTTGCTTCTTGGAAACTGGTTTTGGCCATGTTTGAATTGCCTCCACTTTACTGATTTGGGGTTTTATTTCTCCATGACCCACTATGTATCCAAGGTACTTAGCTTCTTCTTTACCCAATGCACACTTCTTCGGGTTTATTGTAAATCCGGCCTCTCTTATAGCATCAAACACCGCTTGGACTTTCTCCAGATGACTCTCCCAGTCCGGGCTAAAGATGACGATATCATCTAGGTACGCAGCAGCGTATGCCTTGTGGGGTGCAAGGACTCTATCCATAGCCCTTTGGAAGGTGGCCGGAGCTCCCTGTAGGCCAACTGGCATTCGGACATACTGGAAGCATCCATCTGGTGTAGAAAACGCCGTCTTCTCCTTGGCTTCCTGTGCCATGGGGATCTGCCAATACCCCTTCGTCAAATCCAAGGTGGTTATGTACCTGGCGGGCCCAAGCCTTTCGATGAGCTCATCAACTCGGGGCATGGGATATGCGTCGAACTTGGAGACCTCATTCAACTTCCTATAGTCGTTGCAAAATCTCCACTCCCCATCAGGTTTTGGGACCAGGACAATTGGGCTCGACCAACCGCTCTTGGATTCCTCAATGACTCCAAGCTTCAACATACGCTCCACTTCCTTGGAGACTATTTCTCGACGGGCCTCAGGAATTCTATAGGGCTTCACGTTCACGCGCACATGGGGCTCTGTCAGGACCTCATGCTCTATGACCTTCGTGTACCCAGGCAGCTCGGAAAACAGGTCCCTGTTTTTCTGGAGTAACTCCCGGCATTGCTGTTTCTGGGACTCCGATAGCGTCTCCGCTATAGTAACCGCTCCAACCTCATCTTCTGGGTTGCTTAACAACGATGGAGTTACTGTCGGCTCTCTATCTTGCCACGGCTTGATAAGGTTGACATGGTATACTTGGAATGGTTTCCGTCTTCCTGGTTGGTGAATTTTATAGTTTACTTCACCAAGTTTCTCGACAACCTCATATGGCCCTTGCCATTTGGCCAAGAACTTGCTTTCCACTGTCGGAACTAACACAAGAACTCGGTCTCCCGGATTGAATTGCCTCACTCTTGCAGACCGGTTGTAGACCCTGGCCTGAGCTTCTTGTGCTTGGAGAAGGTGCTCTTTCACGATAGGCATCACCTTTGCAATCCTCTGCTGCATCAGGGCCACATGCTCAATGACGCTTCTGTGGGGCGTGTCTTCGGCTTCCCAGGTTTCCTTGGCTATATCCAGGAGTCCTCGTGGATGTCGGCCATACAGAAGCTCAAACGGTGAGAAACCTGTGGAGGCCTGTGGAACTTCACGAATGGAAAACATCAAATAGGGTAAGAGACAATCCCAGTCTCTACCGTCTTTCTCTATAGCTTTTCTCAGCATGCTCTTCAGTGTCTTGTTAAATCTCTCAACAAGGCCATCTGACTGGGGATGGTACACCGAGGTCCTCAACTGGGAGATTTTCAGGGCTTTGCATAGTTCCCTCATCACCTTGCTCATGAAAGGTGTCCCCTGGTCAGTCAGGATCTCCTTCGGCAGACCTGTCCGGGAAAAGACATGGACCAACTCGCGAGCTATACTCTTTGAAGAAGAATTTCTCAAGGGAATTGCCTCAGGATAGCGTGTGGCGTAGTCCAGGATGACTAATATATACTGATGGCCCCGGGCTGATTTAACTAAGGGACCGACCAAGTCCATGGCAATTCTCTCGAATGGCACCTCAATAATGGGCAGTGGCACAAGGGGGTTCCGGAAATGAGGAGTGGGAGCAGTTAGCTGACATGTAGGGCAGGACCTGCAATAGTTCACTATTTCCCGGTGGCACCCAGGCCAATAGAACCTCTGCACAACCCGTTCCTGCGTTTTTTCCACCCCTAGGTGTCCACCCAAGATGTGTGAATGGGCCATGTCCAACACCTTCCGTCTATATGGACCCGGCACTACCAACTGCTCTACCAACTCCTCCCTTATTTTCGTGACCCGGTACAACAACTCCCTGCTCATTAGAAAATGGGGAAATCTTGTGTCTGCCCCCGGCTCCTGTACCACCCCGTCAATAACTGTGACATTATTAAAGGCTTCCCTCAGAGTGGGGTCCCTATGTTGGGCAGTCCCAAAATTTTCACCGGATACCTCTAACTCCAGAATGTCAGATGCAGGGGACACTTCCTCCTCATCTCCAGCCAGGACACAAAAAGGAAACCTGTCTGACTCTGGGTGTGGCACCACCCTTCCAGGGTTCACTGGTTCCCTACTCTTGCTAGGGAGCTCAGAACCTTTCCCCCACAAATCCCAAAACAAACAGAAATCCCGGCCAATAATTATAGGGTGCAACAAGTCCTGAACGACGCCGACTATGTGGGACTCCGTGCCACATGTCGTTTCAATGTTCACACTGGCCACAGGGTAGTCCTTTGCATCACCATGTATGCACCGCACTCCGACCTTCTTTCCCGGGAGCAGGTGGAGAGGAAAAGTGGCCCTCACCAGGGTCACTAGGCTCCCCGAGTCTAACAGTGCCGTTACTGCTTGACCGTTCACCTTCACGGGACATTCTTGAGGTCCCTCGTTGGGCGGAGAGTTCACACTGCAAGCTGGATACGCATAGTATGAACAACGGCGTCCCATGCTGCAGTCCATCTGCTCAGTGGTTTGGGAACAACGGGCAGCTATATGTCCTGGCTTGTGGCACCTCCAACAAATAATATCACCCGTGGGGACCTTGGGCACCACCTCCCCCGCCCTTTGTGACCTTGGACGCACCACCCCTTTTTGGGACTCAGCTGCCTTCTGGGATCCCCAGTACGGCATGGGCTGCCTCCCGAAGGAGCCTTCCAACCCTTGGTACCTCTCAACCAGTCCGATCAGCTCGTCGGCATTCTGGGGATCACCCTGGGCAACCCAAGACTGTATAGGCCTCGGGAGGGAATGGACAAACCGATCCATCATCACCCGTTCTACCATCTGTGCAGGCGCAGAGGATTCTGGCTGCAGCCATTTCTGGACCAGGTGCAACAGATCAAACATTTGGGAACGAGGTGGTTTGTCCCGGTGATAGCCCCAGGAGTGAACTCGCTGTGCCCTGACAGTCAGTGTCACCCCCAAACGTGCGAGAATCTCGGCTTTCAATTTGTGATACTCTTTGGCATCCTGCAAGGTCAAATCATAGTACGCCTTCTGGGGTTCTCCCGTCAGGTATGGCGCAAGTACCTCTGCCCACTGCTCTGGCGGAAGTTTTTCCCTCTCAGCGACCCTCTCAAACACCGTCAGGAAGGCCTCAACATCATCCCCGGGAGTCATTTTCTGCAACGCGCGTCTTACCGTTTTCCGGACGTGGGTGTCATCAGCCAAACCTGGGGTTGGGGCGCTCGCCTTGCCCTGGATGGCGGTTGCCAGAAGCTGCATCTGCTGCTGATGCTCCTGCTGGCTCTGCTGCATCTGCTGCCGTTGCTCCTGCTGGCTCTGCTGCATCTGCTGCTGGCTCTGTTGTAACTGCTGCCGTTGCTCCTGCTGGCTTTGTTGCATCTGCTGCCGTTGCTCCTGCTGGCTCTGTTGTATCTGCTGCATCAACAGCCTGTTGGTCTCTTGCTGCCTTTTCTCCTGCTGTGACTGCATCTGGACCAATTGTTTCAGCAGGTCCTCCATTTTCTCCGGCAATGCTTGCTGGCTTGCAACAGCCTTGACCCAGGACATTCAAAATAAACTCACGTCTCCGCTGGGAACGCTGCCCGCATTCTCCACCAATTGTAAGGATTTAACTCACTCAGCTGCGACGGCTGACACTCAGGAGACGTGTTCCTTTAAAGTTCACTGGGTTTATTGCTTCATAAACCATGTTGCAAACAACAGAAAACAAATAGCCTTTGGTTCAGGTAAAGAAAAACAAGTGTCCAGTTCATCCGGCTCAGTCCTGAAGCCGTAACACACTCAGGAGGGTTTCACCTCCACACATCTCTGCTGTGTAAAGGATTAGCCAGTCTTATAAAGAGCTAACCCCACCCAGTAACCCATCACATGATTAGCCATGTGGTCTGACATTACCACAGGTCCTGAAACACATATACAAGATTATGTGCAAGAAAGGAATACTCCGGGCTACATTACAGCAACCAGGCACTTATGTGGCACATACCTCCCATCGACTACAAACCCTTTAGCCATGCTACAATATATATATATATATATATATATATATATATATATATATATATATGTATATACACATAACTATAGATCGTTTACACTATTTATTAAATGGGGTTCTGGTTTTGGAAAACCCTGCATCCTCTGGCAGCAGCTTGTTTTAGAAACATAAGAGAATCATGCTGCATTTGACTCACCCTCCCTGGGTCCAGCACTGACTCTCTGCTGCTGCCCCCAGTGAATATTATTGCCTGCAGTGCTGACATCACATTAACAGCACTTGCAGCCAATCAGTGAGCACAGTAGTTCTCAGCAGCTTGTGAGCTCGAATACTAGCTGCAGTGGTCTTGATGTGAAGTCATCACTGCAGTTGAGCACTGAGAGCAGCTGCATAGCCTTAGTTCTGGACCCTGGGAGGGTGAGTAAAGCGCATGTTTCTTTTAAAAAAAACAAAACAAACTACAGCCAAGGGAAAGGGGTTTTGTGAAACAAGAAAACCCCTTTAATGTAGTTGATAAAGTTATCAGCCATATAATTTTTGTTAAAGGGTTTTGGATGGCTGACCAATGCTAGATCACATGGAAATTAAGCCCCCACCGCCCTCACACATCAGCATTGCTTACCAGGCAAAATGGCTTATATTGCAGCTCAGCCCGATTAATTTTAACGGTAATAAGCAGAGAGCTCCAGTACCAGGCACAGCTGCTATAAAATGCATAGAGCTCTGGTAAAAACAGCTCTGTGGCCTCTTCAATCAACTTATCAGCAGGATCCCCCCAGTCAGAGCCCCACACTCTGATATTAACCCCTTCACCTCCCAAGCCTGTTTTCACCTTCATGACCAGGCCAAATTTAACAAATTTGACCACTGTCACTTTATGAAGTAATAACTGTGGAAAGCTTCAAGGGATCCCACTGATTCTGAAATAGTTTTTTCGTTACACATTGTACTTCATGATTGTGGTAAAATTTGATTTATTGCATTTATTTGAGAGAGAATCAGTAATTTGGCAAAAATTTAGAAAATTTAGCAATTTTCAAACTTTCAATTTTTATGTCCTTAAACCAAAAAGTTATGTCATACAACATAATTAATTAATAACATTTACCACGTCTCCATTACATCAGCATCATTTTTGAAACATAATTTGTTTTTGTTAGGAAGTTGCAAGGAATAATAGTTGATCGCAATTTATAATTTTTCCAACAAAATTTACAAAACCATTTTTCTTAGGGACTGGAGATGAGCGGTGTTCGAGTCGAACTGTCGGCCAATTTCAAATTCGAGCTGTTTTGGGCGGTGTTTGAGTCGTTCGTCGAACTCGAACAATTTGCTTAAAATTCGGATGTTCGAGTTTCTGTTCGATAACTGTTCGTTCACCAAAAGCCTAACTTGATTTGCACATTAAAACTGTGTATCATTGTTAATAGACTGTTTCATTGTATAGTGGTCGGGGGGCAGATCTGTGATGAAATAACGCCAAACTCCATTTTTTTTTCTTTCCCGCATTTACAGTGGGGCGGTGCAGTCTCTCAGCCTATCAGCAGTGCGCACACACACAGCAATGTGCATGTGATGCACACAAGCAAGGGCATGTGTCATTGGCTGTGTATGTCACATGTCCTTGCCCTATAAGAAGCAGCCGTTTTCCCCTTCGCCACCATTTCCTCACTGCTGCAGCTTAGTGTTAGACGGCACCGCTGCTGCTGTGGGCGCTATAGAGTACAAGAGTGTGAATTGCGAGCGAATTGTCAGAGAGATAGATTTACGGAGTCGGGAGGAGTCGGGACGAGTCGGGACTAGTTGTAATATCAGCCCTTTTCAGGGTAGGTTACAGCAGTTCCTAGCCCTTTTTGCCAGGCAGGTCTGTGCCAGTGCTGTGCAAGTGTTTGTCACAGCATTTGGTGTAATCTAGCTCAGCTTGGGCTAGTAGCATTGTCTGATAGTCATCTGAGAAGCCCGCATATAAAGCTAGCTACACCGCCTGTGTATCTCAATTTTCACTGCATCTAACCCAGTAAATAGTTTTGGGCCTAGGAGCAGTGTCTGCACGTCAGCGGAGTAGCCCGCCTGTGAAACAAACTACACCGCCTGTGTATCTAAATTTTTACTGCATCTAACCAATTAAATCCTTTTGGGCCTAGTACCAAAATTTGGCCACTCAAGTTCTGCTCGGTTTTCATCCATCGGTTGTTGTGCCAACAACTACAGATACAGAGTTGCCAGTTAGTTAAGCACTAAAATGAGTGGCAAAAACCCGGATGCTGGTGGAAAGAGGAATAGGCGTGTTGGAAAGGGAAAAAAAGGTTGTGTCCGTGGGGTAGGTGGTAAAGCAACAGTAACATCTGCTGAAGAAAGACCATCTTCCAGCCAAAGTAAGATGTCTACTTCTTTTCGTGGACAATCTGATAAGATCCCTTTCTTACGACCATCGCTACGAGCATCGCCAAAAATTCCAGATGAGGCACAAAAACAGGAAGTGCTTGAACGAATATCAAGTGCTCGTTCAAGTGGGGTCTCCTCCATGTCAACTTCAGCATCACAACTACTCCAGTCCTCAGTTGTCACCCCAATCGCACTTGCTTCCTCACAGCTCCCAAGTCTCCAGCCGCCCGTCTGTTTACTCATACTGTAGCCTGGGAATCAGAGGCCTGCTCCATAGCTTCTGTGAATCCAGACGAGGAAATGATCTGCACTGATGCCCAAAATCTTTGCGAGTCGGATACAGGCCCAGATGAAAAAGGTTCTGAGCATAATGTAGACCCTCATTCCCAAACTGTAACTTCTGTTGGTGGAGACAAGGAGGAAGATGATGATGAGACTGAGATACCTGATTAGAACGAAAACTTGACTTTTCAGTCAGGGCAGGAAGAGGTTGGCTTTGAGGACGACGGGTGTGAGAACACACAGGATGATGATGACGAGGTTGGAGACCCCACTTACTGTCAAACCTACAGTCCGCCAGTCCAAAGAGTCAGCAGAGGAGGTGGAGGAGGATGCTAGTGACGAGTCCAGTCCATGAGGTCAGCAGAGGAGGTGGAGGAGGATGCTAGTGACGAGTCTGACGACGAGGTTACGTTGCGCCTTCCTGGACCGTGATGGAGCACTGGAAGTACATCAACAACTGCATCCTCAACCCCAACTGTGCCTCTGAGCAGAAGTCGTGGTGGCTCTTCAGGTCGCACGAGCTCTGAGCCTTGCATAGCCTGGGCATTTTTTAACATCACAAAGGATGACCCAACTCATGTTGTTTGTAAGATTTGTCAACAAAATCTCAGTAGAGGCCAAAAAATCACTAGCTTGAGTACTTCATGCATGAACCGTCACATGGATATGAGGCATAAGTTGCAGTGGGAAGCTCACTGTGCTACAATGCGGCCTAGTGGGCCGGATCAACCACCGTCTGCCCCATCAAGTGCATCCGCATCCTTCTTCATCCTCTGTGACTGTGGGGACAGCAGTCGCACATGGTTTTGGACGCAGACCTTCCACCTCTTTACCCGCAACAGCCAGTGTGATTGGCAGGTCGTCAGGATATTTGCAAGTGGAAACACCTGCTGGTGTTGAGTGCTCTCCGACATCGACACCACATTTTGATCAAGACAACATATCATCTCCGCCTGCACCTTCCTCACAGACCAGCAGTTTGCTGAGGACACCTTACTCAATTCCGTCTAAGCACGGCAGCCAGCCCTCAGTCCCTCAGATATGGACAACTAAAAGACCATTTCCTCCTAGCCATGACAAAGCTAAGAGGTTGAATTTCACCATCTGCAAGCTGTTGGCTACAGAAATGCTGCCTTTCTGCCTGGTGGACACAAAGGATTTTTGAGACCTTATGTCCGTCGCAGTGCTCCAGTACCAGATGCCTAGTCGCCACTACTTCTGAAAGAAAGCTGTGCCTGCGCTACACCAGCATGTTGCACACAACATCACTGCTTCCTTGAGAAACTCTGTGTGTGACAGGGTGCATTTCACCACAGACACTTGGATGAGTAGACATGGACAGGGGCGATACATGTCGGTGACTGGGCACTGGGGAACTATGGCGACATCAGGAGAAGGGGCTGCTGTCCAAGTCTTGCCGTTCCCACGAGTTGCTGGTCGATCCTCTGTATCTAGAAGTTCCTCCACTGCTTCTGCCTCCTCAATCTCATCTCAGTCGCCCACCTCCACCCAAAGCCTGTCTGGTAATGCCACCCGCGTTCTAACTGTGCAGAAGGAATCCTGCACACCTCCTTACTATGCTGTCACCAGAGCTGAACGGTATCACGCAGTGTTTACATTGAAATGTCTGGGAAATGTGAATCACACAGCTGAGGAGTTGTGATCAGCTCTGGAGACCGAGTTTCATCAATGGTTGTCTCCACTCAACCTGCAGCCAGGGAAGGCCGTGTGCGACAATGCTGCAAACCTGGGTGCGGCCCTTCGCCGGGGCAATGTCCCACACATGCCTTGTATGGCTCACGTTTTTAACCTGATTGTCCAGCAATTTTTATCCCACTATCCCAGACTAGATGGGCTTCTGCAGAGGGCACGGTCGCTGTGTGCTCACTTCCACCGTTCGTATCCCACAGCTCAACGACTTACATCTCTACAGAAGTCGTTAGGCCTGCCAGTTCACCGGCTGAAATGCGATGTGCCCACACGATGGAATTCAACTCTGCACTTGTTGCAGCGACTGTAGCAGCATCGACGATCCCTGGTGCAATCCGTTATGATGTATAGCCTGGGCCAACGAGATCCAGAGGTGGGGCAAATCACGCTGCAGGAGTGGTCTCAGATCAGGAACCCATGCACCATTCTGCAGTTTTGAAATAGCAACGAAGATGTTTAGTGCTGATGATGCCATTATCAGCATGACTATTCCGGTGATTTACATGCTGGAGCACACCTCAAACAGTATTCGGAGTCAGGTGGTGGAACAAGAGGAGGAGGAGGAGGAACAGGAGGAGTCGTATGCGGAAGGGATAATATCTCCAAGGTCCAGACGGTTGGCAGCACCAAGGCAGCTGGCATTGGAGGCTGGGGGAGAGGGATTACCAAGCGCGCATGGTAGCAGCCAAACTGTTGAGGAAGGTGCAGGAGGCGAGGCAGAAGTGGAGGGCGAACTGGCGCTGGGCATGGAAGACTCATCAGATGAGGGAGACCTTTATCAAATTTCTGTTGTGCGAGGTTGGAGGGAGAGGGCAGAGGAAGGAAGCATGATTCTCACCTCGCCACCACCAAGACAACAAGGACTTGGTCCTCCTGGATGTGCAAGACACATGAGTGCCTTCTTGCTGCACTATCTGCAACATGACCCTCGGATTGCCAGAATCCGAAGTAATGCCAACTACTGGGTTGCCACACTCTTAGATCCCCAGTACAAAAGTAAATTTGGCGAAATAACTCCTGCCATATGATTCACACATGCAGGAGTATCAGCAGAGACTGTTACAGAATCTAACATCTGCTTTTCCACAAAACACCAGTGGTGCACGTAGTGAATCTCTGAGTTCTAACTTGCCAACCGTTGGGACTATCGAGTCATCACTCAAATAGTAACAGTAACATCGTATCTGGTGGTAACAGCAATTTTTTCCAATCGTTTCAAGATTTTTTTAGACTATCCTTTGCAAGGCCACAGGAGACAAGAAGTCTCACGCACAGCCAACGCCTAGAGAGGATGGTACAAGAGTATCTCCAAGTTAACATCGATGATATGACTGTGGAACTGGACCCTTGCTCATTTTTGGGCTTCCAATCTTGAAAAAATGGCCTGAGCTCGCCACTCACGCCTTGGAGATCTTGTCGTGCCCCGCAGCCAGCGTTCTCTCTGAACGTGTGTTCAGCGCTGCTGATGGTGTGTTGACAGATAAGCGCTAGCGGCTGTCCAGTGACAATGTAGACAGACTAACGTTCATCAAGATGAACAAATCCTGGATCCGCAAGGACTTTTCTAAACCTGTGTCATCCTGGGGAGACAAAAAGATTGATGATTTTGAAAATCACCTCACCAACTCTGGCAAAATTGATGCCACTTAAGTGGTGTCTGTGGCCGAATTTTTTGAAAAAATGGAGACTTTATGGAGTCCCCTTGGTGTGTTTTACATGACGTTGCTATCGTCAATTCCAGGTGGGTGGGGTCATCTCCAGAGTTGTTTACTCATACTATGGCCTGGGATTTAGAGGTCTGCTCCAAAGCTTCAGTGTCTGCTAGTCAGCAGAGTAGCCCACCCACCCACCGCCTGTTTACCTAAATACTATTTGTTAATGGCATCTAGCCCAGGAAATCCTTTTGGGCCTAGTAGCAATTTCTGCTACTAGCAGAGTACCCCACCCATGAAGCAAGCTACACCGCCTGTTTACCTAAGTACTATTTTTTAACGGCATGTAGCCCAGGAAATCCTTTTGGGCCTAGTAGAATTTTGTGCTACTCAGCTGCGTACCTCACTCATAAAGCAAGCTACACCACCTGTTTACCTAAGTACTATTTTCTAACTGCATCTAGCCCAGAAAATCCTTTTGGGCCTAGAAGAATTTTGTGCTACTCAGCAGCGTACCCCATCCATGAAGCAAGCTACACCTCCTGTTTACCTAAGTACTATTTTTTTACGGCATCTAGCCCAGGAAATCCTTTTGGGCCTACTAGAATTTTGTGCTACTCAGCAGTGTACCCCACCCATGAAGCAAGCTATGAAGCAAGCTACCCCGCCTGTTTACCTAAGTACTATTTTTTAACGGCATCTAGCCCAGGAAATCCTTTTGGGCCTAGTAGCAATTTCTGCTACTCAGCAGAGTACCCCACCCATGAAGTAAGCTACACCGCCTTCTTTCTTTCTCAATCTAACCCCTTGGATCTGGGATGTCCACTCTCCCTCCAGCTCTCTCCTTCTCACAGGTGGACTACCGCGTGTTTTCACACTGTGGCGAATCTTTTGGGCCCAGGCATAAGAAGTCGTCGAGGTAATGGATAATATGCGCCGCCTTACAAACGTCCATGATGACACATTCGAGGAAGCAACTAAACGCCTCAAATAGTGAGCAGGATATGGAGCACCCCATGGGCAAACAGCGATCTATGTAGTATGCTCCTTCACAGAAGCAGCCAAATGGGAGGACACTATTCAGGTGCACAGGTAGTAACCGGAACGCCCCGTCAATGTCTATTTTTGCCATTAGGGTGCCCCTTCCCAACTTCTTCACCCGCCTGATTGCCTCATCAAAGGAGGTACATAGTACTGTACTTGGTTCCGCGTTGATGTTGTCGTTTACTGACCTGCCCCTTGGATATGACAAATGGTGGAATAGTTTGAATGCATTGGGTTCCTTTTTTGGCACAACTCCCAACGGGGGTACCACTACGTCTTCTAAGGAAAGTGTTCTGAATGGACCCGCCGTCATTCTACCTAAAGATATTTTTTTTTTTTTTTTTCACGGCATCTGGGTGTTGGTAGGGTGATTTTAGATTTTTACTCCAGCTTTTCTTGATTTTAGAAGGGCATGACATGCCTATATCTGTGTCTCCTCCTCCTTTTACTCCTCCACCTCTTTTCGCATGACTACATGTAGTTGTGACTTTTCCATGTGTTCGTTGTGTCTTCTGAGCAGTTTGTCAGCTTTTGGACACCTTTTAAGGTGTTTTCTATGTGTTTGTCTGCCATTGGTTTCAATGGGGTTCAACGGTGTTCATCGAACACGTCCCAGTTCAACGAACTGAACTCGAACACTAGGGAGGTGGCTCAACACTATTAGGGACCACATTACATTTGAAGTGACTTTGAGGGGCCTATATGACAGAAGATACCCAAAAGTGACACGATTCTAAAAACTGCACCCCTCAAGGTGCTCAAAACCACATTCAAGAAATGTATTTACCCTTCAGGCGTTTCACAGTAACTGAAGCAATATGGAAGGAAAAATTAACATTTAACTTTTTTACAAAAAAATTACTTTAGACCCCTTTTTTATTTTCACAAGGGTAACAGAAGAAAATAGACCCCAAAATGTGTTGTGCAATTTCTCCTGTGTAATTCAATACCCCATATGTGGGGGGAATTTACAGTTTATGCGCACAGCAGGGCTGGGAAGGGAAGGAGCACAGTTTGACTTTTTGAACCCAAAATTGGCTAGAATCAAGAGTGGACGCCATGTCGTGTTTGGAGAGCCTCTGATGTGCCTAAATAGTGGAACCCCCCACAAATAACCCCATTTTGAAAATTAGACCCCTCAAGGAACTTATCTAGATGTGTGGTGAGCACCTTGACCCCCTAATGTTGAGTTGTGAAAATAAAACATTTTACAAAAATTTTCTTTTAGCCCCAATTTTTTGTTATTTTCACAAGAGTAACAGGAAACAATGGACCACAATAATTATCGTGCAATTTCTCCAGAGTACACTGATACCCCATAAATGGGGGAAAACTATTCTTTGGGCACACAGCAGGGAGGGAAGGAGCACAGTTTGACTTTTTGAACGCAAAATTGGCTAGAAGAGAGCAGACGCCATGTCACATTTGGAGAGCCCGTGATGTGCCTAAACAGTGGAAACCCCCCAAAAATTAACAAATTTCAGAAACTACACCCCGCCCAAGAAATTTATCTAAACCATGTTCCAAATTACTATGCAAATTGGATTTAAGTGTCATAAAGATTTTATTGTTTTGTTTTTTTCAAATAAACTCGTGGATGGTATTGTGTCTCAGGGCTCAATGAATCACTGAAATCAATCTTAAACACATGTGATAATTAGTTTCCAGGTGATTCTAATTAAAGGAAAACTACTTAAAAATGATGTTCCACGTTATTAAGCAGGCCACAGGTTTCAAGCAATATGGGAAATAAAAAGGATCTCTCTGCTGCTGAAAAGCGTTAACTACTGCAATGCTTGGACAAGGTATGTAAACATTAGATATTTCACGAAAACTTAAGAGATTATCATCATACTGTGAAGAGATTTGTGACTGAAACAGAGCACAGACAGAGTTCATGCAGATAAAGGCATAATAAGGAAGGTTTCTGCCAGACAAATTAATTGGATTAAGAGAGCAGCTGCCAAAATACCATTGCAAAGCAGCAAATAGTAATTTGAAGCTGCTGGTGCCTCTGGAGTCCCTCGAACCTCAAGGTGTAGGATCCTTCAAAGACTCGCTGTGGTGCATAAACCTACTATTCAGCCACCCCTAAACAGTGTCAGAAACGGTTGCAGTGGGCCCAGACATACATAAAGACTATTTTTCAAACAGTCTTGTTTACTGATGAATGTCGAGTAACCCTGGATGGTCCAGATGGATGGCTACCATGTCCCAACAAGGCTGCAACGTCAGCAAGGAAGTGGAGGAGTCATGTTTTGGGCCGGAATCATGGGGAAACAGCTGGTCGGGCCCTTTAAGGTTCCTGAAGGTGTGAAAATGACCTCTGCAAAGTATATAGAGTTTCTGACTGACAACTTTCTTCCATGGTCTAAAAAGTAGAAATGTGCCTTCAGGAGCAAAATCATCTTCATGCATGACAATGCACCATCTCATGCTGCAAATAATACCTCTGAGCCATTGGCTGCTATGGGCATAAAAGGAGATAAACTCATGGTGTGGCCACCATCTTCCCCTGACCTCAACCCTATAGAGAACCTTTGGAGTATCATCAAGCAAAAGATCTATGAGGATGGGAGACAGTTCAGATCAAAACAGCAGCTCTGGGAGGCTATTCAGACTTCACGCAAAGAAATACAAGCAGACACTCTCCAAAAACTCACAACTTCAATGGATGCAAGAATTGTGGAGGTGATATCAAAGAAGGGGTCCTATGCTAACATGTAACTTGGCCTGTGAGGAGGTTTTGGAGTTAAATAGCTTTTTGTTTAGTGAATGTGACCTCCTAATGCTGCAAATTCCACAAATGAGCATTTTCAGTTCTTTAAAACATATCAAATGTTTAGAAATTCTACTGTGCCTAATAATTTGGATCACTGCATTTTGAGTTTTTATTCATTTTGGAGATTATACTGTTATCATTGGGAGGTTTATTCAATAAAATTCGATGTAATCTAACGGGTGATGGCTTTTATTAGGCTGACTGTCATTTGCACCGACCATTTAGGAAAATTCGAGAAAAATATCATTTGCATAATAATTGGGAACATGGTGTAGTACATAAGGGGGCACACCAGGGGTGTTACTAGATAGCACCAGGATGGGCTACTCTTACTCTGTGAGGGGGCACACTGGATGCTACTACCATTTCTTTGTCTACAATGTGACTGGCGACCATCTCTCAGAAGTGAATATGGCTCTCGCAGTAAGGTTGGGGCCCCCTGCTCTAGATGGTGACTCTTTTGGGCCCCGTGCACAATGGGTGGTTCTAAATCGAATGATGGTTCGGCCTACAGGTATTTCTCCCGACAACCTTCATATACAGCTCGGCCTGTGGGGTGCTCCAGTGTTTTCTACAAGAGACGCTGTCAGACTGCAATGATGGCGGCTTAGCTCAGACAACAAAACGAGCAACAGCCCAAAATCAGACATGCCGGATCATTTTTCTTCTCTGACGTCATCTGTCGTGGGTGAGTTGGGAGGTCCCCATATACAGACTACATTAGACTAGATATCAACAGGTTCGGCCAATCTTTGTATAATGTGTATGCGGGGCTTTTGACTCCAGCGTACCCCTTCAGAAATATTGCTAAGGCAGAGGCAATATGGGCCATTTCCCAAACCCAAAGTTAACTTTAGCAACATGGTGTCATGCAAAACAAACAAGCATGATTTCTTAGCTTTAAGCATAAGGTTATGATAACGTAACTTTTTTTGCACTTTTTTCTGCTTGAGAAGAATGTAGAATTATGGCAAGACAAGTGCAACTTTAATTCTGCATATTTTTGGTAAATTTCTTATGAGGTTAAGGATGAAATTTTTTTTGATAACTAGAGTTCGCAGCACCTGGTCCACTGGTTGCATGGGTAATGTGTGGTGACTGGACGTGAGCCTATGAAACCATCTCCTACCTGATAACATCCCCAGCTCCTGTCTGATTAGCCGGCCTGAAGCAACATCATTGATGTGGTGTGGTACACGTGACATCCCCCCAGGTCGGATAATCTAAAGAAGAGCCGTGGATGCCGTCAGGTAAGTGGATGTTCTCAGGGCTCCAGTCTAGAGGCCACAGAGTACCGACATGGCTGATGGACTTGGTCCAGCAAATCGATTTGCACCAACTACCGCTATCCCATTTTGATCTCCATGAAGATAAACTGTAGTAAAAACGCTGAAATAATTAAATGTATCCCTTAAAAACCAACCACAGGTCAAAAGGCGCAAGCAGTACAGTGAATGATACATCAACGGTATCAGGTTATCTGCCACTACATCGTGCTGATTCAGATTACATAGCAACAACTTGCTGACAAATTTCCTTTAAGGCCAAATTTTTCAGCAGTATGTCGCACCCCAAACTATTTATAAGCACATGTAGCTCTTTCATAGACAAATCCAGCAATACCTTTACATGGCTGGTCTGTTCTTCCATTACTGAGAAATCAGCATTTTCATTGACATGCAAATGAGGCTGAAGAGCTATGGTAGATCTGAAGCCTCTGTCACTCCAGCTCTATTCTGCCTCTTCCTGCTTGACTGACAGCCTCTATGCTGTTTGACTTCAGGCAAAACAACCGCCGATCAAGCAGGAGGAGGCGGGGAATAGAGCTGGAGTTACAGAGACTTCAGATCTTCCAAAGTCCTTAAGACTCATTTACATATCAATCTAAACGCTGACTTCTTGGTGATGGACTTCAGGCAAAAGAATCTGTCAATTAAGCAGGAGGAGCCAGTGCTGGGCGAAGAGGCTTCAGATCTACCATAGTCCTTCAGCCTCATTTGCATATTAATTCAAATGCTGATTTCTCAGTAATGGAGGAAAGGACTATTGCTATTTCTGGACTTGTCTATGAAAGAGCTATATGTGCATATAAATAGTTCTGAGGGAGGGGGGGTTAAATCCTGCTAACAGATTCCC
Source organism: Ranitomeya imitator (assembly GCF_032444005.1). Taxonomy (NCBI): domain Eukaryota; kingdom Metazoa; phylum Chordata; class Amphibia; order Anura; family Dendrobatidae; genus Ranitomeya; species Ranitomeya imitator. Next base: position 196,874,864 of record NC_091283.1, read on the forward strand.
TTTAATTTTGTCACACTAAATAATGCAATGAAAACCTTTTTTGGCAACTCCATGTCAAAAGCTTAAAATTTCAGACAAGAGTCTCGTATTTCACCATTAAGTTAATGGAGAGCTACTTTTTTTTCTATCTATTAATCCTTAAATCTTGTTAAAGGTCTGGAAGGAAATGTAGCCCTTACGGCAGTCAGGGTGATAAATAAAAGATTAAATGTCGCCTTTTCTTCGGATGACGTTTATTTTTCTTTGCTAATGCACATTCTATTTTTTTTTTACAGCACAATATGTTGATAGGTTTATTGGTAGCTGAGAATGCTGCAGTCGGGGGTTAGAAAGTGGGACCCCGCAGAAGAAAAAGGTCCAGTTGCCAAAATCTGTGATCAGGCAATGAGTCACTTGTGCCTCTGCATTGTTTTGTTTTTTGTATTAAAAATATGAAAATTTAGAACAAGACATCCAAAAGTATATAAAAAAAAAAGCAATAAGAAGGTCGACCTGTTCCCGTATAGTGTGAGTCTGGTAGAGGGCAATCACTTCCTCTTCCAAATCAAATTAAGGTTGCAGACAGTTATCCCATTATCCTGCGGCTGCAACTGTTCCCTAGAGGAGTAACGAGAACTGCTCTTCACAGGGGGCTACACAAACCTTCCAAGACCTCTGGACCTTCCAACAGCACATGGAACAGCAAACAGGTTGTAAAGGAGGTGGCAAGAGAGGGGCTGTTATGGGGGCTTGTTATCTGCAAGAATTGATTTTTTTTTTCCCCCTCAAAGAAACACAAAAATCTAAACGGTTTGCAGTGAGGCTTCTGATCTGTATTTTCTCTTTATAATTTACCGTAATTACAAGCTAGCAGAAATTCAGTCGTTTGTGGTTTCTGAAGTGGTGCGCTGACAGATCGCACTGTTAGGAGCTCAGTCTCCAAATAACAGTCAGTGGTCTCGGGGTAAAAATCACAAAGTGGAAGGTGGATCCTTAGACAGGGCAGTAGGAGGCATTATGGAGGACAAGATATATAACATGGGACACAGCCAGAAGAATATACTGTCATGGTTAGGACATGGTTAATGTCCTGTTCTCTCAGGGTTAATTTTGCTGGCCTCCCTTTGGATCAGGAAGGGGTATTTATACAGGTCCATCTCAAAAAATTAGCATATAGTGTTAAATTTCATTATTTACCATAATGTAATGATTACAATTAAACTTTCATATATTATAGATTCATTATCCACCAACTGAAATTTGTCAGGTCTTTTATTGTTTCAATACTGATGATTTTGGCATACAACTCCTGATAACCCAAAAAACCTGTCTCAATAAATTAGCATATTTCACCCATCCAATCAAATAAAAGTGTTTTTTAAAAACAAACAAAAAAACCAACAAATAATAATGTTCAGTTATGCACTCAATACTTGGTCGGGAATCCTTTGGCAGAAATGACTGCTTCAATGCGGCGTGGCATGGAGGCAATCAGCCTGTGACACTGCTGAGATGTTATGGAGGCCCAGGATGCTTCAATAGCGGCCTTAAGCTCATCCAGAGTGTTGGGTCTTGCGTCTCTCAACTTTCTCTTCACAATATCCCACAGATTCTCTATGGGGTTCAGGTCAGGAGAGTTGGCAGGCCAATTGAGCACAGTAATACCATGGTCAGTAAACCATTTACCAGTGGTTTTGGCACTGTGAGCAGGTGCCAGGTCGTGCTGAAAAATGAAATCTTCATCTCCATAAAGCATTTCAGCCGATGGAAGCATGAAGTGCTCCAAAATCTCCTGATAGCTAGCTGCATTGACCCTGCCCTTGATGAAACACAGTGGACCAACACCAGCAGCTGACATGGCACCCCACACCATCACTGACTGTGGGTACTTGACACTGGACTTCATTCATTTTGGCATTTCCTTCTCCCCAGTCTTCCTCCAGACTCTGGCACCTTGATTTCCGAATGACATGCAAAATTTGCTTTCATCAGAAAAAAGTTCTTGGGACCACTTAGCAACAGTCCAGTGCTGCTTCTCTGTAGCCCAGGTCAGGCGCCTCTGCCGCTGTTTATGGTTCAAAAGTGGCTTTACCTGGGGAATGCGGCACCTGTAGCCCATTTCCTGCACACGCCTGTGCACGGTGGCTCTGGATGTTTCCACACCAGACTCAGTCCACTGCTTCCTCAGGTTCCCCAAGGTCTGGAATCGGTCCTTCTCCACAATCTTCCTCAGGGTCCGGTCTCCTCTTCTCGTTGTACAGCGTTTTCTGCCACATTGTTTCCTTCCAACAGACTTACCATTGAGGTGCCTTGATACAGCACTCTGGGAACAGCCTATTTGTTGAGAAATTTCTTTCTGGGTCTTACCCTCTTGCTTGAGGGTGTCAATGATGGCCTTCTTGACATCTGTCAGGTCGCTAGTCTTACCCATGATGGGGGTTTTGAGTAATGAACCAGGCAGGGAGTTTATAAAAGCCTCAGGTATCTTTTGCATGTGTTTAGAGTTAATTAGTTGATTCAGAAGATTAGGGTAATAGGTCGTTTAGAGAACCTTTTCTTGATATGCTAATTTATTGAGACAGGTTTTTTGGGTTATCAGGAGTTGTATGCCAAAATCATCAGTATTAAAACAATAAAAGACCTAACAAATTTCAGTTGGTGGATAATGAATCTATAATATATGAAAGTTTAATTGTAATCATTACATTATGGTAAAGAATGAAATTTAACACTATATGCTAATTTTTTGAGAAGGACCTGTACTCACTTCAGACTAGGATTCCTTGTCAGCTATACTTATGTCTCGTCTGTGTGCCTTATCCCTGGAGTGTGTGCTCAGGTTGCAATTGTGTTCCTTGCTCTCCGTGCGTTACTCTGCTCGTTTGTTCTTTTGGATTTCTGACCTCTGGCTTCTCTTCTGACAATCCCCTGTCTCTCCCCTTTTGGTACTTCGTGATCCCCTGGTTCTGATCTTAGCTTGTTTGACTATTCTCCTGTGTGTATCGTCTCCTCTGCACCCCGGCATCTGTCTCCTCCCCAACCACCTCCCACTCTGTTGCATGGTTCAGATCCTTTTTGTTACCTGGTTAGTAACCTGGCGTTTTCCTCAGCTCCCTTGCTGCTATGTGCGGCTCTCCCTGCAGCAATAATACCCGGGAGCCGTGACATATACTAGGTGGATATATTATTATTAAAATAAGTATCAATATTTCAAAACTAAAAGATGTCCAGTAGAAATCATGGAATAAAGCTTGGGGCGATCATCTTCTTAAACTTCCTACAAATGAATTTGCAGTGCGCCACAGAGATATTCTTGGGTTATCAGATGGCCATACATGTTAGATTTATGTCGGTCAAAGCCGCCAATATCAACCAATACGGCCAATGGTGTAAAGTGTAAGTGGGAGACGGCAGACTGATGGTCGGGAGAGATGTTGATGCATCCGATTTCAGACTGCGATCGAATTGTTCTTCCGGAAATAAGTAGCCAACACACATTTCAGTCGGTAGCTTTCTCATAGAGAATACAGGAGCGCTCGGCCAAGAGAGTGATCCTCTGTATGGAAGCGTTGGCTAAGATGGCTATCAGACAAACTCTCTTATGGTCACCTGAAATGGTTTGCAAAATTCTGGCCTCGATGAATCAGGGAGGTAGGGGGCACTACTATTTCTTGTTAGAAATTTTTTTAAATTTTATTTTAGTTTCTTTAATTTAAGATGATATTAGTTATTATTAGTCATCAATCTCCGCTGAGGGGAGGGACAATAGACCTGTCATAAATCCTGTGCCTACTAAAGATAGTGAGATACAGGTGTTTGGCCAAAGATTGTAAAGTTTCTTTTTCTTTTTTATTGTGTTTATCTATGATCACGCAATAAATATTGGGAGCTCAATCTGCGCATTCATGATCCATGGAGATGCATGATTTCCATAGATACCACAATCTCAGTTTATAAAGAAGCACTCCTCTTCCCATCAAAGTTCTCATCCTCGTAAGATATTTCATATTTTCAATAATCATATTACACAGCACTGTGTACTTACAATTGCATCATATTATACAGCACTGTGTACTTACAATTGCTCATTTTGCCTTTCTACCCAGATAAGTCTTCTCTTTTTCATTATGTCTATGAGATCACATCATTATAAACTGACGATCTGAATCCTTCTAAACTTTATGTAGAAACAGGAGGTTAAATTTCTCTGTATTAAGAGGTAAGTCACTGCAAAAGTCTACGGCAGGCGGAGAAGGGAGCAGATCGGTCAGGAGGTGAAGAGGGGAATGCAGGGACAAGAGACTTCCTGTTTCTACATAGAGCAGAGAAATTAGAACAATTATCTGGATAGAAAGGCAAAATGAGCAATTGTGAGTACACAGTGCTGAATAATATGATGATTGCAATATATAAAGAGGATACAAACTTGGATGGGAGGAGGAGGAGAGCTTTTTTAAGTACCACCTTCCTTCAGAATTTAGTTTAGAATTTTTGGCAAACGTTTGTTGGGTGGTCTGGAAGTCACTTCTGAATACAAGTCTATGAGAACCAAAGCAAGCCCAGAACGAGGCTCTCATACACTTACACTGAGAGCTTGTGACCATTAGCTCTGACTTCTGGTCAGGCAGAAGCTACGGTCACAAGAATGTGGAGTGGGACTGGGAAGAGGACGACGGCGGCTGGTAATTTTTTTTTACTACATGCAAAGAATAAACATTAGAGATACCATTTTGGGGTTAATTTAAAAAAAACCACTGGAGCAGTGCTTCAAAGAAAGCTGTGAGTCTTGGACCGTTTTCACACATCCAGAATTCACGATGTTAAGCCCGGACAAGGGTCTCATGACCTAAACTCAATAATTGCTTTGGTATATATCAAGTTGTTGAGTTCAGTTCAAGAGATCAGCGACTGATCCAGACATCATGGTCCTTACTCAGAGGCAAAGAAGTGGCAACAACACCATATTTATTTGTGCTAACTAACATATCCAGCCATATTAGAACACAGTTCAAAGAGCATCTTACTCTTTGGGAGGACCCTCCATTTTCATGCATTACAATAGACAGTGTGTAATACCACATCTTCCCAGTGCTTACGGTCAGGAAATACTTCATACTAAAAGATTTCCAAAATTTCCAACCCATTCAAGTGCACATTAATTGTATCCAAGTCTATATTATCTAAATATTAATTGTAATTATTATTACTTTATGTGAATTCCAACCCCATCTACGATTATACTGCACATTTTATCAGAAAAATAAAAACAGGAAGGAGTTAAATAAATGTAAATAACAAGTAACCATTGTAAAAACAACCAATGAGTATAAAAAAAAAAACCCATAAAATACATAAATAAAAAAACCTTCCACCCCCAAACACAGCGGGTCACAGATCAAAGAGCTGTTACCTTCCCTGGCCTGTATATTCCGCAGCCCATGTACCCGAGAGCTTTGATGTATTAATTAAGAGTCCTTCAGTAGCAGGTGGCATCGATACAACCGCAAGCAAAATTGTTCCAACTTTGTCTTAGCAAATGAAAAGTCTTTAACTAACGGCATCACTCGGCCCATTTTGCTGGAGAGCATTAGGAATTGAATAAAAGCAACGGCGGCCGGTCTCTGAGCACAATAAGAATATGCAGGAACAGAGGAGCCTGATTAATATTGAGTTATTCTACACAATTTGCCTGGGAAATTGAGTGAGAAGAAAAGACCTTGAAAGGAAAGAACACTGGAATAACAGGACAGCAAGAAGTACCCTCGTGCGTCTACGAATAGTACATAGAATATGCAAGAATTATAAATATTTATATGTAATGTGAAAAAAAAAAAAAAAGAGCAAGCGGCAAACTTTTCATTAATAAAGCATAAATTATATAGGGAAGGAGTTCAAGCCTTAAACACTTGTGTCTTTCTGCTATCCTGGCGTAGTTTAGGGCTTTCAGCTGAACGGTGCTCTTTTTTACAAATTTGTTTCACGTTTATTAAAATCGAATTGTGAACGCAAAGATCCCTGACTTATCTTTGCTGTGGAAATTGTAGTATAACATATATTATTAAAGTGCATTTTGCAGATTTCTTGTATTTAAAAGAAAAAGTCGGAGCAGTTTATTGTGCTTCTCAAGGAGAAAATTACATTCTAAGTTCTTAAAGGGAATAAATCATTTTATATATTTTTTTTCTAGCCTTATTTGTTTATTGCTCTTTCTTATATTATGTTTGCATGGCAATGGTGGGAAATAGCTTACTAGAGTTGCTATACGGCAAGCAACGGGCAAGCTAGGCAAGGCCAACAGCACAAGGTTTACTCTTTTAATCATTCCCGCCAGAGATTTTTTCTTTTGCACTTTTGTCGCCTCTTCTTCTTCCAAAGGTTATTTTTATTTTTCCATTGACCTAGCCGTATGCACAATTGATTTTTCGTGCGAAGAGTTGTAGATTTGATTAATACTTTTCACTTTTACAGCACAATGTACCGGAAAATGGGAAAAGAGGATAAAGTGGTGAAAAAACCCCCACAATACTGCCACCGTTTTTTGGATTTTGCTTTCACGTCGTTCATTATGCCTTAAAAATTGCCATGAAACACGGACAGTAAAATTATGGAGATAAAGAACTTTAATGTGTGTATACAGTATATACAGTCATGGCCAAAGGTTTTGGAACCCTTGAAATTGTTCCAAAAATGAAGTATTTCTCCCAGAAAATTAATACAATTACACATGTTTGTTATACTCAGGTTTATTTCCTGTGTGTGTTGGAACAACACAAAAAAACAGAAAAGGCAAAATGGACATAATTTCACACAACCTCAAAAATGAGCGGGACAAAATTGCTGTTTCCATCCATTTCTTGGGGCTTCTTGCATTATGTTTGGAGTCATTGTCCTACTTGAAGACCCATGACCTATGACGCAAACCCAAATTTCTGGCACTGGGCACTACATTGCAACCCAAAATCCTTTTGTAATCTTCAGATTTCATGATGCCTTGCCCACATTCAAGGCACCCAGTGCTAGCGGCAGCAAAACAACCCCAAACATCTTGGACCTCCACCATATTTGACTGTAGGTACGGTGTTCTTTGCTTTGTAGGCCTCTTTCTGTTCTCGGTAAACATTAGAATGATTGGCTTTATCAAAAAGCTCTACCTTGGTCTCATCTGTCCCCAAGACACTTTCTCAGAAGGAGTTATGGATTACACAAGTAAATTTTTTTGGCAAATTGCTGTCTTCCTGGGCCTCCTGCCATAGCGTTTCATTTAACTAAAATGTCAACAGATAGTTTGCGCTGACACTGATGCACCCTGAGCCTGCAGGACAGCTTGAATTTCTGTGGAACTTGATTGGGGCTACATATCCACCATCCTGACTATCCTGCGTTCCAACCTTTCATCAACTTTTCTCTACCGTCGACGTCCGGGAAGATTAGCTACACAGTGCCAGAAGTTGTAAACTTCTTGATTATGTTGTGCACCATGGTCAAATTAGCATCAATATCTCTGGAGATGGACTTGTAACTTTGAGATTGTTGATATTTTTCAACAATTTTATTCCTCGGACAATTCCCTTCTCTTTCTGTTCTCCATGCTCAGTGTGGCGCACACAGACACAATGCAAAGATTGAGTCAACTTCTCTCCTTTATATCTGGTTTCAGGTATGATTTTCATATTGCCCACATGGGGTTTTGTGTGAAATTATGTCCAATTTGCCCTTTTTTCTGTTTTTTGTGTTGTTCCAACCCACAAAGGAAATAAATGTGTATAACAAAACATGTGTAATTGTGATTATTTTCTGTGAGAAATACTTCATTTTCTGGAACTATTTCAAAGGTGTCAACAATTTTGGTCGTGTGTGTGTGTGTGTTTGTGTGTATGCACACACATAGCTATTGAGAGAATGCGAATCAAATACAATTTTTATATTTTTTATTTAAAACTTTTTTAACCCGTTCATGACTTTGCAATTTTCCATTTCTCATTTTTTCCTCCCCATATTCCAAGAGCCATAACTTTTTTCACTTTATGGTGAAAGTGACCTGACAATGTGATTCTCCAGGTCAGTACGACAATGCAGATACCAAACATTCATTATTTTTTTTTATAGCGCGGACTTTTACGAACTTAACGAAATCAAATATGAGTATTTAAAAATGTTTTATTTTTAATGGGGCAAAAGGGGTGTGATTTGAACTTTTGTGTTGTATTTTTATATATTTTTAGTCCCCTTAAGGGACTTGAAGCTGTGATCATCTGATCTGCTTGAACTATACACAGCTCTGCATCAGCATTGCTATGTACAGTGAAAATCACAGGGGGTCATCATTGGACCCCCGACTGTCATGACAACCCATTGGCTCCCTGCGATCATGTGACAGCGCATGCTAAATCCTGCTGCCAGTGACTGACAGTGAGATTTAATTGGTTAACAGCCACGGGTGGAACTAAGGGGTTAACAACAGCGATTAGAGTGCTGTTACATTCAGATGAAGGCTATATAACACATTCGCCTGCACAATACACTTGCACCTGCAAGTGTCGTGCATCTACAGCGGATGACAGGAAGTGGATAAAACAGATTATCGATGCACAAATTCATTCATTTATGTAAAATATCCTCTTTGATGAGATTATTTATAGGTATATTATGTAACGCAGTAACAAATACGGTATTTTCATCTTCATCTAAATGGTGTAATTTGTATAATTAGAACGCATTTATCATCCACGGTGCTGTGTATATCAATGACGTATTCTTAACCTGTAAGTGAAAAGTCTAGTAAGTGCTCTATTTTAGGTTTCTCACTTCCACTTTTAAATGTGATAAATGTGACAATGTTGGAAGACATTCTTTCGCAGCTTCTTGCATTTCATACAAGTTGCTTTTCATTCGAAGAAAACAAAATAATTTTTGCAATTTGAAGGGGCTGTCGGGCCTTAAAAAGAAAACTGAAAAAAAGCTTAGAATGCTATAAAAATAAGTCATAATTACCTCACTGATCACATGGTGATCTGTTTCCAATGCATTCTGGTCCCCCGCCTGTGTCTGTACTGTATTTCCATATACTGTCATGGCCGAAAGTATTGGCAACCTTGAAATTGTTCCAGAAAATGAAGTATTTCTTCCAGAAAATTATTGCAAATACACATGCTTTGTTATATACATTTATTTCCTTTGTGTGTATTGGAACAACACACACACACACAAAAAACAGAATAAAAAAGGGAAATTGGACAGTTTGCACAAACCCCCCAAAATGAGCTGGACAAAATTGTTGGCACCTTTCCATAATTGCAGGTAAACAACTTTGTTTCAAGCATGTGATGCTCGTTCAAACTCACCTGTGGCAAGTAACAGGTGTAGGCAAAATGAAAATCACATCTGAAACCAGAAAAAAATAGGAAAAGTTGGCTCAATCTTTGCATTTTGTGTCTGTGTGTGCCACACTAAGCATGGAGAACAGAAAGAGGAGAAGAGAACTGTCTGAGGACTTGAGAACCAAAGTTGTTGAAAAATATCAACAATCTCAAGGTTAAAAGTCCATCTTCAGAGATCTTGATTTCCTTTGTCCATGGTGCATAACATAATCACGTGCTATCAATTGTAGCTTTGTGAATGTTGCAGCAAATCACTGGCTGTCAGCAGTGGTCACATTGCTACATGGCACGTGAAGGCGCTGTACTTTTCTGAAGCTGATCACATGCTGTCTAGCTACAATGGCGGCTGCAGCAATCATCGGGCTAAACAAGGTAGGGGGAAAGTACGATTAGCAGGGGAGCTGTAAGCGTTGTAAGTGAAAGTGGATCAGTAAGGTAAGTATGAGTTAGTTTTAAATTTTTTAACACTGTAAGAGGTTTTTTTTTTTTTTACATGGCTGAACAAGTAATTTCATTAAAAAAATCTGAAAGGATTAAGTACTGACCACTTCACTTGGTAGATTCTGAAGGTCATCGAAAGGAGTCTCCAAAGTGTTGGTGTCTACATTTAAAACCACTGCATCTTCCAGGCTCATACCTTTTACTTTCTGAAAGAAAAATCAAACAAATAAGTTGAGAAATGTATAAAGCCCTACTAAAAAAAATGCACAAGTAGTACAACGCTGAACAAAATAGATATAAGCGGAAGATAGACAATTTAATCAGTTGATATGCCCTATAAAGTCCACATAGAGATTAATGACTGTTCAGTGGAGAGCCATCTCTCGCGATTATCTCATTCACAGGAATGCTGGGTTCAGCCTCCAAGACAGCTTACGGAAGTGTCTTATCTTCTAGGAGAAGAAACAGATATTTCTCTTCCCCGACATCTTCTGTTGGGGCAGGGTCTTGAAGCCACCCATACACACTAGACTGTTGGGAGTTCCCGTAGAGTTTGATTGATCCTGTCAATATGGGCAGCCTTAGCTTACTTTAGTCCAATATGTATGGAGATGTTTACAGCATGAGGGCATCATAGAGGGGTTGAAACAATCCTGATAGTCCCTTATATAATTGTAAGCCTGCATCCTGTCAATCAAAACAACAACTTCTTTCAGCCAACAGCTATCTAATGTGTATGGCCAGTCTGACAGTCTGTCAGTGGTTCTGAGTCTACATAGTTATCATTAGATTTATAAACAGAAATAAGAAGAACTTGAACAAGCACACAGCTCAGGAAAGTGCGAGCTATGATTAGGAAAAAAATGCTCTGGAAGCGGTTGATGCTGGAGGCCAGGACCAGAGAATTGAGATTCTTCAGGACTGAAAAAAAGCCCTATCAAGATCTGAAAGGGAGGAGGATGGAGCTCGGCAGCTAACTGCTGCAAAGTCACCTCTGGAGAGAGGTGACTGAGATCTTATTAATTTACTGGTCTCCTAGTATTTAACAACTGTGCACTCTCAGTGAGGCTCTAGTGGTCAAACTCCATGGAAACCAACTATACACTTATATAAGGTCTCATTGCGGGTTAAAAAATATCAGACAATAAAAGCAATTTAATTGCAAACTTGCTTAATTTCATGCTATCTAACTAAAGCAGTTTCATAACATGAGAACACTCCCTTAAGGACACATGTTAGCCACCATTTAACCACATCAACATGCCGTTTTATTGCAAATTGGCACGGTTTTCAAATGCTTTAGGGAAAAGAAATAAAAGAAATCCAACTCCTTGGCGAAATCACGCTAAGACAAAGCGGTTTTGACTGTAAAGGACAAGTTAGAATTGAAAGCCAATTTTCCACATCTTGTTACAAAAAAGAAGTTTAAAGATATTGATGGAAGGGAAATATCCTAGGACATGTCTGAAGTTATTAGCATAAATGGAAAATAATTCCAGGCAAACAACAGACAAGATCCCAGCGCAGTGGAGTCAGTAAGCCAAACTTCCGACTTCATCTCCTCAATATCCATGACACCGACTCCACCAAAATGAGATCCGACTCCACAGACCTGACAGGGCTGTGGAATCGGTAAGCCAAAACTCCGACTCCTCAATTTCCATGACTCCAACTCCTCAGCCCTGCTAGATCCACTGGCATATGCCAAATGTTTGTAAACTGTTGGCAATTTGTCAATGTGATTTATGGAGATAATCACCATATGAAGCTATCTAAAATTATTAGGCTAGGGCACCATTTCCCAAACTCCAGTCCTCATGGCCTTCAACAGATCATGTTTTAAAGATATCCTTACTATTGCCCAGGTGATGGAATTATTATCAAGGCATTAGATATTGCTATAAGCTTTCTCATCTCTGCAAGTTAAGGAAATCCTGAAAACATGGTCTGTTGGGGTTTGTGAGGACTGGAGTTTGGAAAACAATGAGCTAGGGTGATGCAGTGCCCACAAGTTTCCATGAACATTACAAAAGTATCCAAAAGATAAAAAATATACACTATCGTTCAAAAGTTTAGGGTCACCCAGACAATTTTGTGTTTTCCATGAAAACTCATACTTTTATTAATCAAATGAGTTGCCAATGAATGTAAAATCGAGTCCAGACATTGACAAGGTTCAAAAAAAATATTTTTATTTGAAATAATAATGTTCTCCTTCAAACTTTGCTTTCGTCTAAGAATGCTCCCTTCACAGCAATTACAGCATTGCAGACATTTGGCATTCTAGCAGTTAATTTGCGGAGGTAATCTTGTGAAATATCACCCCATGCTTCCAGGAGCCCTTCTCACAAGTTGGTTTGGCTTGATGGGCACTTTTTGCATACCATTCGGTCAAGCTACTCCCACAACAGCTCAATGGGGTTGAGATTTGGTGACTGCGCTGGCCACTCCATTACAGATAGAATACCATCTGCCTGCTTATTCCCTAAATAGTTGTTGCATAATTTGGAGGTGTGCTTTGGGTCATTGTCCTGTTGTAGGATGAAACTGGCTCCAATCAAGCGCTGTCCACAGGGTATGGCATGGCGTTGCAAAATGGAGTGATAGCCTTCCTTATTCAATATCCCTTTTACCTTGTACAACTCTACCGGTTTACCAGCACCAAAGCAACCTCAGACCATCACATTACCTCCACCATGCTTGACAGATGGCGTCAGACAATCTTCCAGCATCTTTTCAGCTGTTCTGCATCTCACAAATGTTCTTCTGTGTGATCCAAACACCTCAAACTTGAATTCGTCTGACCATAACACTTTTTTCCAATCTTCCTCTGTCCAATGTCTGTGTTCTTTTGCCCATATTAATATTTTCCTTTTATTAGCCAGTCTCAGATATGGCTTTTTCTTTGCCACTCTGCCTTGAAGGCCAGCATCCCGGAGTCGCCTCTTCACTGTAGACGTTGACACTGGCGTTTTGCGTGTACTATTTAATGAAGCTGCCAGTTGAGGACCTGTGAGACATCGATCGCTCAACTACAGACTCTAATGTATTTGTCTTGTTGCTCAGTTGTGCATCGGGGCTTCCCACTTCTCTTTCTACTCCGGTTAAAGACTATTTGTGCTCTCCTCTGAAGGGAGTAGTACACACTGTTGTAGGAAATATTCAGTTTCTTGGCAATTTCTCGCGCGGAATAGCCTTTATTTCTAAGAACAAGAATAGACTGTCGAGTTTCACATGAAAGTTCTTTTTTTCTGGCCATTTTGAGAGTTTAATGGAACCAACAAATGTAATGCTCAAAATTCTCAACTGCTCAAAGGAATGGTCAGCTTTATAGGTTCTCTGATCAGCCAAACTGTTTTCAGCTGTGCTAACATACTTGCACAAGGGTTTTCAAGGGTATTCTAACCATCCCTTAGCCTTCTTACACAGTTAGCAAACACAAAGTACCATAAGAACACTGGAGTGATGGTTGAAGGAAATGGGCCTTGTCACGGATCCCTACTCCATGGTGACACTAATTCGTCACGTGCCTGCTCTCACACGTGACTTGGGGTTGTGCCTGCAAGGGTTAATCTATCTCCCCACTCTCAGTCCAGCATTCAACCTCTGTCCTATGCTGCAAGGGGAGCATAAATCACACACCGACCCAGGCCACAAACCCGCTCATAAGCGCTGCCACCACTCACCGAATACACGGGCGATCAGTCCCAGAAATAATAATACTAATAAAAATATGTCTATCACTCATAAGGCTCACACACCTTAGGCTATGGATTCTTTTAGAACATTCATGGTTCAACTTGTTAAAGTTTTATACTTTAACCCCTTCCCGACCTTTGACACAGCGTATGCGTCATGAAAACCCGTGCCAATCCGACCTGTGACACAGCATATGCGTCATGGCCGGATTGGGCTCCTGCAGGCCGGGTGAAAGGGTTAACTCCAATTTCACCCAGACTGCAGGGACAGGGGGAGTGGTAGTTTAGCCCAGGGGGGGTGGCTTCACCCCCCCCGTGGCTACGATCGCTCTGATTGGCTGTTGAAAGTGAAACTGCCAATCAGAGCGATTTGTAATATTTCACCTAAAAAACTGGTGAAATATTACAATCCAGCCATGGCCGATGCTGCAATATCATCGGCCATGGCTGGAAACACTTACGTGTTATGACCTGGTGGTTAGGACAATAATGGACCTGATGATCAAGAGCACCCGGAAAGATCTGATAGCAACAAAAACACGGGACAAGCTCTGGGAAGTGGAAACTCTGCTGACCGCAATCCCTAATCCTATCACACACACTAGAAATAGCCGTGGATTGCTCCTAACGCTCCCTATGCAACTCGTCACAGCCTCAGAACTAGCTAGCCCTAAGAAACGAAAATAAAGCCTACCTTGCCTCAGAGAAATTCCCCAAAGGAAAAGGCAGCCCCCCACATATAATGACTGTGAGTTAAGATGAAATCACAAACATAGAGATGAAATAGATTTAGCAAAGAGAGGCCCGACATACTGGACAGACAGAGGATAGAAAAGGTCACTTTGCGGTCAGCACAAAAACCTACAAAAAGCCACGCAGAGAGTGCAGGGAAAAAAAACCTTCCGCACCGACTAACGGTGCGGAGGCGCCCCTCTGCGTCCCAGAGCTTCCAGCAAGCAAGGCAATATTCACAATAGCAAGCTGGACAGAAAAAATAGCAAACAGGAAAATAGCAAAGAGGAACTTAGCTTCTGCTGGAGTAAACAGGTAACAGAACGATCCAGGAGCGAACTAGACCAATAGTACAACATTGACAGCTGGCATGGGGCAAAGATCTAAGTGGAGTTAAATAGAGCAGCCCACTAACGACTTAGCCTCGTCACCTGTGGAAGGAAACTCAGAAACACCCACAGCCACCAGAGGAAGTCCAAGGACAGAACCAGCCGAAGTACCATTCACGACCACAGGAGGGAGCCCGACAACAGAATTCACAACACTTATGTGCCCCACCCCACCGATCGCCCCCCAGCCCCCCGATCTGTGGTCCGCTCCCCTCCGTCCTGTGCTCCGCTCCTTCGTCCTCCTGTCCGCTCCCCCCGTGCTCCAATCCCACCCCCCATGCTCCAATCCACCCCCCCGCACACCGATCCACCCGCCCGCACACCGATCCACCCGCCCGCACACCGATCCACCCGCCCGCACACCGATCCACCCCCCATGCTCCAACGCCCCCCGCTTGCCCTGATCTCCCCCCTTATACTTACCGAACCTCCCGGGGTCCGTCCGTCTTCTTTACTGGGCGCCGCCATGTTCCAAAATGGCGGGCGCATGCGCAGTGCGCCCGACGAATCTGCCGGCCGGCAGATTCGTTCCAATGTGAATTTTGATCACTGTGATAAAACCTATCGCAGTGATCAAAATAAAAAAAAACAGTAATTGACCCCCCCCCCCCCCCTTTGTCCCCCATAGGTAGGGACAATAATAAAAAAAATAATTTTTTTTTTCCCCACTAAGGTTGGAGTTAGAACTAGGGTTAGGGTTAGGGGTAGGGTTAGGGGTAGGGTTTCGGTATGTGCACACGTATTCTGGTGCTCTGCGGATTTTTCCGCAGCGGATTTGATAAATCCACAGTGCTAAACCGCTGCGGATTTATGGCAGATTTACCGCGGTTTTTCTGCACATTTCACTGCGGTTTTACAACTGCGATTTTCTATTGGAGCAGTTGTAAAACCGCTGTGGAATCAGCAGAAAGTGACATGCTGCGGAATGTAAACCGCTGCGTTTCCGTGCAGTATTTCCGCAGCATGTGTACAGCGATTTTTGTTTCCCGTAGGTTTACATTGAAATGTAAACCCATGGGAAACTGCTGCGGATCCGCCGCTTTTTCCGCAGTGTGTGCACATACCTTTAGAATCAGGCTATGTGCACACGGTGCGGATTTGGCTGCGGATCCGCAGTGGATTGGCCGCTGCAGATTCGCAGCAGTGTCCCATCAGGTTTACAGTACCATGTAAACATATGGAAAACCAAATCCGCTGTGCCCATGGTGCGGAAAATACCGCGCGGAAACGCTGCGTTGTATTTTCCGCAGCATGTCAATTCTTTGTGCGGATTCCGCAGCGTTTTACACCTGATCCTCAATAGGAATCCGCAGGTGAAATCCGCACAAAAAACACTGGAAATCCGCGGTAAATCCGCAGGTAAAACGTAGTGCCTTTTACCCGCGGATTTTTTAAAAATAGTGCGGAAAAATCTCACACGAATCCGCAACGTGGGCACATAGCCTTAGGAATAGGGTTGGGTTGGAATTAGGGTTGTGGTTAGGGTTAGGGGTGTGTTGGGGTTAGGGTTGTGGTTAGGGTTACGGCTACAGTTGGGATAAGGGTTAGGGGTGTGTTGGGGTGTGTTGGCGTTAGAATTGAGGGGTTTCCTGTTGTGAATTCTGTTGTCGAGCTCCCTCCTGTGGTCATGAATGGTACTTCGGTGAGTTCGGTCCGTGGGCTCCCTCTGGTGGCTGTGAGTGGAGCTGCTGCTTCTGAGGTTCCTTACACAGGTGACGTGCTTTATCCTTTGGTTTGCTTCTCTATTTAACTCCACTCAGATCGTTACTCCATGCCAGCTGTCAATGTTTTAGCATTGGTTCAGTTCGCTCCTGGATCTGTCTGGTGTCCTGTCTTCTCCTGCAGAAGCTAAGTTCCTGATTGTTATTATTGTTCTTGTTTCTTTGTCCAACTGGTTATCTTGTTTTTGTCTTGCTAGCTGGAAGCTCTGGGATGCAGGGTGGCACCCCCGCACCGTGAGTCGGTGCGGAAGACCGTTTTGCACACTCTGCATGGTCTTTTGTAGGTTTTTGTGCTGACCACAAAGATTCCTTTCCTATCCTCTGTCTATTTAGTAAGTCGTGCCTCCCTTTGCTGAAACCTATCTCATTTCTGCGTTTGTGACTTCCATCTTTACTCACAGTCATTACATGTGGGGGGCTGCCTATTCCTTTGGGGAATTTTTCTGAGGCAAGGTAGGCTTTATTTTCTTCTCTAGGGCTAGCTAGCTCTTAGGCTGTGACGAGGCGCCTAGGGAGCGTCAGGAGCTCTCCACGGCTATTTCTAGTGTGTGCGATAGGATTAGGGATTGCGGTCAGCAGAGCTCCCACATCCCAGAGCTCGTCCTGTATGAGTTTAACTATCAGGTCGGGTGCTCCTAACCACCAGGTCATAACAGTTTCCACTGCTTAGGCACATCAGGGGGTCTCCAAACGCAACATGGCGCCACCATTGATTCCAGCCAATCTTTTATTCAAAAAGTCAAATGGTGCTCCCTCCCTTCCGAGCCCCGACGTGTGCCCAAACAGTGGTTTACCCCCACATATGGGGTACCAGCATAGTCAGGACAAACTGTGCAACAATTACTGGGGTCCAATTTCTCCTGTTACCCTTGAGAAAATAAAAAATTGCTTGCTAAAACATCATTTTTGAGGAAAGAAAAATGATTTTTTATTTTAATGGCTCTGCGTTGTAAACATCTGTGAAGCACTTGGGGGTTCAAAGTGCTCACCACATATCTAGATAAGTTCCTTGGGGGGTCTAGTTTCCAAAATGGGGTCAATTGTGGGGGGTTTCTACTGTTTAGGCACACCAGGGGCACAGCAAACGCAACGTGACACCCGCAGACCATTCCATCAAAGTCTGCATTTCAAAAGTCACTACTTCCCTTCTGAGCCCCGACGTGTGCCCAAACAGTGGTTTACCCCCACACATGGGGTATCAGCGTACTCAGGAGAAACTGGACAACAACTTTTGGGGTCCAATTTCTCCTGTAACCCTTGGGAAAATAAAAAATTCTGGGCTAAAAATTATTTTTGAGGAAAGAAAACGTATTTATTATTTTCACGGCTCTGCGTTATAAACTTCTGTGAAGCACTTGGGGGTTGAAAGTGCTCACCACATATCTAGAATAGTTCATTTCGGGGTCTAGTTTCCAAAATGGGGTCACTTGTGGGGGGTTTCTACTGTTTAGCCACATCAGGGGCTCTGCAAACACAACGTGACGCCCGTAGAGCATTCCATCAAAGTCTGCATTTCAAAACTTCACTACTTCACTTCCGAGCCCCGACGTGTGCCCAAACAGTAGTTTACCCCCACATATGGGGTATCACCGTACTCAGGAGAAACTGGACAACAAATATTGGGGTCAAACTTCTCCTGTTACCCTTGGGAAAATAAAAAATTGCGGGCTAAAAAATCATTTTTGAGAAAAGAAATTTTTTTTTTTTTTCATGGCTCTGCGTTATAAACTTCTGTGAAGCACTTGAGGGTTCAAAGTGCTCACCACACTTGAGTTTCCAAAATGGGGTCATTTGTGGGGGATCTCCAATGTTTAGGCACACAGGGGCTCTCCAAACGAGACATGGTGTCCGCTAATGATTGGAGCTAATTTTCCATTTGAAAAGCCAAATGGCGTGCCTTCCCTTACGAGCCCTGCCGTGCGCCCAAACAGTGGTTTACCCCCACATATGGGGTATCTGCGTACTCAAGACAAACTGGACAACAACATTTATGGTCCAATTTTTCCTATTACCGTTGGCAAAATAGGAAATTCCAGGCTAAAAAATCATTTTTGAGGAAAGAAAAATTATTTTTTATTTTCATGGCTCTGCGTTATAAACTTCTGTGAAGCACCTTGGGGTTTAAAGTGCTCAGTATGCATCTAGATAAGTTCCTTGGGGGGTCTAGTTTCCAAAATGGGGTCACTTGTGGGGGAGCTCCAATGCATAGGCACACAGGGGCTCTCCAAACGCGACATGGTGTCCGCTAACAATTGGAGCTAATTTTCCATTCAAAAAGTCAAAAGGCGCGCCTTCCCTTCCGAGCCCTGCCGTGTGCCCAAACAGTGGTTTACCCCCACATATGAGGTATCGGCGTACTCGGGAGAAATTGCCCAACAAAATTTAGGATCCATTTTATCCTATTGCCCATGTGAAAATGAAAAAATTGAGGCGAAAAGAAATTTTTTGTGAAACAAAAAGTACTTTTTCATTTTTACGGATCAATTTGTGAAGCACCTGAGGGTTTAAAGTGCTCACTAGGCATCTAGATAAGTTTCTTGGGGGGTCCAGTTTCCAAAATGGGGTCACTTGTGGGGGAGCTCCAATGTTTAGGCACACAGGGTCTCTCCAAACGCGACATGGTGTCCGCTAACGATGGAGGTACTTTTTCATTCAAAAAGTCAAATGGCGCGCCTTCGCTTCCGAGCCTTACCATGTGCCCAAACAGTGGTTTACCCCCACATGTGAGGTATAGGTGTACTCAGGAGAATTTGCCCAACAAATTTTAGGATCCATTTTATCCTGCTGCCCATGTGAAAATGAAAAAATTGAGGCTAAAAGAATTTTTTTATGAAAAAAAGTACTTTTTCATTTTTACGGATCAATTTGTGAAGCACCTGGGGCTTTAAAGTGCTCACTATGCACCTAGATAAGTTCCTTGGGGCGTCTAGTTTCCAAAATGGGGTCACTTGTGGGGGAGCTCCAATTTTTAGGCACACGGGGGCTCTCCAAATGTGACATGGTGTCCGCTAAAGAGTGCAGCCAATTTTTCATTCAAAAAGTCAAATGGCGCTCCTTCACTTCCAAGCCCTGCCGTGCGCCCAAACAGTGGTTTACCCCCACATATGAAGTATCAGCGTACTCAGGACAAATTGGACAACAACTTTCGTGGTTCAGTTTCTCCTTTTACCATTGGGAAAATAAAAAAATTGTTGCTGAAAGATCATTTTTGTGAGTAAAAAGTTAAATGTTCATTTTTTCCTTCCATGTTGCTTCTGCTGCTGTGAAGCACCTGAAGGGTTAATAAACTTCTTGAATGTGGTTTTGTGCACCTTGAGGGGTGCAGTTTTTAGAATGGTGTCACTTTTGGGTATTTTCAGCCATATAGACCCCTCAATCTGACTTCAAATGTGAGGTGGTCCCTAAAAAAAAATGGTTTTGTAAATTTCGTTGTAAAAATAAGAAATCGCTGGTCAAATTTTAACCCTTATAACTTCCTAGCAAAAAAAAATGTTGTTTCCAAAATTGTTCTGATGTAAAGTATACAAGTGGGAAATGTTATTTATTAACTATTTTGTGTCACATAACTCTCTGGTTTAACAGAATAAAAATTCAAAATGTGAAAATTGCGAAATTATTGAAATTTTCGCAAAATTTCCGTTTTTATCACAAATAAACAGAATTTATTGACCTAAATTTACCACTAACATGAAGCCCAATATGTCACGAAAAAACAATCTCAGAACCGCTAGGATCCGTTGAAGCGTTCCTGAGTTATTACCTCATAAAGGGACACTGGTCAGAATTGCAAAAAACGGCAAGGTCTTTAAGGTCAAAATAGGCTGGGTCATGAAGGGGTTAATAACAAAAGGGTCAGTGCTCACAATAAGAAAAGGTATAAAAATATGATAATAAAAAGACATACAACTTATGCAAAACAGTATCAAAATAAACAGGAGAAAACTTACAGAAAATCATCTAACTGGTAGTTGCTTCTGCTCCCTGAGGGGGGGGGGGGGGGGTGAATGGAGTTGGTGGAACACATCAGCTTCTCAGGCTGCCCTCACATGTGAACACAATTCTCTGTTGGCAGCCTAAATTTATAACTTTGGTCTGAGGTCAGGTTTCTAGACCGGCCCCTCAGGTTAATATCATAATTGCGGGCTGTTTGATTGGCCACGGCCGCACTACTAATGAATATATTATTTTCTCTTTTGAGACACTTGTGAAAAGGTTCTCAGGAATAGATCACCTCAGGCCGCAATTAGCATCTCCCCTCCAAGACCAAGAAGTGCCAAATGTTACCTTCTTCTTGGCTCTATCTAGACGTCCTGGTGAGATATGGAGACAGAATTTCTACTAGTCCCGAGGAAGTACCTATTAACACCTAGGTGCGACTTGCCTTCAGGACAGATGTTACATTATCACTAGTCACACATATAACCCTAGACATATGTCACTACACACATAGATATATACATACATATTTGTTATGAACTGGTGGTTTAGGAGCAACATGGGATGAGCTCTGAAGGAGGTGGTACCTGTACTGACCGCAGTTCCTAAGCTTAACACAATACTAGAAGTAGCCGTGGAATGTTCCTGTCACTCCCTAGACATCTCGTCACAGCCGGAGAACTAACTACCCCTAAAGATAGAAATAGGAAAGCTATCTTGCCTCAGAGAAAATCCCCAAAGGATAGACAGCCCCCCACAAATAATGACTGTGAGTGGAGAGGGAAATGACATACGTAGAATGAAACCAAGATGTAGCAAAGGAGGCCAGTCTAGCTAGATAGATAGAACAGGACAGAATACTGTGCGGTCAGTATTAAAAAAAACTAGAAAAATCCACCACAGAGTTTACAAAAATCTCCACACCTGACTAAAGGTGTGGAGGGTAAATCTGCTTCCCAGAGCTTCCAGCTTAACTGAATAAATCCATACTGACAAGCTGGACAAAAAACATAGACTGTACAGAACAATTAAGTCCACAGCATGTGGACAGAAAAGAGCAAAGCAAGGACTTATCTTTGCTGAACTGGTCAGGATATCAGGGAAATCCAAGCAGAGATGTGAATCCAACCAGGAACCATTGACAAGTGGCATAAGCTGAAGGAAAGAGCCAGGCTAAATAGCTGAGCAGAATAGACAATCAGTGGAAGCAGCTGCTGACTGCTAAATCCAAGGAGCAGCCATTCCACTTAAAACCACCGGAGGAAGCCCAAGAGCAGAACTCACAAAAGTGCCACTTAGAACCACCGGAGGGAGACCAAGAGCGGAATTCACAACACATATTTCACCACAGGCCTCTATACACCTATGAAGATATTGCATTACAAACCAGACGTTTGCAGCTAGAATAGTCATTTACCACATTAACAATATATAGAGTGTATTTCTGAATCATTTAATGTTAGCTTCATTGGAAAAAACTCTGCTTTTCTTTAAAAACTAAGGAAATTTCTAAGTAACCCTAAACTTTTGAAGGCAGTGTACATACGAAGTCCAAAATTGTTGGACTGTATATACCACTGGATGCTTGCAACTTTTCCAAAGTTTTCGATAATTCCATGATTTTACCATTACGTGCACCTAGTGTCATTGAGTCCTAAAAGTCTATTGCCATGAGCAGAAAGATAAGAAAAAGCAGCAACAGGAGGAGTGTGCCAAGAGGAGTAATGTACAAAAAGCAGCAGAAGCTGCAATCACATAGAAACGATAGCAACCATCTTTGCTTTTATCTGCATGTGAACGAGGGTAAAGAGATGGTCGGCATATAGCAAAACCACAATATAGAAACAGAAAATTCTAAGTGTCCTGAGCCAGATATATGGTAGATGTCATTTTAGAATGAGTTCCACATTACTGTACTTCCTCAGCAGTTCATATAAAGTGATATAAATTATGTGAGATAAGACGTCTCTTTTTGTTTCAACTCACAGAATAATAAATTTCAGAAATTGGACAAGATTCACAAAATTTCAATTTACAGCTGTGAAAAATGTGCAACTCATTCTTGTATATTGCTCGTGTGAAGAAGTCAGCAGCCGCTATTGATATTGATCTGTAAGGATGCTTTCACCTGGATATAATGCTGTGTGATTTTTGTTTCTTTTTTAATGTTTGATCTCCCAAAAAGAGAGTTACCGTATATTATTTTTGACTCCCTCCTTGGAGACCTATTAGGTTCATGACATTCCTTGTGAGATGAGAATACCATTGAATTAACACAGATAGTTTATGACACTGCACTCTATTAATGGGCATGGTTTCAGAAGATTTTGTGATCTTCCATTGCTAGAAGCTCATATCCAGAACAGACCATCTATAAATCGCCAGGCCACATAACCCAATAGAAATATATTCCCTTAAAAGGATTATATAGAAAGAATGATCTTTAGACGTGTTGAGCATATATATCTTACTAATGTGTGCAGAGTGGCACTATATCGGAAGTCTGGGACACCTTTGTAAATAAAAGAATATTAGAATTGGTATTTAGTAATATTTTTAGCATATCTATTTTTTTCTATTTAGTGAGCAAGACCTTTAAAGGGAATCTGTTAGCAGGTTTTTCCTAAGTAATCTTAAGTAATCTTAAGACTCCATGAGTTAGGGGGTTAAAATACAGATTTCAGCGATGCCTCGCTAATCAAGCTCAGTGGTTTGGTTGGTTTGCAATCATTGTTTTAGCACCTGTAGCTTATTATTATTACTGGGACAGAGCAGTGTGTGCCTCCTGGTCTGACATGCCTCCTCCTGTGATAGGCAGCTTACTGTCTATGCACATTGTATATACAGAGCCTGGTGTGGGCGGGGATAGCTGTGATGTGGGTGGGGTTAGCTTCCTCAGCTCTGCTTCATTCTAAATCTAAAAGCTCTGATTGTGTCAAAAAGGATGCACCCAGTAAACTAAATGAAACATCATTGGATGCAGCTTCTTTTTGCCTACATCGTGCTGCTCCCAGATGGGGTAGCAAAAAACTGCTGACATATTCAGATGAACATTGACAATTGTTTCATTGGCTACATCAAGGAAGAATGAGCTGTAACATCCAATCCATACCATGGAAAAGAAAGGTGCCATTTCTAAAAGACACCAGCCATGTTTTTCTAATACTTCTCTCAATAAAGACCACCCACTGGACATTAAAGATGCTGCTCTACTGAACTGGACCCCATTTGTACGGCACAGTCTCAATGAAATAACTCGGAAAATAATTGGCTGGAAGAATCTTCCAATTGATTACTGTGGGTTGCAGAAACTAGACTCAATGTGGTCGGCTCATTGCGATGAAGGATGTCTTTATAAAAGTTTTTCAAAGGGGTTGTTCGATACTTATTATTGATGTCTTATTCTTAAGACAGGTCATCAATATCAGATTGGTGAGCTGTTCTCTGTACTGGTGGCAGGCGGATGTTCTCAGTTGCAGTGTGGAACTACACAGCTCCGTCAACTATATAGTTGTTGCGGTCAGGCAGGTACTGCACATCACGCCTATTCAGCTGCTTAGGAATGGATCTGTAGTACCACACTTTCCACTATACAGTTGAGGGAGCTGTACAGTTCCGCTCCGCAACTGATCACTTTCAGCCGGCACAGAGATCGGCTGATTGACAGGGGGTGCGGAGTGTCAACCCTCACAGATCTGATATTGATTATCTAACCTAAGGATAGACCATCAATGTAAAGTACCAGGAAACCCCTTTAAATACAACATTGTTTATAGAATGAATAATGCAAACATACAGTATGAAAAATACAGGACAAAAAAAAAAATACTATGCAAAACACTTAACTTTAGAAAAAGGTCACAGTTTATTTTTTGTATATTTTGTGTCAAAATAAATGTTAATAAAAACCCTTAGGGATTAGAATGAAGCCATGCGATCCCCTCGCCGGTCCATTGGGGCACAGGGAGTGGACTTATATCTCACTTGCTTAATTCCCTAAAGTTGAGGTTAAAAGGGAGCAATGCTTTAATCTCAAGGAAGCGAGCGGTAAATGATACTTAACTCACTGTCTCATAGGGAAACTCCGAGAAGAACTTGAAACCAGCACACAGATTCCAAAAGACCTTCAGGATGTTTCTTAAGACATCTCAGGTTGCAAGTGTTGCCTTAAATATCTAATAATGCACAGAGAAAAGTTTACGTAGGGGCCTCCAAGTGCATGTTAATGCCGCAGATGGAAAACTTCTCCACCTGGTCAGTCACATGCGCATACATGAAAGAAATTGAACTAAAAAACAGACATACCAGTTATCGAGGTTACGATAAGATTCTGCTTATAAGCAATAGCCATGACAGATTTTAAAAAGTATTAAAGCTCTGCTGTTTTCCCTCTGTGCTTGTATCATCGTCCAGGGCGTACATAATCAATACACTCATTCCATCACTCCAAAAAAATTCATAGGATGCTAAGCAAAGGCATAAAGCTGCACAAAGAAACACATATACAACCGACCTTGAGATAGATTTACCAAGCTAAATGCACCAACATTCGGGAGTCATTTGTACAAAAAAAATTAGTTTGTGGGACCCTTGGGCGACAGAGTCCCAGTGGGACCCTTTTTTGCTTTCAATTTTTCCTTCTCACCTTTCAAGAGTTATAACTTCGATTGATAGAGTTGTATCTTGCTTTTTGCAGTACAAACTGCAGTTCTTGTCATTACCATTTTTGGCACCTTATACAGTAACTTTCTGATATACTTTTATTCCTTTATTTTTTATGGGCAAAGTGACTATAAAAACAGTGTTTCTGCCATTTATTTTTGTTTGTTTTGTTGCTCACAGTTTGGGATGAATCTAAATATTGTGATATTTTATTAGTTCGGACAGTTACGTTCACAACAATTTGAAATACTATGTTCACTTGTTATTTGTATTTACATTCCAATGAAAAACTGGTGATTTTAACTTTTATACTTTTATATTTTTTTTTATTAATTTTACTTTTTTTAAACTTTTTTTTGTATTCCTGTAGTTCCTTTAGAAGACTTGAACCTGCAACCGCTTGCACAATACAATGCGGTACTGTTATATTGAAGTGTATTTTCAAAGTTATCGATCTCTTATGAAGCCCAGCCACATAGATCAGTAAACTTGACAGATACTGGGGCCTACAAAACTCGGCTGGCTAACTTGAAAACACATTGCTTATAGGCATTGAAAGAAACACCACCCACCACTTCCAACCTCTTAAACTACACTGTGACACCTAATGGGATAAACTGCTAGACATCTTTCCCATTGCGTGGGCTCAGTTCCTATACCCACACCATAGATGTTGTACATGTATGGTGAATATCGCCTATGGAAATCTGGGCCGAGTGAGATCCCAACATGTGGTGGGCCCTGATGATACTTGAATAGTTTTGCCAGGTGGTGATGCCGACCCTGCCTACATGCTGTGCCTCAAATCTAACCTGCTTTAGAAACTTTCAATATCTTCACTAAAGAGGCATTTCTTCACTGAAAAGTGGGCATTGTTTGAAATGGGACACTGTGCATCAAAATACTGGAGCACAAATTCTGGAGCAAAATAATCCAACCGATAGTTGTTTCTAATATTCTTCTACACAACCTAATAAAGGGATTTTCTATGCCCGTTGAGCATATAAAGAGAAATAATAGAAGTCACCAAGACAATCTGCCCCTATTGGGGCTCATAATCTAAATTTCCTATCAGTATACATTTGGAGTGTGTGTGTTGAAACCAGAGAATCCAGAGGAAACCCACGGGAGAACATACACAAAGTCCTTGTAGATGTGGCAGAATTTGAACCCAGGAACCCAGCCCTACAAAGCAACAGTGATAACCACTGAGCCACCAAACAGTGCTAACCACTGAGCCACCGCGGTGCACTAATCATTGTGTGGCTACTGTAGCGAGTGAGAATCGCCTATGTGTCACTGGATCAGAATGTCTTATGTTTGTATAAATATTCGTTAGACATTTCAGATAAAAATCTGTTCCTAAGCGTATTATAAGAGCACTGTTTAGTTGCAGACAAATATTTCAGTTTCATCACTTAGTCTGAACTTTAACACATTAAAGCTGGTTCATTACGATACAGACTAATCAAAAATATGTTATTTCACATTTCAACTCTGTGTGTGCGGCGTATGTGCTAGGACAGCTCCCAAAAGATGCCGAAACAGCGCTCGTTTGGTATCCACGGGAGAGAAGTTTCTTTTTACACTTTTCTTATTATAAACAGGGTAGGAAAACTTTTTCCCCTTCTTAAACGGAGGTGTCCTGCAAAAAAAGTGCAGCCTTGTAGGCTCTTCAGAACCTCAAAAATAGATTTATTAAAGTCAAGAAATATAAAAGGGAAAGTCCACATGGGATGGATTTTACCTGTGGATCTGTAAATCTGGATAGAAATTCAGCAGCAGGCAAGGAAATGAGATTTTCCAAATCTCCTCCACGTGCCGCAAATGTATAAACTTCACAGCATGTTCATTTCAGCTGCGGAATGAGTATGGCTTTGTCAAGGATTTTCCCGCCTGAGTTCATTGGGGATGTAAGAATCTGTCATCAAAATTCGCTAGAAATCTAGTGTTGTGGTTCTTATTTCAGATTTCAAGTGGATCCAACATAAAATCTACAGGAGCGAGGAATCTTATAAAACTTGATAAGTTGAATTTTTATTTTACTAATATGCTGAAGTGTCCATACCGATCTCTATGGTTAGCGCTTTTTGCCATTTCACCTTACACCCAGGGTTATCAATGGGAAAGGCTAGAGCAAAAATCCGACAGGTGAGTGATATGGGATTGGGAAGGCGAGTAACTGGTCTTCATTCTATTTTAGACCACTGGGTTTTAATCCGCAACAAGAAAATATGCACAATATGGAGAGTATTTGTCTTGTGGATTTCCCTGTGTATTCTAGGCTAATTTGCAGCAGAGGTCTCAGCAAAAAATGGGACCTGCATGCACCTGATAATAAACGGAAACTGTCAGCAGGACTTCACCCCCCGCAAACTATGCATATGTGCATGTAGCTCTTTTAAAAACAACTCCAGCAATACCTGTACATGGCCAGTCCGTTCCTCCATAAGTTATAAACCATAATTCAAATTGATGTGCATATGAGGCTTAAGAGAAATTTGTAGATCTGAAGCATCTGTCACTCCAACTCTATTCCCCGCCCAGCTCCACCGCCTCCTGCTTGGCTGATAGTCTCTATGTTGTTTGACTTCAGGCAAAGAATCCATCAGTCAAGCAGGAGGCGGTGGCACTGAACTGGAAATAGAGCTGGAGTGACAGTGCCTTCACATCTACACATAGCTTATAAGACTTACTTTCAAATCAATTCAAACACTGATTTCTTAGTATCTACAAATTTGAGAAAGAACTGGTAGCTTCATAAAACTGTATGGGTTTATTGAAAATCCATAAAAAAAAAATCATCATTAAACAGGAGAGGAAAGTGGACATTGATGTTACTATGGCAAAGTGACTTTCACATGTGATGTATGTATTTCATTAATTAAATTAATGATGTATTAGAGGTGAGTGTTCACGTAGTTTTAAAGGAAATCTGTCACACTTTTTAAGTTTTGATGTTAATAATTTCAGCATACAGGTGAAATTAGTCATATCTGTATGCCTCTTCGAGATGCTCTGCCCAGAAGAGAAGACTGCCTCCGGTCTTCATTATATAGTTTTTCTCCTTCCCTTCTCTTCAGATGTTTGTTTCAGAAAATCCGGCGCCTGCGCAATTCTGTTGACTGTTGTTCCTCTACACTGTTGGGAATTCATCTACTATGCGCCGGAGAACTGGCACTAGAAGTCATATCAAAATTGAAGACAGTGCCCACAGAAGGGCTGAACAAAACAGAGGATCGATGGCAGGCAGAATGAGCAAGCGTGAGATATCCGGCCATGCACATGATATGAAATGAACATATGAAGAGAAGGGAAGGAGCAAATCTGTATAATGAAGACCCGAGGCAGCCTTCTTTTACGGGCAGCCTACGCCCCATAGCCTTGAAGATCGAAGCTATAAAAGATGATTTTTACTTAACAAGGCCACGTTCAGGAGGCATAATGGTAAAGGACCAACTTCATCTGTAGACAACCTGTATGCCCATATCATTAAGTCCAAAACCTCAAACAGGCGACAAATTCCCTTTAAAGGGAATCTGTCACCCTCAAAATCAAAGGTGAGCTAAGCCCACCAGCATCAGGGATTGATCTACAGCATTCTATAATGCTGTAGATAAGCCCCCGATGTATTCTGAAAGATGAGAAAAAAAGGTTAGATTATGCTCACCTGGACGGGAGGTCCGATACAATGGGCGTCGCGGTCCAGTCCGGGGCCTCCCATCTTCTAACAATGCCGACATCTTCTTGTCTTCACTCTGCAGCTCCGGCGCAGGCGTACTGATTTGCCCTGTTGAGGGCAGAGCAAAGTACTACAGTGCGCAGGCGCTGGGCCTCTCTGACCTTTCCCGGCGCCTGTGCACTGCAGTACTTTGCTCTGCCCTCAACAGGGCAGACAAAGTACGCCTGCGCTGGAGCGTGAAGACAAGAAGAGGAAGTCATCGTAAGAAGATGGGAGGCCCCGGACCGGACTGCGACACCCATCGGACCAGACCGCCCCTGGGTGAGTATAATCTAACCTCTTTTTCTCATCTTTCAGGATACATCGGGGGATTATCTACAGCTTTACAGTATGCTGTACATAAGCCCCTGATGCTGGTGGGCTTAGCTCACTTTTGATTTTGGGGACATTTAGACGAAACGTTACGATTAATGTTGTTGAGTCGAAATGCGTCAAAGTCCATTTTCCTCTGCAATGATGATTTTTGTAATGAATTTTCAATAAAGCCATACAGTTTTATGAAACTACCAGTACTTGCTAACATTTGGAGATATTTACCTGCCTTGACTGACGGGTTTACTGGATTTTGGCACTTTTATATCTACGTCATTGGAGATACTGCTGTCGTGAGTGAAGAACCCCCTTTTTTTTAACTGATTTCTCAGTAACGGAGGGATGGACTGGCCATGTAAAGGTATTGCTGGACTTGTCTCTGAAAAAGCTACATGCAGTAAGTATAGTTTGGGATGGGGGAGGAATAATTTAAACAGATCCTCTTTAAAAGTGCTGTGGTGTCACTATGAGGAAAATTAAACATTTTACAGTACCAATTGAAATGTACAGACTGTCTGCATACGTTATGGCACGTTCTCCAGAATCCAAGGTGTTGTCTGTAGCCAATGTCCTGGCGCATAGATAAAGGGACTAGAAAAGGGACTAGCACTTTATGGTATTTTATCTATAATGAATGTCAATGGTAAAGATGTGCAGACATACAGGCATGCAGTTACGTACATGGGAATCAATTTTAACAGTATATATTTTAAAGGTTATTAGTTGTTTTTCTATTTTTTCTTTAATGTAGCTTTCAAATATTTTGCCACAACGGACAACAGAAGAGTATCTTCATGGACGAAAGTGAAAAGAACTGATTAATTTTGTTAAGGCCACCATTTCCACGTAATAGTTCATAGATTAGTGGATCTCCAATATCCATGCATTAACTACATAAATGCAAGACAAGCATGAAAAAAAAAGCATAGAACAATGACAACAGATAGAATTAAGCGGCAAAATGTGTTGCAGCAGGAGAAGCTATAAAGTATTATTATTTCATAGTCTGCTACAAAGCGGAGAAGGCTTAATGAAATCTCATTCAGATTTACAATCTGAAAAAGCAACAGCACAGACAGAGGTGGTTAAGTCTGATCTGCCCCCTGACCTTCCAAACCTTTGATCCTATCACAGCAGGTGGGCTTCTGCTCTCCCCCTCTGTGAATCCTTCACTCTTCCGCCACCCTCCCACCAGCCTTCTTCAGTAGTATCCTGGATCAGAGACAGGTGACTGGGAGATCCTTATCGCAATCAGCTGCCACAAACTGAGTGACACAAAACAACCCGAAACTAGATTTCCTCCATGAACATGTGAAAAAAAACCAGCTTCAATGGAAATAACATCTTATCGGATAAATATAAATTATACAGGTTTTCCATAATTCTTAAACAGGTCCATCTACAACACCTTCATCAGTTTTTCATTGGCTGGTCAAGTCACAGGTCAAACCAAGTAGCACAAGGTGAATGCCTCCATATTTACTGTGCAAATTGCCTCTTCTGAGAAAAAGAGGACAAACTCTATAGCGCCACCTATTGGAAGTAGCGATCCTACAAGTCACAAGAGGCAATTTGCATATTTAATTTCCCAGAGGAGCGTTGCATGGCGAATAAGCCTCCTTACCTTGACAAGCCAGAGATGGTATGTCACTCTCCACAAGGAGAAACGATACCCCTTAGTCCCCAGTCCAGAGCCTCTCACCTAGCCAAATCAGTTCTCATGCTTCGCACTGATGAGGGCCAACAGCCCGAAACACCGTGTCTGCGAATTGAGATACTGATTTGGCTTTTAATCCTAAGTCATATTACATGACTCGTTAATGAGTTGATTGTGACTTGTAGGATCGCTACTTCCAATAGGTGGCGCTATAGAGTTTAAGTCCTCTTTTTCTCAGTAGAGGCAATTTGCATATTTAATTTCCCAGAGGAGCGTTGCATGGCAAATAAGCCTCCTTACCTTGACAAGCCAGAGATGGTATGTCACTCTCCACAAGGAGAAACGATACCCCTTAGACCCCAGTCCAGAGCCTCTCACCTAGCCAAATCAGTTCTCATGCTTCGCACTGACGATGGCCAACAGCCCGAAACACCGTGTCTGCGAATTGAGATACTGATTTGGCTTTAATCCTAAGTCATATTACACGACTCGTTAAAGAGTTGATTGTGACTTGTAGGATCGCTACTTCCAATAGGTGGCACTATAGAGTTTAAGTCCTCTTTTTCACAGAAGAGGCAATTTGCATATTTAATTTCCCAGAGGAGCGTTGCATGGCGAATAAGCCTCCTTACCTTGACAAGCCAGAGATGGTATGTCACTCTCCACAAGGAGAAACGATACTCCATATTTACTGATCTTGCAATATCTTCAGTAAGTTTCGCCCACCAAATCCATCATGCCCATTTTAAAGGTTGGTAATGGAGAAATAACAATGGTGTGCGGATGTTTTCTATGGCTTGGTTAATAATAATCATGGTAATTCCATGGACTTAACAATAGAAATCTGTATTATTAAAGCAATATGCCAACAGATGGCAAAGGGCAAATCCTGACTAGCATGACCATGCCTTTGTGCACTCAACGAGGTTTGTTAAAATGCTTTGGCCTAGGCCGATAATACTGAGGAGACCCTTGTATATCTTCAATCAACAAGCAAAAAAAGGATCAAGCATCTAAAGTGAGGTAGGTGATATAGGCTCACCTACCGAGGTAAGCCATCTCAGCCATAGGGTGAGCAGAACGGAACAAAGAAAATGATGCAGTGGCAATGGACTTGTAGGACAGCAAGTAGACCAGTAAGGACAGCAGACTGAAAGCAGAGTACACAGAAGCCACATTTTGCCTAAAAATTGTCTAGAGAGTCATAGTAGGGATACGGTTTTAGTTTTTATTTTTTTTTATTTTTTTACAGAGTTCATAAGATTTTAACAGAGAAAACAATCATGGT
Source organism: Ranitomeya imitator (assembly GCF_032444005.1). Classification (NCBI taxonomy): domain Eukaryota; kingdom Metazoa; phylum Chordata; class Amphibia; order Anura; family Dendrobatidae; genus Ranitomeya; species Ranitomeya imitator. The sequence continues at coordinate 196,906,798 of NC_091283.1, forward strand.
GTTTTCCATCAGACTATGTATGCACAGTGGAATTCTGTCTTGAAAGCATTGCATTAAGGACGAAACATATCTGAACACAAAGACCTATGGAGTTAGTAGAGCACGTAAGGCAGGAAATGGAGGCAGCACCGCTCTACAACAACCACTAAACAGGCTCGATGTCAGTGAGAACAGGTCACAGCTTTCTCAAAGGGAATCTATCAGCAATCTGAGACTGCAAGAGGTAGGGGGTTAAAACACAGAAATTTCAGTGATGCCTCTCTCATCAGGCTCTGTGGTTTTGCTTGCTTGCAATTATTATTTTAGAAACAGGAGTTTATCATTGCTGGGACACATAAGTGGATGCACGCTAGTCTAACACACCCCTCCCTGTGATATTATTAATTATTATCGCGCCATTTATTCCATAGCGCTTTACATGTGAGAAGGGGTATGCATAATTAAAAACAAGTACAATAATCTTAATCAATACAAGTCACGACTGGTACAGGAGGAGAGAAGACCCTGCCCGCGAGGGCTCACAATCACATCACTGTCTATTGACTTTTTACATGGAGATCCTTAGCTGAGATGTGGGTGGGGTTAGCTTCCTCAGCTCTGCTTCATTCTAAATCTAAAAGTTCTGATTGTGTGAGAATGGTGGTAACCAGTGATCTAGGTGATCCATTGTAGGATTCGGCTTCTCTTTGCCTACTTTATGCTGCTCTCAGATGAGGTAGAAAAAAACTGTTGAGAGATTTCTTTTAACTAAATTTCAATATTACATAACAGTGAAAATATTTCTTAGCAATATTTTGTGCAAGTTGCGGGACAATGTTATCTGTGCACTAGGTGGCCTTAGTCCTAGACACATTCTTTAGAATCTCGGGTTTGTAAAACATTACACCATTTTGATCTGTTTATAGACTGATTGCTGGAAATTTGCAGGCGTCATTCTGAGTTTTATAAGTGCACTATGGTAAAAATGCATTAAGATTCACAACCACAAAACATATCAGATTAACTCACAGTCTTGTTGAATGCCATGCAAAGAGATTGCATGGACTGTCCTTCATACATTGGTTCATTAAATAATTGGTCTATGTGAGCAGAGCGATGGCTCAATGGTTAGAGCTCAGCGGTTAAGAGTGCTCAGTGGTTTGCGCTCAGTGGTTAGAGTGCTCAGTGGTTAGCATGCTCAGTGGTTAGAGTGCTCAGTGGTAAGCACTCAGTGGTTTGCGCTCAGTGGTTAGAGCTCTGTGGCAAGAGCTTAGTGGTTAGAGTTCAGTGGGTCCTAATGCTAAAAAGGACATCATCTGCAAGGAGTTTGTATGTTCTCCTCGTGTTTGCGTGCGTTTCCTCCCACAGTCCATAGACATACTGATAGGGAATTTAGATTGTGAGCTCCAATGAGGACAGAGATGATGATGTCAGTCAAGCACTGGGGAATATGATGGTGCTGTATAATGAAGTAAAATAAATAAATCTCTTTCTCTACACAACTTATTAACTTAAAAATCTAAATACATGCAGCTACAATATTATCTATTGCTGCATATTAATAATCAATTGAAAACCCTAACAAGATGCTTACATTCCTAAGAGCTCATTAGAGGTAATATTAAAAATAAGCCTAGCATCTGAACTACGGGTACAAACAATACATATAGTGTGGGGGGGTTATTATATTTCTGCTGATCACTGTCATTTACCTGGTGTATCATAAACCCTGATTAGTGGCATCCTTAGCATGTTCCATTATCTCTCCTAATGGCCCGATGCTGCTCTGCTTTATTTTTTTTTTAAGTTGCTTTATGGATTGTTAAATACAAATCATTTATATGAAGACAAACGGCTCTGATGATGAGAGAATTGAAAAAGAAAAGCAGGGCACGCTTCTGTCCGTGGAATTTAATGGGATGCCGCAAGTATCTCAGGAGACCCTTCATGACCTGTAACTGATAGCACAACTCTTATCTGCTGTGACAGTTCATGAAAACCTGGCCATATTAATTATGTATTGTAGGTAGCAAATTTGTCAATCTATGGAAAGCGGACAAGAAATTAAGCAAGATAAAAGAGAAGAAAATGGATCTGTCTACATGTTTGTAAGAGAAAATGACATTTATTTTTCTAGAAGCTGGAAAAAAAATGTCCCAGTAAAAAAATACATATCTACCTACCTATCTATCTATCTATGTGTGTGTATAGAATTAACTGTGTCCTGTCTGGAGTCTGATTTAGATGTGGAGTACAAGTACAACTACGATGCTGGCAGCAATCATTTCTCCTAAGGCAGGGGTGGGGAACCTCAAACCTCAGGGCCATTTACGGCCCTCGATGACCTTTTATCAGGCCCCTGAGCAGATTCTCAGGGATCACATTCTTGGGCAGGGAGGTGTATTTTGATTACAACCAGCTCATTAATTTTTTTGCTCTGTTAGTACACACATGAAGTGTTCACTACTGAACACTGAAGGGCATGCAATGGAAGATTACGCCCTGAAACCAGTGCCAGAGTCAGGATGGACTTTGTGGGCGGAGTTTGTACGGCCCCCGAAGGATGGTATAAATATTCAAATGGCCCTTGGCAGAAAAGATTCCCCACCCCTGCTCTAAGGTAACAATTGTGAAAATGCAAACAAAAAGAATAGTATAGGAGAATAGTAAATGCAAAAAAAAGTAAAAGTCATAAGAAAAAAAAATACACACATACGCACACACGTATACAAAGATACACATATATATGTGTAGATATATATGTATATATATATATATATATATATATATATATCTACTATATAATTGTCTAAGGGTCACTTCCGTCTTCCTGTCTGTCTGTCGCGGATATTCATTGGTCGCGGCCTCTGTCTGTCATGGAAATGCTAGTCGCTGATTGGTCATGGCAAAACGCCCACGACCATTGCCACAACCAATCAGCGACAGGCACAGTCCGGTGGCAAAATGGCCGCTCCTTCCTCCCCACAGTCAGTGCCCACTCCATACTCCCCTCCAGTCAGCCCTCACACAGGGTTAATGACAGCGTTATCGGACCGTGTTATGTTGTGTGACCAACTTTTTACTATTGATGCTGTGTATGCAGCATCAATAGTAAAAATATCTAATGTTACAAATAATAATAATAATAAAAAATGGTTATTCTCATCCTCTGAGGTCGCGTGCTGTCCTCGGCAGTGCAAGCGGCAGGTTCCGGTGCCAAAGATGCTATGCGAGAAGGACCTTCCATGACGTCACGGTCATGTGACCGCAACAACATCATAGGTCCTGCGCTCATGCCAACCCTGGGACCGGAAGCTGCCACGTACACCGCACACAAGCGCCAGAACTTCAAGGGACCTTCGGAAGGTGAGTATATGTTTATTTTAAGTCTTTTTTTAACCACGCATACAGTGCCCACATTGCTATATACTAAGTGGGCTGTGTTACATACTGTGTGGGCTCTGTTATATACATCTTTGTGCTATAGACTATGTAGCTGGGCAATATACAACGTGACTATCCAATATACTACGTGTTCTGCTACATACTACGTGGCTCTGCTATATACTACGTGGCTGACCAATATACTACGTACCTGTGCAATACACTACGTAGCTGTGCAATACACTACGTGGCTATGTTATATACTACGTAGCTCTGCTATATACTACGTATGCTGTGTTACATACTACGTAGCTCTGCTATATACTACGTATGCTGTGTTACATACTACGTAGCTCCGCTATAAACTACATATGCTGTGTTACATACTACGTAGGTCTGTTCTATACTAAGTCGGTTGTGTTATATACTACGTCACTGTGCAATATAGTACGTAGCCTGTGCTATACACTACCTACATATTCTAGAGTACCCGATACGTTAGAACCAGGCCACCATCTAGTACATGTAAATATATATATAAAGAACAATTTACATTTTACTCAAAAATATACCTATAAAGAGAAGAATCAGACAAACTGAAAATTTTGCAGTGGTCTCTTAATTTTTGCCAGAGCTTTATGTGTGTGTGTATATATATATACAGTGGGGCAAAAAAGTATTTAGTCAGTCAGCAATAGTGCAAGTTCCACCACTTAAAAAGATGAGAGGCGTCTGTAATTTACATCATAGGTAGACCTCAACTATGGGAGACAAACTGAGAAAAAAAAATCCAGAAAATCATTGTCTGTTTTTTTTTATCATTTTATTTGCATATTATGGTGGAAAATAAGCATTTGGTCAGAAACAAACAATCAAGATTTCTGGCTCTCACAGACCTGTAACTTCTTCTTTAAGAGTCTCCTCTTTCCTCCACTCATTACCTGTAGTAATGGCACCTGTTTAAACTTGTTATCAGTATAAAAAGACACCTGTGCACACCCTCAAACAGTCTGACTCCAAACTCCACTATGGTGAAGACCAAAGAGCTGTCAAAGGACACCAGAAACAAAATTGTAGCCCTGCACCAGGCTGGGAAGACTGAATCTGCAATAGCCAACCAGCTTGGAGTGAAGAAATCAACAGTGGGAGCAATAATTAGAAAATGGAAGACATACAAGACCATTGATAATCTCCCTCGATCTGGGGCTCCACGCAAAATCCCACCCCGTGGGGTCAGAATGATCACAAGAACGGTGAGCAAAAATCCCAGAACCACGCGGGGGGACCTAGTGAATGAACTGCAGAGAGCTGGGACCAATGTAACAAGGCCTACCATAAGTAACACACTACGCCACCATGGACTCAGATCCTGCAGTGCCAGACGTGTCCCACTGCTTAAGCCAGTACATGTCCGGGCCCGTCTGAAGTTTGCTAGAGAGCATTTGGATGATCCAGAGGAGTTTTGGGAGAATGTCCTATGGTCTGATGAAACCAAACTGGAACTGTTTGGTAGAAACACAACTTGTCGTGTTTGGAGGAAAAAGAATACTGAGTTGCATCCATTAAACACCATACCTACTGTAAAGCATGGTGGTGGAAACATCATGCTTTGGGGCTGTTTCTCTGCAAAGGGGCCAGGACGACTGATCCGGGTACATGAAAGAATGAATGGGGCCATGTATCGTAAGATTTTGAGTGCAAACCTCCTTCCATCAGCAAGGGCATTGAAGATGAAACGTGGCTGGGTCTTTCAACATGACAATGATCCAAAGCACACCGCCAGGGCAACGAAGGAGTGGCTTTGTAAGAAGCATTTCAAGGTCCTGGAGTGGCCTAGCCAGTCTCCAGATCTCAACCCTATAGAAAACCTTTGGAGGGAGTTGAATGTCCGTGTTGCCAAGTGAAAAGCCAAAAACATCACTGCTCTAGAGGAGATCTGCATGGAGGAATGGGCCAACATACCAACAACAGTGTGTGGCAACCTTGTGAAGACTTACAGAAAACGTTTGACCTCTGTCATTGCCAACAAAGGATATATTACAAAGTATTGAGATGAAATTTTGTTTCTGACCAAATACTTATTTTCCACCATAATATGCAAATAAAATGATAAAAAAACAGACAATGTGATTTTCTGGATTTTTTTTTCTCAGTTTGTCTCCCATAGTTGAGGTCTACCTTTGATGTAAATTACAGACGCCTCTCATCTTTTTAAGTGGTGGAACTTGCACTATTGCTGACTGGCTAAATACTTTTTTGCCCCACTGTATATATATATATTACATATATATGTATCGTATCGTATATTTTTGAGTAAAATGTAAATTGTTCTTTTATTCTATAAACTACTGACAACATGTCTCCGAAGTTCCAAGCAATAAATTTTGTATTTATTTTCTGAAAATGAGAAATGGTCAAAATAACAAAAAAATGCATTGCTTGCAGACCTCAAATAATGCAAAAAAAACCAAGTTCATAATCATTCAGAAACAACAATACTAATGTTTTAACTCAGGAAGAGTTCAAAAATCAATATTTTGTGGAATAACTATGATTTTTAATCCCAGCTTTCATGCGACTTGGTATGCTTTCCCCCAGTCTTCCACACTGCTTTTGGGTGACCTTATGCCACTCCAGGTACAAAAATGTAAGCAGTTCTTTGTTTGATGGCTTGTGACTATCCATTTCCTCTTGATTACATTCTAGAGGTTTTCAATGGGGTTCAGATCTGGAGATTGGGCTTGGCATGACAGGGATTTGATGTGGTGGTCCTTCATCCACACCTTGATTGACCTACAGTTGTGGCCAAAAGTATTGACACCCCTGCAATTCTGTCAGATAATACTCATTTTCTTCCTGAAAATGATTGCAAACAAATTATTTGGTATTATTATCTTCATTTAATTTGTCTTAAATGAAAAAACACAAAAGAGAATGAAGCAAAACATTGATCATTTCACACAAAACTCCAAAAATGGGCCAGACAAAAGTATTGGCACCCTCAGCCTAATACTTGGTTGCACAACCTTTAGCCAAAATAACTGCGACCAACCGCTTCCGGTAACCATCAATGAGTTTCTTACAATGCTCTGCTGGAATTTTAGACCATTCTTCTTTGGCAAACTGCGCCAGGTCCCTGATATTTGAAGGGTGCCTTCTCCAAACTGCCATTTTTAGATCTTTCCACAGGTGTTCTGTGGGATTCAGGTCTGGACTCATTGCTGGCCACCTTAGAAGTCTCCAGTGCTTTCTTTCAAACCATTTTCTAGTGCTTTTTGAAGTATGTTTTGAGTCATTGCCCTGCTGGAAGACCCATGACCTCTGAGGGAGACCAGCTTTCTCACACTGGGCCCTACATTATGCTGCAAAATTTGTTGGTAGTCTTCAGACTTCATAATGCCATGCACACGGTCAAGCAGTCCAGTGCCAGAGGCAGCAAAGCAACCCCAAAACATCAGGGAACCTCCGCCATGTTTGACTGTAGAGACCGTGTTCTTTTCTTTGAATTTTGTCTTTCTTTTTTTCTCCTGTAAACTCCATGTTGATGCTTTTGCCCAAAAAGCTCTACTTTTGTCTCATCTGACCAGAGAACATTCTTCCAAAACGTTTTAGGCTTTTTCAGGTAAGTTTTGGCAAACTCCAGCCTGGCTTTTTTACGTCTTGGGGTAAGAAGTGGGGTCTTCCTGGGTCTCCTACCATACAGTCCCTTTTCATTCAGACGCCGATGGATAGTACGGGTTGACACTGTTGTACCCTCGGACTGCAGGGCAGCTTGAACATGTTTGGATGTTAGTCGAGGTTCTTTATTCAACATCCATAGAATCTTGCGTTGAAATCTCTTGTCAATTTTTCTTTTCCGTCCACATCTAGGGAGGTTAACCACAGTGCCATGGGCTTTAAACTTCTTTAAGACACTGTGCACGGTAGACACAGGAACATTCAGGTCTTTGGAGATGGACTTGTAGGCTTGAGATTGCTCATGCTTCCTCACAATTTGGTTTCTCAAGTCCTCAGACAGTTCTTTGGTCTTCTTTCTTTTCCCCATGCTCAATGTGGTACACACAAGGACACAGGACAGAGGTTGAGTCAACTTTAATCCATGTCAACTGGCTGCAAGTGTGATTTAGTTATTGCCAATAAGAAGAGAAATAATCCAGCTGTCTGTGGGCACTCACCCCAATCTGTGCTGGGCGTTGGCAGGTCTGGGGATTCTTCTAAGACCGGGAAGATGACTACATTCCTTTTTTTTCCCTAAGTTATTGCCAACACCTGTTAGGTGCCACAGGTAAGTTACAGGTGCTGTCAATTACACAAATTAGAAAAGCATCACATGATTTTTCGAACAGTGCCAATACTTTTGTCCACCCCCTTTTTTATGATTGGTGTGGAATTATATCCAATTTGGCTTTAGGACAATTCTTTTTGTGTTTTTTCATTTAAGACAAATTAAATGAAGATAATAATACCAAAGAATTTGTGTTTGCAATCATTTTCAGGAAGAAACTGAGTGTCATCTGACAGAATTGCAGGGGTGTCAATACTTTTGGCCACAACTGTAGCTGTGTGGCATGGTGCATTGTCCTGCTGGAAAAACCAGTCCTCAGAGTTGGGGAACATTGACTGAGCAGAAGGAATCAACTGTTTTTCCATGATAACCTTGTATGCGACTTGATTCATACGTTGTTCGCAAAGATTAGTCTGCCCAATTCAAGCTTTGCTAAATAATCCCCAGATCATCACCGATCCTCTGCCAAATTTCAAAGTTGATGCAAGACACTGTGGCTTGTACGCCTCTCCAGGTCTCCGTCTAACCATTAGATGACCAGTTGTTGGGCAAAGCTGAAAATTAGACACATCAGAGAAGATTACCTTACTCCGGTCCTCTATGGTCCAATTCTTATGGTCTTTGGCAAACTTCAGACTGGCTCTCCTTTGTTTCTCATTGATGAAAGGCATTTTTTTTCTAGCTTTACATGACTTGAGTTCTGCCTCTAGGAGCCACTTATGAACTGTTCTTGCAGTGCACTTCACCACAGCTGGCAATTGCCATTCCTTTTGTAGGTCACTTGATGTCATCCTGCAGTTGCTGAGTGACATTAGAATAAGATGACGGTCATCCCGTCAGTGGATAGTCGTTTTCTTCCTCTGCCGGTCTGTAGCTTTGTTGTCCACAATGTCTGCTGCTTAACCTTGTTGTAATAAACACCTGCTTAGCCTTGTTATAATGGACTGCCGTCTTAGAAGTTTTATGGATGGAGGCAACATGACGCGCACTGTGTCCCTCTGCTAGTAAAGCCAGAGTTGCATTTTTACCAGAGCTGTGTATATATATATATATATATATATATATATATATATATATATATATATATATATATATACATACACAGCTCTGGTAAAAATTGAGAGACCACTTAAGAGGTAAAGAAGGGGTCAACTCTCTCTCTCTCTCTATATATATATATATATACACACACACACACTGCTCAAAAATATAGAGGGAACACTTATACAACAGAATATACCGTACATGCTCGAGTATAAGGCGAGAATTTCAGCCCATTTTTTAAAGGCTGAAATTGCCCCTCTCGGCTTATACTCGAGTCATACCCAGGGGTCAGCAGGGAAGGTGGAGCAGCAGCTTTTTAATCATACTCACCTGCTCCTGGCGCAGTGTCCCTGGATCTCCGGCAGCTTCTTCCTGTAGTGAGTGGTCACATGGTACCGCTCATTACAGTAATGAATATGGACCCCACTCTACTCCCATAGGGGTGGAGCCGCATATTCATGTACCATGTGACCGCTCAATACAGGAAGCTGCCGAACCAGGGAACCAGGGACCTGCAATGACCGTGCCAGGAGCAGGTGAGTATAACGCAGTGCGCGATATTCACCTGCTCAACGCGATTAGTGTGAGCGCCGCCCTCTGCCTGAACAGTCAGTGCAGAGGACGGGGAAGACGTAGCGGCGGCCGGCGGTGGTGGAACGGGGAGCAGGTGAATACAGCAAGTGCCGGGGGCCTGAGCAACGAGAGGTGAGTGTGATTTTTTTTATTGCAGCAACAGCATATAAGGCAAATGTCTACATGGAGCATCTTATGGGGCATAATCAATGTTTGTGCAGCATTATATGGGGCAAATGTCTACATGGTGCATCTTATGGGGCATAATCAATGTTTGTGCAGCTTTATATCGGGCGAATGTCTACATGGAGCATCTTATGGGGCATAATCAGTGTCTGTGCAGATTTAAATGGGGCAAATGTCTACATGGAGCATCTTAAGGGGCATAATCTGTGTTTGTGGCGCTTTATATGGGGAAAATATCTTTATAGAGCATCTTATGGGGCCATAATCAACGTTTGTGAAGCATTATACGGGGCAAATGTCTACATGGGGCAAATGTCTACATAGAGCATCTTATGGGGCATAGCCAATGTTTGTGCAGTTTTATATGGGGCAAATGTCTACATGGAGCATCTTATGGGGCATAATCAATGTTTGTGCAGCTTTATATGGGGCAAATGTCTACATAAAGCATCTTATGAGGCATAAACAATATTTGTGCAGCTTTATATGGGGCAAATGTCTACATGGAGCATCTTATGGGGCATAATCAGTGTTTGTGGAGCTTTATATGGGGCAAATATCTTTATAGAGCATCTCATGGGGCCATAATCAACGTTTGTGCAGCATTATATGGGGCAAATGTCTGCATGGAGCATCTTATGGGGCCATAATCCGCATTTGTGCAGCATTGTATGGGGCATATTTTAATATGGAGAATCTTATGGGACCCATGATAAACTTTATGGAGCATTATATGGGGCTCCTGATTCAATATGGATATTCAAAAACACAACCTACTGATGTCTCAATTAATTTTACTTTTATTGGTATCTATTTGTATTTTTGACATTTACCGGTAGCTGCTGCATTTCCCACCCTAGGCTTAAACTCGAGTCATTAAGTTTTCCCAGTTTTTTGTAATATAGAGAATGTTCAGCACAGCCGAAGGAAGGAGGTGCACGGTCATAGGTTCCCAAGCCTCAATATATTCAATATATAGATAATAAGTGACTGGCACACTCCGGACGTGTTGTGATGCAAAATTGGGGTTTATTATACATACAGTAACACAAACGTTTCGGTCATAACTGGACCTTCATCAGTGTGCTAGATAACTAGTATGTTGAAGGAGCCCCAATAATTGAAACTACATTGCATCAGAAAAAAGCCTGGAGCTATATGAAATTCAGGTGATAGTATCGGTCCATGGACACAGGGGAATATGGCCCAGATACATAGTAACATAGTAACATAGTTAGTAAGGCCGAAAAAAGACATTTGTCCATCCAGTTCAGCCTATATTCCATCATAATAAATCCCCAGATCTACATCCGTCTACAGAACCTAATAATTGTATGATACAATATTGTTCTGCTCCAGGAAGACATCCAGGCCTCTCTTGAACCCCTCGACTGAGTTCGCCATCACCACCTCCTCAGGCAAGCAATTCCAGATTCTCACTGCCCTAACAGTAAAGAATCCTCTTCTATGTTGGTGGAAAAACCTTCTCTCCTCCAGACGCAAAGAATGCCCCCTTGTGCCCGTCACCTTCCTTGGTATAAACAGATCCTCAGCGAGATATTTGTATTGTCCCCTTATATACTTATACATGGTTATTAGATCACCCCTCAGTTGTCTTTTTTCTAGACTAAATAATCCTAATTTCGCTAATCTATCTGGGTATTGTAGTTCTCCCATCCCCTTTATTAATTTTGTTGCCCTCCTTTGTACTCTCTCTAGTTCCATTATATCCTTCCTGAGCACCGGTGCCCAAAACTGGACACAGTACTCCATGTGCGGTCTAACTAGGGATTTGTACAGAGGCAGTATAATGCTCTCATCATGTGTATCCAGACCTCTTTTAATGCACCCCATGATCCTGTTTGCCTTGGCAGCTGCTGCCTGGCACTGGCTGCTCCAGGTAAGTTTATCATTAACTAGGATCCCCAAGTCCTTCTCCCTGTCAGATTTACCCAGTGGTTTCCCGTTCAGTGTGTAATGGTGATATTGATTCCTTCTTCCCATGTGTATAACCTTACATTTATCATTGTTAAACCTCATCTGCCACCTTTCAGCCCAAGTTTCCAACTTATCCAGATCCATCTGTAGCAGAATACTATCTTCTCTTGTATTAACTGCTTTACATAGTTTTGTATCATCTGCAAATATCGATATTTTACTGTGTAAACCTTCTACCAGATCATTAATGAATATGTTGAAGAGAACAGGTCCCAATACTGACCCCTGCGGTACCCCACTGGTCACAGCGACACAGTTAGAGACTATACCATTTATAACCACCCTCTGCTTTCTATCACTAAGCCAGTTACTAACCCATTTACACACATTTTCCCCCAGACCAAGCATTCTCATTTTGTGTACCAACCTCTTGTGCGGCACGGTATCAAACGCTTTGGAAAAATCGAGATATACCACGTCTAATGACTCACCGTGGTCCAGCCTATAGCTTACCTCTTCATAAAAACTGATTAGATTGGTTTGACAGGAGCGATTTCTCATAAACCCATGCTGATATGGAGTTAAACAGTTATTCTCATTGAGATAATCCAGAATAACATCCCTCAGAAACCCTTCAAATATTTTACCAACAATAGAGGTTAGACTTACTGGCCTATAATTTCCAGGTTCACTTTTAGAGCCCTTTTTGAATATTGGCACCACATTTGCTATGCGCCAGTCCTGCGGAACAGACCCCGTCGCTATAGAGTCCCTAAAAATAAGAAATAATGGTTTATCTATTACATTACTTAGTGCAGGCTCACTTGTGGTGGACACCGCATGCTCCCTCCACTCATCAGGCTGACAGCGCATACCTCCCTCTTAGCTCACAGCAGAAGTGACTCCGCATGGTTTCATATCTACTGGGGGGATAGCGTTACCTGTGATACACCACCCTGCATCTGCAGATTGTTCTCACCTGCTGGGATCTATATACCTTCAGGCCTCTTTTCTGATAGCACCATCTGGGCCATATTCCCCTGTGTCCATGGACCGATACTATCACCTGAATTTCATATAGCTCCAGGCTTTTTTCTGATGCAATGTAGTTTCAATTATTGGGGCTCCTTCAACATACTAGTTATCTAGCACACTGATGAAGGTCCAGTTATGACCGAAACGTTTGTGTTACTGTATGTATAATAAACCCCAATTTTGCATCACAACACGTCCGGAGTGTGCCAGTCACTTATTATCTATTCCCAGTTTTTTGTGGCACAATTAGGGGGGGCAGCTTACACTCGGGTCGGCTTATACTCGAGAATATACGGTAAGTAAATCAAACTTCTGTGAAATCAAACGAAGCAACACTGATTGACAATCAATTTCACATGCTGTTGTGCAAATGGAATAGACAACAGATGGAAATTATTGGCAATTATCAAGACACCCTCAACAAAGGAGTGGTTCTGCAGGTGGGGACCACAGACCACATCTCAGTACCAATGCTTTCTTGCTGATGTTTTGGTCACTTTGAATGTTGGTTGTGCTTTCACACTCGTAGTAGCATGAGACGGACTCTACAACCCACACAAGTGGCTCAGGTAGTGCAGCTAATCCAGGATGACACATCAATGCGAGCTGTGGCAAGAAGGTTTACGGTGTGTCAGCGTAGTGTTTGATACAGTAGAAAAACAGAACTTAATATTTGATACAGAAACCTTTGTTTGCAATTACAGAAGTCAGACATTTCCTGGAGTTCTTGACCAAGTTTCAAACACTGCAACAGGGATTTTGGCCCATTCCTCCATACAGATCTTCTCCAGATCTTTCAGGTTTCGGGGCTGCCACTGGGCAAAATTGAGTTTCAGCTCCCTCCAAAGATTTTCTACTGGGTTCAGGTCTGGAAACTTGCTAGGCCACTCATGGACCTTGAAATGCTTTTTACGGAGCCATTTTTTAATTGCCCTGGCTGTGTTTCGGGTCACTGTCATGCTGGAAGACTCAGCCAAGACCCATCTTACTGAGCTTACTGAGGTAAGGAGGTTGTTGGCCAAAATCTCAAGATACATGACCCCATCCATCCTCCCCTCAATACAATGCAGCAGTTCTTTCCTCTTTGCAGAAAAGCACCCCCAAAGTATGATGTTTGTTTCCACCGCAATGCTTCATAGTTGGGCTGGTGTTCTCGGGTTGTACTCATCCTTATTTTTTCTCCAAACACTGCGAGTGGAGCGAATAACCAAAAAGCTTTCTTTTGATCTCATCACCTGACCATATGACCTTCTCCCATGCCTCCTCTGGATCATCCAGATGGTTATTGGCGAACTTCAAACAGGCATGAACACGTGCTGGGGTGAGCAGGGGGACCTTGCGTGCCCTGCAGGATTTTAATCCACAACGGTGTAGTGTGTTGCGAATGGTAATGTTTGAGATTGTGGTCCCTTCAGCTCCTGGAGTCTTTAGCCAGCTCTTTGGTCTTGGCCATCGCAGAGAGTTTGGAGTGAGTGAGTGGACAGATGTCTTTTGTACAGGTAACGAGTTCCAACAAGTGCAATTAATACAGGTAATGTGCGCAGAGGGATCTGAAAGAAAAACTAACAAGTCTGTGAGAGCCAGAATTCTTAATTATGTAAAAATCATACAATATGATTTTCTTGATTATTTTTTAAAGATTTTGTCGCTCACAGTTGAAGTGTACGTATAATAAAGATTACAGACCTCTCCATTCTTTTTAGGTGGGAAAACTGCAAAATTGTCAGTGTATCAAATACTGACCGTATATTCCCCACCGTATACACACCTGATAGCGGTGAAAAAATGTACTGACTGTGGCCAGAATGTATGAAGATGGCATTAAACTCGTGTGTGCTGTCTGGGGTTTAATTAGATTCGGCAGTACAACAGGCTCCACTGTTGTGAGAAGGCTTTTCACAAGGTTTTTGTATGTCTCAGGGTAAATCTGTGAAAATTCTGTTAAACGACTATTTTTTAAAGTCGAGAAGATCTGGTTGACAATTAGTGTTTGCTGCTGTTGACGTCATGGCTCAATGAAGACCACTCAAGTTCTTCCACACCAAGGCTCACAACATTATGCCCTAATGTAAATGGAACAGTCATGGTCGAGAAGGTAGTAATTCCCCAAACTATTGCCACAAAGTTGGAACCATACAATTGTCTATAATTACTTTGTATGTTTTAGAAAATATCATCACCCATCACTGTAATTAAGGGGCAAAGAGCAAACTCTGAAAGTCAGCTCAAAACTGTTCTGCCTCCTCCTCAAATTATACGGTAGGCACCGTGCATTACAGATGGAGCGTCCACCAGGCATGAACCAAACCTAGATTCATCCATCGGACCACCATTCGACACACAGAATATCACTACATAGAACACATTCACACTACTACTGAGTCCATCACAGTCAAGGTAAGATATGTCATTGTGAATGATCTTTGTCTTGGGTTCAACTGCTTTACTAGAAAAACCCATTCACTGAAGATCCCAATATACAGTTATTTTGATGACATTCCCGCAGGCAGGAGGGAGCTCTGTACTAAGTCAAGAAACAGAAGATACATGATTTTATACACCGATGGCTTTAACAACGACGTTGGCGTTTTCTGCTGCTTCACAGCTTATCTGTTGGTTAGGTCTAATTCACACATCAGT
The DNA here is from genome assembly GCF_032444005.1 of Ranitomeya imitator. Lineage (NCBI taxonomy): Eukaryota > Metazoa > Chordata > Amphibia > Anura > Dendrobatidae > Ranitomeya > Ranitomeya imitator. The sequence continues at coordinate 196,921,862 of NC_091283.1, forward strand.
TTTCCTGGTCGGTGTTTCATCAGTATTTTAAAGTGAAAACCTGGAATATCTACAAAATACAGAACAGATGCATTTCTTTTAATTATAGTTTTTTTCAGAGGTTTCACTCCTGATTTTTGGTTATAAACATTTCTGAAACTGCCGTGTGAATATGAGGTCTTACTTAGATATTTCCACGTCACAGCAGTAGCACACTAAAGTTACAACTGATGGGGATAGATGTAGCAGGCAAAAAATTTAATGAATCGATATGTGGAAATATATGATTAAAAGGCTGATTCATCAAACCGTTTTTGACAAAATTCTGGCGTAAAATAGCTTAAAAATTAGCAAAAATATTTTTTCAACTAAAAACACTGAAAAAATGTTTTCCTAAATCTAGGAATCATGTGATAAAGAATCAATTGTAGTTAATTCTAAACTTAAGATAGAAGCGCATGCATGGCTTTTATGTCTCCTCACTCTGACATGCCAGGCTTAACATGTCCCTCTTCACAACAAGAAATGTTACCACCTTTTAGACCCCGTTGCAGAGTCTTTCACCTAGCCTAGCCAGACCTCATGCTTTGCACTGAAGAGGGGCAACACCCTGAGACACCGTGTCTGTAAATTGAGCTTCTGCTTTGGCTTTTATCCTAGGTATTATTGCAAGACTTGTTGAAGAAGGGTTGATATTATGTCTGTTAGGATTGATGCTTCTAATAGGTGGTGCTAGAAACCAAGTCCTCGTCCTCTCTAAAGAGTAAAATTGTCATATTTAACTTCCCAGAGGACCATGCATGGCTTTTAAGTCTCCTCACTCCGACATTTCAGGCATGGCTTGTGACTCTATACAAGGGCAAAAGTTACCCCTTAGATTCTTAGCTTTTTCTAAAACATTTTTCAGGAGTTTTTACTCCAGTCCTGACCTGTTTCACAAACTGATTGGAAAGTGATCAGAGCTTAGTCAGGAAGGGGCGAGGTTATGTGTGGACTGACAAATTTAATAAAATCAAATTGGTGTCAACTACACCAGGAAAGTACTCTGGTTGCCGCCTGAAGTACAATTTCTGCAGTGGTGAACAGCAACTGAAAGATGCACTAAATTCATTAAACAGGCACAAATCTTTTAATGAATTTGACAGATCTTAGTTCCACACACTCCTCATCAAGACTAGCATACATTAATAGGGCAAAGAGGGCATTCATACTTAAATGTTAATCACGGTGGGCACTTTTATCCCAGGGCCATGTATTATGCATAGAAAGTATTGTAAGATGGCTACTGGACACATACGGTAGATGGTTGGCATCTGTGATGTAATCTTGGAGTAATGCTGTAGTGCACATAGTATTAAAAGGCTTGTTTGGTGCATCTGGGCCTGGATTTACAGGCAGCCTGAGAGACGGGCAGGTCTGGCGGCTCACATAACCCACCTCTGGGTGTTGTTCACACGTTATAATGGAGTTTGTTTGACAACTGGTGTGTGGAGGAAGAAGGCTTTCTCCGTCTTATCTCCAGACTTAGCCGGTATACTGGATGCTATCCAGCCTGTGTGACCAGGACTATATACACAGCAGTCAGCAGGGCGGAGGAAATTATAAACCGTCTCTGCCTTCACTATAGGTAGTCCGGCTGTCTTTTACAGAGGCTCCCTGCTCCTCTAGCTGCATGATCTCTGTGCAGATGACGACTCCTTGCACATCATGGCCTGACTCCTTAAATGTGGTGTAGCTAAAGGGAACCTGTCACCAGAAAAAAAAAAAACACTATTAACCTGCAGATATGGGGTTAATCTGCGGGTTAAAAGCGTTATTAACCTACCCGACACCCGCACTTACCCGAACACTGCGGGGAGAAAATGAACTTTATTCCCACCAGTAGCGTTCTGGTTATAGCTACGGGGGCGGTGCTGGAGCTGGTTCAATCACCGCGCTGAGTAGACTATGTAACATAGTAACATAGTAACATAGTTACATAGTAACATAGTTAGTAAGGCCGAAAAAAGACATTTGTCCATCCAGTTCAGCCTATATTCCATTATAATAAATACCCAGATCTACGTCCTTCTACAGAACCTAATAATTGTATGATACAATACTGTTCTGCTCCAGGAAGACATCCAGGCCTCTCTTGAACCCCTCGACTGAGTTCGCCATCACCACCTCCTCAAGCAAGCAATTCCAGATTCTCACTGCCCTAACAGTAAAGAATCCTCTTCTATGTTGGTGGAAAAACCTTCTCTCCTCCAGACGCAAAGAATGCCCCCTTGTGCCCGTCACCTTCCTTGGTATAAACAGATCCTCAGCGAGATATTTGTATTGTCCCCTTATATACTTATACATGGTTATTAGATCGCCCCTCAGTCGTCTTTTTTCTAGACTAAATAATCCTAATTTCGCTAATCTATCTGGGTATTGTAGTTCTCCCATCCCCTTTATTAATTTTGTTGCCCTCCTTTGTACTCTCTCTAGTTCCATTATATCCTTCCTGAGCACCGGTGCCCAAAACTGGACACAGTACTCCATGTGCGGTCTAACTAGGGATTTGTACAGAGGCAGTATAATGCTCTCATCATGTGTATCCAGACCTCTTTTAATGCACCCCATGATCCTGTTTGCCTTGGCAGCTGCTGCCTGGCACTGGCTGCTCCAGGTAAGTTTATCATTAACTAGGATCCCCAAGTCCTTCTCCCTGTCAGATTTACCCAGTGGTTTCCCGTTCAGTGTGTAATGGTGATATTGATTCCCTCTTCCCATGTGTATAACCTTACATTTATCATTGTTAAACCTCATCTGCCACCTTTCAGCCCAAGTTTCCAACTTATCCAGATCCATCTGTAGCAGAATACTATCTTCTCTTGTATTAACTGCTTTACATAGTTTTGTATCATCTGCAAATATCGATATTTTACTGTGTAAACCTTCTACCAGATCATTAATGAATATGTTGAAGAGAACAGGTCCCAATACTGACCCCTGCGGTACCCCACTGGTCACAGCGACCCAGTTAGAGACTATACCATTTATAACCACCCTCTGCTTTCTATCACTAAGCCAGTTACTAACCCATTTACACACATTTTCCCCCAGACCAAGCATTCTCATTTTGTGTACCAACCTCTTGTGCGGCACGGTATCAAACGCTTTGGAAAAATCGAGATATACCACGTCCAATGACTCACCGTGGTCCAGCCTATAGCTTACCTCTTCATAAAAACTGATTAGATTGGTTTGACAGGAGCGATTTCTCATAAACCCATGCTGATATGGAGTTAAACAGTTATTCTCATTGAGATAATCCAGAATAACATCCCTCAGAAACCCTTCAAATATTTTACCAACAATAGAGGTTAGACTTACTGGCCTATAATTTCCAGGTTCACTTTTAGAGCCCTTTTTGAATATTGGCACCACATTTGCTATGCGCCAGTCCTGCGGAACAGACCCTGTCGCTATAGAGTCACTAAAAATAAGAAATAATGGTTTATCTATTACATTACTTAGTTCTCTTAGTACTCGTGGGTGTATGCCATCCGGACCCGGAGATTTATCTATTTTAATCTTATTTAGCCGGTTTCGCACCTCTTCTTGGGTTAGATTGGTGACCCTTAATATAGGGTTTTCATTGTTTCTTGGGATTTCACCTAGCATTTCATTTTCCACCGTGAATACCGTGGAGAAGAAGGTGTTTAATATGTTAGCTTTTTCCTCGTCATCTACAACCATTCTTTCCTCACTATTTTTTAAGGGGCCTACATTTTCAGTTTTTATTCTTTTACTATTGATATAGTTGAAGAACAGTTTGGGATTAGTTTTACTCTCCTTAGCAATGTGCTTCTCTGTTTCCTTTTTGGCAGCTTTAATTAGTTTTTTAGATAAAGTATTTTTCTCCCTATAGTTTTTTAGAGCTTCAATGGTGCCATCCTGCTTTAGTAGTGCAAATGCTTTCTTTTTACTGTTAATTGCCTGTCTTACTTCTTTGTTTAGCCACATTGGGTTTTTCCTATTTCTAGTCCTTTTATTCCCACAAGGTATAAACCGCTTACACTGCCTATTTAGGATGTTCTTAAACATTTCCCATTTATTATCTGTATTCTCATTTCTGAGGATATTGTCCCAGTCTACCAGATTAAGGGCATCTCTAAGCTGTTCAAACTTTGCCTTCCTAAAGTTCAATGTTTTTGTGACTCCCTGACAAGTCCCCCTAGTGAAAGACAGGTGAAACTGCACAATATTGTGGTCGCTATTTCCTAAATGCCCAACCACCTGCAGATTTGTTATTCTGTCAGGTCTATTAGATAGTATTAGGTCTAAAAGTGCTGCTCCTCTGGTGGCTGTAACCCCGCCCCTGATCCTGACACAGCCGGATCCAATGTAGAACCAGTCAGTCAGCCGAGAACGTGGTTACAGCCACCACTCTGCATACTCAGCGCCTTTACTGACCCATGACTAAAACCAGAACGATGACGGGGGAAATAAAGTTCATTTTTTTCCCTGCAGTGTTCGGCTAAGGGCGGCAACTGGGCAGGTTAATAACGTTATTAACCTGCAGATTAACTCCATATCTCCCATACTAATCAGATGTGGATAAACTGTTGGGTTACCCATCTCTTCAACTAGACTTCTGCAGCTTTGGTCACCGGCAGTCTTTAAAGTGCATTTCTTTGAAATGTTGCACCTAGAGCTGATGGCAATTGATGTCAGACTCCCATCAATCTGATGAATAACCTATCCGGATGATCGGTCATCATTACCAGAGTAGTGGATAATCCCTTTGATACTTGTGGTAGTTTTGAGGAAAAAAAAAAAAAACATTGAGAAGTGTGAAGTTTCTTTTAATAGACCGATCATAAATACATTCTACCATTATCAATCGTTCTCTCCTAATGCAGAGTGGGCTAGTAGTCATTTGGAGGGCACTTTGGATCTGAAAATGAATCACTAGAAGGGAAAATTGTGAGGGTAAATGATATAAAGCACTCTTTACTGGGTTTACCTCTGGTTTATCTGGCTTTCTTTTCAGAAACCATCCATGTCTACACAATATCTTTAGTATTGCTGAACAGCTACTCTCAGGTAGACTAATGCAATTGTCTAAGGCTTCTCTTTCTGCAAAGATAACTCTGCAAATTAGACTTTACTTACCGGTAAATAGCGGATCAAATAGCCCATTGAGATATTTTGTATTCCATAATGGAGAAAGCGAACTTATCAGGGAGCTAAATAGGTTGCTTTTTGAAGTACAGAGCTCTATCTATAAATGCCACCCAGAGAACATTCGGCTTTTCTCTTCTCGTCTCATACACAAACAATAACTCTGAGAGGAACATCAGTTTATGAAACCATAGAATTCAATTCCTAAAACCCGGTTTCTTAGAAGATAAACGACCTGCAGTTAAGATAAGTGAATATTTTAGCGCTTAATGTTATTATGAAAGGGAGTATACACGTTACTGCTACGGAGCGAGGCAAAAGCAATTATTAGACTTGCAATTGCGTGAGTCAGACGGTTAAAAACTATTTGAGGGGTGGGCTGTTCACTAAAAGGGCAGCATTATACAGTAAAGTGGTCTTTAATAAAAAATTACCTCTCCTGCTCCAGGACTGCATATTTGAATGGTCCCTGTAAATTTAGATAGCTGGATTATATTTGATGTGATAGACAATCTGCAAATCATTTTATTCAAAAATTGCATTGTTTTGCGCAAAAAAAGACTAACAAGTGCCGACAACTAGAAGTGTTTCTTCTTTGTAACCAGCTGTGCTTTGACTGTTGTCAAGTGTAATTCTTCTGTAGCAGCAAAGACACAGACGGATTACAGAAAGTGGGGCAGGTCTGAGTCTCTACAGAAAGTGGGGCAGGTCTTTGCGTCTCTACAGGAAGTGGGGACGGGTCTTTGTCTCTACAGGAAGTAGGGGCAGTTCTTTGTCGCTCTACAGGAAGTGGGGGCGGGTCTTTATCTCTACAGGAAATAGGGGCAGTTCTTTGTCGCTCTACAGGAAATGGAGGAGGGTCTTTATCACTCTACATGAAATGGGGTGGATCTTTGCCTTTACAGGAGGTGGGGTGGGTCTTTATATCTCTGCAGAAACTAGGGGTGGCTCTGTTTCTTTACAGAAAGTGGAGGGTCTTAATCTATACAAATAGGGGTTGGATCTTTGTTTCTACAGGAAAGAGGCAGGTCTTCGTATCTTTACAGGAAGTATGGGTGGGTCTCTATCTCTGTACAGGAAGTTGAGGTTGGGTTTTTGTCTCTACAGGCAGTGGGATGGGTCTTTGTCTCGCTAAAGGAAGTAGGGTTGGGTCTCTGTCTCTGTACAGGATATTGGGGTTGGATTTTTCTCTACAGGAAGTGGGGTGGGCCTTTGTCTGTACAGGATGTTGGGGTTGGGTTTTTCTCTCTAAAGATAGTGGGGTGGGTCCTTGTCTCTGTACAGGAAGCTGGAGTTGAGTTTTTGTTTCTCTACACGAAGTGGGGCAGGTCGTTGTCTCTGTAGAGGAAGTTGGGGATGGACTTTTGTCTCACTACAGGAAGTAGGGGTTGGGTCTTTGTCTCTCTACAGGAAGTCTGGGTGGATATTGGACTCTATAGGAAGTTGGGGCTGGGTCTTTGTCACTCAACAAAGTGGGGGCAGATCTTTGCCTCTCTACAGGAAATTGGGGTGGGTTTTTAGCTTTTCTGCTCCAGTTCTCCTGTCTGTCAAACTGTGTACAGGCATCCAAGGAGGTGGACCTTCAGTTCAGTGCAGGAAAGTCATTGGGCAATGGCATGTGCAATACATATTGGAAATCTAGGGAAAAAGAAAACACAGCCACCAATAGTGATGGCAGAACTCCACAGAAAAAAAGTGAATGACAACATACAGACTAAAGGTACCGTCACACATAGCGACGCTGCAGCGATACCGACAACGATCCGGATCGCTGCAGCGTCGCCGTTTGGTCGCTGGAGAGCTGTCACAAAGACAGCTCTCCAGCGACAATGATCCCGAGGTCCCCGGTAACCAGGGTAAACATCGGGTAACTAAGCGCAGGGCCGCGCTTAGTAACCCGATGTTTACCCTGGTTACCATCCTAAAAAGTAAAAAAACAAACGCTACATACTTACCTTCCGCTGTCTGTCCTCGGCGCTCTGCTTCTCTGGTCTGGCTGTGAGCGCCGGGCAGCCAGAAAGCAGAGCGGTGACATCACCGCTCTGCTTTCCGGCTGACCGACGCTCACAGCCAGAGCAGGAGGAGAGCAGAGCACAGCGCTGGAGGACAGACAGCGGTAGGTATGTAGTGTTTGTTTTTTTACTTTTAGGATGGTAACCAGGGTAAACATCGGGTTACTAAGCGCGGCCCTGCGCTTAGTTACCCGATGTTTACCCTGGTTACCAGCGAAGACATCGCTGAATCGGTGTCACACATGCCGATTCAGCGATGTCTACGGGGAGTCCAGCAACGAAATAAAGTTCTGGACTTTCTTCCCCGACCAGCGATCTCCCAGCAGGGGCCTGATCGCTGCTGCCTGTCACACTGGACGATATCGCTAGCGAGGACGCTGCAACGTCACGGATCGCTAGCGATATCGTCTAGTGTGACAGTACCTTAAGAAAATGAACAGAGTTCCTTGACATCTTGGACTGGTAGGTGTCCCAAAAGCAGTTTTACCTTCTTAAGTGGGTTAATGGTAGAAAGCCATGTATTTTACAGATTTTATCTTAAAGGATAAGGGCACTTAAAGGAATTAACATACCACACCGAACTCGAGAACATTTGAAGGACTCACCTCTCCAGAGGCATTGCATTTTAAGTACAAGATAATAAGGAATTGCCCCAATCATCAAAAAAGAATTTTGAAAGTAGATTATTGTTATTATTTATTATTATAGTGCAATTTATTCCATGGCGCTTTACATGTGAGGAGGGGTATACATAATAAAAACAGGTACAATAATCTTGAACAATACATGTAGATGCACACATTACTTTTCAGAATTGTAGTCTGCTACATTTCTATTGGATAATTAAGAAAAAGCACCACAAATTAATTTGCTTGCAATTAGGGTTGAGCGAAACAGATCGGCACTTTTCAAAAGTAGCCGACTTTTAGCAAAGTCGGGTTTCGTCAAACCCGACCCAATCCCACTCTGGGATCGGGTCGGCGGTCTCTACTGAAAAGTCGGGTTTCATTATATATATATATATATATATATATATATATATATATATATATATATATATGTATATATACAGGTCCTTCTCAAAAAATTAGCATATAGTGTTAAATTTCATTATTTACCATAATGTAATGATTACAATTAAACTTTCATATATTATAGATTCATTATCCACCAACTGAAATTTGTCAGGTCTTTTATTGTTTTAATACTGATGATTTTGGCATACAACTCCTGATAACCCAAAAAACCTGTCTCAATAAATTAGCATATCAAGAAAAGGTTCTCTAAACGACCTATTACCCTAATCTTCTGAATCAACTAATTAACTCTAAACACATGCAAAAGATACCTGAGGCTTATATAAACTCCCTGCCGGGTTCATTACTCAAAACCCCCATCATGGGTAAGACTAGCGACCTGACAGATGTCAAGAAGGCCATCATTGACACCCTCAAGCAAGAGGGTAAGACCCAGAAAGAAATTTCTCAACAAATAGGCTGTTCCCAGAGTGCTGTATCAAGGCACCTCAATGGTAAGTCTGTTGGAAGGAAACAATGTGGCAGAAAACGCTGTACAACGAGAAGAGGAGACCGGACCCTGAGGAAGATTGTGGAGAAGGACCGATTCCAGACCTTGGGGAACCTGAGGAAGCAGTGGACTGAGTCTGGTGTGGAAACATCCAGAGCCACCGTGCACAGGCGTGTGCAGGAAATGGGCTACAGGTGCCGCATTCCCCAGGTAAAGCCACTTTTGAACCATAAACAGCGGCAGAAGCGCCTGACCTGGGCTACAGAGAAGCAGCACTGGACTGTTGCTAAGTGGTCCCAAGTACTTTTTTCTGATGAAAGCAAATTTTGCATGTCATTCGGAAATCAAGGTGCCAGAGTCTGGAGGAAGACTGGGGAGAAGGAAATGCCAAAATGCCTGAAGTCCAGTGTCAAGTACCCACAGTCAGTGATGGTGTGGGGTGCCATGTCAGCTGCTGGTGTTGGTCCACTGTGTTTCATCAAGGGCAGGGTCAATGCTTTATGGTGATGAAGATTTCATTTTTTCAGCACGACCTGGCACCTGCTCACAGTGCCAAAACCACTGGTAAATGGTTTACTGACCATGGTATTACTGTGCTCAATTGGCCTGCCAACTCTCCTGACCTGAACCCCATAGAGAATCTGTGGGATATTGTGAAGAGAAAGTTGAGAGACGCAAGACCCAACACTCTGGTTGAGCTTAAGGCCGCTATTGAAGCATCCTGGGCCTCCATAACATCTCAGCAGTGTCACAGGCTGATTGCCTCCATGCCACGCCGCATTGAAGCAGTCATTTCTGCCAAAGGATTCCCGACCAAGTATTGAGTGCATAACTGAACATTATTATTTGATGGTTTTTTTGTTTGTTATTAAAAAACACTTTTATTTGATTGGATGGGTGAAATATGCTAATTTATTGAGACAGGTTTTTTGGGTTATCAGGAGTTGTATGCCAAAATCATCAGTATTAAAACAATAAAAGACCTGACAAATTTCAGTTGGTGGATAATGAATCTATAATATATGAAAGTTTAATTGTAATCATTACATTTTGGTAAATAATGAAATTTAACACTATATGCTAATTTTTTGAGAAGGATCTGTATATATATATATGTATATATATACAGTGGGGCAAAAAAGTATTTAGTCAGTCAGCAATAGTGCAAGTTCCACCACTTAAAAAGATGAGAGGCGTCTGTAATTTACATCATAGGTAGACCTCAACTATGGGAGACAAACTGAGAAAAAAAAATCCAGAAAATCACATTGTCTGTTTTTTAACATTTTATTTGCATATTATGGTGGAAAATAAGTATTTGGTCAGAAACAAAATTTCATCTCAATACTTTGTAATATATCCTTTGTTGGCAATGACAGAGGTCAAACGTTTTCTGTAAGTCTTCACAAGGTTGCCACACACTGTTGTTGGTACGTTGGCCCATTCCTCCATGCAGATCTCCTCTAGAGCAGTGATGTTTTTGGCTTTTCGCTTGGCAACACGGACTTTCAACTATCCCCAAAGGTTTTCTATAGGGTTGAGATCTGGAGACTGGCTAGGCCACTCCAGGACCTTGAAATGCTTCTTACGAAGCCACTCCTTCGTTGCCCTGGCGGTGTGCTTTGGATCATTGTCATGTTGAAAGACCCAGCCACGTTTCATCTTCAATGCCCTTGCTGATGGAAGGAGGTTTGCACTCAAAATCTCACGATACATGGCCCCATTCATTCTTTCATGTACCCGGATCAGTCGTCCTGGCCCCTTTGCAGAGAAACAGCCCCAAAGCATGATGTTTCCACCACCATGCTTTACAGTAGGTATGGTGTTTGATGGATGCAACTCAGTATTCTTTTTCCTCCAAACACGACAAGTTGTGTTTCTACCAAACAGTTCCAGTTTGGTTTCATCAGACCATAGGACATTCTCCCAAAACTCCTCTGGATCATCCAAATGCTCTCTAGCAAACTTCAGACGGGCCCGGACATGTACTGGCTTAAGCAGTGGGACACGTCTGGCACTGCAGGATCTGAGTCCATGGTGGCGTAGTGTGTTACTTATGGTAGGCCTTGTTACATTGGTCCCAGCTCTCTGCAGTTCATTCACTAGGTCCCCCCGCGTGGTTTTGGGATTTTTGCTCACCGTTCTTGTGATCATTCTGACCCCACGGGGTGGGATTTTGCGTGGAGCCCCAGATCGAGGGAGATTATCAGTGATCTTGTATGTCTTCCATTTTCTAATTATTGCTCCCACTGTTGATTTCTTCACTCCAAGCTGGTTGGCTATTGCAGATTCAGTCTTCCCAGCCTGGTGCAGGGCTACAATTTTGTTTCTGGTGTCCTTTGACAGCTCTTTGGTCTTCACCATAGTGGAGTTTGGAGTCAGACTGTTTGAGGGTGTGCACAGGTGTCTTTTTATACTGATAACAAGTTTAAACAGGTGCCATTACTACAGGTAATGAGTGGAGGAAAGAGGAGACTCTTAAAGAAGAAGTTACAGGTCTGTGAGAGCCAGAAATCTTGATTATTTGTTTCTGACCAAATACTTATTTTCCACCATAATATGCAAAAAAAATTATAAAAAAACAGACAATGTGATTTTCTGGATTTTTTTTTCGGAGTTTGTCTCCCATAGTTGAGGTCTACCTATGATGTAAATTACAGACGCCTCTCATCTTTTTAAGTGATGGAACTTGCACTATTGCTGACTGACTAAATACTTTTTTGCCCCACTGTATATATATATATATCATTCAGACACACACACACACATATATATATACATATATATATATATATATATATATATATATATATATATATATATATTAACTTCAGCGCGATATAGCAGAAAAGCCGGTAATTCAATTACCAGCTTTTCATTTCTCCTGCCAAAACCCGACATGATATGAGACATGGTTTACATACAGTAAACCATGTCATATCCCCGTTTTTTTTGCATATTCCACACTACTAATGTTAGTAGTGTGTATGTGCAAAATTTCAGCGCTCTAGCTCTTAAATTTAAGGGTTAAATCGCGGAAAAAATTGGCGTGGGCTCCCGCGCAATTTTCTCCGCCAGAGTGGTAAAGCCAGTCACTGAGGGCAGATATTAATAGCCTGGAGAGGGTCCACGGTTATTGGCCCCCCCTTGCTAAAAACACCTGCCCCAGCCACCCCAGAAAAGGCACATCTGGAAGATGCGCCTATTCTGGCACTTGGCCACTCTCTTCCATTCCCGTGTAGGGGTGGGATATGGGGTAATGAAGGGTTAATGCCACCTTGCTATTGTAAGGTGACATTAAGCCAGATTAATAATGGAGAGGCGTCAATTATGACACATATCCATTATTAATCCAATAGTATGAAAGAGTTAAAAAAAACACAAACACATTATTAAAAATTATTTTAATGAAATAAACACACCGTTTGTTTTAATATTTTATTGTATGCTCAATCCACTGGCTTTAGACCCTCGCTCTGTAACAAATAAAAAATAATAAATCAACAATATCCATATCTTCCGTAGATCTGTAACGCCCCACGTTGTAAATCCATCTGAAGGGGTTAAAATAGTTTACAGCCAGGAGCTCTGCTAATGCAGCGCTGCTCGTGGCTGTAAACCCCAGCGAATGAAGGTAATGTAGGTCAATGACCTGTAGTTACCTTCATTCGCGGTGATGCGCCCCCTGCTGGATGTCCCTCGAGCGTGGGAAAAGTTCCCAGGCTCGAGGTCATATGAGGACATCCAGCAGGGGGGCGCATCACCGCGAATGAAGGTAACTATAGGTCATTGACCTACATTACCTTCATTCGCTGGGGTTTACAGCCACGAGCAGCGCTGCATTAGCAGAGCTCCTGGCTGTAAAATATTTTAACCCCTTCAGATGGATTTACAACGTGGGACGTTACAGATCTACGGAAGATATGGATATTGTTGGTTTATTATTTTTTATTTGTTACAGAGCGAGGGTCTTCAGCCAGTGGATTGAGCGTACAATAAAATATTAAAACCTGTGTTTTTATTTCATTAAAATACTTTTTAATAATGTGTGTGTGTGTTTTTTTAACCATTTAATGCAAATGGAATAATAATGGATAGGTGTCAGAATTGACGCCTCTCCAATATTAATCTGGCTTAATGTCACCTTACAATAGCAAGGTGACATTAACCCTTCGTTACCCCATATCCCACCGCTACACGGGAATGGGAAGAGAGTGGCCAAGTGCCAAAATAGGCGCATCTTCCAGATGTGCCTTTTCTGGGGTAGCTGGGGGCAGATGTTTTTAGCCAGGGAGGGGGCAATAACCGTGGACCCTCTCCAGGCTATTAATATCTGCCCTCAGTCACTGGCTTTACTACTCTGGCGGAGAAAATTCAGCGGGAGCCCAAGCCAATTTTTTCCGCGATTTAACCCTTAAATTTAAGAGATAGAGCGCCGAAATTTTGAATATACACACTACTAACATTAGTAGTGTAGAATATGCAAAAAAAATGGGGATATGACATGGTTTACTGTATGTAAACCATGTCTCATATCATGTCGGGTTTTGGCAGGAGAAATGAAAAGCCGGTAATTGAATTACCGGCTTTTCTGCTATATCGCCCAAAAGGAAATATAAAAAAAAAACAAAAAACCATAGACTTTCATTGGGTTTCGAGTTTCGGCCGATCCCCGACCCCGACTTTTCAATAGGATCGGCCGATTTCACTCGACCCGACTTTTGAGAAAGTCGGGTTTCGTGAAACCCGACTCGACCCTAAAAAACTAAAAGTCGCTCAACCCTACTTGCAATTCCTTCAGTATCCACTGTTTAGGAATGTTCAATGCATGACCGTTCAGTAAACACAGTTTTCTGGTGTAAAACCTCTTGAAATGACAGAAAATGTTTGTGGAACTTGAAGCTGCCCAAACATTTTGGGACTTTGGGGCATTTTTAAACCAGTCGCAGCTAGCTTTGCCCACGTGGGTGAAGCTTGGGTGGGACAGGGGATGGCGACACCTTTCCAGCAAATTAATCAAAATTTACTCCACTTTAGTGTCGTAGATTACACTAGACATGTACTCCAGTTACTGACTGGAGTAACATTTCTGGTGGAGGTGCAGAACAGTTGTAATATGCATCTAATTCATGAAAATGTATGCAAATATTAATAAATTATGCAAATCTTGATATAGTGATGACTTTGTTAAAACTGTGTAAAACATCACTCTTAATAAATCGGGCCCTATATGTAAATTTAACATCTTGAGAAGGTGCTATATGTATGAAGCAAATAATTGAAAACAACAATCATGTACCAGAGAATGGAATGGCATCATGGGCTGCATGTGGCCCTTGGACTACAAGTTCTGAACTCCTGCTTTAGGGCACCTAAAGAGGTGAGGGATGCTTAGGCAACAAAATCGGCTGTGATTCATCCAGGCCGGTGTTCTCCACTCTGGTCTTGATTAGGAGAAGGAGTAATTGAGTCAGACGCAGCGCTCCTGATTCATTAAGACGATTGTCGGACAAGTGGCATGCAGCTCTGGACAAGGACATGAGTAAGATTTGTGGTGTAAGAAACGCTTCTGCTCGTCAAGAATTTGAAGTTGTCACGCCCTCGTCCTGCGAGAACGCCATGGGTTGCAAAATGTTAGAGAAGCCCAAATTTTGCGACTTTCCAAAGCTTTCTACTAAAGAATTCTGTCATAAAAGCATTGATGAATTAGACCCAAACTATGCACCTCGTAATTGCCAATAACACGCTTAATTTCTTGATACATTTTGCCTCCTCTGTTGTTATGATCCGGTGACCTTGGAGCCGCATGGAACTTTCTCTGGAGTTGGTGTAAACTGTACTGACCGCAAATCCTGAACTTAACACCGCAACTAGAAGTAGCCGTGGGGTGTGCCTAACAAATCCTAGACACCTCGACACAGTCGGAGGACTAAATACCCCTATAGATGGAAATAGGAATTCTACCTTGCCTCAGAGCAGAACCCCAAAGGATAGGCAGCCCCCCACAAATATTGACTGTGAGTAGTAGAGGAAAAGACACACGCAGGCAGGAAACAGGATTTAGCAAAAGAGGCCACTCTAGCTAAAATAGGAAAGGATAGGACAGAATACTAAGCGGTCAGTATTAAAATCCTTCCAAAAATATCCACAGCAGAAAATACAAAAAAACTCCACCATCTAACTAAAGATGTGGAGCGTATATCTGAAACTCCAGAGAATCCAACAAGACTGAGAAAACACTGACACAGTCTAAGCTGGACAAGAGAAAACAAATGAATAGCACAGAATTATTAAGCACACAGCATGTGTGCCACAGAAACAAAAACCAGACACTTATCTTTGCTGAATTGGCAGCAAGGCAGGAGGAACCAGACCAAGATCCAAAACCTCCCAGAACCATGGACAACTGGCAAGGACTAATGAATCCTACACACCTAAATACCCCAGTCAGAACTGCAATCAGCAGAAACACCTGACCAGGACTGCAACTCAGGAACAAATGCATTACCACCTACAACCACTGGAGGGAACCCAAAAGCAGAATTCACAACAGTACCCCCCCCTTTGAGGAGGGGTCACCGAACCTTCATCAGGGCCCCCAGGACGATCAGGACGAGCCAGATGAAAGGCACGGACCAAATCAGCAGCATGGACATCAGAGGCAAAAACCCAAGAATTATCCTCCTGGCCATAACCCTTCCATTTGACAAGGTACTGAAGCCTCCGCCTCGAAAAACGAGAATCCAAAATCTTCTCAACCACATACTCCAACTCTCCATCAACCAACACAGGGGCCGGAGGATCAACAGAGGGAACAACGGGCACCACATATTTCCGCAATAAAGATCTATGGAAGACATTATGGATAGCAAAAGAAGCCGGAAGCGGCAATCGAAAAGACACCGGATTAATAATCTCAGAAATCTTATAAGGACCAATAAACCGAGGCTTAAACTTAGGGGAAGAAACCTTCATAGGAACATGACGGGAAGACAACCAGACCAGATCCCCAACCCGAAGCCGGGAACCAACACACCGACGACGGTTAGCAAAACGTTGAGCCTCCTCCTGAGACAACACCAAATTGTCCACCACATGAGCCCAAATCTGCTGCAACCTGTAAACCACAGAATCCACACCAGGACAGTCAGAAGGCTCAACCTGCCCAGAAGAAAAATGAGGATGAAAACCAAAATTACAAAAGAAAGGCGAAACCAAAGTAGCCGAACTAACCCGATTATTAAGGGCAAACTCGGCCAATGGCAAGAAGGCCACCCAATCATCCTGATCAGCAGACACAAAGCATCTCAAATAAGTCTCCAAAGTCTGATTAGTTCGCTCGGTCTGGGCATTTGTCTGAGGATGAAATGCAGAAGAAAAAGACAAATCAATGCCCAGCCTAGCACAAAAGGCCCGCCAAAACCTAGAAACAAACTGGGAACCTCTGTCGGACACAATATTCTCCGGAATACCATGCAGACGAACCACATGCTGAAAAAACAACGGAACCAAATCAGAAGAGGAAGGCAATTTAAAGGCACCAAATGAACCATCTTAGAGAACCGGTCACAAACAACCCAGATAAAAGACATCTTCTGGGAAACCAGAAGATCAGAAATAAAATCCATAGAAATATGCGTCCAGGGCCTCTCAGGGACTGGCAATGGCAAAAGCAACCCACTAGCACGGGAACAACAAGGCTTGGCCCGCGCACAAGTCCCACAGGACTGCACAAAAGAACGCACATCACGAGACAAAGAAGGCCACCAAAAGGACCTACTAACCAAATCTCTGGTACCAAAAATACCAGGATGACCAGCCAACACAGAACAGTGAACCTCAGAAATCACTCTACTAGTCCATCTGTCAGGAACAAACAGTTTCCCCACTGGACAGCGGTCAGGTCTGTCAGCCTGAAATTCCTGAAGAACCCATCGTAAATCAGGGGAAATGGCAGAAAGAGCCACCCCTTCTTTCAGAATGCCGACCGGTTCAAGGACCTCAGGAGAATCAGGCAAAAAACTCCTAGAGAGGGCATCAGCCTTAATATTCTTAGAACCCGGAAGATACGAAACTACAAAATCAAAACGGGAAAAAAACAAGGACCATCGAGCCTGTGTAGGATTCAGCCGTTTGGCAGACTCGAGGTAAATCAGATTCTTATGATCGGTCAAGACCACAATAAGGTGCTTAGCTCCCTCAAGCCAATGTCGCCACTCCTCAAATGCCCACTTCATAGCCAACAACTCCCGAATGCCGACATCATAATTGCGTTCAGCAGGCGAAAACTTACGGGAAAAGAAGGCACACGGTTTCATCAAGGAATCAACAGGATCCCTCAGACAAAACGGCCCCTACTCCAATCTCAGAAGCGTCAATCTCAACCTGAAACGGAAGAGAAACATCTGGTTGGCGCAACACCGGAGCAGAAGTAAATCGGCGTTTAAGCTCCTGAAAGGCAGCGACAGCCGCAGAGGACCAATTCGCCACATCAGCGCCTTTCTTCGTCAAATCGGTCAAGGGTTTAACCACGCTAGAGAAGTTAGCAATGAAACGGCGATAAAAATTTGCAAAACCCAAAAATTTCTGAAGGCTCTTCACGGATGTGGGTTGAATCCAATCATCAATGGCCTGAACCTTAACCGGATCCATCTCCATAGATGAGGGAGAAAAAATGAAGCCCAAAAAAGAAACCTTCTGCACCCCAAAGAGACACTTAGACCCCTTCACAAACAAAGCATTGTCACGAAGGATCTGAAATACCATCCTGACCTGTTGCACATGAGACTCCCAATCATCGGAAAAAATCAAAATATCGTCCAAATATACAATCAAGAATTTATCAAGATAAGTCCGGAAGATATCATGCAATGGCTGCCCACTCTCCCCAGTCCCACAAGCTCGCTGCCTCGGGGTAATCCTTGACGCTGATCTCTCCTTCAAACCACATATCCAAGCCCTTTCCACTTCCTGCCGACTGCAACTCAAAAATATTTCACGAATCCGTTCATTCCTCAACCATGAATCTGCAAAAACCGTAGTCCATGCCCTCATCATCTCTCGCCTTGACTACTGCAACCTCCTGCTCTGTGGCCTCCCCGCTAACACTCTCGCACCCCTCCAATCTATTCTAAACTCTGCTGCCCGACTAATCCACCTGTCCCCCCGCTATTCCCCGGCCTCTCCCCTCTGTCAATCCCTTCACTGGCTCCCCATTGCCCAGAGACTCCACTACAAAACCCTAACCATGACGTACAAAGCCATCCACAACCTGTCTCCTCCATACATCTGTGACCTCGTCTCCCGGTACTTACCTACCCGCAACCTCCGATCCTCACAAGATCTCCTACTCTACTCCCCTCTTATCTCCTCTTCCCACAATCGTATACAAGATTTCTCTCGCGTATCACCCCTACTCTGGAACCCTCTACCACAACACATCAGACTCTCGCCTACCATCGAAACCTTCAAAAAGAACCTGAAGACCCACCTCTTCAGACAAGCCTACAACCTGCAGCTACCACCGATCGACCAAACCGCTGCATGACCATCTCTACCCTCACCTACTGTATTCTCACCCATCCCTTGTAGATTGTGAGCCCTCGCGGGCAGGGTCCTCATTCCTCCTGTACCAGTTATGACTTGTATTGTTTAAGATTATTGTACTTGTTTTCATTATGTATACCCCTCCTCACATGTAAAGCGCCATGGAATAAATGGCGCTATAACAATAAATAATAATAATAATAATAATAATGCATGAGGGACTGAAAAACAGATGGAGCATTAGAGAGCCCGAATGGCATCACAAGATATTTAAAATGACCTTCAGGCGTATTAAACGCAGTTTTCCATTCATCATCCTGCTTAATACAAACAAGATTATATGCCCCCCGAAGGTCAATCTTAGTATACCAACTAGCCCCCTTAATCCTAGCAAACAAATCAGAAAGCAAAGGTAAAGGGTAATGAAACTTGACCGTGATCTTATTCAAGAGGCGATAATCAATACAGGGTCTCAAGGAGCCATCCTTCTTAGCAACAAAAAAAATCCCGCTCCCAACGGTGAAGGTGATGGCCGAATATGCCCTTTCGCCAAAGACTCCTTAATATAATTCCGCATGGTGGTATGTTCAGGCACAGAGAGGTTGAAAAGTTGGCCCTTAGGAAACGTACAGCCTGGAATCAAGTTAATAGCACAATCGCAGTCCCTGTGCGGTGGAAGGGAACTGGACTTGGGCTCATCGAATACATCCTGAAAATCAGACAAAAACTTAGGAATTTCAGAAGAGGAAGAAGAGGAGATTGACATCAAAGGAACATCATTATGAATCCCCTGACAACCCCAACTATTCAGACATAGACTTCCAGTCCAACACAGGATTATGTACCTGCAACCACGGAAAACCCAGCACAATAACATCATGCAAATTATGCAACACCAGAAATCGACAATCTTCCTGATGGGCTGGCGCCATGTGCATGGTCAGCTGTGTCCAAAACTGGGGCTTATTTTTTGCCAAGGGTGTAGCATCAATGCCCCTTAAAGGAATAGGGTTCTGCAAAGGCTGCAAGGGAAAACCACAACGCCTGGCAAATTCAAAGTCCATTAAGTTCAAGGCGGCGCCTGAATCCACAAACGCCATGACAGAAAATGATGACAATGAGCAGATCAAGGACACAGATAACAGAAATTTAGGTTGTACAGTACTGATGTTAAATGAACTGGCGATCCTCTTTGTCCGCTTAGGGCAGACAGAAATGACATGAGAAGCGTCGCCACAATAATAACACAACCTATTCTGACGTCTGAAACCTTGTCGTTCCGTTCTAGACAGAATCCTATCACACTGCATTGGCTCAGGAATTTGCTCTGAGGACAACGCCATAGCGCGCACAGTTCTGCGCTCCCCGCAAGCGCCGATCAATCTGAATGGCCAGAGACATAGAATCACTCAGACCGAAAGGCGTAGGAAACCCCACCATAACATCTTTAACGGATTCAGAAAGACCCTTTCTGAAAATTGCCGCCAAAGCATCATTATTCCATTTAGTCAACACAGACCATTTTCTAAATTTCTGACAATACAATTCTGCCGCCTCTTGACCCTGAGACAGGGCCACCAAGGTCTTCTCCGCTTGATCCACAGAATTAGGTTCATCATATAATAAACCTAAAGCCTGAAAAAAAGGAGTCTACATTAAGCAAAGCCGGATTCCCAGATTCCAGGGAAAATGCCCAATCCTGTGGATCGCCACGCAGCAGGGAGATGATGATTTTAACCTGCTGAATGGAATCACCGGAGGATCGAGGTCTCAGAGCAAAAAACAGTTTACAGTTGTTTTTAAAACTAAAAAATTTGGACCTGTCACCAAAAAACAAATCAGGAGTAGGAATCTTCGGCTCTAAAACAGGAGTCTGAACAATATAATCAGAAGTACACTGTACCCTAGCAGCAAGCTGGTCCACACGAGAAGCTAATTCCTGAATATCCATGCAATCACAAGACTCCTCAGCCACCCAAAGAAAAAGAGGGAAGAGAAGACAAAACAGAGTGCGGAAAAAAAAAAGGCTCAACACCTTTCTTCCCTTCTTCTGAGATGCATTTAACTCATTATTGGCCAGTTGTACTGTTATGATCCGGTGACCTTGGAGCCGCATGGAACTTTCTCTGGAGTTGGTGTAAACTGTACTGACCGCAAATCCTGAACTTAACACCGCAACTAGAAGTAGCCGTGGGGTGTGCCTAACAAATCCTAGACACCTCGACACAGCCGGAGGACTAAATACCCCTATAGATGGAAATAGGAATTCTACCTTGCCTCAGAGCAGAACCCCAAAGGATAGGTAGCCCCCCACAAATATTGACTGTGAGTAGTAGAGGAAAAGACACACGCAGGCAGGAAACAGGATTTAGCAAAAGAGGCCACTCTAGCTAAAATAGGAAAGGATAGGACAGAATACTAAGCGGTCAGTATTAAAATCCTTCCAAAAATATCCACAGCAGAAAATACAAAAAAACTCCACCATCTAACTAAAGATGTGGAGCGTATATCTGCAACTCCAGAGAATCCAACAAGACTGAGAAAACACTGACACAGTCTAAGCTGGACAAGAGAAAACAAATAAATAGCACATAATTATTAAGCACACAGCATGTGTGCCACAGAAACAAAAACCAGACACTTATCTTTGCTGAATTGGCAGCAAGGCAGGAGGAACCAGACCAAGATCCAAAACCTCCCAGAACCATGGACGACTGGCAAGGACTAATGAATCCTGCACACCTAAAAACCCCAGTCAGAACTGCAATCAGCAGAAACACCTGACCAGGACTGCAACTCAGGAACAACTGCATTACCACCTACAACCACTGGAGGGAACCCAAAAGCAGAATTCACAACACTCTGTATTCCATTAATGTCCCTTAAATTGAAAGTGAGCATGAATATAGGCTTCCTCCAAGATACTACTAGTACAAATTCGCGTAGAAATACAGCTCTGGCAAAAATTAAAAGACCACTGCAAAATGATCAGTTTGTCTGATATTTCTCTTTATAGGTATATTATTGAGTAAAATGTAAATTGTTCTTTTTTTCTATAAACTTCTGACATGTCTCCGAAGATCCAAGCAATACATTTTGTATTTCTTTTCTGACAAGGAAAAATGGTCAAAATTAAAAAAAAGTGCTTTCAGACCTCAAATAATGCAAAGAAAACAAGTTCATAATCATCTAGAAACAACAATACTAATATTTTAACTTAGGAAGAGTTCAGAAATCAATATTTTGTGGAATAACTATGATTTTAATCACAGCTTTCATGCGTCTTGGCATGCTTTCCACCAGTTTCTCACAATGCTTCTGGTGCAAAAATGTAAGAAGTTCTTCTTTGTTTGAAGGCTTGTGACTATCCATTATCCTCTTGATTACATTCCAGAGATTTGCAATGGGGTTCAGGTCTGGAGATTGGGCTGCCCATGACAGGGTTTTGATGTGGTGGTCCCTTAATTTTTGCCAGAGCTGTAGCTTACCATCTAAGAGGCATCCTAAAGTCCCCATACATTTGGTTCGGCCGATTGTTCAACTGGCAGCTATCTCTCCCGATTCTCCCATAAACAGGTGTGCTCAACTAGCTCTCTGGCAGTGGTATATCTATAGAGGATGAGAGAATCCGAAATTCAAAATCAGACTTGCCGGATTCTTATCTCCTCCAACAATTATCTGTTGGGGTCCCCCATACACATTAGCCGACATCGGTGGTTTCAATTGGTGTTAATCTAATATGTGGGGGCGTTTAATGTGCATGAAGTGCCTACGCCGATAGTCAAAGCCTGTAGTGACATAGAAAAAAAAAAAAAGATCACATCTTCTCCAAGTAATATGTTCTGTATGCCAGGGGGTGAGAGCAGCCATTTTTGTCCTGAATGGCTCTTTTCGGCAGGTGAGAAGTGACACCATGGATGGTCTTTAAACATTATGATCTTCCAATTGTTTTTCCTTTGTGCTTTTCGAATCGCAAGGAAGAGAGAGAGAGAGACCCGAGAGGGCAAGATCCTCATAATGAGCCTAATAATTTCTATCTGTGCAGACATTTCATTGGCCTTTATTAACTCATAAATAGCAGACAGCTTTTTGCAGGATGAATGCTATGGCACCCTACTGTGATCAAACACAGGAAATAATCAAGCCTTGCTTCTGCAGTGCACGTAAACTGAGCCACGTCTTGGTCCTAATATCTGACAGAGAACAAGCAGAGTACGCTCAAGGCTTTTCATCAAATTCCCCGAGACGCAGAACAAGTAATATAATCTGGCCTTAGTGACAGAGCTGATGTGCTGCTGACGGATTAGCTCCCGACTTATAAAGGGATCCTACAATACTTTCTCTGCACTAATCAATTGTGTCAGTTTCAGTATGCCTGGTACTATAAAAATAAAATAATGACTTCTCCCTCATAGAGCCTGCTACAGCTTTACGTCTTTTCACAATTCCCTCATCTGTTCAGCAAAGTGTATTGAAAACGCTCTATAATGTATGGGAGAGATACTCCGAAAAAAAAAACTTTAAGGCCAGCCATCCGCAACCTTCTAGGAACTCTACATCTCAAAAATAAATGGAGAATTTTTACATTTGTCTAGTCTCGTCTCAATGAATTCATGGGATAATGACAACTTGATTTGAGCAGATATTGACAACAGGGCAGAAGAAGGGCAAACTGCAGATGACTGCAAACACACAGAGAAATAAAGAAAACTGTTAAAACAGCACTCAATTGTTTTTCTGCCTTTAGACCATTTAGAAAGAGAAAAGCTCTTGGTTTATGCCAGCTTTAGTGGATATTCAATTTGTCGGCTGCTTGCCAATCCGGCTAAATTTTCTACTTTTTTCATCTTCCTGCACAAGACAATTTTTCCAATTTTGACCAGTGTCACTTTATGAATAACTCTGGAACAGATCCCACTGATTCTAAAAATGTTTTTTTTGTGATATGTTGTACTTCATGTTAGTGTTAAAATTTGTGTTTATTTATAAAAAATATCGAACATTTTACAAAAAAAAATGTAACATTTTCAAACTTTGAATTTTTATGCCCTTAAACAAGATAGATAAGCCACACAAAATCGCTATTAAATAACATTTCCCACATGTCTACTTTACATCAGCATCACTTTTGTAACAAATCTTTTTTTGTTTGGAAGTTAGAAGGGTCAAAAGTAGATCAGCATTTTTTTTTAATTTCTTTAACCCCTTTACCCCCAAGGGTGGTTTGCACGTTAATGACCGGGCCAATTTTTACAATTCTGACCACTGTCCCTTTATGAGGTTAAAACTCTGGAACGCTTCAAAGGATCCTGATGATTCTGACATTGTTTTCTCGTGACATATTGTACTTCATGTTACTGGTAAAATTTCTTTGACATTACTTGAGATTATTTGTGAAAAAAATGGAAATTTGGAGAAAATTTTGAAAATTTTGCAATTTTCCAACTTTGAATTTTCATGCCCTTAAATCACAGAGATATGTCACACAAAATACTTAATAAGTGACATTTCCCACATGTCTACTTTACACCAGCACATTTTTTGAACCAACATTTTTATTTGTTAGGGAGGTATAAGGGTTAAAAGTTGACCAACAATTTCTCATTTTTACAACAAGATTTTTTCTTAGGGACCACATCACATTTGAAGTCATTTTGAGGGGTCTATATGATAGAAAATACCCAAGTGTGACACCATTATAAAAACTGCACATCTCAAGGTGCTCAAAACCACATTCAAGAAGTTTATTAACCCTTCAGGTATTTCACAGGAATCTTTGGAATGTTTAAAAAAAAAAAAGAACATTTGGCTTTTATTCACAAAAAATCAGATCCAATTTGTTTTATTTTACTAAGGGTAACAGGAGAAAATGGTCCCCAAAAGTTGTTGTACAATTTGTCCTGAGTACGCCGATACCCCATATGTGGGGGGTAACCACTGTTTGAGCGCACGGCAGAGCTTGGAAGGGAAGGAACACTGTTTTACTTTTTCAATGCAGAATTACAGTATATGGGATTGAGATCGGACGTCATGTTGCGTTTGCAGAGCCGCTGATGTGCCTAAACAGTGGAAACCTCCCAATTCTAACTCCAACCCTAACCCCAACACACCCTTAACCCTAATCCCAACCCTAACCACACCCCTAACCCCAACACGCCCCTAACAATAATCCCAACCCTAACCACATGTAATAATATATATATTTTTTTACCTTTTTACTTTGTCCCAGGGTGGGACATCATGCTATAGTGTCAGATCGCTGATCTGATACTTTGCACAGCACTGTGTCAGATAAATGATTTGACAGGCAGTGCTGCAGGCTTGCCGGCGCCTGCTCTCAGCCACCTCCCTGCAGGACCCGGAAGGAGCCCTGTGGCCATTTTGGATCTGGGGCCTGCAGGGAGGAGACGCTCGAAACAATGCAATCACAATGCGTTGTTCCGAGGGTCTCAGGGAAGCACGCAGGGAGCCCCCTCCCTGCGCGATGCTTCCCTATGCCGCCGGAATGCTGTGATCATGTTTGATTGCAGTGTTCCGGGGGGTTAATTTGCCAGATGTCAGCTGTGATAATCAGCTGACACCTGACCGTGGCTGATCGGTGATGACGTACTATCCCAGAGGTTGTCATAGGGGCCCAGACCACCTCGACGGGATAGTACGTCTAATGTCAGAAAGGTGTTAAAGAAAATTTACAAACCCAATTTTTTAAAGGGATCGAATTTCAATTAAAGTGAGTTGTAGGGGCCTATGTGCCAGAAAATACCCAAAAGTGACACCATTTTAAAAACTGCTCCCCTCAAAGTGCTCAAACCCATATTCAAGAAGTGCATTAACACTTCAGGTGCAACACAGGAATTAAAGTAATGAGAAAAGAAA
The DNA here is from genome assembly GCF_032444005.1 of Ranitomeya imitator. Classification (NCBI taxonomy): domain Eukaryota; kingdom Metazoa; phylum Chordata; class Amphibia; order Anura; family Dendrobatidae; genus Ranitomeya; species Ranitomeya imitator. The sequence goes on from NC_091283.1 coordinate 196,946,959, forward strand.
AAAAAGAAAATTAGAATTTTTCCAACAAAAATGTTACTTAAGCCCCAATTTTTTCTTTTTCACAAAGGTAACAGGAGAAAATGGATCCCAATATTTGTTGTGCAATCACTCCTGAGTACAACAATACCCCACATTTGGTGGAAATCTACTGCCTGGGAACATGGCAGGGCAAGAGTACTATTTGACTTTTGGAGTGCAAAACTGACTAGAATAGATAGCCGACATTATGTCGTGTTTGCAGAGACCCTGATGTGCTTAAACAGTGGAGAAACAAGCCCTCAAAATTATCACATTTTGTAAACTAGACCCCTCACAAAATTTATCTAAAAGGTACGCCCAGGTGCTCCAGAGATTTTTATAACTTTGAGCCATTTTTCTGCAAAAATATTGCGCCAGTTGCAAATTTTTAACGAGAGGAAATTATTATTATTATTATACATTTTTATAGCGCCATTTATTCCATGGTTATTTACATGTGAATACGGGGCAAATATTGACAAATACATTAAACATGAGCAAAAAATAAGGCACACGGGTACATAAGAGGGAGGACCCTGCCCGCAAGGGCTGACAGTCTGCACGGGATGGGTGATGATACACTAGGACAGGTAGGGCAGGTTGGACCATACAATTTGTTTTGCAATTTCTCCCAAGTACACCAATACCCCATATGTGTTGTAAAACTACTGTTTGGGCGCATGGCAGAGCTCAGAAGGGAAAAAGTGCCAATTGAATTTTGAAGTGTAATTGTGGCTGGAATCGATACAGGACGCCATGTCACATTTGGCCCTGACATGCCAAAACAGCAGAAACCCCCACAAGTGACCCTATTTTTGGAAACTACACCTCTTGACGAATTCATCTAGGCTAGGGGTATATTGAGCATTTTTAACCCTAAAGAGATTCACATCGGGCTAAGTAAATTAAAAATTACCATTTTTTCCACTACAACTTTTCCAAGTTTTTAATTTTCAAAAGGATAATAGGAGAAAACGAACGGTACAATATGTTCTGCAATTTCTCCTGAGTATGCCAATTAACTGTGCCTTTATCAGGCAATTTGACTCCTATAAAAATGTATATTAGTGGCTTTGAAATCCCTGCTTTTCCTCAGTCTATTTTCCTGCCTTCAGTTGCACCGACATTAGAACGTGCTCATTTGGAGTACAGATGATGGCAGTGATGGGTCAGCTCAGCACATGTTTCCCACTAACTCTGGGTATAAGCACTGTAGGGGATGGTTCAAACAAGCAAAACACTCAGAGGAGGAGACAGGGGCTGAGCTGAACTCTTCACTGCCATCATCAGTGTTCCACATGAGTACATTCAGAGAGCAATATCACTTAAGGCAGGAACATAGACTGGGAAAAGCAGGGCATGGATTTTTCTGTTCTAGGAATTAAAAAAACATCCTGTAATCAAGTGATTTTCAAAGTTTCATAACTTTACAATGCTTGGGAACAATGTAAAAAAATTAAGTTTAGTCATTCTTTAACTTTATTTTTTTTTAATATGTGAAGATTGTTGGTGGTTTGGATTCTGAGTTCGCCACCGATCACTCAGAAGATTTATGAGAAGTGCAGTGCTTAGGAGGCAGAAGCACTGAGCTTGTGTCTGATTGTGCACAGAACAGTGCATGGACAGAAACTTTCTGCTGAGCTTGTGCCCCACTCTGTGTGCATTATTAAACAGGGGCACCACTCTGTGCGTTTTTAAGCAGGGGCTTAACTTGTGCACCACTCTGTGTGCTCTTAGGCAGGGGCTGAGCTTGTGCATCACTGTGTGTGTTCTTAAACAGGGGATGAGCTTGTGCACCACTCTTTGTGCGTTCTTACGCAGGGGATGAGCTTGTGCACCACTCTTTGTGTGTTCTTACGCAGGGGATGAGCTTGTGCATCACTGTGTGCGTTCTTAAACAGGGGATGAGCTTGGGCACCACTCTGTGTGCGCTCTTAGGCAGGACCTGAGCTTGTGCACCACTCTCTTTGCATTCTTAAGAAGGGGCTGAGCTTGTGAACAACTATGTGTGCGTTCCTAGGCAGGGGCTGTTCTTGTACATCATTCTGTGTGCGTTCTCAATCAGGGGCTTAGCTTGTGCACCACTGTGTGCGCATTCTTAAGCAGGGGCGGAGCTTGTGCATCAGTCTGTGGGTTCTTAGGTAGGGGCTTAGCTTGTGCACCACTCTGTGTGCGTTCTTAAGCAGGGGCTGAGCTTGTGAACAACTCTGTGTGCGTTCTTAATCAGGGGATGAGCTTGTACACCACTCTGTGTGCGTTCTTAGGCAGGGGCTGAGCTTGTGCACCACTTTGTGTGCGTTCTTAGGCAAGAGCAGTGTACTTCTGCTCAGTAAGTACAGCTGACTCTCGTGTGCACCGAGATGAAGCGAGTCATAATTTATTTTTCTATTGGAATGGACAGAAAGAAAACCTGTGTACACCTAAGTTTACAAAGAGGACCTCTGTGCAGGCTCTGTGTCAGCTTTTTTAAGGACTTGTCATAGGTGGTCTATGGGATTTTAGACTGATGTTGGCAGATTGCAACTATATTTTCTAAGCAAAAACTACCCAGTGACAGAAGAACTGGAAAGACACTTTACGCTTTAATCATACAAAGAGAAATAACTTACTTCCATTAGGCTTGAGTGTATTCCTATGAGGTAGGGCATTGGAGCACTACAAAAGATAAAGGAACAAGGAATCAATATTCAGCACTGAAAACACCAATCCATGCACACGTCATGTAAATCTACATTTTCCTCCTACTATCAAAAGAAATTCAATTCTTCAATTAGAAGCTAATTTAGGACACTTGACAGTCATTAAATACTAGAAAATACGAGATATGCAGACCACTGATAGAATAAAATATTTTATTATCATTTTTTCTTTTAGTCTCCAACTCCATCTCCATCTCATACAGTTTGGATAAAGTCCTGATTGCCAATTCTAGTTAAAAAAAATACAGCGGATGGGACCAAAACAGACCATTCTGGCACCTGGAAATCCGTGAAAACATGTCCGATATTGATCCAAGCATCAGATCAAAATCGTCCATGCAAGTCAACGAATCAGTAAGAAATATTGGACAGCATTTGGACGCCATCCGTTTGTCACGGACCGCCAGATAAGAGAAGGTAGAGAAACTTTTTTTTTACTCACTAGAGAAAAACTGATGAAACTTGGACCAAACTCAGATGAAAATCGAACACACCCCAACAAGACCACTGATGAAACAAGGAGCGATTATATCGTACGGTTGTCTGAATGAGCACTTAGTCATATCGGCAGAGGTCCCTCGAGATGCTAGCCATAATACTGCCATATTCAGGGTACAGTGTCGAAAGGGCCATGGGCTACACAGAAGTATTGCCATGCATTATAGGAACAGGGGATAGGGTGTCCACATCACTTACTGGGGGGTGGGGGAGGGGAGTTGAGAATGTCTGTAGAAAAAAAAAAACTTACATGTAATTGTCACCTGCAGCATTCCCAATGCAAGTTTCGTTAACTTTTCATCAGTAGGTCCTCCTGATAGAGAGTTAGCGAAACGTGCGTTGGGGCAGTGGGAATGCTGCAGGCAGCTGATGACAGTAGTTACATGTAAGTTTACATGCCATTATTCTAGCTCCCCTTCTGTTGCATATATGTGTTGGAAAGCTTTAACCAACTAATCACAGTATAATTAGGGGGCTATGTTATACTTATGCTACACTTTGCATGTCCCTTCACCTTCTGCATATGCCTATGTTCCCCTGCATGTGTGCTTAGCAGCCTCCGTTATTTTATTTTTTTGTCTATGTATGTATCAAGTCAATAAAGTATTTTTTTAACGAGCAAATATACTCTGTAGGTTTTCTTCCTACTTTCTTTTGTTGCAATATGTCAGTCATTACACGTCTCACACTGGAAACTCCTTCTTTAATGTAAAATAATCTCTGGAGGCAGATTCTCATGGAGATCTATGTCCGTCCCATAGATCTAAACAGCTAATTTACAAATTAAGAAAACTGTGGATTGCTCTACAATAAAACATTGGATTGAAGAGGTCAAGACATCATTTTAGTCCGCTTTTTATAACCTCCATACCCATATAGACGGGTTAGGAGGGTTGATCTTACTGACAGTTGATCTTTAATAGGCATTTGGGGCATCAAGAGTACAATTTCTGCTTTTAGTGAATTTGTCAGGACGGAATAGATTATGCCCCTCACAATTTTTAAAAACGCTGGCGTAATGGAGGTCAAACACGCAAAATTGTTGCATAAGCATGCGCCTAAAAATGTTGTGACTTCTGCAACAGTTTTTACGCCAGCTTTTAGGCAACAACCATTGGATGAATATAAATTTTCCTTTGTCAGAATGGTAATGACCCCCTCGGAATATATTTAATATGTCATTTATACCAGATGGCGTAAAAATAAAATGCAAAAACAAACATAAGAAAACAATGTCATAATTAACATAATATGTAACAAGTGTATGATCATGGCTGTGGTCATCTGAGTTAGTAGAAACAGGCGTTCTTCAATCTCCTCCCTCTCCTCTTCATTGTGATGATGATTATTAATAAATCAAAAAATGTCTTAAGTTTTCCTTGGGCGCAAATCTAAAGTTTTGTTTCTAGCATTCAGTTTCCCTTCCATTTGAAGCAACTGTCAGTGTAATGTGTAAGATATCCCCATGGAATAAATATATATAAATATTACCAAAAGTGTCCGAAAGACAAAAAAAAAATCAAACGATGGGGTGGCTTTCATTAGCTGCTCCTTTGTCAGTGGTCACAGCGATTCCACCGGAAAACAAACATTTCCCACAAGGCCAAGAGGTTATCGCGTAGAATGATCAGCATGGAAAATCTTCAAAAGAATGTCATGTAACCACATCGGGTAACAATAAGGAAACAATTCGGGATCTGATGGAGCGCACGTCTTACAACGTATGGCGAGAACGCAATCAGATAAACTTAACACCTTCCACACATGCGAAGGATCACTCAAGATACCTTGTATAACACGAGGCTCTGTGATCACCTGTCCAAAGTTGGACTGGGAGGTATTACTTACACCGTTACACACAGGACAAACTGTATACTTCTTAAAGGGGTTGTCAGGGTTAGAGAACAGCTCATGATAAGGCAAGAAGATGTTATAGAAGGGGCTCACCCAGTAAAGCACAGAATTCTGCTCGTGATATGCGTCACCCGACAATATAACAAGCCAACTGATGCTCATTAAGGGTAAGTTCACACTAGGCATTTTTTTTTTCTGCAGCAACACCTGATCTCTTGGCGAGAAATAAGATACGGAAGAAAAAAAGCATGTTTTTCTTGTTTTTTTAATGTGTTTTTTTACGGCGATTTTGACATGCTAGATTTGCCTCTTGTGCATGCTGACAAAGTTTAGTGTTGGGGAAAAAAAAGTCCTATTCTTTAGAATCCGGTTTTGGCACAAAAAAAAATGCAGCGAAACCTGATCCCTGCGTTTTTGGTGCATTTTTTCACCACCCATTTATGCCAATGGGTGAAAAACGCTGAAAGAAGTAACATGCTCCATTGTGCAAAAAAACAAACAAACAAACATGCACAGCATAAAATCCTGATGACAAAAACCCCAATTTGTATATGAGATTTCTGAAGTCTCAGACATGACTGGTACTGTAAACCGCAGATTAAAATTAGCATAAAAAAAACGCCTAGTGTGAACTTAGCCATATAGATCTTTTACAGAGGCAGACGCAAGCAGTATGAAGGGTCCCTGCTTTCATGACGGTCACTAGGATGATTGCTGTAGGATAGTTTGAAAAGCCCGCCGGGGACTATAGGGTGTAAAGCTGCAGCAGCATCGTACGCAGTGAAGAAGCAGTGACCCACAAATTCAAACACAAAAGTCTCTTTTAATGTGTTTCTTCACAGCATTAAAGTCCACTTCACATAAATGCATATAACTTCAGTGATCAGTTTACACCAGTTCAAAGTAATGCATATCACATGGCTTTAGATTTGCGGTCCCTAAACAGGCCAGACTTCCCTTGTCCAGTTTCCCTGGGCGACCGCACGCCATCTCACAGTCTCTATGCGCCTCCGTACACACAGCCTCATATGTTGCAGACACTACTCACGCCAGCCCTCCTCTGACTAGTTCTCGTGGGTGTCCTGCATCGCTGTATCACAGTCTCTTACAGACTCATTACTCACACAGTCGTACACAGTTCAGGATATCCTCCGGATAGCAGCCGGGCACCATATCCACCTGTTTGCAATCGTTACACATGCTAGTCCTCTTTCGGGTACAGGACATCCACCTCCGGGCACAGGACTATCCACATCCGACTCCTACGGGCACAGGATATCCACCTCCGGGCACAGGACTGTCCACATCCGAGACCAGTACCATGGACGACTTGCATCTCTGTGTACGCTGCGGGTGCCAGGCTATTCAGCTGCCCTGGGTGCTGGCTCTGCTGGCCTCCATGCACTCTGCAGACCAGCACACACCAGACTGACACTGACGTGCACCTGGCCAGACACCTGACACACCCATACCCCTTACTGCAGGGCTTTTAAACACACCAACCTGTGGCCTTCAGCCACATGGAAAACCCGGACCGGAGATCCGTGACTCTCATGCACACCTATGGACTTCATCCGTCTGCATGTACATTCTGGGGAGAACAAACAGCGCCCCCTAGCTGTATCAGAGGCCACAGCCTCACAAGGGTGAGACCTGACTAGTCCGGTGCGACCCCTCCTGCCAAGCTCAAGTTGATTGACAACTCTCTTCCAATGTACACACATCAACTGAAAAGCTTAAAAGACAGAACTGGCTGTAATCCGGCAGCCAGGCTCCACTTCATCAATTTAGCATGAATCTTGTGGCAGGATCTCGTTAAAATTATTTTCCGGTTTCAAAAACATACATATCTCCGGGCTGCAGTTTGTTAAAAAAACAAACAAACAACAATAACACCTACCCATAACTCACCCTCCCCTGGTCAAGTGATGAGTCTCCAGTAATCTCGGGGGCTTTTTTCATTTATTGGCTGCAGCGCTGTTGACGGGACGTCAGCGCTGCCAAAAATAACACACACGTGGCGCAACGGTGGAGACTCAGATCCGGACAAACTGCAGATGATGGGAAGGAGTTTTCCAAAACCGGAAAACCTCTTTGAAAGACATCTGTCACCAGGTTTTTGCAATGTTATCTGAGAGTAGCATAATGTAGTGGCGGATAGCCCGATTCCAGTGATGTGTCACTTACTGGGCTGCTTGTTGCAGTTTTGATAGAATCCCTGTTTTTTTTTCTTTTGTAGATGTAGCAGTGCTCAGAATGCTGAGCTGTGTATAACCCCGCCCACAGCACTGGTGAGCAGTTTTCTGCCTACACTATGCATTGTTAGCAAGCTGCCAATCACTGGTGGGGGCGGTGTTACACAGATTAGCCTGACTGGTCTACACAAGAGACCTAGTCCTACAGTGGTAATCTCTTGCTGATAAAATTCTGATTGTGTTGAAACTATAACACACAGCCTAGTAGGTAAAACATGCATGGAATCAGGGTCTCTAACAGGACATTACGCTTTTCTTTGATTAAATGGCAAAAACCTGATGACAGATTCCCTTTAAGGCAATTCTTTTCAGATGTAGCCACAAAATAGCAGCAAACTCCACATATGTTACTTGCAGGTGTGCCTATAGATGTTGTAGTGGCATTGCCAGCCTGCACATTGCAAAGGGTGATGTCCAAGCTAAATTCAGAAAAATAAATTGGCATGCACCAAGCTGGACAATCCACATCACAGGTCAGTGTATATGCAGGGAATAGCTGTGGATGAGTTATAATGAATTGTCTGTACTTTGCAGTTTGCGTGTTACATAACAATGTCTATTCACCCCGCTACCATTTTTCCTTACACTTTGCATATTCCCGTGAAGATAGAAGATGTACTGCCGACAATGATTATTTTTCAGGCCCCACAAACAATCCAATGAAGCCATGAAGGAACATTGGACAATTGCTGCCACGATTACGCTGGACAATGACGGAGAATGCCCTTATAAAACCGTATTCAGCGATTATTGGTCCTTAATCTGGGTTGAGACGCTCTTCTCCAAAATCCCAAACATTTCCTTTAACCCCTTAATCCCATATGACGTACTATCCCGTCAAGGTGACCTGGGACTTAATTCCCAGTGACGGGATAGTACGTAATATGCGATCGGCCGCGCTCACGGGGGGAGCGTGGCCGATCGCGGCCGGGTGTCAGCTGCCTATCGCAGCTGACATCCGGCACTATGTGCCAGGAGCGGTCACGGACCGCTCCCGGCACATTAACCCCCGGCACACCGCGATCAAAGATGATCGCGGTGTGCCGGCGGTGCAGGGAAGCATCGCGCAGGGAGGGGGCTCCCTGCGGGCTTCCTTGAGACGATCGGTACACGGTGATGTACTCACCGTGTACCGAGCGTCTTCTCCCTGCAGTTCCCGGATCCAAAATGGCCGCGGGGCTGCATCCGGGTCCTGCAGGGAGCACTTCCGGGTCAGGATCAGGCTGCAGCTGCAGCTCTAATCCTGCCCGGCTGTATGTCAGATCACCGATCTGACAGTGCGCTGTGCACACTGTCAGATCGGTGATCTGTGATGTCCCCCCCTGGGACAAAGTGAAAAAGTAAAAAAAAAAAAAATCCACACGTGTAAAAAAAAATAAAAAATAAAAAATTCCTAAATAAAGAAGAAAAAAATATATATTATTCCCATAAATACATTTCTTTATCTAAAAAAAAAAAACGATAAAAGTACACATATTTAGTATCGCCGCGTCCGTAACAACCCGACCTATAAAACTGGCCCACTAGTTAACCCCTTCAGTGAACACCGTAAGAAAAAAAAAAAAAAACGAGCCAAAAAACAACGCTTTATTATCATAACGCTGAACAAAAAGTGGAATAACACGCGATCAAAAAGACGGATATAAAGTACCATGGTACCTCTGAAAACGGCATCTTGTCCCGCAAAAAACGAGCTGACATATAGCATCATAACCAAAAAAATGAAAAAGTTATAGTCCTCAGAATAAAGCGATGCCAAAATAATTATTTTTTCTATAAAATAGCTTTTATCGTATAAAAGCGCCAAAACATAAAAAAAAATGATATAAATGAGGTATCGCTGTAATCGTACTGACCCGTAGAATAAAACTGCTTCATCAATTTTACCAAACGCGGAACGGTATAAACGCCTCCCCCAAAAGAAATTCATGAATAGCTGGTTTTTGGTCATTCTGCCTCACAAAAAATCGGAATAAAAAGCGATCAAAAACTGTCACGTGTCCGAAAATGTTACCGATAAAAACTTCAACTCGTCCCGCAAAAAACAAGACCTCACATGACTCTGTGGACCAAAATATGGAAAAATTATAGGTCTCAAAATGTGGAGACGCAAAAACTTTTTTGCTATAAAAAGCGTCTTTTAGTGTGTGACGGCTGCCAATCATAAAAATCGGATATAAAAAACGCTATAAAAGTAAATCAAACCCCCCTTCATCACCCCCTTAGTTAGGCTAGATTCACATTGCGTTAATGGGTTAACGCTAACGGACAGCGTTGCACGGCGAAAATGTCACAATTAACGCCGTGCAACGGGTCCGTTAGCACACCCATTGACAGCAATGTGATTTTCGGGTGTAGCGCATCGCTAGAGCGTGCCATTTTCGGCTCGCGCTAGCAAGGTGCCGTTCTTTTGTGGCGCGCCTCGGACGCTGCTTGCAGCGTCCGCAGCGCACCCGAGGTCCGATCCCCGATCTTCCAGAGCGGGGACGTTAACGCAACCACTAAACACGACACCTAAAAAGACATTGCGTTAGAGCAATCCGCTAGCGCTAAACGGATTTCCCTAACGCAATGTGAACCTAGCCTTAGGGAAAAATAATAAAATTTAAAAAAAAGTATTTATTTCCATTTTCCTATTAGGGTTAGGGCTAGGGCTAGGGCTAGGGTTAGGGTTTGGATTACATTTACGGTTGGGATTAGAATTAGGGGTGTGTCAGGGTTAGGTGTGTGGTTAGGGTTACAGTTGGGATTAGGGTTAGGGGTGCGTTTGGATTAGGGTTTCTTTTATAATTGGGGGGTTTCCACTGTTTAGGCACATCAGGGGCTCTCCAAACGCGACATGGCGTCCGATCTCAATTCCAGCCAATTCTGCATTGAAAAAGTAAAACAGTGCTCCTTCACTTCCGAGCTCTCCCGTGCGCCCAAACAGGGGTTTACCCCAACATATGGGGTATCATCGTACTCGAGACAAATTGGACAACAAGTTTTTGGGTCCAAGTTCTCTTGTTATCCTTGGGAAAAGAAAAATTTGGGGGGCTAAAAATCATTTTTGTGGGAAAAAAAAGGATTTTTTATTTTCACGGCTCTGCGTTGTAAACTGTAGTGAAACACTTGGGGGTTCAAAGTTTTCACAACACATCTAGTTACGTTCCGTGGGAGGTCTAGTTTCCAATATGAGGTCACTTGTGGGGGGTTTGTACTGTTTGGGTACATCAGGGGCTCTGCAAATGCAACGTGACGCCTGCAGACCAATCCATCTAAGTCTGCATTCCAAATGGCGCTCCTTCCCTTCCGAGCTCTGCCATGCGCCCAAACAGTGGTTCCCCCCCACATATGGGGTATCAGCGTACTCAGGACAAATTGGACAACAACTTTTGGGGTCCAATTTATTCTGTTACCCTTGTGAAAATACAAAACTGGGGGCTAAAAAATAATTTTTGCGGAAAAAAAAAATATTTTAATGGCTCTGCGTTATAAACTGTAGTGAAACACTTGGGGGTTCAAAGCTCTCAAAACACATCTAGATAAGTTCCTTAGGGGGTCTAGTTTCCAAAATGGTGTCACTTGTGGGGGGTTTTAATGTTTAGGCACATCAGGGGCTCTCCAAACCAACATGGCGTCCCATCTTAATTCCAGTCAATTTTGCATTGAAAAGTCAAATGGCGCTCCTTCCCTTCCGAGCTCTGCTATGCGCCCAAAAAGTGGTTTACCCCCACATATGGGGTATCGACGCACTCAGGACAAATTGCACAACAACTTTTGTGGTCTAATTTCTTCTCTTACCCTTGGGAAAATAAAAAATTGGGGGCGAAAAGATCATTTTTGTGAAAAAATAAGATTTTTTATTTTTACGGCTCTGCATTATAAACTTCTGTGAAGCATTTGTTGGGTCAAAGTGCTCACCACACATCTAGATAAGTTCCTTAATGGGTCTACTTTTCAAAATGGTGTCACTTGTGAGGGGTTCCAATGTTTAGGCACATCAGGGGCTCTCCAAACGCAACATGGCGTCTGTCACGATATGGTATGAAATATCATAAGTAGTTCTCTTGCTAGCCTGCGTGGGCAAAGCCCCCCTTCCCTTTCATTCAGCCAAGAGCTGCTTTTCCAATGTACTGGGGGAAGTTTTATTGCCGAATGGAATTTACAACTGGCATTTCCTGTGTAAGCTCTTGTTCAGCTACAAGTGATGTAGAAACTTCAAAATCCCTGAAAGATTCCTTGTTTAGTTTTTGTTAGATATTAGGCAAACGATTTAAGCTAGAAATACGAAAATATATATTCGTATTCCCACTCGGTGTATCTACACATCCCGCGAAACACGGGCTTCTAACTCCATCTGGTAAAGAAGTAGGGATTTCTCTGTAAATATGTATCCCAGATAGGACATGTTTGATCTCATTAGAATGCTCACGTTAATTCGAGATGAATGATAGGTTTGGTCTGACTCTGTCATGTGTTGTAGCGAAGTTATAGCAAGTAGATAAATTTAAGATTGAAGTACTCAGAATGTAGAGAGAGGAGGGTCTGGATAAGCCAGCCCTTCTGTGATGACAAAGCCTTAAGGTATTAAGTGTCTGGCAGGCTCCCCAGCTCAGTCTCTCTGCTGGATTTCTTCTTCTGGACTTCTTGTCCTATTGTCCTGGAAGAGCTGAGTACATCCCATGGACTGGGATGTATGGAAACTGCACTAGCCTGGGGTGTCCGCCATGCTTTTAACATGTGAGTGTTATCTTTTCTCTTTTATTCCCTTTATGTTATAATTACCCATGTACATATTTGCAATTGTCTCATTTGTAACATCTTTATAAAAATATTTTTGATAAAGCACTGCCTAATTTTTTTTTTAATGGGATATACTATTATATGTTAGTTCTTCTCCATACCGTACCCTAAGTCTTCTGAAGGGAAATACGCTAATGTTACTGTTGTGTTGGGTTAGCTTCGGACCCGTTTAATCGAAGCTGGTGGCAGCGAGAAGTGTGCAGACTTTTGGGTTATGTTGTAGCGGCTGCGGCGTTAATAATTATTGTTCCTGCCTGAGTGGGAGTAGTTATCGCGTCGCTGCAGCGTGCCCAATAGTCAGTACATAGCAGGCAGCCTTTCTGGCGACTAATTACCCAGGGTGCAGTACCTAATCTGACCTGAGAGTAAGGGGGCGCCAGAGAGCTGCAAGTGTTAAGTGGAACTGTAAGCGGGATATACATAAATCCCTGCAGTTCGTGGTATATAGAAAAGCAGTGGGATACCTAGAATAAGCCCCTGCTGTAAACTAAGAGGACAATAGCCTTGTGTGTGTTTTTTTCATCAAATCGTGGAGTGGAGGGATAACTAAGATAAGCCCCCCTGCACATGTGATAGCCGTCTGTTGGCCTAAAGTCACCTCAATCCGTGACGTAGGGGTGACGGTCACGGTGTGAATCCTGACCAATTGGTGACAGCGGTCAGGGGAATCGTGACAGCGTCCCATCTCAATTCCGGTCAATTTTGCATTGAAAAGTCAAATGGCGCTCCTTTCCTTCCGAGCTCTGCCACGCGCCCAAACAGTGGTTTACCCCCACATATGGGGTATCGTCGCACTCAGGACAAATTGCACAACAACTTTTGTGGTCTAATTTCTTCTCTTACTCTTGGGAAAATAAAAAATTGGTGGCGAAAAGATCATTTTTGTGAAAAAATATGATTTTTTATTTTTACGGCTCTGCATTATAAACTTCTGTGAAGCACTTGTTGGGTCAAAGTGCTCACCACACCTCTAGATAAGTTCCTTAAGGGGTCTACTTTCCAAAATGGTGTCACTTGTGGGGATTTCAATGTTTAGGCACATCAGGGGCTCTCCAAACGCAACATGGGATCCCATCTCAATTCCAGTCAATTTTGCATTGAAAAGTAAAATGGCGCTCCTTCCCTTCCGAGCTCTGCCATACGCCCAAACAATGGTTTACACCCATATATGGGGGATCATCGTACTCAGTACAGATTGTACAACAACGTTTGGCATCCATTTTATCCTGTTACCCTTGGTAAAATAAAACAAATTGGAGCTGAAATAAATTTTGTGTGAAAAAAAGTTAAATATTCATTTTTATTTAAACATTCCAAAAATTCCTGTGAAACCCCTGAAGGGTTAATAAACTTCTTGAATGTGGTTTTGAGCACCTTGAGGGGTGCAGTTTTTAGAATGGTGTCACACTTGGGTATTTTCTATCATATAGACCCCTCAAAATGACTTCAAATGAGATGTGGTCCCTAAAAAAAAATGGTGTTGTAAAAATGAGAAATTGCTGGTCAACTTTTAACCCTTATAACTCCCTAACAAAAAAAAATTTTGGTTCCAAAATTGTGCTGATGTAAAGTAGACATGTGGGAAATGTTACTTATTAAGTATTTTGCGTGACATATCTCTGTGATTTAAGGGCATAAAAATTTAAAGTTGGAAAATTGTGAAATTTTCTAAATTTTCGCCAAATTTCCGTTTTTTTCACAAATAAACGCAAGTTATATCGAATAAATGTTACCACTAAAATGAAGTACAATATGTCACGAGAAAACAATGTCAGAATCGCCAAGATCCGTTGAAGCGTTCCAGAGTTATAACCTCATAAAGGGACAGTGGTCAGAATTGTAAAAATTGGCCCGGTCATTAACGTGCAAACCACCCTCGTGGCTTAAGGGGTTAAGCAGAGGTAGAAAGAAAGGCGTACTTTGTGAATGAAGACAACTTAGATCTCTCGTGTATCGTTAAAAGGGGTTCTTAGATTGGTAAAATTATACTGGGCATAGGGTAAAATCTGGAGTAAAATGCAAGATCATTTTCCTTCTTCTCTGTTGCTAATCTTTTTGCGGAATGTTTCTAATGTGTGAATATAACTTATGAAGTCTCTGAGAAAAAATGTATATCGATGGAACTGGGGAGAGTAATAAAGAGCAATCAAGGTCCGAGCTAACCCTTAATAATACGTCCGAAGCTTAAGGTGACATTACACAGACATAAGAATTCACATCTGAGAAATTTAATTAACGGCAACATGTCCGTCTTCATGTGATCTACGACTAATCAAGAGACGGACTAGTAGGCATAACGTGTTTAATTACATTGTCACAAGTGTTGAAATCTGCTGTCGACAGATGAGATTGCGTTCAGAGCCCGACATTAAGGTATTCTACAGAGAGACATATTTAGATTAAGCAATATATATATATATATATATATATATATATATATATATATATATATTCAGATTTTATGTAACAATTTCATTTAGCTGATGGACTGCGGGATGGATACAATGTTGCACAGATGATGCTCATTCTAAAGGTTTTCATATTATTGCTGATGGTGCTTCAGTGCCAGCAAGACAGCGTGAGCTTCTGCAAGCTGGAAGATGGAATTAGCTCTTGTTTCATTTACTTCTTCTGTGTCTTCTAGTTTAATTGTTTCATAGACTGTGTTCAGGGCAAAACATTTATATACAAATGTGACTAAAACATAAAGAAATAAAGAATGACAAAAAGATTCTGAAAGATTTTCTTTTTTGCTCTACAGATCCATTAGCTTATGATGCTGTATAATTAGAACGCTTAACTGCCAATAACAGGAGACAGGCTTCCTGCTAAAATATATACATGGTTTAAAGGGAATCTGTCAGTAGGATCACCTCTCCTAATCCGCCTATATGTGCATGTAGGTCATAGGACGCTGAATAAAATGACATCTTGATATCTGCAATCCGAAGTTTTATTCCAGAGAAATCCACATTTTCCTTAACCCCTCTGTGACCTTAGACGTACTATCCCGTCGAGGTGCCCTGGGCTTATCTGACCCTGGACGGGATAGTACGTCATAGCCGATCGGCCGCGCTCACGGGGGGAGCGCGGCCGATCGCGGCCGGGTGTCAGCTGCTTATCGCAGCTGACATCCGGCACTATGTGCCAGGAGCGGTCACGGACCGCCCCCGGCACATTAACCCCCGGCACACCGCGATTAAAGATGATCGCGATGTGCCGGCGGTGCAGGGAAGCACCGCGCAGGGAGGGGGCTCCCTGCGGGCTTCCCTGAGACCCCCGGAGCAACGTGATGTGATCGCGTTGCTGCGAGGGTCTCACCTCCCTCCCTGCTCCCTCCAGCCCTGGATCCAAGATGGCCGCGGATCCGGGTCCTGCAGGGAGGGAGGTGGCTTCACAGAGCCTGCTTAGAGCAGGCACTGTGAAGGCTGCAGCGCTGCATGTCAGATCAGTGATCTGACAGAGTGCTGTGCAAACTGTCAGATCACTGATCTGTGATGTCCCCCCCGGGACAAAGTAAAAAAGTTAAAAAAAAAATTTCCAAATGTGTAAAAAAAATAAAAAAAAATATTCCAAAATAATGAAAAAAAAAAAAAAATATTATTCCCATAAATACATTTCTTCATCTAAATAAAAAAAAAAAAACAATAAAAGTACACATATTTAGTATCGCCGCGTCCGTAACGACCCGACCTATAAAACTGTCCCACTAGTTAACCCCTTCAGTAAACACCGTAAGAAAAAAAAAAAAAAACGAGGCAAAAAACAACGCTTTATTATCATACCGCCGAACAAAAAGTGGAATAACACGCGATCAAAAGGACAGATATAAATAACCATGGTACCGCTGAAAGCGTCATCTTGTCCCGCAAAAAACGAGCCGCCATACAGCATCATCAGCAAAAAAATAAAAAAGTTATAGTCCTGAGAATAAAGCGATGCAAAAATAATTATTTTTTCTGTAAAATAGTTTTTATCGTATAAAAGCGCCAAACCATAAAAAAAATGATATAAATGAGGTATCGCTGTAATCGTACTGACCCGAAGAATAAAACTGATTTATCAATTTTACCAAACGCGGAACGGTATAAACGCCTCCCCCAATAGAAATTCATGAATAGCTGGTTTTTGGTCATTCTTCCTCACAAAAATCGGAATAAAAAGCGATAAAAAAATGTCACGTGCCCGAAAATGTTTTCAATAAAAACGTCAACTCGTCCCGCAACAAAACAAGACCTCACATGACTCTGTGGACCAAAATATGGAAAAATTATAGCTCTCAAAATGTGGTATTGCAAAAAATATTTTTTACAATAAAAAGGGTCTTTCAGTGTGTGACGGCTGCCAATCATAAAAATCCGCTAAAAAACTCGCTATAAAAGTAAATCAAACCCCCCTTCATCACCCCCTTAGTTAGGGAAAAATAAAAAAAAATGTATTTATTTCCATTTTCCCATTAGGGCTAGGGTTAGGGCTAGGGTTAGGGCTAGGGTTAGGGTTAGGGCTAGGGCTAGGGTTAGGGCTAGGGTTAGGGTTAGGGCTAGGGTTAGGGTTAGGGCTAGGGTTAGGGCTAGGGTTAGGGCTAGGGTTAGGGCTAGGGTTAGGGTTAGGGCTAGGGTTAGGGCTAGGGTTAGGGCTAGGGTTGGGGCTACAGTTAGGGTTGGGGCTAAAGTTAGGGTTAGGGTTTAGATTACATTTACAGTTGGGAATAGGGTTGGGATTAGGGTTAGGGGTGTGTCAGGGTTAGAGGTGTGGTTAGGGTTACCGTTGGAATTAGGGTTAGGGGTGTGTTTAGATTAGGGTTTCAGTTATAATTGGGGGGTTTCCACTGTTTCGGCACATCAGGGGCTCTCCAAACACGACATGGCGTCCGATCTCAATTCCAGCCAATTCTGCGTTGAAAAAGTAAAACAGTGCTCCTTCCCTTCCGAGCTCTCCTGTGTGCCCAAACAGGGGTTTACCCTCACATATGGGGTATCAGCGTACTCAGGACAAATTGCACAACAACTTTTGTGGACCAATTTCTCCTGTTACCCTTGGGAAAATACAAAACTGGGGGCTAAAAAATAATTTTTGTGGGAAAACAAAAAGATTTTTTATTTTCACGGCTCTGCGTTATAAACTGTAGTGAAACACTTGGGGGTTCAAAGTTCTCACAACACATCTAGATAAGTTCATTGAGGGGTCTAGTTTCCAATATGGGGTCACTTGTGGGGGGTTTCTACTGTTTAGGTACATTAGGGGCTCTGCAAACGCAATGTGACGCCTGCAGACCAATCCATCCAAGTCTGCATTCCAAATGATGCTCCTTCCCTTCCGAGCCCTCCCATGCGCACAAACGGTGGTTCCCCCCCACATATCGGGTATCAGCGTACTCAGGACAAATTGGACAACAACATTTAGGGTCCAATTTCTCCTGCTAACCTTGGAAAAATACAAAACTGGGGGCTAAAATATAATTTTTGTGGAAAAAAAATATTTTTTATTTGCACGGCTCTGCGTTATAAACTGTAGTGAAATATTTGGGGGTTCAAAGCTCTCACAACACATCAAGATGAGTTCCTTAGGGGGTCTACTTTCCAAAATGGTGTCACTTGTGGGGGGTTTCTACTGTTTAGGTACATTAGGGGCTCTGCAAACGCAATGTGACGCATTCCAAATGGCGCTCCTTCCCTTCCGAGCCCTCCCATGCGCCCAAACGGTGGTTCCCCCCCACATATGGGGTATCAGCGTACTCAGGACAAATTGGACAACAACTTTTGGGGTCCAATTTCTCCTGCTACCCTAGGGAAAATACAAAACTGGGGGCTAAAAAATAATTTTTGTGGGAAAAAAATTTTGTTTTATTTTTATGGCTCTTCATTATAAACTTCTGTGAAGCCCTTGGTGGGTCAAAGTGCTCACCACACATCCAGATAAGTTCCTTAGGGGGTCTACTTTCCAAAATGGTGTCACTTGTGGGGGGTTTCAATGTTTAGGCACATCAGTGGCTCTCCAAACACAACATGGCGTCCCATCTCAATTCCTGTCAATTTTGCATTGAAAAGTCAAACGGCGCTCCTTCCCTTCCGAGCTCTCCCATGCGCCCAAACAGTGGTTTACTGCCACATATGGGGTATCAGCGTACTCAGGACAAATTGGATAACAACTTTTGAGGTCCAATTTCTTCTCTTACCCTTAGAAAAATAAAAAATTGGGGGCAAAAATATAATTTTTGTGAAAAAATATGATTTTTTATTTTTACGGTTCTGCATTATAAACTTCTGTGAAGCACTTGGTGGGTCAAAGTGCTCACCACACCTCTAGATA
The DNA here is from genome assembly GCF_032444005.1 of Ranitomeya imitator. Taxonomy (NCBI): domain Eukaryota; kingdom Metazoa; phylum Chordata; class Amphibia; order Anura; family Dendrobatidae; genus Ranitomeya; species Ranitomeya imitator. The sequence continues at coordinate 196,965,377 of NC_091283.1, forward strand.
AGTTCCTTAGGGGGTCTACTTTCCAAAATGGTGTCACTTGTGGGGGGTTTCAATGCTTAGGCACATCAGTGGCTCTCCAAACGCAACATGGCGTCCCATCTCAATTTCTGTCAATTTTGCATTGAAAAGTCAAATGGCGCTCCTTCCCTTCCGAGCTCTCCCATGCGCCCAAACAGTGGTTTACTGCCACATATGGGGTATCAGCGTACTCAGGACAAATTGGACAACAACTTTTGAGGTCCAATTTCTTCTCTTACCCTTGGAAAAATAAAAAATTGGGGGCAAAAATATAATTTTGTGAAAAAATATGATTTTTTATTTTTACGGTTCTGCATTATAAACTTCTGTGAAGCACTTGGTGGGTCAAATTGCTCACCACACATCCAGATAAGTTCCTTAGGGGGTCTACTTTCCAAAATGGTGTCACTTGTGGGGGGTTTCAATGTTTAGGCACATCAGTGGCTCTCCAAACACAACATGGCGTCCCATCTCAATTCCTGTCAATTTTGCATTGAAAAGTCAAACGGCGCTCCTTCCCTTCCGAGCTCTCCCATGCGCCCAAACAGTGGTTTACTGCCACATATGGGGTATCAGCGTACTCAGGACAAATTGGACAACAACTTTTGGGGTCCATTTTCTCCTGTTACCCTTGGTAAAATAAAACAAATTGGAGCTGAAGTAAATTTTTTGTGTAAAAAAGTTAAATGTTCATTTTTATTTAAACATTCCAAAAATTCCTATTAAACACCTGAAGGGTTAATAAACTTCTTGAATGTGGTTTTGTGCACCTTGAGGGGTGCAGTTTTTAGAATGGTGTCACACTTGGGCATTTTCTATCATATAGACCACTCAAAATGACTTCAAATGAGACGTGGTCCCTAAAAAAAAATTGTGTTGTAAAAATGAGAAATTGCTGGTCAACTTTTAACCCTTATAACTCCCTAACAAAAAAAAAAAATTGGTTCCAAAATTATACTGATGTAAAGGAGACATGTGGGAAATGTTACTTATTAAGTATTTTGTGTGATATATCTCTGTGATTTAATTGCATAAAAATTCAAAGTTTGAAAATTGCGAAATTTTCAAAATTTTCGCCAAATTTCCGTTTTTTTCACAAATAAACGCAGGTACCATCAAAGAAATTTTACCACTATCATGAAGTACAATATGTCACGAGAAAACAATGTCAGAATCACCAGGATCCGTTGAAGCATTTCGGAGTTATAACCTCATAAAGGGACAGTGGTCAGAATTGTAAAAATTGGCCTGGTCATTGACGTGCAAACCACCCTTGGGGGTAAAGGGGTTAATATGTAAATAAGCTGTTAAGATCTATGGGCCGGACATAGATCTCCCTGAGAATCTGCCTCCAGAGATTGTTGTAAATGAAGTGGAGTATTACCAGTGTGAGCTAAGTAATGACTGACAGTCCGCTCTCCTGATCTACAGGTCTCACACTGGTAACTCCTCCTTTCACTGGAGGCAGATTCTCGGGGAGATCTATGTCCGGCCCATAGATCTTAACAGCTTATTTTCATAGTAAGAAAAATGTGGATTTCTCTAGAATAAAACATCAGATCGTAGATATCAAGGTATCATTTTATTCAGCTTCCAATGCCCAAAATGCCCGTATGAATGGCTGATCATACTGACAAATGCCCTTAAACAAAACTATAATATATATATTACTATAAGCATTGCCATGATTAGCTTTATTATATGGATAGTATAAGGAGTTGTATATCACTACTATGAGGAGAAGCTATAGAAAAGGAGGAAAACACATGAGGAGAAAATAAGTTCAGGACAGAAGCTGTGCTGATATATAACGTACTGAAGAAATAACCTGGATGAACACAGAACTCACATCCAGCTTATTTAAAGGGAAACTATCATCAGGTTTTTAGACCCCAAACTAACTTTATCTTCATCTATGTAAAGTCCCGGTAATGCTGATGATGGTTCATACCTTTGTTTTATAACTTCGTGCCCCAGTTTTATAGAAATCCATCTGTGAAATGTTATACTTCCTCTTTCGTCGCCTGCCTCCTGAAAGGTCACTCTCCTTTGCGATCTGTTCGCCCTCCTGAAATCTTATGCAAATCTCATGATTCCTCTTGGAGCAGAACATGAGCAGTGAGGTCATAATAAAGTTTGAGAGCCGGACTATCAATCTGTGCATGTGCCGCCTCTGGGAATGTGACTACTTTACTGCCACGTAAAGGCAAAATGACATATTCCTGCACCCATAAGTCTGAACATACGTCTATTTTGCCTTAACGTCGTCGTAAAGTAATTGCATCTGTGAAGTAAGAGTGTTCCAGGGGGACAGCACCTCCTGCACCTTGCAATTCTGACTTTGTGCACGCCAATTCTCCGCACCTGAACCGCCTCCGGGAATGATGGCGCTTGCGTGGAATCTCAGGTGGAGGAGGAGGTCACAGAGAAAAGTGACCTGTTAGTCACAGAGGCCGGCAGGGGGCAGGGAAAGAAGGATAGAAGTACAAGTGCAAAGCCAAGCCTCCTGCACTTGTGACTCATTTGCATAAAAAATGGCCAATTTCTATAAAACAGAAAACAAACTTCTAAAACAAAAAGGTTCTGGGAATTTACATAGATGACATTAGTTTGGGATCTGAAAACCTGCAGGCAGGCTCCCTTGAACAGGAATAGACTCTCCCAACTTGAGACAAATCTGAATCTTGGACCGAGCTGTATATCAGGGGGGTTAAATAACGTAGAAATGAAATTCTGTCCAATTTAATAAGCTTAAGGTAACCACTAACAAAAGGATAGCACTTGTACGTGAAAAACAAACATCTGGATGAGGCCTTACTGGGCTTCTTGCTGCAGTTTTGATAACATCCCTACATCCCTGTTTTCTCAGTTGCAGATATAGCAGTTCTCTGAATGCTGAGCTCTGCAGAACCCCAAATGGTAGCTTTCTGTGCATACTGTGCATAGGCAGAAAGCTGCCAATCAGTGGTTGGGGCGGGGTTGTACAGAGTTCATGAAAATGGAGGACTACATGGCAGCAGGTTTACTAGTCCTCTAGTGATAATCTTCTGCTGATAAAACAGGAATTTTACCAAAACTACTGTAAGCAAAACAGTAAGTGACACAGCTGGAATCAGGCTCTCTGTCTCTACATTATGCTGCTCTCAGAATAGGTGGCAAATAGCTAGTCACAGATTCCCTTGAACGGTTGTTTATGGCCCTGGAAGTGGATAGACCGCAAGAAATGAGGTTGTCAGTCTGGGAAAACTTCTCTAAGTAAGATTTTCATTCTTGTCATAACTTTATAAGACTTCAGTTCCTGCAGTTTCTGTACAGTAATAACCTCAGGTGTAATAATCCATCCCTTACAGAAATCCCAATCATTCTCTAACCTAATTCACTGTCTCCACTGCCAACTAATCCCTCCATCGTTTCACTGTCAGGGGCGAGCACCCGATGATAAACCCTGCTAAAAAGTGTTAATTACTGTGAACCAGCGACAATCGTCCAGACAATCACAGATGACATCAAACGCTCAAAAGCAAGTGGCAAATTTTATTTAACGAAGAACAGGCAAAAAAAAAAAAAAAGTATAAACGTTTTCTGACAAAAGAAAAATGAACAAGCAGCAGTAACATATTTTGTATAATAGAAAAAAAGAATGCCTTTCTCAGGTTCCTGACCCCGCCGATGACCCGAAGAGACTTGGTACATCTCCCCGGCGCAGCGCCCTGAAAACACTTAACAAATGTGCAAGATTCTATTCATTTCAATAAAAGCCAACATGAAAGATGGATTTTAAGAAACGTGAAATATATATAGATATATATTTATATATATATATTTTTTTATAGATCAGAGGCCCAGAAAAGCCATGCAAAGCTTGGGAGAAATTCGGCAAGGGCACCGAGGAAACCAAAGTGTAAGGAAGCGCTCACAATGCTCTTGTGTCAGAAATGCATTCTTCACCCGAGTTTCAGAAGGAAGAATCTGAATACGGTGTCATGGCTGTTTAATTCTTGCCGTTCCCTTTGACAGATTATATAACAATGCACGCTATACATTTCTTGTAATGCCGAAAGAAAAAGTCTGCAGGGTTTGGTCGGAGCGGCGTGTACATCAGCCATACAAAAATTATACAATGAGCTATGAATATTATGTGAATATATTATTTTACACAAGAATATCAAAGCAGCCTTCAAAGCAATAAGGCCACAATGGCGCTATAACGACGGCGTCCGTCCATTGTCAAGTCGGATTTTCGCGGGTGCATTAAATATACTTATATTCACAGAAAACCTAACTATCTTCCCCTTCACCCCCCTTGGTTGAATGGAAATTATTTCACACCCAAAAAGAACAAAAACAAAAAAACCTCAAGGAAAATGAAGAAAACTGTCCAAAGTTATGCTCACATTTAGCACATTCATTTTGTTTAGTGCATCAGGAAAGCTTATATATGTCAAATGTGTCCAAAGGCCGAAAGGGAATCCTACAAAGCTGGTATGCAACTGTGCGTAATGTGAACGGCGCCTGGCAGAAAGAATGGGCATGCAGAGGTATACCGCCACCAGCGGCAAGTCAAGTGACCGGGGATGGCCTCGTGCTAAACGGCCCCAAACCCTTCCCAGCGCTAAACAGCCTCAAACCCTACCCTGAGCTAAACAGCCCAAACCCTGCTCGGAGCTAAACATCCCCAAACCTTGCTCGGAGCTAAACAGCTTCAAACCCTGCTCGGAACTGAACAGCCCCAACCCCTGCCGGGTGCTAAACAGCCCAAACCCTGCCCGGAGCTAAACAGCCCCAAACCCTGCCCGGAGCTAAACAGCCCCAAACCCTGCCCGGAGCTAAACAGCCCAAACCTTGCCCTGAGCTAAACAGCCCAAACCCTGCTCGGAGCTAAACATCCCCAAACCTTGCTCAGAGCTAAACAGCCCCAAACCCTGCTCGGAACTGAACAGCCCCAACCCCTGCCGGGTGCTAAACAGCCCAAACCCTGCCCGGAGCTAAACAGCCCCAAACCCTGCCCGGAGCTAAACAGCCCAAACCCTGCCCTGAGCTAAACAGCCCAAACCCTGCTCGGAGCTAAACATCCCCAAACCTTGCTCGGAGCTAAACAGCCCCAAACCCTGCTCGGAACTGAACAGCCCCAACCCCTGCCGGGAGCTAAACAGCCCCAAACCTTGCTCTGAGCTAAACAGCCTCAAACCCTGCTCGGAGCTGAACAGCTCCAAACCCTGCCCGGAGCTACCAACACAAACCGTGCTCAGAGCGAAACAGACCTAAACCCTGCTTGTAGCTGAACAGCCCCAAACCCTGCTCAGAGCTAAACAGCCCCAAACCCTGTCCGAAGCTAAACAGCCCCAAACCCTGCCCGGAGCTTAACAGCCCCAAACACAGCTCTGAGCTAAACAGCCTCAAACCCTGCTCGGAGCTGAACAGCCCCAAACCCTGCCCGGAGCTAAACAGCACAAGCCCTGCTCAGCGCTAAACAGACCCAAACCCTGCCCAGAGCAAAATGGCCCCAAACCCTGCCCAGAGCTAAATGGCCCCAAACCCTGCCCAGAGCTAAACGGCCCCAAACACTGCCCGCATCTGCTAACTTCTCCCAACATGTGCCATGTATGTATGGCAGAAGTCAGGAGGATTTGTATGGAGCGGATCCATGCCATTTCTGTCATATCGGGGCAGCACGGTGGCTCAGTGGATAGCACTGCAGCCTTGCAGTGCTGGAGTCCTGGGTTCAAACCCCACCAAGGACAACATCTGCAAAGAGTTTGCAAGTACTCTCCGTGTTTAAGTGGGTTTCCTCTGGGTGCTCCGGTTTCCTCCCACAGTCCAAAGACATACTGATAGGGAATTTGGATTGTGAGCCCCATTGGGGACAGCAATGATATTGTGTGCAAACTGTAAAGAATTGTGGAATATGTTAGCGCTATATAAAAATAAAGACACCCACCTATATCTTCTGCAACCGGAACTAACTCTGATCACTGTAGATTAACAACTTAGATGCCACAACCAAGGCTCCATAGAGTGAGCTGACATGTAGCTATTGCTAGTGAATAAAGGATCTTTTTTCAGTTTCCAGATGTGCTACCTCCTTTTTGACTATTGTTTTTTTACCAATGTTGAGCAAGCATGCTGGGATAAGGTGATATCCACTGTGCGCGGGTGCTAACAGAATGTCTTCGGGATGCTTGAATAAAGTGTTCAACTCACCACGGCTGTTCGAGAGCCACAACACATGTGGGGATTTCCAATCCAACAGGCGATCCCTGCATGCGTTGCGGCTGTCGAACAGCCGCGAGACATGCAGCCACGGGAACATATTATTTGAGCACGCCGAAGACACTCTTAGCACCCGATCATGCTCAGATAACACTTTATCCCTGCACATTCGCTTATCACAATTTTTTTTTACTGTTAATAGGATACGGAGGATTCCTTGGTGGAGTTTTGCACCCACTTAGGTATAAAAAAATATATATAAATACATATATTTATATAAATAATAATCTATGTATATTATAGCAAAAGCATCTAGCTTTGGATCTTAAAGTGTATTGCACTGTTCCAGATCTTATATTTTTTGCATTATACTGATGCATAACGCCCATATGGAAGCTGAAAAGACGCACTATGAGCCTTGCCAGGCGAATATGACCTTATGGACACGGATGCTGTATGTTGGCGACTTTCCCAGGGTACACGCTAAATGTACATTGCAAACAAAAAATGTGAATGTAAAACCTAAAAAAAGACTTAGTTTCGGGTCCAACAACGACACATTTTTCATGGTGAGAACCTTCAAGCTGATGATCTTGTGCTTTCACTGCTGTGTCGCCATCATCTGCATCTTTTCTTTGGCTCATGATCCACTCGAGACAAGAATACTATTGTGTTTCTTTTATATTAATTTATGATAAAAATAAAATTAAAAAAGGAAAAGAAAATATAAAATAAAAATTAGAAAAATAAAATAAATGAATAAATAAATTTGGTGAGTAACTTTATCACATCCCTTCTTCAGGACGACCTGAAAGCTGCGGGAGTTGGGATGCATATCGAGCCAGCGGGGATAACTAACATTTTAAGTGAAGAGCTCTAAAGCCTAAAACATGTAAATTTGAAGGAGGTTTGTTCCCCTGTGGATGATTTAAATGTTAAGTACATCTCGAAGTCGCAGATACACAAAATGGAATCTGAAAACTATTATCTCCGGTCGAAATGAACCTTCAATTTACTTAGTGCACAGGAAGGGCAGATTCACTTCATTTTCGCTGCCAGCAGGTTCCCCTTTCTCCGTATAATAGGCTTCGCATGTGTAATTAACACATAAAGGCGGCTGCTGCCAGCTTTGCTTCAGGTGCATGCTGGTAGGAGTTTTCAGGACAACGGTGTGGGCTGCAATAGCTTTTAACATGGGGGTTTGAAGATTAGCTATTCATTGACTGCCTGACAAAGACATGTTAAAAGGGGCGAAGGCCGGGCCCTGCTGTTGGGAGCACAGGTGTGGACAAAGCAAACATGTGGGTCATGTGGCCTGAGGAACACAGAAATTGATAGATAGAAGGCATCAATGGACTCCTACCGGCAGTATTTTAGCTGGCGTATTTGAAGAATGGAGCTGCCGCATGAAATTGCTAATATAAAAGTATGATTGTGAAACCCGCAATTATCGGGATGCCTCTAATTGTGCTTTTAAAAAAAAACAAATGATTATCTTTCATTCGGGGCTTGAACTTTAATTAAGCTTGTAATCGCACGCATGGTAATTGTCTTATACATATATTTAACACCAATTTATTTACCATTCGTACGTCTGCGTGACCCGATGGCACCTATTTCTGTGTTAGACTGTAAAGGACGTGATGAAGCTGTGAGATGAGTTGGGCGGGTGGTTGGGGACACTGCTCAGTAGCACAATGTGCTGTAACAAGCCCATTAGCACAACAAGCGGTAGGTCTTCCACCGGTCCTCGCAGGATTAAACTCCCACGAACACACGCCGTGCGTCCAGCCTTCACTCGTAGTTTTCTCGTTTGATAACCTATGCATTCTTATTTTTGTGGCTCTCTAATTCTAAAACCAAACCATCAAGAGGACGTCACTGTTACCCTAATGGTACGCTTTGTGGTTTTATGAAGACGGCCCACCACCGATGGTTGTAACAAGTGGTGCCACCAGCCCAGTGTCTGCTGAGCGCCTAACCAGCAAAGGGTTATTCCCATCATGGAATGACCATGGCAGAGGCAGTACCACCTTTTACCTGCTCTTCTTTTGATTAGCAGGTCTAGCAAGACGTTATTGTTGCAGAAAGATTCACATGTGACATCGCGCCATGCTGGCTAATCATACGAAGGGCTGCGGAGGTCAGCAAGTAAGAGGCAAAGATGAGGAAGACTGGAAACAAATAAAGCGCACTAGGGTCTAATCTGATGACAATGGTATGTAGAAAAAATGAGAATGCACTCACTTTGATATGTTGCTCAAGTCAACATGTAACGGGCATGTAAAACAGCTGCTGTACAGATACCGGTCAGGAAGTAGACCAACGATACAGGAAAAAGACTGGCGGTATCACTCATGTACTGCTGGAGCTTGATAGACTGGGGGGCTATTATCCATGTTGCTTGTGCTAGGGATCTTTGAGTTAAACATCCTTAATCTTCATGAGCTTCACACCCTGAATGTGAAGCTCATGAAGATTAAGGATGTCTGACCCAAAGATCTCTAGCACACCCAATATGGATAATGGCCCTCCAGTCTATTAAGCTCCAGCAGCGCATTAGTGATACCACCAATCTTTTTCCTTAAAGTAAGGCTACTTTCATACTTCCGTTTTCTGGGGTCCGTCGTGGTGCAGTAAAATGACGTATCGACGTACGTCATGCAAATAGGTAAAAACGTGTGTGACGGACCCAGTGTAATGATGGATCCGTCGTACAGAAATTCCGAGAGAGAGACTTGAAAATCCTTCTGGGCATGCTCCGAAGGGAAACACTGGATCCGTTGCTGGATTCCTGTGTGTGATGGTCAGCGACAGGGTCAGCGTCCATAGGCTTCCAATGTAGCTGACGACGGGTAGTGCAGGATGCGTCGCTGACCGATTTTGCGACGTGCACAAAAAAACGTTACAATGAACATTTTCTCTGCACGACGGACCGCTATTTTACGACGGATCTAGTGCACGACGGATGAAACGGATGGCCATCGGTCACAATCCGTTGCAAATACAAGTCTGTGGGAAAATGCAGGATCCTGAAATTTTTTTTGCAGGATCCTGCATTCTCAAAAGTCGACGGACTGTGACGGATCTGAAAAGACGGAAGTGTGAAAGTAGCCTAACAGGCAGCACTACCTCTCCCATGCAGCAGCCACAGACCACTGATGTGGCTGCTGGAATGAAACATGCAACTAAATTTACCCAAACTGTATGATTAACACTTGTCTTTTGTTTACAGAACATTGCCTAGTAGGCGAACCATCGTTGCTCTCTAGATTGCAAGCACTGGGGATTAGGAGGTAACAGCTTTATCCAGCAACAAAACCATGCTGACAAGCAAAAAAAAAAGAAGAGCTTGTAAGCACTGGGCATGTTTTGCTGTGTAGCAGCGGTGGTCGTTCTCCAACGCAACGAGCAGTAAACAAAAGTGTTAATTAGTGATGAGCGGACGTCCGAGCCTACTTGGGTGTCATCCGAGTATATCGGGAATGCTCGAATAATACATTTGAGTCCCTGCACCTGTCATGAGTAAGACTGCCTAGTGCAGTCAAAACGCATCGACTGGGTCATGTCGACCATATACATTTTTCCTTTGTATGCACTATAATTTCTTTTGAAAAAGAAAAGGAAAATCCCGTCCTGTTGAGCCGGACTCCAATTTTTTCTATTTTCCCCGCACCTGTATGTCTCATGGCTGTTCGACAGCCACAACACATGTAGGAATTGCGTCTTTGTTAGGCCATCCCCACATATGTTTCAGCTGTCTAAAAGATGCAAAAAATGCAGCCGCAGGGACTCGAACATATTAATAGAGCATGCCCAAGATACTCAGATTCCACCAGGGCATGCTTGGTCACCACGTTACCCGAGCACGTTCACACATCACTAGTGTTGATATCTAAAGAACTAATGAAATCTGTAATACTCAAATTTCAAAATTGCTTGTATTTACAAGCGCTATCCAGCAACACCTACCTTTTCTTAGGCTGAGCTTACAAGCCAGTTTTATATTGTTAAAGTGACCCACCATCCCCTATATTAAAGTTAGTTATACATATCTAACGTTTAGTCACTATAACTAATGGCATTCGTTCTGACTTAGCTTTGCGGTGAAATGGAACAACACTGATAACGATGGTCCTGTGACCATCTCGAGGCAGAGAAGAGGCATTGAAGGTGTGGGAGGTTTAGACTTTAACCCCTTAATGACCGCCGATACGCCTTTTAACGGCGGCAGTTAAGGGTACTTAAACAACAGCACCGTTAATTAAAGGCGCTGTGGAAAAAGTGAATAGCGCCCCCAGAGTCGGATTTTCTCTGGGGTCTCGGTTGCCGGAGGTAGCCAAGACCCCAGAGAACATGATTCGGGGGATTTTACTGACCCCCGGGTTGTGATCGCCGGTAATTAACCGTTTACCGGCGGTCGCAAAAAAAAACGCGATTTCCCATTTAATTTCTCTGTCCTCCGATGTGATCGCACATCAGAGGACAGAGAAATGGGGTCCCCGATAGATCCTCGATACTCACCTGTCTCCCCTGGTGCTCCTCGTGGCTCCCGATGGGCGCCGCCATGTTGTTCCTGCCAAAAAATGGCGGGCGCATGCGCAGTGCGCCCGCCACCGGGAAGGTGGCTGGGGTCTCGGCTGCCAGGGGTAGCCGAGACCCCAAAGAACATGATCTGAGTCGGTTTTTACCGACCCATGTTTTGCGATCGCTGGTAATTAACTGTTTACCGGCGGCCGCAAAAAAAAAAAAAGCTATGTGTCATTCTCTGTCCTCTGATGTGATCGCACATGAGATGACAGAGAAATAGGGGGATTCGGGGACCATGTTATACTTACCGGTGTCCCTGGGTCCTCCTGCGTCCCCTCCTGCCCGCCAACTTCTTCATCCGGTAAGAAAATGGCGGGCGCATGCGCAGTGCGCCCGCCATGATCTGCCGGCCGGCAGCTAGAGGAGTTGGGGCTAAATTTAGAGTTAGGGTTAGGGTTGGGGCAAAATTTAGGGCTAGGGTTAGGGTTAGGCTTCTTTTACACGTGCGTCGGTACGGGGCCGTCGCAATTCGTCGGCCCGACGTACCGACGCACGCTGTGAAAATTGTGCACAACGTGGGCAGCAGATGCAGTTTTTCAACGCATCCGCTGTCCAGTCTATGTCCTGGGGAGGAAATGGCAGACGCGACATACAAAAAAAAACGTTACATTGAACTTTTATTGTGACGACAGTCCGCCAAAACACAAAGGATCCAGTGTATGATGGATGCGACGTGTGGTGTTCCGTCGGCAATACAAGTCTATGGGCAAAAAAAATGCATCATGCGGGCACATTTGCAGGATCTGTTTTTTGTCCATGGATTGCGACAGATGCCACACGACGCAAGTGTGAAAGTAGGGCTAGGGTTGGGGCTAAAGTTAGGGTTAGAGCTAGGGTTGGGGCTAAAGTTAGGGTTAGGGATGGTGCTAAAGTTAGGGCTAGGGTTGGGATTAGGGTTAGGATTAGGGCTGGTATTAGGGTTAGGGTTGGCATTAGGGTTAGGTTTGGGATTAGGGTTAAGGTTAGGATTAGGGTTAGGGGGTGTATTGGGATTAGGGTTATGTTTGAGGTTAGGGTTGAGATTAGGATTAGGGGTGTGTCGGATTTAGGGTTTTGATTAGGGTTGAGATTAGGGTTGTTTTGGGGTTAGGGTTGGGATTATCGTTAGGGTTGTGACTAGGAGTATGGATCGGGTTGGGATTAGGGTTAGGGGTGTGTTGGGGTTAGGGTTGGAGTTAGAATTAGGGGGTTTCCACTGTTTAGGTACATCAGGGGGTCTCCAAACATGACAGCCAATTTTGCGCTCAAAAAGTCAAATGGTGCTCCCTCCCTTCTGAGCTCCGCCGTGCGCCCAAACAGTGGTTTACCCCCACATATTGGGCATCAGCGTACTCGGGATAAACTGGACAACAGCTTTTGGGGTCCACTTTCTCCTGTTACCCTTGTAAAAATAAAAACTTGGGGGCTAAAAAATCTTTTTTGTGGAAAAAAAATATTTTTTTATTTTCACGACTCTGCATTATAAACTTCTGTGAAGCACTTGGGGATTAAAAGTTCTCACCACACATCTAGATAATTTCCTTGGGGGGTCTAGTTTCCAAAATGGGGTCACTTCTGGGGGGTTTCTACCTTTTAGGCACATCAGGGGCTCTCCAAACACGACATGGCGTCCGATCTCAATTTCAGCCAATTCTACATTGAAAAGGTAAAACGGCACTCCTTCTCTTCCAAGCTCTGTGGTGCGCCCAAACAGTGGTTTACCCCCACATATGGGGTATTGACGTACTCAGGAGAAATTGCACAACAACTTTTGTGGTCTAATTTCTCCTGTTACCCTTGTGAAAATAAAAATTTTGGGGCAAAAATATCATTTTTGTAGAAAAAATGAGTTTTTTTATTTTCTCGGCTCTACGTTATAAATTTCCATGAAGCACCTCGGGGTTTAAAGTGCTCACCACACATCTAGACAAGTTCCTTAAGGGGTCTAGTTTCCAAAATTGTGTCACTTGTGGGGGGTTCCACTGTTTAGGCACATCAAGAGCTCTCCAAACGCGACATGGCGTCCGATCTCAATTCCAGCCAATTCTACATTGAAAAAGTAAAACGGCACTCCTTCTCTTCCAAGCTCTGCGGTGCGCCCAAACAGTGGTTTACCCCCACATATGGGGTATCGACGTACTCAGGAGAAATTGCACAACAACTTTTGTGGTCTAATTTCTCCTTTTACCCTTGTGAAAATAAGAATTTGTGGGCGAAAAGATCATTATTGTGTAAACAAATGCAATTTTTTATTTTCATGGCTCTACGTTATAAACTTCTGTGAAGCACTTGGGGGTTCAAAGTGCTCACCACAATCTAAATAAGTTCCTTAAGGGGTCTAGTTTCCAAAATCGGGTCACTTGTGGGGGGTTTCCACTGTTTAGGCACATCAGGGGCTCTCTAAACGTGACATGGCATCCAATCTCAATTCCAGCCAATTCTGCATTGAAAAAGTCAAACGGCGCTCCTTCTCTTCCAAGCTCTGCGGTGCGCCCAAACAGTGGTTTACCCCCACATATGTGGTATCGGCGTATTCAGGAGAAATAGCACAAAAAAATTATGGTTAAATCTCCGTTTTTACACTTGAGAAAATAAAAAAAAATGGTTCTAAAGTAAAATGTTTGCAAAAAGAAAGTTAAATGTTCATTTTTTCCTTCAACATTGTTTCAGTTCCTGTGAAGCACGTAAAGGGTTAATAATCTTCTTGAATGTGGTTTTGAGCACATTGAGGGGTGCAGTTTTTAGAATGGTGTCACACTTGGTTATTTTCTATCATATAGACCCCTCAAAGTGACTTCAAATGTGGTGTGGTCCCTAAAAAAAAATGGTGTTGTTAAAAATGAGAAATTGCTGGTCAACTTTTAACCCTTACAACTCCCTAACAAAAAAAAATGTTGTTTCCAAAATTGTGCTGATGTTAAGTAGACATGAGGGAAATGTTATTTATTAACTATTTTCTGGGACATATCTCTCTGATTTAAGGGCATAAAAATACAAAGTTTGAAAATTGCTAAATTTTAAACATTTTTGCCATATTTCTGTTTTTTTCATAAATAATCGCAAGTAATATCGATTAAATATTACCACTAACATGAAGTACAATAAGTCACGAAAAAACGATCTCTGAATCAGCTGGATCTGTTAAAGCGTTCCAGAGTTGTAACCTCATAAAGTAACAGTGGTCAGAATTGTAAAAATTGGCTCTGTCATTAAGTACCAAATTGGCTCTGTCACTAAGGGGTTAAACCAAACAGCAATCTCGGGTATGGTAGAGGTGGCAGCAGAGGGGAGGCCATAAGATCCTGTGACCACGTATTAGAGATGGATAGTCATATAATATGGGGGTCGAGGAAAGCTTTATGATGGCCAGATATATGTAAAAAAATATATATGTTATCCAAACCGACAAATTTATGCACATACTGACAGCTATCCTATAAGTATTAGGGACTTCCGGTTCTCCTTGTTCTCTTGGAAGACAGGTGGCCGCGGATATATTAATTATGGAGTCTAGAGAAATTGTCAGCCAAACAGGTGTTATGCCAACAAGTATCTGATGAACAGTATATGGCCTAGCCATGACTAAGCCAACAGTGAGGAGGAGTAAGGAAATGCAAAGACAAAATCACATAAGGAGCCGTGGAAGGTGCAACACAAAGGAAAAGAGGATAGAATAAGATGTTTGTGGACTACAAGATCTTTAATGAAAGATACAGAAATAAGTTAAAGTGGGTCCTCTATTTCGGTAGCAATTTGCTCCTGTTGAGTTTAGGAGACGAATATGCCATATAGAAGAAAGACAGCGCCACAAAGGCCAGTGATGAAAACCTTACGTATTTAATCTGCCTCCTGCGGCGACGTTTCAGTACAATGACCTTAATCAAGGTGCTTGATAAAGGTCATTGTACCGAAACGTCGCCGCAGGAGGCAGATTAAATACGTAAGGTTTTCATCACTGGCCGTTTTGGCGCTGTCTTTCTTCTGTTTTGGGATATGGACTTGCAGCCAGGTTGGACCCCTTGGCACTGACTTGCGCCAACATGCGTATGGAAGCTGTATGGACATAGGGTGCGGTTTAATTCTTTTTGGATTTCTGAATATGCCATATAAGCTCCATACAGCTATACTTCTACTGATCATTCATTAAACATAATTTAATTTATACGAGCTTCATTTCTTAGTAACTACCGGTAGTGTATTTTTCAACCACTTTATTCAGTTTGAAAGTGACAAGTCGATATCCCAATGCTTAAAGGAATTGTCAAGGACTTACAAACTCTGTTCCTAAAAAGTTAGGCTACTGTGTAAAATGTAAAGAAAACAATAAAGAAATGCTATGGAAATCTTTTATCTCCATATTTTATATACAGCAGAACATAATCACAGATCAGAAGATGAGTGTTGGACAAATATTTGTCCACTTCTTTTGAAAAAATTAACTCATTTACAAACGGATGGCAACAACTCATCTCAAAAAAAGTTGAGATTATATAAAATTATTATAGATTATAATAGAATTCTATTCACTCTAGTTGTGATGGATGCAGTATTTGGTTTAGCATAGTCTTGCTGAAATATGCGTATTCTTCCCCTTAATAGACATTGTCTGGATGGAGCATATGTTGTTCTAAGGGTGGTTTCACATTTGCGGGTTTTATTGCGTTTTTGCGGTAAAAAACGCAAAAAACGCATGCGTTTTTCTCCCTATACTTAACATTAAAAACGCATGCTTTTTTTGCATGCGTTTTGACGCGTTTTTGCAACGCATGCGTTTTTTCACTGCATGCGTTTTGTTGCAGAAATGCAACATGTAGTAATTTTAGCGGCGTTTAGCGGCGTTTTTTTGCCGCGAAACAAACCCATGCGTTTTTTTCGCGGTAAAAAAACCCATTGATGTCTATGTAAACGCATGCGTTTTTAAGCACATGCTTTTGCATGCGTTTTTATAGAAAAACACAAGAATACACACTTATAAGCCATGCCCCAACCCTAACCCTAAAACACAAACTCTAACACAAACTCTAACCCTAACCCTAGGGATCCTAACCCTAACACAAACCCTAACCCTAGGGATCCTAACCCTAACACAAACCCTAACCCTAAAACACAAACTCTAACACAAACTCTAACACAAACTCTAACACAAACTCTAACACAAACTCTAACACAAACCCTAACCCTAGGGATCCTAACCCTAACACAAACCCTAACCCTAAAACACAAACTCTAACACAAACTCTAACACAAACTCTAACACAAACTCTAACACAAACCCCAACCCTAGGGATCCTAACCCTAACCCTAACACAAACCCTAACCCTAAAACACAAACTCTAACACAAACTCTAACACAAACTCTAACACAAACCCTAACCGTAGGGATCCTAACCCTAACACAAACCCTAACCCTAACACAAACCCTAACCCTAACACAAACCCTAACCCTAGGGATCCTAACCCTAACACAAACCCTAACCCTAAAACACAAACTCTAACACAAACTCTAACACAAACTCTAACACAAACCCTAACCCTAGGGATCCTGTCATGATCCCAATGGCAGGGGATCACAAAAGGACAAGCACAAAAAACAAAACAAGCTCTAGGGTGATGGAAACTGAGCTGACCGCGATCCTGAACCTAAACACACAACTAGCTGTAGCCGGGGAACGTGCCTACGATGATCCTAGACGTCTCGCTCCAGCCGAAGGACTAACTTCCCCTATTAGAAGAAACACAGACCTCTCTTGCCTCTAGAGAACACCCCACAGAAATAGCAGCCCCCCACATGTAATGACGGTGAAATGAGAGGAAAGCACATACGTAGTTATGAAAACAGATTCAGCAAAATGAGGCCCGCTAAAGCTAGATAGCAGAGGATACAAAAGTGAACTGTGCGGTCAGCGAAAAACCCTACAAAAAACCATCCTGAAATTACTTGAACTCATGTGCCAACTCATGGCACATGAGGAGTAATATCAGCCCACTAGAGCAACCAGCAAAAAGGAATCACATATCTGCAAGCTGGACTAAGACAAAAATTAAGCAAAACGTGGAACAGGAAAATCAAAAACCTAGGCTGTCCTGAAGATATACAGAAGCGGGAAGCAGAGGTAAAAAGACACACTGATTACATTGATAGCCGGCGAGGAAATGACAAGAAAGCCAGGTTAAATAGGAAACTCCCATATCCTGATAGAACAGGTGGACACCAGAGACCGCAGAAAACACAAGTCACCCAGTACCATCACTAACCACCAGAGGGAGCCCAAAAACAGAATCCACAACAGTACCCCCCCCTTGAGGAGGGGTCACCAAACCCTCACGAGAACCACCAGGGCGACCAGGATGAGCCCTATGAAATGCACGAAACAAATCAGCAGCATGAACATCAGAGGCAACCACCCAAGAATTATCCTCCTAACCATAACCCTTCCACTTGACCAAATATTCGAGTTTCCGTCTGGAAACACGAGAATCCAAGATCTTCTCCACAACATACTCCAATTCTCCCTCCACCAGCACCGGAGCAGGAGGTTCAAGCGAAGGAACAACAGGTACCTCATACCTCCGCAACAACGACCGATGGAACACATTATGAATAGCAAACGATGCCGGGAGATCCAAACGAAACGACACAGGGTTAAGAATTTCCAAGATCCTATAGGGACCGATGAACCGAGGCTTGAACTTAGGAGAAGAGACCTTCATAGGAACAAAACGAGAAGACAACCACACCAAGTCCCCAACACGAAGTCGAGGACCCACGCGGCGACGGCGATTAGCAAACTGCTGAGCCCTCTCCTGGGACAACTTCAAATTGTCCACCACATGACTCCAAATCTGATGCAACCTATCCACCACCATGTCCACTCCAGGACAATCAGAAGGCTCCACCTGACCAGAGGAAAAACGAGGATGAAACCCCGAATTACAAAAGAAAGGAGAAACCAAGGTAGCAGAACTTGCCCGATTATTAAGGGCAAATTCGGCAAGCGGCAAAAAGGTAACCCAGTCATCCTGATCAGCAGAAACAAAACACCTTAAATAAGTTTCCAAGGTCTGATTAGTTCGTTCCGTCTGGCCATTCGTCTGAGGATGGAATGCAGACGAAAAGGACAAATCAATGCTCATCTTAGCACAAAACGTACGCCAAAATCTAGACACAAACTGGGATCCCCTGTCAGAAACGATGTTCTCCGGAATCCCATGCAAACGAACCACGTTCTGAAAAAACAGAGGGACCAACTCAGAGGAGGAAGGTAACTTAGGCAAGGGTACCAGATGAACCATCTTAGAAAAGCGGTCACACACAACCCAGATGACGGACATTTTTTGAGAGACAGGGAGATCCGAAATAAAGTCCATGGAAATGTGCGTCCAAGGCCTCTTCGGGATAGGCAAAGGTGACAACAATCCACTGGCCCGAGAACAGCAAGGCTTAGCCCGAGCGCAAACTTCACAAGACTGCACAAAAGAACGCACATCCCTCGACAAGGAAGGCCACCAAAAAGACCTGGCCACCAAGTCTCTAGTACCAAATATTCCAGGATGACCTGCCAACGCAGAAGAATGGACCTCGGAGATGACTCTACTGGTCCAACTATCCGGAACAAACAGACTTTCAGGCGGACAACGATCAGGTTTATCCGCCTGAAACTCCTGCACGTCGCAAGTCTGGGGAGACAGCCGACAAAATCACCCCATCCCTAAGGATACCAGTGGGCTCAGAATTTCCAGGGGAGTCAGGCACAAAACTCCTAGAAAGAGCATCCGCCTTCACATTCTTTGAACCTGGCAGGTATGAAACCACAAAATCGAAACGGGAGAAAAACAGTGACCAACGAGCCTGTCTAGGATTCAAACGCTTGGCAGACTCAAGGTAAATCAGATTTTTGTGATCAGTCAAGACCACCACACGATATCTAGCACCCTCAAGCCAATGACGCCACTCCTCAAATGCCCACTTCATGGCCAAAAGCTCCCGATTACCAACATCATAATTCCGCTCAGTGGGCGAAAACTTTCTAGAAAAGAACGCACATGGCTTCATCACTGAGCAATCGGAGCTTCTCTGCGACAAAACCGCCCCCGCTCCAATCTCGGAAGCATCAACCTCAACCTGAAAAGGAAGCGAAGCATCTGGCTGACGCAACACAGGAGCAGAAGAAAACCGGCGCTTAAGTTCCTGAAAGGCCTCCACAGCCGCAGGAGACCAATCAGCAACATCAGCACCCTTCTTAGTCAAATCCGTCAAAGGCTTAACAACACTAGAAAAATTAGTTATGAAACGACGATAAAAATTAGCAAAGCCCAAGAACTTCTGTAGACTCTTAAGAGATGTAGGCTGCGTCCAGTCACAAATAGCCTGAACCTTGACGGGATCCATCTCAATAGTAGAAGGGGAAAAAATATACCCCAAAAAAGAGATCTTCTGGACTCCAAAGAGACACTTTGAACCTTTTACAAACAAAGAATTGGCCCGCAGGACCTGAAACACCTTCCTGACCTGCTGAACATGGGACTCCCAGTCATCCGAAAAAAACAAAACATCATCCAAATACACAATCATAAATTTATCCAGATATTCACGGAAAATATCGTGCATAAAGGACTGGAAGACAGAAGGAGCATTAGAAAGTCCAAAAGGCATCACCAAATACTCAAAATGGCCCTCAGGCGTATTAAATGCGGTTTTCCACTCATAACCCTGCTTTATCCGCACAAGATTATACGCACCCCGAAGATCAATCTTAGTGAACCATTTAGCCCCCTTAATGCGAGCGAACAAATCAGTCAACAATGGCAAAGGATACTGATATTTGACTGTAATCTTATTCAAAAGACGGTAATCTATACATGGCCTCAAGGAACCATCTTTTTTGGCCACGAAAAAAAAACCTGCTCCCAAAGGGGACGAAGATGGATGGATATGTCCCTTTTCCAAGGACTCCTTAACATAATCCCGCATAGCAGTATGCTCTGGCACTGACAGATTAAACAAACGTCCTTTAGGAAATTTACTGCCAGGAATCAAATCTATAGCACAATCGCAATCCCTGTGAGGAGGAAGCGAATTGAGCTTAGACTCCTCAAAAACATCCCGATAATCAGACAAAAATACAGGAACCTTAGAAGGAGTAGATGAAGCGATAGAAATCGGAGGTGCATCATCATGAACCCCCTGACATCCCCAGCTTAACACAGACATCGTTTTCCAGTCCAAGACTGGGTTATGAGTTTGTAACCATGGCAGACCAAGCACTAAGACATCATGTAAATTATACAGTACCAGGAAGCGAATCACCTCCTGATGAACGGGAGTCATACGCATGGTCACTTGTGTCCAGTACTGAGGTTTGTTCATAGCCAAAGGTGTAGAGTCAATTCCTTTCAAAGGAATAGGGACTTCCAGAGGCTCCAGACTAAACCCACAGCGGTTGGCAAATGACCAATCCATAAGACTCAGGGCAGCGCCTGAATCCACATAGGCATCGACGGAAATGGCTGATAATGAACAAATCAGTGTCACAGACAGAATGAACTTAGACTGTAAAGTACTAATGGCAACAGACTTATCAACCTTTTTTGTGCGTTTAGAGCATGCTGATATAACATGAGCTGAATCACCACAATAAAAACACTACCCATTTTTCCGCCTATAGTTTTGCCGTTCACTTCTGGACTGAATTCTATCACATTGCATTGTCTCAGGTGCCTGTTCAGAAGACACCGCCAAATGGTGCACAGGTTTGCGCTCCCGTAAACGCCGATCAATCTGAATAGCCATAGTCATAGACTCATTCAGACCTGTAGGCGCAGGGAACCCCACCATAACATCTTTAATGGCCTCAGAAAGGCCATCTCTGAATCTTGCAGCCAGGGCGCACTCATTCCACTGAGTAAGCACCGACCATTTCCGAAATTTCTGACAATATATTTCTGCTTCATCTTGCCCCTGAGAGAGAGCCAATAAAGCTTTTTCATCCTGAATCTCTAGGTTAGGTTCCTCATAGAGCAAACCCAATGCCAGAAAAAACGCATCCACATTGAGCAACGCAGGATCCCCTGGTGCCAATGCAAATGCCCAATTCTGAGGGTCACCCCGCAGGAAAGATATAACAATTTTGACTTGCTGAGCAGGGTCTCCAGAAGAGCGAGATTTCAAAGAAAGAAACAACTTGCAATTGTTCCTAAAATTCAGAAAACTAGATCTATCTCCAGAAAAAAACTCTGGGATAGGAATTCTAGGTTCAGACATAGGAGCATGTACAACAAAATCTTGTATATTTTGAACCTTAGCAGCAAGATTATTCAGGCTGGAAGCCAAACTCTGGACGTCCATGATAAACAGCTGAGGTCAGAGCCATTCAAGGATTAAGAGGAGGTAAGACGCAGCCAGGCTGCAATTAATGCTAGGCAGCAAACTCTGAGGGAAAAAAAAAAAAAAAAAAACTTCCTCAGACTACTTTTCCTCCTACTTCAGCCAATACGATACACTTTTGGGCCGGTTATGCTGTCATGATCCCAATGGCAGGGGATCACAAAAGGACAAGCACAAAAAACAAAACAAGCTCTAGGGTGATGGAAACTGAGCTGACCGCGATCCTGAACCTAAACACACAACTAGCTGTAGCCGGGGAACGTGCCTACGATGATCCTAGACGTCTCGCTCCAGCCGAAGGACTAACTTCCCCTATTAGAAGAAACACAGACCTCTCTTGCCTCCAGAGAACACCCCACAGAAATAGCAGCCCCCCACATATAATGACGGTGAAATGAGAGGAAAGCACATACGTAGTTATGAAAACAGATTCAGCAACATGAGGCCCGCTAAAGCTAGATAGCAGAGGATACAAAAGTGAACTGCGCAGTCAGCGAAAAACCCTACAAAAAACCATCCTGAAATTACTTGAACTCATGTGCCAACTCATGGCACATGAGGAGTAATATCAGCCCACTAGAGCAACCAGCAAAAAGGAATCACATATCTGCAAGCTGGACTAAGACAAAAATTAAGCAAAACGTGGAACAGGAAAATCAAAAACTTAGCTTGTCCTGAAGATATACAGAAGCGGGAAGCAGAGGTAAAAAGACACACTGATTACATTGATAGCCGGCGAGGAAATGACAAGAAAGCCAGGTTAAATAGGAAACTCCCATATCCTGATAGAACAGGTGGACACCAGAGACCGCAGAAAACACAAGTCACCCAGTACCATCAGTAACCACCAGAGGGAGCCCAAAAACAGAATCCACAACAGGATCCTAACCCTAACACAAACCCTAACCCTAGCCCTAGGGATCCTAACCCTAACCCTAACACAAACCCTAAAACACAAACTCTAACACAAACTCTAACACAAACCCTAACCCTAGGGGTCCTAACCCTAACCCTAACACAAACCCTAACCCTAAAACACAAACTGTAACACAAACTGTAACACAAACTGTAACACAAACCCTAACACAAACTGTAACCCTAACCCTAGCCCTAACCCTAGGGATCCTAACCCTAACCCTAGGGATCCTAACCCTAACCCTTAGGGTTAGGATCCCTAGGGTTAGGGTTACGGTTAGAGTTAGGGTTTGTGTTAGGGTTAGGATCAACCTAGGGTTAGAGTTTGTATTTTAGGGTTAGGGTTAGAGTTTGTGTTAGGGTTTGTGTTAGGGTTAGGATCCCTAGGGTTAGGGTTTGTTAGGGTTAGGGTTTGTGTTAGGGTTAGGATCCCTAGGGTTAGGGTTTGTGTTAGGGTTAGGGTTTGTGTTAGGGTTAGAATCCCTAGGGTTAGGGTTAGTGTTAGGGTTAGAGTTTGTGTTAGGGTTAGGATCCCTAGGATTAGGGTTAGTGTTAGGGTTAGGATCCCTAGGGTTAGGGTTAGGGTTTGTGTTAGGGTTAGGATCCCTAGGGTTAGGGTTTGTGTTAGGGTTAGAGTTTGTGTTAGGGTTTGTGTTAGGGTTAGGATCCCTAGGGTTAGGGTTAGGGTTCGTATTAGGGTTAGGATCCCTAGAGTTAGGGTTAGGGTTTGTGTTAGGATCCCTAGGGTTAGGGTTTGTGTTAGGGTTAGGATCCCTAGGGTTAGGGTTTGTGTTAGGGTTAGGGTTTGTGTTAGGGTTAGGATCCCTAGGGTTAGGGTTAGGGTTTGTGTTAGGGTTAGAGTTTGTGTTAGGGTTTGTGTTAGGGTTAGGATCCCTAGGGTTAGGGTTAGGGTTCGTGTTAGGGTTAGGATCCCTAGAGTTAGGGTTTGTGTTAGGATCCCTAGGGTTAGGGTTAGGGTTTGTGTTAGGGTTAGAGTTTGTGTTAGGGTTTGTGTTAGGGTTAGGATCCCTAGGGTTAGGGTTTGTGTTAGGGTTAGGATCCCTAGGGTTAGGGTTTGTGTTAGGGTTAGGGTTTGTGTTAGGGTTAGGATCCCTAGGGTTAGGGTTTGTGTTAGGGTTAGAGTTTGTGTTAGGGTTAGTGTTAGGGTTAGGATCCCTAGGGTTAGGGTTAGGGTTTGTGTTAGGGTTAGGATCCCTAGGGTTAGGGTTAGGGTGTGTGTTAGGGTTAGGATCCCTAGGGTTAGGGTTAGGGTGTGTGTTAGGGTTAGGATCCCTAGGGTTAGGGTTAGGATTAGAGTTTGGGTTAGGGTTAGGATTTGTGTTAGGGTTTGTGCTAGAGTTTGGGTTAGAGTTTGTGTTAGAGTTTGTGTTAGAGTTTGTGTTAGAGTTTGTGTTAGAGTTTGTGTTAGAGTTTGTGTTAGAGTTTGTGTTAGAGTTTGTGTTAGAGTTTGGGTTAGAGTTTGGGTTAGAGTTTGGGTTAGAGTTTGGGTTAGAGTTTGGGTTAGAGTTTGGGTTAAAGTTTGGGTTAGTTTGTTTTACAGTTTGGGTTAGAGTTTGGGTTACGGTTAGAGTTTGTGTTAGGGTTAGGGTTTGTGTTAGGGTTAGGATCCCTAGGGTTAGGGTTTGTGTTAGGGTTAGGATCCCTAGGGTTAGGGTTTGTGTTAGAGTTAGGATCCCTAGGGTTAGGGTTAGTGTTAGGGTTAGGATCCCTAGGGTTAGGGTTTGTGTTAGGGTTAGGATCCCTAGGGTTAGGGTTAGAGTTTGGGTTAGGATCCCTAGGGTTACTAGGGATCCTAACCCTAAGTATTTATGTTTATGGTGGGTTTTCTAGTTGATTTTGATGATTGGCAGCTGTCACACACTTCTCATCATGCGTTTCAAAAACGCAAACGCAGGAAAAAACGCGTTTAAACGCGTCTAAACGCGTCAAAACGCGTTTAAACGCAAAAAACGCATGCGCTTAAAAAACGCTGCATTTAAACGCGTTTAAACGCGTTTTTGCACCAAATGCGTTTGCGTTTAATACGCTGCGTTTTAAAAAGCAAGTGTGAAACCAGCCTAAGACCTCTATATAATGCTCAAAATTGATATTGCCCCGATACCGTCAGAGATACAGGAACGGTGCCGCTGATAACAAGCTGGATGGTCCCTCTCCTCTTGAATCCACAGGACAAGGCATCCATGGTTTCCATAAAGAAATTCACAATTTGATTCATCTGATAACAGAACAGTTTTCCATTGCGCCTCAGTTTTTTTTTTTTTAAACTTTGGCCCAGAAAAGACGGAAGTGTTTCTGGATTGTGTGGATATATGGCTTTTATTTAGCAGGATCCCGCTTTAACTTGTAATTGTGGATTACATAGTGGTATTTCTGGAAGTATTCGAGAGAAAATGTGATTTGCAGGACCGAATCATGGCTATTCTTAATGCTGTGCCACCTGACGACCCATAGATCATGAGAATCTAATATTCACAGTCTGACTTGACCCTTGTGCACATGGCTTTTTCCAGAGTCTCTGAATCTTTTGATATTATGTACAATACATGGTTGGATATTCAAAGTTTTTACATTTGTACGCCGAGGAACAGAGAACCTCTGACCATCTTTGCTTCTGAGAGACTCTGCCTAACATGCTCTTTTTTTTTTACAGTCATGTGACTACGTTGTGCATTGATCGTTCAACTGTTTTTCATCAGTACCACTTACTTTTCAAGCCATTTGTTAACCCTGTCTCACCTTTTTTGAGATGTGTCTTTACATCAAATTGTATTTGAGCTAATTTCAAATGAAATTGAAAATTGTTCACTTTCTGATCTCTATTCTATGTTCTGTTGTGAATAAAATAGGTCTATAAGAGATTTCCAAATCATTGCATTCTTTTTTTCTTCACATTTTACACATTGTCCCAACTTTTTTGGAATTAAGGTTGTAGATCAAAGAGGAACTGTGAATAGCCCCTACACAGTGTATAGAGGCGGGGGTGTCACGGTTTCATATCCAGTTTACTTCTGGGTTCCATGGAACCTGCAAATAACTGAAGGATAGTGTTTCTGTGGGTTGGGTCACAATGATACGATATTGATTAACTATTCAAAGGATATGCCATCAATATCTTCTTCAAAACAGCTATTTTACACATCAAGGCTTCTTTTTCTGAAAGCAATTTGAACTGACTAAAATGACAATATGGTACATCCAAAAGAATCCCACTGACTTATGTGACTGTGCAGACTTCAGTCATCTCGTATTGGAATGAATGGAATGGGAGAAATTTCTGTTGCACACTTAGAACACAAACTTAACGTTAGATGAGGCCAACTGAAGTCTTGTCGTCTGAAAAATCCCACTGTAATCAAATAAGTTGTTAATTACAGAACAAAAAAATGTTTGATGGCGTTTTAAAACTTTGTCTACAGAACTTTACCATTCATTCATCCCTATCCTGAAAGTCAACATTTGCAGAAAGTTGTTTTTTTGTCTCCATTAGAGGGGCTGTCCAACCTTGGTGCTCAATCCAAACAATGTGCGCAGTCTGGATGTTGCGATGCCACCGCACCTTGATAAAGAGAGGCGAAACACGCATCGGTGGCAGCGAGGCACATGTCCTGACTTCATATGTCATGGGTAAGGACCTATAGTATTGAGGGGATTCGGGTTCCAATGATGTAGCGCACATTACGATAATCGTTGGTTTACACTGATCCCTATGTGACATATTCGCCTCACTTGGGTGGTTTTTCTGGCACTTGAGCACTTTACCCATATATAATTGCAGCTGTGAAAGTCAGGACATTGTTCAGCCTCATTACCTGATCCTTGTCTGTTATTGTAATATAACTGATTGAAATTTAATTTTGTTATTAATAAATGTATACTTTTTTTATATGATTGGACCCATTGCTCCATTATTCATTATGATTGATATCATGTTCCGATGCCAGCAGTGATTTGCATACTTCCAGCCACATTCTGACTAGACATGTCCAGCCCAATACAAATTGATGGAGGCCGCGTACATCTAGTCAGAATGTGTCTGGTAATATGCAAATCAGATACTTGTGGTCACGCACTCACCCACTCTTGGCAAATCCTGACAACGTGCAACCTGCGTGCTGAGAAGATTCACAAGTCTGCAGTCACATAGAACCTGGACAACCCCATAAATTTCATGTGAAAATAAGTGAACATTGTGGCTTCCCGCTGAACTAATTGTTTAATATAAATAAATTATAATTAAAAAAATAATTTTTTTTTCTAGAAATCTAAGCTAAATTGGCAAAGTGAATGACCATTACCAATAAATAAAAAAATAACAATTATGGATTGCATTTTTGGACCTGCTCAGTCAGTTACACTTAGTGAATACAAGTGTCTACGGTGATCAGCAATCACAAAAACCCAGCTGCCAATTAACTGCGAGGCCAGTAAAGCATGCAGGACAGACATCACATGTGGTCTATGATCATCTCCCCCCAGGAGTCTGTGTGGCTTCCAATGTTGGACAATGACAAACGAGTAAATGTTCATTGCATTCCTTGCTGAAATAGTGGCCTCTGTGTTACGTCGCTGGGAACTGAAGGCTCAGGATGGCAGTGCAAGCTCAGGGAAGAGCGTGCAACATGCGAAGAACTGTATTTCCTAGCAGCCAATCTAATGTGAAAATAATCACATATTAGCTATTCTTACTATATGTGCTTCCCGCTAACAGTGACAGCAAACATTTGCATCCAGCCCTAACCCCCTGTCACCACTTAGCTGCAGCTTTTTATGTGGAAATATCATGGACCGCAGTCTCCTAGAAGCCACTTGGGTGGTTAGCACATATTTAAAATCTATTAGTTAATATTAATATTTTAATATTTAATAGATTTTAAATATTTTATGTTTAAATTGGATCTTTTACTACACTTTATTTTTTGCTTTATTTTTTTTTACATGCATCTAAAATGAAGCTACAAAGAGGGGTCCTCAATTCCCTCCCCCCACCATCTCATACGGTCCGAATGTTCGCAAGTAGGGGGAAAGAGGGAGTGTAGAGACGAGTGACAACAGACAGGATCGCTTGTAGTCTGTTGCTACGGAGCAGGGTAGATGTAATATGCAAACATTTAAACATAAAATGTTTATGTGCCCAGGAAGGGCATTCGGACACTAAAGAGGGTTATTCTTTTCTCAGGACCCTTGCACTGAATATGAGTCAAAAGAAAAAAACACACGAGAGAGTAGCAATCGTGCTGGTAGATTTAAAGGGGTTGTCCAGGCTTGAGGATCTAAGTGACTGTAGACTTGTAAATCTTCAGTGTGTCAGGATTCTCAAGTACCAAAAGCAAGCAGGCATATAATCACAAGTATGTGATCACATTCCGACTAGACTTGACAAGTCTAGTTGGAATGTGTCCGGAACTAGGCAAATTGTATTCTTGTGCTCAGATTACCTCCCGATGCCAGTATCGGCAAATCCTGACAGTGTGTGCTCTGTGAAGATTCACAAGTCTGCAGTCATATAAAGTGTCTGCAGACTTGAGCCCTAAGCCTGTACAACCCCTTTAAGCCAGGGAAAGGCACAGCTGTCTTAAGATTCATGCTAAAAAGTTAAGGTGCCGGGAGTGGCACCTTGGGAAATCAACTGACTGGCCATGGAGCTGGATTTTGAAAGGCTTGGTCTCAAACCGGACAACAACTTTAACATAACTTGCCCTGAAGCAATGGAAAAAAAAATTGCAGCCACAAAGTGAGCATGCCCTTTAAAAGTGATTAGACGTGAAAGTTTTCTGGGATACAGTGCAATGAATTCATAATTCTAGTGACATATTTATATCTAAGTAGAGTTGTAATCCAGCACTCGCAAGGAAAAATGTACATCAAAGATCCCTTTATTTAGAAGAAAACTGTAAAAATCCATTGTTCTCATGTAAGGGGTAAATAGAGAAGGAGAAAGGCTACGTTCACACTAGCGTTCGGCTAGTGTGCGTCGCGCTAGCGTCGGGCGACGCAGCGGCGACGCACGCGTCATGCGCCCCTATGTTTAACATGGGGGACGCATGCGTTTTTGCTTGTTGCGTTTTCCGACACATGCGTCTTTTTTGACGCTAGCGTTGGACCAAGAAAACGCAACAAGTTGCATTTTTCTTGCGTCCGATTTTCGTCAAAAAACACAGCGTTTTTGCGTGCGTTTGCACGCGTTTTTCGGTGCGTTATGCGTCACGTCGCCGACGCAGCGGCGCACAACGCTAGTGTGAACGTAGCCAAAAAAACAAGTGTCCCATTTTCAACCATCATGGGTTCTTAGTCATAGCCAAAGATTAGGATTGGTTTTAATCTTTATTTCAACAGTACACATGAAAATAAGCGCCTTTGTCATACATCATAGAAATTCTCTTTTTTCTCCTCCAGGAATGATCTTTCAATCTTATGACATGGGTAAAATCTGTATTGAGTAAAGACTTTGCAATTATAGAGATAGAAGAAGACAGTTAGTGCTTAGAACATTCCATGGAGGAGGGAGGAGTTTTAGGTAGACTGATATTCCGCTGCAAGATCTCCATAGAATGTTATGAGCACCAACTGTCATCACCTATCCCAGTAATGGTAAAAATCAGCATTTACTGATGATTTTACACATGAATTGATCATTTTGGGAATGTATAATTAGTGCTGGAAGAGAAATCAGAAGGTTTCTCTAATACAAAATATTATAAAAGTTTTTAACTGTCACATATTCTACTGACTCATGAAAAAAAAATAAATGATGGTTATTCTTTATGAACGTGTGATGGTTCGGAACGAGTCAATTGCAATGCTTTAAAAAAAAAAAAAAAAAACAGAACTAACCTTCTCTTCTTCACTATTTTTCTTTCATATGATGACAATGGATTTCAATCTTATTTTTGTAAATAATGGTGTGCGTTTTTACATTGTTCCCTGGAAATGCTTTATTACAACTCTACTTACCTATAACAACGTTACTACCTGGACTCAAGCTGGGACTCATCATCCGTGCATTCCGTGGAAAAAAAAAACATATAAAAATGGACAAATCCAAAAGGAATACACTATTAAATAATATAGTAAAACATACCTAAAAGAAAACAGATGACTTAACTCCTTCACAATATGTGCCATATATATACTGTGCAAGTCAGAAGCGGGTGATTGGAGCAGGTTCACCCGCCCCATACTTGGCAGGTGATGGCCGGACTTCAAAGGAGACCGTGATTTTCACTCTATGCAGCAATGCTGTGCCCATCCTGTATCAGAAGATCCCAGCTTCAAATCCCCTAAGGGGATTAACAAGAACAGTGAAAAGTTTAAAAAAAAATATTTAAAAAAAAAATGTGAAAAAAAAAATGCAAATGACCCCCCTTTTTGACCCATGAAAAATAAAGATAATTAAAAAAAACACACACGTGGAATCGCCAAGTTCAGAAAGTCTGATCTATCAAAATATAAAAATGATTAACCCAACACACGGTAAACACTGTAAGCAAAAATAAAACCCACTAGAATGTCAAAATTATGTTTTTCTGGTTGCTGCAATACCACAAAAAAAGGCTGTAACAAGCGATCAAAAAGTCACACCTATCCCAAAATGGTATCAAAAATATTTTTTTGTCCACAAAAGATAAGCCCTCACACGGCTCTTTTAATAGAAAAAATGAAAACGTTATGGGACTTGAAAAATAGCAAAACAACCCCTTAAATTTTTCTTTATAACTATCTGATTTTTTTTTCACCACTAAAATAATAAAAAAAAAAAAAAACTGGAGATGCAGGGTATCGCCATAATCATACTGTTAAGCTGAATCATATTACGGGGGTCACTTTTACCACAAAATGTACACCGCAAAAACAATTCCCAAAAAACAATGTCAGAAATGCAAGGGTTTTTTTTTTCCACAATTTCTCCCCATTTAGAATTTTTGTCCCATTTTGCCGTACACTATGTGATAAAATGACCTGTGTCATTCAAAAGTACAACTGGTTACACAGAAAACAAGTCCTAATATGTCTATCTGGTCAGAAAAAATAAAAAATTTAGGCTCTTGAAAGAAGCGGAAGAAGACGAAAACGCAGAATCACGTAAAGTGCCACAATCGGTCGTTGTCTCACGCTGATTGGCCAAAGACTCATATTTTGCCACAATATTCTTTGGCATGGTTATCTGATTTTGATAAGTAAGGGGTGTAAAGTGCAATCCTTAAAAATCCCAAGTTCCCGTTCCTCCCATCGTCATTCTTACCTACGAAGTGAAATACTATAGAAAGTAACATTTCCAATGCTATTCATATTTTATTAAAAGTTTTAATTAGCAACTTTCTCTTAATATAAAAAAGTCTGGAGACAACATGAATCAGAATTTAAACAGGAATTCTGGTAGAATTGTAAAGTTTTTTTTTTTATTTTTACTTAAAAGCAACATACCGTACAGAGAATCCACAAAGGAGTTAATATAAAAATGAAGAAAAAAAAAAAAAAACGCATCTGGGTTTCCAAGCAAACATTTTTTCTTATGCAGCATCATTAGTGTAAAAGTTAAAAGCACAAACAGAGCAGTGGGAGAAGCGTACACTGTTTTCCATGTCTCCCACAGTGCGGCTTCCTTAGTAACTTAATTATAAAATGTGATGAGGCATCAGCTCGCGGAGGACGGGGCGCACGGCGGACTCTCTCACTGGAGGATAAGGAGCTACAGGCTCAAGGAATCCTGGAGCGTCTGTTTGACTTACGTGTCTTCTCTCCGCCGTGTTGATGCTACTTTACACAGCAATTAAACTCATTAAAAACGCCCGCAATTAAAATCCTCTTTGTCCAAATCTTTGCATCTGCCTGCTGTACCAAGGTTCCTACAACTTTACATCAAAGTTTACTGAAATGCCGCAATGAAAATCGGCAGCGATAAACACCGTTGCGGAATTCGTTGCATAAAAATGATGGAAATAAGTCTTGACATCTTACCATTTGACAAGCTGCGGATATCAAAATCTGCAGTGCCGGTTAATTCATATTGCGAGTATTGTCCACAGAATTTGCCAAACGTTGGTAGTCTAAAACTGCGCCGGTGGTCATAGTCGGTCTCTACTTCCTGCAGTGATCATGTGATATTATTAAGCTCCATTTCCAGCCATGGCAACTTGATGGATGAACGCTCTGAAGGAAGATCAATCTTGTGGCAGCCTAGATAGGTCCACCAGGGTCTTCTCCGCCGTCATCTTGATAGTATCAAGCCATTGGGTTGCTGGTCTTCACCATGCTTCTTCTATTCTTCCCACCATGATGTCCTTTGATTGCTCTCTCTTCGTATGATGTGTCCAAAGTCAGAAAGTTGTAGCTTGGTGACCCTTGCTTCGAGTGACATGTTTGGCCTGATTTGTTCCAAAATTACTGGTTTCTTTCTCATGCCATCCATGGAATTGATAACATCCTTCTGAAGCACATTTCGAGGCATCGATTCTTCCTGTCTTGTTTCTTTAACGTCCAGGTTTCGCATCATATATTACTACGTAGAAAAGACCAGGCTATGCAGCGATCATGTGCTATACATTATTTTGTTGACTGCTGCAGCCAATCATCTATATGCATAGATGTCACACCGAGGTCACTGATTGGTCGCAGGGGTGGCGTGAATTATATAAATTGATACTGAAGAACAACACCAGGGCTACAGCCCTAAATTGGCAAGGGGGAATGAAGGGGTGAGCATCGGTTTCCAGTTTTATATAGAAGAATTTGTGGAAATTTTTAATTGTTAATATTTCATCTGATCTCAGAATGTTTTTTTTTCTGCCCTCTGTGGATTAATGTACTTTGTATTATTGTACTTGTAAAGAGTGACTTTTTCCTCCGGGCGATGTAGAAAATTAACATTGGAAATGTACCGTAAATTAACTGTGTTTGTAGGGGATTATCACTTTATCACTTGATAATATAAATAGGTCATGAATGTAAAATTGGTGGTGGTCCCACATCGGACACCCCCACCAATCAGCAGAAATCTGCTCCCGCACTGGTAAGAGGTAGGCGATGTATGGGGTTGGAATACAGTAGCTGTAGTTTACCTACTACTTGCTTGAAACAACAGAATTCCCGCCCCATCCATTGCTTATATCCAGCCGCTGCATGGGTCCCGGGTTTCGCACCCCCACCGATCTCATATTGAAGGATAGCTTATCAACTGTTATGTCCCGACAGCAGCAGCAAAAGTTCATGAATTGACCCGGACTCCGAGCCTGTCCTCTGAATTTCCCATGATGTTTTCCAACATTCCAAATACCTCTTTAAAGCAGATCATTCACCAGATTTCACAATGTAAACTGCATATATCAATAAATAGATATCTTAGACCAGATGAGGCTGGTAAATTAACTGCAATAATCCATGTCCCATTGGCTGTATCAAAGTTTAAATCAATCTAAACCCACCTTGTCTGATTGACAGCTCCTCAGTGTCCTTCCTCCATGTTGCAGCTGTCAGTCAGGATCGATAAGCGGAGATTAAATACACGTGGACTTGTGAGCTATTTCATTCCATAACTCTTCATTTTCATCTTCATATCAGGACTATAAAGGCAGTCTTATATTCTCAATAAATACACCAGTTTTAACAGGTCATACAGTTCTATTTAAAGGAAATGTCAACCCCTTTTTTTAAATTGAGTAGACCCCCTTAAATAATAAAGACGACGTATACTCACCACCCGCTCTGATGTCCCGGGATTAGTGTGACATTATTATGCTATGTGAGCCCTGCTGCCAATCAGCGGCTACAATCGGGCCGCTACACTCTCACTTCTTCCACTTGTCCGCAGTTCATCCAAAGGAATTGACAGTGCACCAGCCCAATAGCGGCTGCTGATTGGCTGCAGGGCTTACATGGCATAACAATGTCACAACAGCCCCATTAGACCCGGCGCTGGTGCGGAAGGTGAGTATGTTTCATGTTTATTTTACAAGGAGGTCTATTTTACTTAAAAAGGGGTTGTCCAAATAGTAGACGCCCCTGTTAATAATGTATGCAGTCTAAATTGTAAAATCCGGTGACTTGCAAAAACACATTCCTGAAAAACCTTTGTAGACCTGGGATCTCTAGAACTGCAGACTCACCAGCAGTAGTCCAACAGGTGTGGAGGAAGAACGGGGATGTAAACATGTTGCCAGTACATTGGGAATAACATAGCAGATGATCCATGGATGCAGGCAGTCAGCTGCAAGAAAAGGAACATTTTAGCATGAAAACTGATGACAGCAATAACAATAATATAAAGCAACTCTGTGACAGCTCAAAAAAGTGTATAAAGGACAAATGCTCAAAATACTCTTTTCCATGTAATTTACAAAAATAAGGGGTAACGTTTCTTCTTGTGTAGAGTGACATGCCTGACATGGCAGTGTGAGGAGACTTATAGGCCATGCAATGCTCCACTGAGAAATTAACTATGAAAATTGCCTCTTTAGCGAGGAAGAAGACTAAAACTCACGCCACCTTTTTAAAGTAGCAATCCTAAATCTCAACAAGCCTTGCTGCATGACTTGGGAAAAAAGTCAAACCACAATCTCAATTTGCAGAAACTTGTTTAGGGGTGTTGCCCCTCCTCAGTGCAAAGTATAAAAAGTAAAAATTATTATTTTTTCCAAATCATTTCTACTTTGTAACTTCTATATTAGTCCATAAGGTTCTGATCACACTGATATCAGATTATAAAATTACAGGTGCCATGATGGATATGAGGAATCTACATATGCGGCATCAGCTATTTTTTTTACCCCCACAAACGGTCCCGATTGGGGTAGACATTTTTGCGATGGGATGGCTTTAACACTTTATCAAAACAGTGTTAACTAATGTTAGTTAACCCCATATTTTTACATGTACTATTACTGTTTATTCACTTACTGCAAGGCATTTGCTCTTTTTGTTTTTCTCTTAGATTCTGGGTAGGAGTGTGGCAACGACTGTCCAATCAATTAATTAAAAATGCCAGCGTTTTGTATGACAGAAATGCTACTCCAATCCCCGACTGGAGTAACATTTCTGGTGCATGGAGACACATACCATTCGGAAGAAGAGCCAAATGCATTAAGCGGATGGTGCTTCATACTGAATTTGGTGTCTTGTACTACAGCAAGACTGGCGTAGCATGGCGTCTTGTGGAACTGGCCCAGTTGTCTTCAGATAGGTCTTGGCTTTGGTTGGTATAAGCATTTTCTTTCCAACAAAGGAATGCTTTGAAAATAGATTTCCATACCGAGTTGGGTATGGGTATGGGTATCTTCAGTTTGGGTCAGTATTGCCCCTTAGCTGCATCGTTGGTATCTCATTCAGCCAATCAGTACCAAATTAGGGGCAAGTACCCCAAAACAGTGTTGTCTGCCAATGGGTCTCTGGTTTGTTTGTTGTGAGTTACTTTGCCTATTACTCAATAACTGTTCTATAGAGTAATCCTTGTCTGACCCAGTGTGCCTGTCGTATTGAAGCTCGCCCAGTGTAAGGTATGTTCACACTGGGGTTTTGAGGGCAGTAAAACCCAAAATATATTTGTAGGAGAGATAATCAGAGGTAGACAAATCAGACCCATTCAATAAGATGTGAAAAGACCACTTCAGTAAGTAACGAGTCTCGTTGTCAAACCCTAAAATCTGTGGCTGTATGAATGACCAAAAAGATTACCAATTGTAATCAATAGGAGGCGTTTTAGGTTCTTTTAGTCGATAGCTTTAAAACTGCAAAAATTGATGCCTGTATCCGTCTGAAAAATTGATTGCCCCATTTTCGACTACATGTACATCTACCTATTAGCATCCAATAAAGAAAGGTCCAAGTTAGTGAATTCCTATAGGTCTGTGAGTTGGAGAATATCCCATCTCGTACATTACATTTGTAGCACGCACATGGTCTGACCGGGTTGGACAGCTCAGTGGGATAGGGTGAGAGCCTCGTCGTATTATACTTTATTCATTGTATCTGTGTTAGATCAGTGAAGTGACAAATTAAGCAAACAGTTTACGTGTGTATGATCATGCGCTCATAATAGAAGGAGCTGCGTCTGCAGAGTTGGGAAGCTTCCAGTTACAAGGTCTTGCCTTCCGCTGAGCACAGTTTGAGTTAAAATAATGCAGCTTGTTCTTTCTGATGAACCATGCAGAGCGTGGCACACATCTTACGTCGACTGGCAGCCCACCAGATTCTTGTCTGCACATCGGGTATGTCTCTTTAACACAATCTGCCTATCTACACAAGACAATTGCTCTTCACGGTATCACAGTAAAGTACAAGAAAAAAAAAATTATACAGAAATATATGAGCTCATCTGAAGAGCAAACCATTTGGAATTTCTATTTCTGACTCTCGGGAAGGTGGAAGGTAACGAGAGCTATTACAATTATCGCTTGTCTTGATGTCCTCTCTGTCACCTTGAATCAGGCCACCATTACAAACCATTTTCCGCATCTTTTTAATCCTCTGGATCAAAAAATGCTTGCAAAAATAAGAGCATTTTATATGCATTTTCTAATGTATTTAACATGTTTTAGTACCTGCCTTTTCTGGTTGCAAATCCATAGTTGCGATATATACAGGGTGGGCCATTTATATGGATGCACCTAAATAAAATGGGAATGGTTGGTGATATCAACTTCTTGTTTGTGGCACATTAGTATATGCGAGGGGGAAAACTTTTCAAGATGGGTGGTGACCATGGCGGCCATTTTGAAGTCGGCCATTTTGGATCCAACTTTATTTTTTTCAATGGGCCGAGGGTCATGTCACACATCAAACACTTATTGAGAATTTCACAAAAAAAAAACAATGGTGTTCTTGGTTTCAATGTAACTTTATTTTTTCATGAGTTATTTACAAGTTTATGACCACTTATAAAATGTGTGTAAAGTGCTGCCCATTGTGTTGGATTTTCAATGCAACCCTCTTCTCCCGCTCTTGACACACTGATAGCAACACCGCAGAAGAAATACTAGCACAGGCTTCCAGTATCTGTTGTTTCAGATGCTGCACATCTCGTATCTTCACAGCATAGACAATTGCCCCACCATATTATGGGTGTCAGGTCCAAGCATTCCTACATGAACAGTTTCCTGGAAAGTGGATGGGTCGTTGTGGGCCAGTTGAATGGCCACCAAGGTCTCCCGATCTGACCCCCTTAGACTTTTATCTTTGGGGTCATCTGAAGGCAATTGTCTATGCTGTGAAGATACGAGATGTGCAGCACCTGAAACAACGGATTCTGGAAGCCTGTGCTAGAATTTCTTCTGCAGTGTTGCTATCAGTGTGTCAAGAGTGGGAGAAGAGGGTTGCATTAACAATCCAAAACAATGGGCAGCACTTTGAACACATTTTATAAGTAGTCATAAACTTGTAAAAAAACTCATGAAGGAATAAACTTACGTTAAAACCCAACACACCATTGTTTTTCTTGTGAAATTCTCAATAAGTTTGATGTGTCACATGATCCTCTTCCCATTGAAAAAATAAAGTTGGATCCAAAATGGCCGACTTCAAATGGCCGCTATGGTCACCATTAATCTTGAAAAGATTTCCCCCTTCCCATATACTAAATTGCCACAAACAGGAAGTTGATATCACCAACCATTCCCATTTTATTTAGGTGCATCTATATACATGGTCCACCATGGTTCCTGTTGTGAATTCTGTGGCCAAGCTCCCTCCTGTGGTCGTGAGTGGTACTGCGGCTGGTTCTGTCTATAAGCTTCCTTTGGTGGATGAGAGTGGTACTGCGGCTTCTGAGTTTCCTTCCTCAGGTGATGAGGTTAAGTCGTTAGGTGCTGCTCTATTTAACTCCACCTGGTGCTTTGATCCTGGCCTCCAGTCAATGTTCTAGTATTGGTCTTGCTTCCTCCTGGATCGTTCCTGTGGCCTCTCTATCCTGCATAAGCTAAGTTCTGCTTGTGTTATTTTTGTTTGCTATATTTTCTGTCCAGCTTGCTATATTGGTTTTTTCTTGCTTGCTGGAAGCTCTGAGACGCAGAGGGAGCACCTCCGTACCGTTAGTCGGTGCGGAGGGTCTTTTTGCCCCTCTGCATGGTTGTTTGTAGGTTTTTGTGTTGACCGCAAAGCTATCTTTCCTATCCTCGGTCTATTCAGTAAGTCGGGCCTCACTTTGTTAAATCTATTTCATCTCTGTGTTTGTATTTCATCTTTACTCACAGTCATTATATGTGGGGGGCTGCCTTTTCCTTTGGGGAATTTCTCTGAGGCAAGGTAGGCTTATTTTTCTATCTTCAGGGCTAGTTAGTTTCTCAGGCTGTGCCGAGTTGCATAGGGAGCGTTAGGCGCAATCCACGGCTACCTCTAGTGTGGTGTGTTAGGATTAGGGATTGCGGTCAGCAGAGTTTCCACGTCTCAGAGCTTGTCCTATGTTTTTGGTAAATGTCAGGTCACCTTGTGTGCTCTGAACTTCAAGGTCCATTGTGGTTCTGAATTACCTGTTCATAACAGGTTCCAAGCAATACATTTTGTATTAATTTTCTGAAAATGAGAAATGGTCAAAATAACAAAAAAATGCATTGCTTGCAGAGCCCAAATAAAGCAAAAAAGAAAAAAACAAGTTCATAATCATTTTAGAAACAACAATACTAATGTTTAGAAAGAGTTCAGAAATCAATATTTTGTGGAATAACTATGATTTGTAATTACAGCTTTCATGCGTCTTGGCATGCTTTCCACCAGTCTTTCACACTGCTTTTGGATGACCTTATGCCACTCCTGGTACAGACATTTAAGCAGCACTTCTTTGTTTGATGGCTTGTGACTATCCATCTTCCTCTTGATTACATTCCAGAGGTTTTCAATGGGGTTCAGGTCTGGAGATTGGGACTGGCCATTGTAAGACTCATGCTGGTGTGGTAGTTGGAGGCAGATATATCTCGCCCAGGTGTTTGTCCTATGTGAATTAGGCCACTCAGTATCTTCAGGGTGCTAATGGGTTAATGGTTGCAGGAATAAAAGATGACCAGCTGGGTGTTTCCAGTGTCTGCCTGGGGCACAAAGATTGCCTGCCTGTGTGAGACAAACGTGAATGAAAAGCTCTGCTCAAGATCTGTGTGATGTTAGCTGGGTGGGAGAAGCCCCCCAGTTGTTGAGATAGCAACGTATATGTTTAGTTAGTGCCGGACAGGCTAGGATTTATTTTTATGTTTTGTTTTTTGTGTTGCTTTCACATTAATAAATCTGACCTGAGGTCAGCCTGCTCAGAAACCTGCTGTACGCCTCAGATTCAATGCACAAACCACGTGTCCTTTGACCCCAGCAAAGGTGATCCCAGAGTGTTTTGTCACATTGTGGTGGAGAATGCGGGCATACCGTGGCACAGGCGACAGCATGGACGACGTGGTGAAAGCCTTAGTACAGTCCACTGCCGTACAGCAGCAGGCCACTGCCGCACAGCACGAAGCTAATCGCTTGATGGCCGCACAGCTGAAGGAGTTACTGGACATGACGGTTGCAGACCGCCAACTTCTCCAACAGGTGGCGCAGCGCCTGGTGAGCATGCCTGACGCTGACCCGGAAGCAGAATCCAGAAGGATCCATGTGAGTCGATACTGGCAAAAGCTGACTGCAGAAGATGACGTCGAGGCATACCTGACAACGTTTGAGCGGACGGCATTGAGACAGAAGTGGCCGAAGGCACGATGGGCCGATTTGATTGCCCCGTTTCTCTCCGGCGAGGCCCAAAAAGCTTACCATGATTTGGACCCGGAGGTCGCTCAGGACTTTGAGAAGCTGAAAGCTGAGATCCTGGCCCGGCTGGGTGTGACGACGGCTGTCCGTGCACAGAGGGTACATCAGTGGACATACCAGCAAGATAAACCGGCGCGGTCTCAGATGTTCGACCTGATCTACTTGACAAAGAAATGGCTGCAACCCGAGGTACTGACAATACCCGAAATAATCCAGCGGGTTGTCCTGGACAAGTACCTGAGAGTACTACCCCCAGCGCTGAAAAGGTGGGTAAGCCAAGGAAATCCCACGACAGCGGATCAACTTGTGGAGTTGGTCGAGCGTTATTCCGTGGCAGAAGGACTTCCCGACGACACCGCCAGCCCCCGGTCTGTGCCTCCTCCTCGTGGAACCGGTAAGACTGTTCCAGGGACCACGGGTGAAGGAAAATCGCTTAAAACTGTGGGGGAGGAGTCCGGGACTGCTCGCACTCCGAGACCAAGAGTATTGGACGGTGGTCTCAGTAGGGGACCTGTTAGGTGTTTCCGCTGCCATGAGAAGGGTCATGTTTCTGCGAACTGTCCTGTTACCGCTGAACCCATGCAGTGCGACGTTATAGACTCTAGAAAACGCATGTCTTTGGTTACACAGCTAGTGAGTGTGAATGCGGGTCAAAATGATACAGTGAAACACCTGTGTGAATTATCTGTTGATGGGAAAAATGTTGTGGCATTACTAGACTCTGGAAGTGTGGTGACTCTGGTGAAAGCTAGTCTGGTGGCACTTCCATCTGGTCCGTCTGACAAGTTTTCTGTGACGTGTGTGCATGGTGACACCCGCTCGTACTTAACAGCGGTCATATGGATTTCTACTCCCTGTGGGTCAGTGCAGCACAAAGTGGGACTCGTCCCCGCATTGTTACAGGATGTAATCCTGGTCAGGGATTTTCCCTATTTCTGGCAGTTGTGGGAGAATCAGTTGCTCCTTCACGGTAGCTGTACCCGTGAATCTTCTCCCATGCCATCTGGAGGTCCCGAGTCCCTAGAGGAGACCCCACAGGAAGATGTTGCTAGGGAGGTTGGTGAATCTAACCTTCAGTACCCCTTCTCCGTCATGGCGGGGGAAACAGAGGAAACTGAGGAACCTCAGCGAGAGGCGGAGGCAGACAGCCATCTGGCACCCTGCCTGCCAGATTTGGGAGTCCAGGTGGATGACTTCCACAGCGAGCAAATGAAAGATCCTACCCTAACTCCGGCTAGGAAAAATGTAAAAATGATAGATGGGGTACCCGTAGAACCTGACACTAGGCTAGCGTACCCGTATATGGTTCTTGAAAATGATTTGCTCTACCAGGTAGAGAAAAAAGGGGAAGACACAGTGCAACGGTTAGTGGTACCCAAACCTTATCGGCGGAAGGTACTGGATTTGGCCCACGGACATATAATGGGGGGACATCTGGGGGTACAGAAAACCACAGAAAGGATATTGCATTGTTTTGTGTGGCCTGGAATACATTGTGATGTGCGTAACTATTGTGAGTCCTGTCCAGAGTGCCAAATCGTGGCCCCTAAATCTCAGTTCCGTAGCCCTTTGGTGCCCCTTCCTATCATCGGGGTCCCTTTTGAGAGAATTGGGATGGATTTGGTTGGGCCCCTTCCCCGATCCGCACGTGGGCACCAACATATCCTCGTCATCATGGACTATGCCACTCGTTACCCGGAAGCCGTCCCTTTGCGTAACACAGCTACCAAGACGATCGCCAAGGAATTGGTACAAGTGTTTAGTCGGGTGGGAATTCCAAAACAGATACTCACCGACCAGGGGACTCCCTTTATGTCGAGGGTAATGAAGGAGCTCTGCAGGCTCTTACAAATAGACCCGTTGCGTACGTCTGTCTATCACCCTCAAACAGATGGCCTGGTTGAGCGCTTCAACAAAACCTTAAAACAGATGCTCCGGAAGGCGATAGACAAAGATGGGAAGAACTGGGATTACTTGTTACCCTATTTGCTGTTTGCCATTAGGGAAGTTCCCCAGTCTTCCACAGGGTTTTCGCCTTTCGAACTGTTGTACGCCCGTCGTCCCCGGGGACTGCTGGACGTCGCAAAAGAAACCTGGGAAGGTCAAGTCACTCCCTTTAAAACGGTGATCGACCATGTAACACAAATGCAGGATCGTATTGCCGCTGTCATGCCCATTGTTAGGGACCATATTTTACAGGCCCAGGGAGCCCAGAGGCAAAGTTATGATAGAGGCGCTAAGGTCCGTACATTTGCACCCGGCGATAGGGTGTTGGTCCTAATCCCTACGGTGGATAGTAAATTCCTGGCGAAATGGCAGGGCCCATTTGAGGTCCGAGAAAGAGTTGGTGAAGTGAACTATAAAGTGTACCAGCCGGGTAAGAGAAAACCGGAACAGATTTATCATGTGAATCTGATAAAATCCTGGAAAGACCGCTCTGCCCTAACGGCGGATCTGCCCCGTCCGGTTTGTTCACCTACTGTACCAGAGGTGCAGGTTGCTGAGACTCTCTCAGAACGACAAAAATCTGAGGTTAAGCAATTTTTGTTACAGAACCGACAGTTTTTCTCCGAAAAACCTGGCCGGACTAAGTTGGTGAAACATGAGATTGTCACAGAGCCTGGCGTCACTGTTCATGTGAAGCCCTACCGGATTCCGGAAGCCCGCCGTGAAGCCGTCTCCCCGGAAGTGATGGCAATGTTGGACTTAGGAGTCATTGAGGAGTCGCACAGCGCCTGGTCCAGTCCAATTGTGTTGATACCTAAACCGGATGGCTCCATCCGGTTTTGTAATGACTTTAGGAAACTGAATGCAGTTTCTAAATTTGATGCGTACCCTATGCCCCGGGTCGATGAGTTGATCGACCGGCTTGGTAAAGCCCGATACATTACGACCCTGGATTTAACAAAGGGGTACTGGCAGATTCCTCTGGCCGAGGCGACCAGAGAGAAGACGGCATTTGCTACACCGGAAGGTCTGTTCCAGTATGTCTATATGCCGTTTGGACTTCACGGAGCTCCCGCAACGTTCCAGAGATTGATGGATCGAGTCTTGAGGCCTCACAGACAGTACGCTTCTGCCTACGTGGATGACATCGTAATTTACAGCATGGACTGGGAAACTCATCTCCAGAAGGTACAAGCGGTGATTGATGACCTG
This sequence comes from Ranitomeya imitator, assembly GCF_032444005.1. Taxonomy (NCBI): domain Eukaryota; kingdom Metazoa; phylum Chordata; class Amphibia; order Anura; family Dendrobatidae; genus Ranitomeya; species Ranitomeya imitator. The sequence goes on from NC_091283.1 coordinate 197,007,360, forward strand.
CAAGATGCAAGTTTAACGGCAAACCCCAAGAAATGCCACATCGGGCTTGAAGAAACCCGATACTTGGGCTACGTGATTGGCCGAGGAGTGGTTAAACCCCAGATCGACAAAATACAGGCAATTCAGGGCTGGCCACAACCAGTGAACAAGAAACAAATGCAGGCTTTCCTGGGGATTGCCGGCTATTATCGCCGCTTCATACCCAATTTTGCAGCCATGGCTACTCCCTTGACGGATCTTACCAAGGGGAAGGGTTCCGTCATGGTAAAATGGACCTCAGCTGCTGAAGAGGCCTTCCACAGCCTGAAACGGGCTTTGTGCTCTCAGCCCGTACTAGTGACTCCTGATTTCAGCAGCGAGTTTGTGGTACAAACTGATGCCTCTGATACTGGTGTCGGAGCTGTACTTTCCCAGGTGAGGGACGGAGTCGAACACCCGGTCCTCTATCTCAGTCGGAAACTGAATGTACATGAGCAGAGGTATGCGGTGGTTGAAAAAGAGTGCCTAGCCATTAAATGGGCTCTCGACTCCCTCAAGTATTACCTGGCTGGTAGGAAGTTTAGGCTGGTCACAGACCATGCCCCTCTCAAGTGGATGCACCTCCACAAGGACCGTAATAGTCGGGTAACCCGGTGGTTCCTTGCCCTGCAGGCTTACTCTTTTACGGTGGAGCACCGACCTGGGGTACAGATGGGGAACGCCGATGCCCTATCCCGAGTGCACTGTTTCAAAAGTGTTCTTGCTCGACCGGAGTGGTCTGAGCAAGGGGGGGGGATATGTAAGACTCATGCTGGTGTGGTAGTTGGAGGCAGATATATCTCGCCCAGGTGTTTGTCCTATGTGAATTAGGCCACTCAGTATCTTCAGGGTGCTAATGGGTTAATGGTTGCAGGAATAAAAGATGACCAGCTGGGTGTTTCCAGTGTCTGCCTGGGGCACACAGATTGCCTGCCTGTGTGAGACAAACGTGAGTGAAGAGCTCTGCTCAAGATCTGTGTGATGTTAGCTGGGTGGGAGAAGCCCCCCAGTTGTTGAGATAGCAACGTATTTGTTTAGTTAGTGCCGGACAGGCTAGGATTTATTTTTATGTTTTGTTTTTTGTGTTGCTTTCACGTTAATAAATCTGACCTGAGGTCAGCCTGCTCAGAAACCTGCTGTACGCCTCAGATTCAATGCACAAACCACGTGTCCTTTGACCCCAGCAAAGGCGATCCCAGAGTGTTTTGTCACACCATGGACAGGAATTTAATGTGATGGTCCTTCATCCACACCATTATTGACCTAGGTGTGTGGCATGGCACATTGTCCTACTGGAAAAACCAGTCCTCAGAGTTGGGGAACATTGCCTGAGCAGAAGGAATCAACTGTTTTTCCAGGATAACATTGTATGTGGCTTGATTAATACGTCCTTCACCAAGACTATCCTGCCCAATTCCAGCCTTGCTGAAACATCCCAAGAGCAGGATTTTATCCTGCTGTGTCCTGCAAAGCTTAAGGTACCTTCACACTAAACGATATCGCTAGTGATCTGTGACGTTGCAGCGTCCTGGCTAGCGATATCGTTCAGTTTGACAGGCAGCAGTGATCAGAATCCTGCTGTGATGTCGTTGGTCGGGGCTAGAAGGCCAGAACTTTATTTCGTCGCTGGATCTCCCGCTGACATCGCTGAATCGGCGTGTGTGACGCCGATTCAGCGATGTCTTCGCTGGTAACCAGGGTAAACATCGGGTTACTAAGCGCAGGGCCGCGCTTAGTAACCCGATGTTTACCCTGGTTACCATCCTAAAAGTAAAAAAAACAAACGCTTCATACTTACCTTCCGCTGTCTGTCCCCGGCGCTGTGCTTTCCTGCACTCACTGTGAGCACAGCGGCCGGAAAGCAGAGCGGTGACGTCACTGCTCTGCTTTCCGGCCGCTGTGCTCACAGCCAGTACAGAGAAGCAGAGCGCCAGGGACAGACAGCGGAAGGTAAGTATGAAGCGGTTTTTTTTTTTTAACTTTTAGGATGGTAACCAGGGTAAACATCGGGTTACTAAGCGCTTCAACTCTAGTTCCACCTATTGGAAGTAGCAATCCTTACAGTCAATGTCGACCCTTTAACGAACCTTGTCACGTGACTTGGGATAAAAGCCAAACCAAAATCTCAATTTGCAGACATTGTGTTTCAGGTTACAAAGCGTGAGATCTGGTTTGGCTGGGTGAGAGGCTTCTGACCGGGATCCAAGGAATAAGGTTTCTCCTTTTGGAGAGTGACATGCCAAGACTGGCATGCCAATGTGAGAAGGCTTTTAAGCCTTGCAACGCTCCTCTGAGAAATTAAATGCTTTTTCCAAAGTGATTTGACAAGGCTCATTAAAGGGTTAATATTGACTTTTAGGATTTCTACTTCCAATAGGTAGCATTAGAGTTCTAGGTCTCTTCCTATCTGAAGAAATAATTAGCATATTTAATTTCCAAGAGGAGCATTGCAAGACTTAAAAGACTCCTCACATTGGCATGCCAGTCTTGGAATGTATCTCTTCACAAGGAGAACCACTGCCACTTGGATCCCTGTCAGAAGCCTTTCACCTTGCCAAACCAGATCTCACCAGATCTCACACTTTGCACTGATGAGGGGCAGCGCCCCAAAACACAGTGTCTGCAAATTGAGACTCTGGTTTGGCTTTTACCCCAAGTCATGTGGCAAGACTTGTTAAAGGGTCGATATTGACCTTTAGGATTTCTACTTCCAATAGGTGGCACTAGAGTTCTAGTTTTCTCCTTCTCTGAAGAGGCAATTTTCTTATTTAATTTCCCAGAGAAGCATTGCATGGCCTATAAGTCTCCTTACACTGGCATGTCAGACATGTCACTCTCCATAAGGAGAAATATTACTTCTTGGATCCCAGTGTATAAATAAAAAATAGATGGAGGGGAAGTCAGCATCCAGCGAAATGCAATGAGACAGCGAGTTTTTGCTAAAGATATGAAGAAGTAATCTTGTATTGACTTTCTCCAATACAAAAGGGAGGAAGAAGATGAGCTAAGATCAGGGATCCTATTATCTGACATTTTAACATTGAGCTTCATAGGTAATGTGATTCTAGGATTCCTCTCATTTACATGATTTGTGCCGTCAAAAATGCAACAACAAAAAACAAGAGGAAAAAAAAGGATTTCTATAAGAGAAATCATACAAACTGTTTGAAAAAAAAAAAAAAAAACCTATACATAACAAAATCAAGTAAGAAAAAAAGTAAATGATAAAAACAGTGTATTTATTTCGATTAATATGTCCCTGACTTTGAGAAAACATCTGACTGCAGCAATTTTTGCTGAAAAGATGGGGCAAAAATTGACAAAAAATGAAAAAAGGATGTCTTAGGGTATGTTTCCACGTGCAGGAAACGCTGCGTGTCTGACGCTGCATAGAGCCGCAGCGTCAGACACGCAGCGTCCAGATGTTACAGCATAGTGGAGGGGATTTAATGAAATCCCGTCTCCACTATGCGTGGTAACACGCACGCGGCGGCCCTGCGACTCCGGACATGCTGCGCGTCTTTTCAGATCGCAGCAAGTCCGTATATCTTGCGGCGACGCTGCGTCGCCGCAAGATATAGCACAGGGCCCTATGCGATGGGTGCGATGATGCCGGATGTGTGCTGTGAACACATCCGGCATCATCGCGTCCCAGAAGGGGGCGGGGCTTAGTGCAGAGCGGCAAAGCCGCTCCGACGATACCGCCGGCCATCCTGATCGTGGACACGCAGCCTTAAAGGGAATCTGTCAGCAGGTTTTTACTATATTATCTGAGCACAACATGATATAGGGGCAGAGGTACTGATTCCAGCGACGTGTCACTTACTGGGATGTGTGTTCCTGTTTCAATAAAATATGATATTACTACAGGACTAGGTGTCTTGTGCCTCCTAGTCAACTGCTGTGTACCCCGCCCACTGATTCCACCTATGCATAATGTACAGAAAGCAGCCAATCAGTGGTGTGGGCGGGGTTATATATAACCCAGCATTCCGAGAACTGGTAGACCTACAACACAAAAAAAGTGATTGTATCAAAATGACATCATGCAGCACAACAAGTGAAATCAGTGGAATCAGAATCTCAGCCCCTACATCATGTTGCTCTAAGATTACATAGCGAACATCTGCTATCAGATTCCCTTTTAAAAGGGATGATAATGAAGGCAGTAGAATACTTTAAGATATTATTAACCGTAGCATATCAGAAACAAAATATATTTCATCTCCAAAATATTTATCTAAAGAATCTACCAAACAAAAATGTTTTCTAACAAATCGGGATCTAAAACTCCAACAAATGGCCAGCGTATGCGCTCGGCCTCATCTTTTCCGATGAGCATGGAGTTTCAGGTCTATAAATTAGAGAGTCTAAAATGGATAAATAAGCTAATAAATGTGAATTTTGCCTCCCAAGAAAGCCAATTATTTTTGTATTCAGTGACTACATTGGTATATGTGCCTGATCATCAGTCACCCACATAGCATCAGCCCCCTGTGACACGGTGATTCACTCGAGCCATCGAGCGGCAGGATTGCTTGGCTTGTGTATATGAATGATTATAATGAACCAATTGGTAATATAAAAAAAAATAAAAACAAATAATAAACAGACGCTTTTATGGATGAGACGTGTCACAGATATGTTCCAGACAAAATTAGGTCACTGTCTTCTAGAAGAGAAATGAGTAAGTGAGGAATTTGTGAGGCCAAGGACGCCTACTTAATCTTCTCCAGGGCCAAGTGATGACCAATATCGAACCCATGAGAAGTCAACAGTTCCACCATTAATGATACCCCCTGAAGACCTCCTGATAGCCAGCTATAGGTTTTATCAATGCCTTATAAATTAGATGTGTCCATAAAGACTACGAAGTGCATGAACATGAGACATGAAAATCGCAGACACAAAACACCCACTTGACCCATCTAATATCCATTCTGTACAACTTCACACCACTTAACTTCTGACCTCCCCTTATCAGGAGAACACATTACCAGACCTAAATTCCATGACCGTTGGGTGCCCTATGCTTGGCTGTGATAATACACATCTGTACCCGGCTTATTTTTCCACCGGGAGTAGTGCGAAATCTCGCTTTCATCCGGCAGCTCTGCCAATGTAAAAATGAACCCAATCTGCAAAATTACGGGTTTCTCTAATAATCTGTCATTTGTAAATTTAGAAAATCGGCGACGCTATTCAGTTTTTCATTCAGCCGGATGACATATTGTCTAGTGTTTAAAGCTCAACGTTCAAAACATTATGAATGGATTCTGCCAAAAGTTGTCTGTGTGAGACAACTTGAAAGGCATTAATTACCTTGTTGAATGGAGGTTAGACTCCTCCGTTGGAGCGGACGCAACAAAACACGCGGCGTGCATTGACACTGAAACATTATCCGCAACTATCCAAAAGGCATCACAATTAACTCTGGCTGTAGGAAAGACGACACTGTCTCCAACACCTAGGTGATGGGAAATACTAAAAAATGCAAACCTGGAACGATGACAAGTGAGAGATGATGCTCGGGAAATCGCATTTTAAAAGCCGTCTGTTTCAATGAAATATCTGCAAGTAATGGAATATGCAGAACATCTGTTCGCCTACAGATGTAGAATGGCTGAGCTCGTGGGATGTGGGTCATCATCTGACACTTGCACAGGACTGCAAGAATATCATTGTCGTATCCAGCAATTGTCACAATATACAAATAGGGGTCCTCACCATCAAGCTGCCGAAGTATGGACAGTAAGAAATCCTTTGACAAAGGATGTCCAAGTTGTGTTCGAAACACGTTACGCTGTGTCAGCGCCAGCCGGCCGTAAAGCAGAGCACAGCGGTGACGTCACTGCTGTGCTTTACGGCCAGCGCTCACAGTCAGTGCGGGAAGCTGACGGCGGGGGACGTGACAGACACCGGGAATGTAAGTATGTACTGTTAGGTTTTTTTTACTTTTACAATGGTAACCAGGGTAAACAACGGGTTACTAAGCGCGGCCCTGCGCTTAGTAACCCGATATTTACCCTGGTTACCAGTGAACACATCGCTGGATCGACGTCACACACGCCGATTCAGCGATGACAGCGGGTGATCAGCGACCAAAAAAAAGGTCCTGATCATTCCCAGCGACCAACGATCTCCCAGCAGGGGCCTGATCGTTGGTCGCTGTCACACAGAACGATTTTGTTAACGATATCGTTGCTACGTCACAAAAAGCAACGATATCGTTAAAGAAATCGTTATGTGTGATGGTACCTTTAATGCGTAAATGACCAAAATGAAGCTAATTTGGGGGCGAATGATCACTTTGGTCTTATGGTCTAGTTTTTAATAGCAGGACATCTGATCACCTAGGTTTGCAATCTCATAATGCCTCTTTTGGTGTTGTCATATATAACCCTAACACCAGGTGCGGTCAAACAGAAGAGGGGCCCCTGTGCAAAAACAATATAAAGGCCTTTTGTAATCCATTCATTCGTCAAAATTCGTCTACCTACTGTGGAGATAGTAGTGGGCCTTCTAACCTCTTGGGCCACACATTTTGCACTAACGACATGCACACCTCTGAGTTAAATCTCTTTAAAAACCACCAATAAAAAAACGCTAGGGGGCCGATCTATCAAGCAAGACCCCAATATATACAGATTAAGGAATTCAAAAATTTGGTTACAAGATGGGTGGTCTTCTCAAAAAGGCTTCCCTGTATTGGGATACATTCTTGTTATATGCGATACAATTTTTTAAATATTTATGTACAACATATAGTCTTGGCGTTTTAATTAATTCTGCATATAAAATCATCTAATATTGTCCACAGATACAAAATGCATACATGAAATCATTGCCGAACCTCTACTGGGCTGGTCTCATCTTGACAACCCTTTTCCGAATTGGTCGGTACAGCCACCTCTCGGACTGCTCCTAAATGGTCGCACTTTTGTTATAATCCACCAATCTGGACCTCCTATGTATGATGAAGCCAACGTACATAGCGCATAAATGTAAGCAAAAGTGAAGAATTAGGTTGGTAGAGTAGAAGATTACTACGAGACGTTTGCCGAGAATGCAGATGTACTAGAAAGTGTTAGCAATTATAATGCTTATTCCCTTTTACAGAACATTAATTAATATGGAATTAATGCAGTAGAAGGTAAAAGTTGTAAGTGGGTGTAATAGTTCGTCTATAAAGCCTTGCGTGTTAGCCACCGGCAGACAAGTTAACCAAGAAATAGTAATTGGAATTACATTAAGGGTCAAGCAATTAACCAACAACGAATGGATAACCAGATACAGGCTAACACTATAGAATAAAGGACAAGTAAAGAGAATTATATAAGAATTATGCTGTTGTCAAAAGTAAAAATGAGCATAGAATAAATCATATCAACCGACTTCCAATAAATCTCCAGCATAAATTATGACGAACCAGGAATTTTGTTAGCGTTATCGGAGAAGAAAAATGTAATATAATTAAAGAAGAAAAGAGAAAACATAGTGGAAGATCAGAACATGGCGCTGCTGCTTACATTCTTCTGTACCCGACAATAAGGTCAGGAGGACACGGCGAAGTCTAGAACTATGGTTGACATCAGGAGAGCGCGAGGCCAAAAGATCTGCAAATGAGCGTTTTTCAGAAAGCGCGGAGAAAAAAAAGATCAAAAGCTCAGAGAAAAGAACCTGCCTTGCTCCATCCTCCAGCAGATACAAATGCAAATTTCCCAGCTCCTTTCATCCAGCTTTCTTCAGCGGAACAATATATTCGACAGAAATTTCTCATTCATTTCTCAATGTAAAGGTGAGAATGGCAGATAAATATCTTCCTTACCATACAACAGACATTTAGCCATTCTTAGACTTGAAACCGCATGGAACAAAATTAGGTTCTCCACCTCCAAGAGAAGTAACTGAAAAGAGGTTTGGCGCACTAATGGGAACACTTGTTAGTTACAGGTCTGAGCGCTTTTACATCGTGTTGCAATGACTCCATTTTATTTTATTTTTTTTATTTATTGTCAAGCCCCTTTATTCTTCTAAACTATTATTTCAGCCTTTAACTTCTTCCCAACTTGAAGGTGGCCATCTATAAGTAAGAAACAAAGGTGAGATATAATTTTCCACTTGTCTAGTTAAAGAGAATACCCAGGACAAGGCCCTGAGACTACTTGCCCATTGTGCCAGGCGCAGATCTCTGCCAGTATACAGCGGTCACAGACACCTCCTGCTGGCAGATCAGCGGCTGCCGCAGACATCATGTCGACAGGGCTTGTCTTCTCTTCCGCTCTGCTGTGATATTGGGGCGTACCTGCCAATATCATGATTATTGACAGCCGGCTCCCTGCTGCCTAACTGCGGTACCTGAACCCTGAAGCCACACCCGTGGTACCTAAATCCAGAAGCCACACTTGTGGTACCTGAATCCTGAAGCCACACCTGTGTACCTGAATCCTGAAGCCACACCTGTGGTACCTGAACCCTGAAGCCACACCTGTGGTACATGAATCCTGAAGCCACACCTGTGGAACCTGAATCCTGAAGCCACACCTGTGGTACCTGAACCCTGAAGCCACACCTGTAGTACCTGAATCCTGAAGCCACACCTGTGGTACCTAAATCCTGACACCACTCTTGTGGAATCTGAATCCTGAAGCCACACCTGTGGTACCTGAATCCTGACACCACTCTTGTGGAACCTGAACCCTGACGCCGCTGCGGTGGTACCTGAGCTTGACATTGCTCCTGCAGAACCTAAACCTTGACACCGCACATGTGATATCAGAGCCCAACGCCGCGCCTGCGGTACCTCAGCCTCACACTGCTCGTGTGGTACCTGAGCCTGACATCACTCTCATGGTACCTGAACCCAGAAGCCGCCCTCGCGGTACCCAAGCCTGAAGCCGCACCACCGATACCTGAGCGCGAAACCGCTCCCACAGTACCCAAACATGTAATCGGCTGCGGCTGTACTAGAATCTGCCCCAGTGTCTGTCCTGGTTAGCATTCTTGAGTCCGTACTGTCAGTACCTGTTCCAGTATCCAGTTCTGCCTGTGACTCTGAGTCTGTATTTGTTTTGCCCAGTGACCTAGAACTAGTGTTGTCTGTCCAGTGTCGGAATCCTGTCCTGTCTGAGACTCAAGCCCATGTCAATATCTGTGATCCTGACCCCTGGGGCGTAGAAGAGGAACCTGGCGGCTACAGGCAGCTGAAGTCTAACTCTACAATATAAAGCTCCGGCAAAAACCTGGTAGCCACTAAGCTACGCCCCTCCTAGGTAAGCTCAGCACAGTGGGTCCACGATCCACGTGTATGACAGATTACATAGCAAAAACCAGCAGACAGATTCCCTTTCACTGGAACCGGTCAGGTCCCTTATGTGTGGCTATTAGTAGCAAGTGGCATCATGAAGAACATCAGGTATCGGTGGCAAGCAGCTGAATATCGGGGATCTGACATTTAAAAACAAATATTAGGATATCTTCAAACAGGTTATCTCGTCACAAACTTTGATGGAATACTGAGACTACTGTCACCAATCTCCCATTGGAATGGGGTTTGCCCAATTTAGTCTCCACTAATCACTAGGACCAAGAGGTGAAGACTCTCCTTCCCAAGGCGGCCATACTAAGGGTTTTTTGTGCTGCTGCATGGTGGACTATTGATGGTAATCGGTCAACCAAACCACTTCTGAAGAAGGTCACGGAGATCAAATAGTTACCAGTAGGGTTGAGCGAAACGGATCAGTCAATTTCATAAATCGCCGACTTTCGGCAAATTCGGGTTTCGTGAAACCCGAGCCGATTCCAGTGTGGGATTGGCCATGCGGTCGGCGATCTTCGCGCCAAAGTCACGTTTCATATGACGTGTTCAGCGCCATTTCTCAGCCAATGAAGGAGGACGCAGAGTGTGGGCAGCGTGATTACATAGGTCTCAGTCCCCACCATCTTAGAGAAGGGCATTACAGTGATTGGCTTGCTTTCAGCGGCGTCACAAGGGCTATAAAGGGGCGTGCACGCCGACCGCCATCTTACTTCTGCCAATCTGAGCATAGGGAGAGGTTGCTGCAGCTTCGTCAGAAGCAGGGATATTGTTAGGGAGGGAATATAAACCCCCAAACCGCTTGTGCTGTAGCGATTTCCACTGTCCAACACCACCTTTTCTTTGCAGGGACAGTGGAGGCTAGATTTCTGTGCATCAGCTCTGTAGCTTATAAGGTTCCCTGATAGCTGCATTGCTGTTTGTACGCCGCTGTGCAAACCAACTGCTTTTTTCAAAACAAAAATCCTGTTGCTTCTTTCTGCACAGTTCTCTTGTTTCTTTGTTTGTCCACACTTTTGTGTGCAGCAGTCCTTTTTACTGCTGGCTGCCATACTTGTCCTGAGATCATTGTAGGGAGATTGTTATTGTAGCACAGTCCATTATATATATATATATATATATATATATATATATATATATATATATATATCTGCTAGCCACTGTCTGCCACTGAAGCCGTGTAGTGTAATACAGTGGGCATGATTTTCCCAGCAGCCTCCCACACCTATTAAGGGAAATTTCTATTGCCACTAAGTGCATCTGCGTCAGTCCTGTTTGTGGCATATCTGTCAGCCACTGTCTGCCACTGAAGCTGTGTAGTTTTACCACTGGGTAAATCTGACAGGGAGAAGGACTTGGGGATCCTAGTTAATGATAAACTTACCTGGAGCAGCCAGTGCCAGGCAGCAGCTGCCAAGGCAAACAGGATCATGGGGAGCATTAAAAGAGGTCTGGATACACATGATGAGAGCATTATACTGCCTCTGTACAAATCCCTAGTTAGACCGCACATGGAGTACTGTGTCCAGTTTTGGGCACCGGTGCTCAGGAAGGATATAATGGAACTAGAGAGAGTACAAAGGAGGGCAACAAAATTAATAAAGGGGATGGGAGAACTACAATACCCAGATAGATTAGCGAAATTAGGATTATTTAGTCTAGAAAAAAGACGACTGAGGGGCGATCTAATAACCATGTATAAGTATATAAGGGGACAATACAAATATCTCGCTGAGGATCTGTTTATACCAAGGAAGGTGACGGGCACAAGGGGGCATTCTTTGCGTCTGGAGGAGAGAAGGTTTTTCCACCAACATAGAAGAGGATTCTTTACTGTTAGGGCAGTGAGAATCTGGAATTGCTTGCCTGAGGAGGTGGTGATGGCGAACTCAGTCGAGGGGTTCAAGAGAGGCCTGGATGTCTTCCTGGAGCAGAACAATATTGTATCATACAATTATTAGGTTCTGTAGAAGGACGTAGATCTGGGGATTTATTATGATGGAATATAGGCTGAACTGGATGGACAAATGTCTTTTTTCGGCCTTACTAACTATGTTACTATGTAATACAGTGGGCCTGATTTTCCCAGCAGTCTCCCACACCTATAAAGGGAAATTTCTATTGCCACTAAGTGCATCTGCGTCAGTCCTGTTTGGTTTGTGACATATCTGTCAGCCACTTTCAGACACAGAAACTGTGTAGTGTAATACAGTGGGCCTGATTTTCCCAGCAGTCTCCCACACCTATTAAGGGATATTTCTATTGCCACTAAAAGCATCTGCGTCAGTCCTGTATGGTTTGTGGCATACCTGTCGGCCACTTTCTGACACAGAAACTGTGTAGTGTAATACAGTGGGCCTGATTTTCCCAGCAGTCTCACACACCTATAAAGGGAGATTTAAATTCACTACAAGTTTACGTACACCTTCTAACTGGTTTTACAGTACCATATAACGTTTGTTAGTTTGGTTACATTTTTCCAAGAATGAGGAAGTCTGGTGCAAGAGGTCGTGGCCGTGGGCGGTCATTGCCAGCTGGTAATGATGGTAGTGGTGGTGGAGCATCAGGTGGTCGTGGGAAAAGCAATATAGCACCTAAGTCTCGAGTTGAGCCAGCGTCATCGTCTGGCTACACAAGGCCTCCGTTTTCTGGGAGTAGGAAAACCGCTTTCAAAGCCGGAGCAGCAGGAACAAGTTTTGGCTTTCCTTGCTGACTCTGTCTCTAGCTCTTTCGCCTCCTCGTCGGAAAGTGCAAAATTTAAAAGCAGCGCGTCGTCAGTGGATGCTCCCAGTCTGGAAAAAGTCGCTTCCTCGTGTCCTTCACCCAGAACAACAGAGAAGGATGCGTTAGGCAACACAACAGGTTACTCCATGGAGCTCTTTACACATACCGTGCCTGGGTTAGAAAGGGAAATTGTTAACAGGCCATGCCCATTACAAGATGAATCGGACATGGAGTGCACAGATGCACAGCCACAGCTAGATTATTATGTTGTTCCATTGACTCAGATCACAACATTGCCCTCGTAGTGTACTGAGCCAGAATCTGACCCTGATGAGACTATGGTGCCCCGTCCTAAATGCTATAGCACTGGCTTACACGGTTGACATAGAGGAAGGTGCACAGGACATAGAAGAGGAGGTGATAGATGAACCAGTTGTTGACCCCGATTAGCAGCCATTGGGGGAACAGGGTGCCGCTGGCAATAGCTCTGAAGCGGAGGAGAAGGAGCCGCAGCAGGCATCAACATCGCAACAGCTTTCATCTGGCAGGCCCATATCTGGCCAAAAACGTGTGTCAAAACCAAAAACAGTTGTAGGACAGCGTGGCAATCCGGTTAAAGTAGCTCAGTGTGCAATGCCTGAAAAGGTATTTGATAGTAGGAAGAGTGAAGTCTGGCAATTTTTTAACCAAGATCCGAATGATCGGTGTAAAGTGATCTATAAGAAATGCTCAAGGACCTTTAGCAGAGGTCAGAATGTCAAAAATTTAAATACAAGTTGCATGCGTAGACATTTAACCACCATGCACTTGCAAGCCTGGACTAACTACCAAACGTCCCGTAAAGTTGTTGCACCCGCTCACAATGAAGCTAGTCAGCAACGCTACAGAAACTAAGTCATGGCTGGGCAGTGGACATCTTGAGGCAGGCAAGGTAGTTAGTGATAACGGAAGGAATTTTATGGCTGCCATAGCCCTTTCACAACTGAAACACATTCCTTGCCTGGCTCACACCTTGAACCTGGTGGTGCAGTGCTTCCTGAAAAGTTATCCGGGGTTACCCGCCCTGCTTCTGAAGGTGCAAAGACTTTGCTCGCACATCCGCCGTTCGCTCGTACACTCCAGCCGTATGCAGAACCATCAGCGATATTTGAAGCTTCCCCAGGACCGCCTAATAATCGACCTTGCAACAAGGTGGAACTCCACACTGCACATGCTTTAGAGGCTGTGCGAACAGAGGCGTGCTGTTATGTATTTGTGGGAGGATACACATACACGGGCAGGCAGACATGAGTTGTCAGGTGTGCAGTGGACGAAGCTACAAGATCTGCATCAAGTCCTTCAGTGTTTTGAGGAATGCACACGCCTGGTTAGTGCAGACGATGCCATCATAAGCATGAGCATCCCCCTAATGCGTCTGCTGATGCAAAGTTTGATGCACATAAAGGAGCAGGCGTCTGCAGCCGAGAACGAGGGTAGCCTTGATGACAGTCAGCCACTATCTGCTCAGGGAAGTCTCCTGGACGAGGTGGCAGACGAAGAGGAGGACGACAAGGAGGATGATGGGGATGAATATTTATGGGAGGAGGAAGCTTCTCAGGGGGCAATAGAAACTGGTAGCGTTGCAAGGTCAGGTACAGGGTTTTTGAGGGAGACAAGTGATGTTGATTTGCCAGAAAGTGCTCCTCAACCCAGCACAAGCAGTGAATTGACACCTGGAACATTGGCCCACATGGCGGATTATGCCTTGCATATCCTAAAAAGGGACCCCGCATTATCAAAATGATGACCAATGATGATTACTGGTTGGCCTGCCTCCGGGATCCTCGCTATAAAGGGAAATTGCAAAATATCATGCCACATGAGAACCTTGAGCAAATATTGGCTTCCAAACAAGCAACTCTTGTAGACCGTTTGGTTCAGGCATTCCCAGCACACAGCGGCAGTGATGGTTCTCACACGAGCTGCAGAGGGCAACATGGCAGAGGTGTTAGAGGTGCACAAATCAGAAGTGGCGTTGGACAGAGGGGTTTTCTGACCAGGTTGTGGAGTGATTTCGCAATGACCGCAGACACAACAGGTACTGCAGCATCAATTCAAAGTGACAGGAGACAACATTTGTCCAGTATGGTTACTAACTATTTTTCCTCCCTTATCGATGTTCTCCCTCAAAAGTCATTCCCATTTGATTACTGGGCATCCAAAATAGACACCTGGCCTGAATTGGCAGAATATGCATTGCAGGAGCTTGCTTGCCCAGCAGCTAGTGTGCTATCAGAAAGAGTATTCAGTGCTGCTGGTTCAATACTGACCGAAAAAAGGACTCGTCTGGCTACCCAAAATGTTGATGATCTAACCTTCATTAAAATGAACCAATCATGGATTTCTAATTATTTTGCCCCACAACTTTCCCTGCTGACACGTAGCTTTCCTGTAAAAAGGTCTTGCTTTTGGACTGGTCTTACTGACTGCTCAAATTTCTCCATTTGCAGCTGCTGTATGTCCAGCATACGCCATTTTTACACCTCCCTAAATGGGCTGATTCCCCCCACAGGGACGTGGTCACCACTTGGCGCAAGCACCCGTGCGAGTGCCATTTGGCTGAAGAGGTGGGTGTGCCCACTTTTGGGCGACGGCACTGGCACAGGGTCCCTCATAGTACAATGAAGTGTCTCTGGTGGTGGTGGTGCACACCCAACGTCAGACACACCGTCGTAACATGAGGGGCCCTGGGCCAGTACCGCCGCCCACGAGAGAGTGTCCCCCCCCAGCTCAAACAGTGCTCTACCGCTTGCAAAATTATCTCTCACTGCTCCACCACTGTTTAGTCTGTGCGGTTAAATCCTTCAATGGCACTGCCAATACCAATTTGTTGACATGCATGATGCTAGTAAAAATATTCAGAGGCCCTGTCCTAAATTTACACCAGTTAATACTTTGCGCCAAATACCACTGTCTGCAAGTCAGCAGAGGAGCCCACCCCTGTACCTAGGTATGCCACCTGTTTATTTGTGAAAAAAATTTTTTTGCCAGACATTAACCTCACTTTATTATTTTGGCCTACTAACTGTGTCAGACACTCCTTCCAATTGTCCTCCGCTGACCACACCAATGCTGCCTGTGTACCCCTGTAACCTATTTAAACCTGCATCAAGCCTACTTTTTTTATTTTAGGCCTAGTAAGTCTGTCTGCGGTCCCTCCTTCCAATTGTCCTCCGCTGACTACACCAATGCTGCCTGTGTACCCCTGGGACCTATTTAAAAGTGCATAGAGCCTACTTTTTTTTATTTTAGGCCTAGTAAGTCTGTCTGCGGTCCCTCCTTCCAATTGTCCTCCGATGACTACACCAATGTTGCCTCTGTACCCCAGGAACCTATTTGAAAGTGCATAGAGCCTACTTTTTTATTTTAGGCCTAGTAAGTCTGTCTGCGGTCACTCCTTCCAATTGTCCTCCACTGACCACACCAATGCTGCCTGTGTACCCCTGTAACCTATTTAAACCTGCATCGAGCCTACTTTTTTATTTTAGGCCTAGTAAGTCTGTCTGCGGTCCCTACTTCCAATTGTCCTCCGCTGACCACACCAATGCTGCCCGTGTACCCCTGTAACCTTTTTTAAACTGCATTGAGCAAACTTTTTTGTTTAAGGCCTACTACCTGTGTTTGTCTGCACCACTCAATACAGCTGTCCTCCTCTTAAAAAAGCGGAGCTTCAATTGTCAGGTTTTCAGCCTATCGGAATTTGAAAACTGCATTGGGGCTACTAGTTTGGTTGGGGCCTACTAACGGTGTCTGGCGCTCCTCAGTATTCTCCTGGTTTTTTTGCCTGAGCTTCAATCTTCAGGCTTTTGTCCTATATTTTTAATATTAAACTGCATTTGGCCAACGAGATTGGTTGGGGCCTACTAACGGTGTCTGCCGCTCCTAGGTGTTCTCCTGGTTTACTTTCCTGAGATTCAATCTTCAGGCTTTCGGCCTATATTTTTAATATTAAACTGCATTTGGCCTACTAGTTTGGTTGGGGCCTACTAACGGTGTCTGCCGCTCCTAGGTGTTCTCCTGGTTTACCTTCCTGAGCTTCTATCTTCAGGCTTTCGGCCTATATTTTTAATATTAAATTGCATTTGGCCAACGAGATTGGTTGGGGTCTACTAACGGTGTCTGCCGCTCCTAGGTGTTCTCCTGGTTTACTTTCCTGAGCTTCAATCTTCAGGCTTTCGTCCAATATTTTTAATATTAAACTGCATTTGGCCTACTAGTTTCGTTGGGCCCCACTAACGGTGTCTGCTGCTCCAAGGTGTTCTCCTGGTTTACTTGCCTGAGCTTCAATCTTCAGGCTTTTGGCCTATATTTTTAATATTACACTGCATTTGGCCTACTAGTTTGGTTGGGACCTACTAACGGTGTCTGCCGCTCCTAGATGTTCTCTTGGTTTACTTTCCTGAGGTTCAGTCTTCATGCTTTCGTCCTATATTTTTAATATTAAACTGCATTTGGCCTACTAGTTTGGTTGGGCCCCACGAACTGTGTCTGCCGCTCCTAGGTATTCTCCTGGTTTACTTTCCTGAGCTTCAATCTTCAGGCTTTCGGCCTATATTTTTAATATTAAACTGCATTTTGCCTACTAGTTTGGTTGGGGCCTACTAACTGTGTCTGCCGCTCCTAGGTGTTCTCCTGGTTTACTTTCCTGAGCTTCAATCTTCAGGCTTTCGTCCTATATTTTTAATATTAAACTGCATTTGGCCTACAAGTTTGGTTAGGCCCCACTAACTGTGTCTGCCGCTCCTAGGTGTTCTCCTGGTTTACTTTCCTGAGCATCAATCTTCAGGCTTTCGGCCTATATTTTCAATATGAAACTGCATTTGGGCTACTAGTTTGGTTGGGGCCTACTAACGTTGTCTGCCGCTCCTTGGTGTTCTCCTGGTTTGATTTCCTGAGCTTCGATCTTCAGGCTTTCGGGCTATATTTACAAATTGTTAACTGCATTTGGCCTACTAGTTTGATTGGGCCTACTAACGGTGTCTGCCGCTCCTTGCTGTTCTCCTCCACTGAACAAAGCAGTGCCGCCTGTTTACTACTGTTACCAATTTTGAACTGCATTTAGCCTACTTACTGATTTGGGCCTACTCACTGTGTCAGCCTCTCATTACAGTTGTCCTCCACTGAACAAAGCAATGCCGCCTGGTTAGTCCTGTTACCAATTTTGAACTGCATTTAGCCCACTTTATTATTTGGGCTTATATCTGTGTTTCCTCCTCATACTGCCCATTGCCCAGCCAGTGATAGATGAGTCTGCTGGTACATTGACCCAGGCCACTACATTCCCCTTGCACGCTACACAGCCAGAATCTGACCCTGCTGAAAGTCAGGTTCCCCTTCCCGCATACTATACCACCTTACATGGGGACAAAGAGGAAGGTGCAGATGAAAGTGAAGGTTCCTTCATCGGGGGGGGGGACTTTATACTCGTTGGCGACGTCACTGGCACAGGGCCTTTCATAGTACGCAAAAGTGTTTCTGCCGGTGGGAGGCGCCCCCGCCGTGCAAACACACCGCCGTACTTTGAGGGGCCCTGTGCCAGTGCCAATGCGAACGAGTGGGACCCCCCTGCTTGCTCAGGATCACAGCACTTGCAAAGTTGAAATACTTACCTCTCCCTGCTCCACTGCCGTGACGTAGTCCACGTTTCCTGGGACCACTAAAAACTTGAACCAGCCCTACCCCCCACAACTTTAGCCAAATGACCCCCAATTTACAATGCCTAACTATTATTATAAGGTAAATTAAGATTGACAAGCTTCAGTAACAAGAATGGATGTTTTTGCCATTAAAATGGGCACTGTAGGTGTTTTCCTGGCCTCCACTCACTGCCGACTATGCTTCCCCATTGACTTGCATTGGGTTTCGTGTTTCGGTCGATCCAAGACTTTTTGCGATAATCGGCCGATTTTACTCGACTCGACTTTTGAGAAAGTCGGGTTTCGCGAAACCCGACTCGATCCTAAAAAAGTAAAAGTCGCTCAACCCTAGTTACCAGTTCTTTTAGAGAATGGCACAGATCATAATGACCAAGTTTTGTAGTAATACCAACCCACGACCCGGAAGGAACAAAAGCAGGTCAGAGTAAAACTAATTCTTATATACAATCTGCAACTGAGAACTAGGCAGAAACAAGTGTCAAGTCGGAAAAGTTCTGACATCTTAAGAAGACATGGAAACTTTTCCAGCAGCAGTCCAGTTACAATGACTGTGTCCCACCACTGAGCATGTGGTCCACGGCAATGTGCGAATGCTGCGTTCTCAAGATAAAGGGAGGAAATTAAAGCCTGTCCATGCTGTGCTGATGAAACCAGATATGCACTGGAACAACAGCACTTCCAGACAGGTTTGTTTGATAAGATGGGAGCTTAATGCCACTTAGGTTCCATCAAGCCTCTAACAGATAAAAGATGCTGAAAACCCAAAAGTGCTATTTCCTTTAAAATGGCAGCACATCAATACCAAAAAAAAAACACAACCCAGCTTTCTTCTGCTCAAAGTTCACAGCTCTGTATTTCAAGATTTACCAGTCGATAAAATCATGCGTTTCCATCTCCAGGAGAAGAGTGATTTCTTATTCTTTGAGCTGTTAATGTGTATTGACTGGTTTTCTTTTTTGGCCAGTAGAACTACGGTTGATTAACTAAAACATATGTTTTCTGATGAAACGCTAAATACACAATGAGGATCTATAGAAAAAATTAAACAAAGAAGCTGTGTCCCCTTTAGAGGGTCACTGACTTAAAAATTCAACTTTATTTCCAAAGTTCAGTGGTTATGCTTGTCCATCTTTTTCTCATTTCAGTTCCCACATAACATGACATTGTAAATAAACAAAAACAAACAAAGTAAACTTATAAAACTAATATACACAAACCAATGAGGTCAGCTAAAATCCCACTTCATTTTTATTTTGCAATGTTATGTAACCTGACAGCAGCAGTCCAACTCTGCCCTCACCTCACCAGTGGTTAGCAGCTTTTCACGGACACAATGTACACAGAAAGCTGTCGATCAGTGGTGTGGGCGAGGTTATACAGAGCTCAGCATTCCGAGCTCTGCTAGATCTGAAGCAGAGAAAACTGTGATTCTATCACAACTGCGGCATTCAATTTACAAAGTGATCCATCTCTGGAATCAGGATCTCTGTCCCCAACCTATAAATCTATATCATGCTGCTGTTGGATTACATAGCTGTCAGAATGTTGAATGAAGCCAAGTCAGAGACAAATGTGGGGAAAAACAAGTATAGATTCACTAACTCCTTGTCAGACCCTGATGTATATTGAAGATTTTTTTTAACGTTGACATTCTGCATTGCAATGCGAAACCCTTAAATGGCATCTGTCAATGGAATAATTCCTACTAAGTTGTCTATATGGGCATACAGGTCATAGAAAGTTGAATCAAATGATACCTTCTCATCTACAATCCAATGATTAGTTCCCGAGAAAGTCACAATTTAATGTATATGCAAATGAGTTGCAAACACCTCCATGATCTTTTCGGCTTATTTGCATATAAGGAAAAATATGGTTTTCTCAGGAACCATTTATCCGTTCGCAGATATCAAGGTATCATTTCATTCAACATTCTATGACCTGCATGCTCATATAGACGGCTTACGATTGTTGATCCCACTGACAGTTTCTCTTTAAGGCTAAGTTCACACTGCATTAACAGCAGCCCGTTCAGCACATACGCTAAATAACGGGCTGCTGCTAGCGCAAGTGCCGGTTATACATCGCGCTAGCGCAGATAGAGCATCTGCTAGCTCTATCTGCGCTAGCAGTGACGGACCCGGAAACGCTGCAGCCCGCATCTTCGGGTCCGTCTCTCAATGATGGCACATCCCTAGCGCACGCTCATTGTGGGCGCGCGCTAGCGATGCGTCCGGCATTGCAGTCAATGGCGGCCGTAATGGACTACGTTACACAGCGGTGTAACGTAGTCCGTCTAACGGACACCATTGACGCAATGTGAACCCAGCCTAAGGGTTTACCATTATAATTACAATGTAGGACATGTCAACGTTAGGAAAAATCTTCAATATACATCAAGGTCTGATATGGAGGTAAGGGACCTATACTTGTTTTTTTTGCCTACATTAGTCACTTAGA
The DNA here is from genome assembly GCF_032444005.1 of Ranitomeya imitator. Classification (NCBI taxonomy): domain Eukaryota; kingdom Metazoa; phylum Chordata; class Amphibia; order Anura; family Dendrobatidae; genus Ranitomeya; species Ranitomeya imitator. The sequence continues at coordinate 197,027,574 of NC_091283.1, forward strand.
ACGACTGCTCCTTATGTTATGCCTGTCCACAAATAAATAATATCTTTCAAGTGTTAATTAGATGAAGACTGACTCACCGTGCTAAGTTTACTGCAACAAATCAGGATCCTGCGCTCATACAACATACTGGCATAGAGGTGCAGCATATTATTCACATCTACGGCCACAAAATATTCAGTCAGGTTCCTCTGCAAATAGATGAAACAAAACAGTTTGGATTAAGGATTTATTCAAGTAAAAAAACAAGAGGAATAATATGAAAGTTTTGTTATATAAATATCTCAATCTAATCAGCTACTTTACATACTGTAGCCAAAAATTTTACAGAGTCTGCAAGATTCTATTACAGATTGCCTCACAGAACCCCTTCATGCACCATACTGCTGAAACCACAAAGCATAAGCACTGGAAAGTCACCGGCCCATCTACTATGTTACACAGACTTGTGACAAGAATGTGGAGTAATATTACTAAGAAGTGAACTGGATAAATAGCTATTAAAAATTTACTCTGGTAATAGAAAAATGATATCATGTACTATATACGGTAATTGTCTAAAGGTACCTTCACACTCAGCGACGCTGCAGCGATACCGACAACGATGTCGATCGCTGCAGCGTCGCTGTTTGGTCGCTGGAGAGCTATCACACAGACAGCTCTCCAGCGACCAACGATCCCGAGGTCCCCGGGTAACCAGGGTAAACATCGGGTTACTAAGCGCAGGGCCGCGCTTAGTAACCCGATGTTTACCCTGGTTACCAGCGTAAAAGTAAAAAAAACAAACACTACATGCTTACCTACCGCTGTCTGTCCCCGGCGCTCAGCTTCTCTGCACTCCTCCTGCACTGACTGTGAGCACAGCGGCCGGAAAGCAGAGCGGTCAGCCGCTCTGCTTTCCGGCTGACCGACGCTCACAGCCAGTGCAGGAGGAGTGCAGAGAAGCTGAGATAAAAATATCTAATGTTAAAAATAATAAAAAAATAAAAAATAGTTACATACTCACCCTCCGGAGCCTCCGGATCGAACTGGCCGGTAACCGATGCTCCTCGCGACACCCCGGTGACCGCTGCATGCATTGCGGTCTCGCGAGATGATGATGTACGGTCTCGCAAGACCGCTACGTCATCATCTCGTGAGACCGCAATGCAATCTTCAGACCGGAGCGCACGACGAGCATCGGGAACCGACTGCTTCGATCCAGAGGCTCCAGGAGGTGAGTATGTAACTATTTTTTATTTTAATTCTTTTTTTTTTTAACAGGGATATGGTGCATACTACGTGACTGGCCAATATACTACGTGGCTCTGTGCTGTATACTACGTGGCTGGGCAATATAATATGTGACTGGGCAAGCTGGGCAATATACTATGTAGCTGGGCAATATACTATGGGACTGGGGAATATACTACGTGAACTATGTGGCTGGGCAATATACTACGTGGCTGGGCAATATACGTGACTGGGCAATATACTACGTGGCTCTGTGCTGTATACTACGTGGCTGGGCAATATGTGACTGGGCAAGCTGGGCAATATACTATGTAGCTGGGCAATATACTATGTAGCTGGGCAATATACGTCACAGGGCAATATACTACGTGACTGGGCAATATACTACGTGGCTGGGCAATATACTACGTGGCTGGGCAATATACTACGTAGCTGGGCAATATACTACTTGGCTGGGCAATATACTACGTGGCTGGGCAATATACTACTTGGCTGGGCAATATACTACAAGGCTGGGCAATATACTACGTGGACATGCATATTCTAGAATACCCGATGCGTTAGAATCGGGCCACCATCTAGTAAGAAATAAATATGTACTATAGGTAATCTCTACAAGGCTAGGGTCACACAACTGGATGTTTGGTCTGAGTGCTGTAAGTGAAAAAGGTCTGACAGCTAAAACACCAGTGTTATTTAATAAGGTTGGCCAGAAGCTGCCAACCCTGTCGTTCTGTTCTATTACTGGAGATAACAAGAGAGCTAAGGTGAGAAGAGGCTGCTCACACTGCTGTCCATCCTATCTTTCTGATCTATTACTGGAGATAACAAGAGAGCTGAGGTGAGAAGAGGCTGCTCAAACTGCTGTCCACCCTGTCTGATTTAATACTGGAGATTCCAGGTGCTGAAGTAAGAAGAGGCTGCTCACACTGCTAACCACCCTGCCTATCTGATCTAATACTTGGGATACCAGGGGTGCTGCGGTGAGAAGAGGCTGCTCACAGTGCTGTTCACCCTACCTTCCTGATCTAATACTGGGGATACCAGGGGTGCTGAGGGGTGAAGAGACCGCTCACACTGCTGTCCATCCTGCCTTTCTGATCTAATACTGGAGATAACAAGAGTGTTGAGGTAAGAAGAGGCTGCTCACATTGCTGTCAACCCTATCTGATTTAAAGGGCCACTGTCACCCCCCTGCAGCCGTTATAAACTAAAAGAGCCACCTTGTGCAGCAGTAATGCTGCATTCTAACAAGGTGGCTCTTTTAGTTTTGTGTTCAGGAATTATTAAAATAAAGCGTTTTGAAACTCTGCAGAAATACCTGTCTTTGTCCACGGAGGCGGGTCTGAAGCCTCCTCTGTGAAGTGCCCAACAGCCGTCACTCACATCTTCTGGGGCGATGGTCGCCGCCCCCTGCGCGCTGTTTTCTTTTCAAATCCAACTCTCACCCACGTCCCCCCGCCCCCCGCCTTCCAGCCAGCTAGCAGGCAAGTTTCGTAGGTTGTTTCTTTCCCGGCGATTGCCATGAGCAGAAGGAGGAGGCGGCAAGATGAGCTCAGCTGAATAGCCAGAGGCTGGAAGGCGGGGGGACGTGGGTGAGAGTCTGAGACACGCAGTGCACATGCCCAGGAATCCTAGCCCCGCACTGTGCATAATGCATAACACATTGCGGGGCAGGGATTCCCGAGGTGGGTGGCCGCACTGCCAGCACAGGCGCAGTCTGCAAGCCTGGCTGTGACGTCAGACAGCCAGAGCTTACTGCGCCTGCCCCACAAATATTTACACAGCGCCGGCGTTGGATTTGAAAAGAAAACAGCGCGCAGGGGGCGGCGACCATCGCCCCAGAAGATGTGAGTGACGGCTGTTGGGCACTTAACAGAGGAGGCTTCAGACCCGCCTCCGTGGACAAAGACAGGTATTTCTGCAGAGTTTCAAAACGCTTTATTTTAATAATACCTGAACACAAAACTAAAAGAGCCACCTTGTTGGAATGCAGCATTACTGCTGCACAAGGTGGCTCTTTTAGTTTATAACGGCTGCAGGGGGGTGACAGTGGCCCTTTAATACTGGAGATTCCAGAGTGCTGAAGTAAGAAGTGGCTGCTCACACTGCTGAGCACCCTGCCTATCTGATCAAATACTGGAGATAGCAAGAGTGCTGAGGTAAGAAGAGGCTGCTCACACTGCTGACAACCCTGTCTATCTGATCTAATACTGGCGATAACAAGAGTGCTGAGTTGAAAATAGGCTGCTCACACTGCTGACCACCCTGTTTGATTTAATACTGAAGATTCCAGGAGTGCTGAGGTATGAAGAGGCTGCTCACACTGCTGACTATCTGATCTAATACTGGTGATACCAGGAATGCTGAGGTAAGAGGCCGCTCACGCTGCTGTCCACCATGTCTGTCTGATCTAATACTGGAGATTCCAGGGTGCTGAAGTAAGAAGAGACTGCTCACACTGCTAACCACCCTGCCTATCTGATCAAATACTGGAGATAGCAAGAGTGCTGAGGTAAGAAGAGACTGCTCACACTGCTGTCCACCCTGTCTATCAGATCTAATACTGGAGATACCAGAGGTGCTGAGGTAAGAAGCTGCTCACAGTGCTGTCCACCATGTCTATCTGATCTAATACTGGAGATTCCAGGAGTGCTGAGGTAAGAAGAGGCTGCTCACACTGCTGACAACCCCGTCTATCAGATCTAATACTGGAGATACCAGAGGTGCTGAGGTAAGAAGCTGCTCACAGTGCTGTCCACCATGTCTATCTGATCTAATACTGGGGATACCAGAGGTGCCGAGGTAAGAGGCTGCTCACACTGCTGACAACCCTGTCTATCTGATCTAATACTGGAGATTCCAGGAGTGCTGAGGTAAGAAGAGACTGCTCACACTGCTGTCCACCCTGTCTATCAGATCTAATACTGGAGATTCCAGAGGTGCTGAGGTAAGAAGCTGCTCACAGTGCTGTCCACCATGTCTATCTGATCTAATACTGGAGATACCAGAGATGCTGAGGTAAGAGGCTGCTCACACTGCTGACAATCCTGTCTATCTGATCTAATACTGGAGATTCCAGGAGTGCTGAGGTAAGAAGAAGCTGCTCACACTGCTGACAACACTGTCTATCTGATTAAACTGTCATTTATCCACGACCTCTTTATCAATACCAAACTCTCCTTCCTCAGCATCACTGAAACCTGGCTCACCCCCTCTGACTCAGCCTTTCCAGCTGCACTTTCCTATAGTGGATTCCACCTCTCTCACACCCCTCGCCCCAGCAACAAACGTGGTGGAGGGGTTGCCTTGCTCCTGTCTGATACCTGCTCCTTTACCCCAATTCCACTACCACCCTCTGCTACTCTTCCCTCGTTCGAGGTGCAATCAGTCCGCATCTACTCCCCCTCCAATCTCCAGCTGGCTGTCATCTACCGCCCCCCAGAACTAGCCATCTCCACCTTTCTTGACCACTTCACCACCTGTCTACTTCATTTCCTCTCAGCCGACATCCCCACTATCATCATGGGTGACTTCAATATCCCCATTGACACTTCCACCTCAGCCGCCTCTAAACTTTTATCACTCACTGTCTCCATTGGTCTCACTCAATGGTCATCTGCAGCCACCTATAAAGATGGCCACACATTGGACCTCATCTTCACCCGCCTCTGTTCCCTTACTAATCTCACTAACTCACCCCTCCCCCTGTCTGACCACAATCTACTGACATTTTCTTCTCTCTCCCCTCCTAGTGCGCAACCTCCACTCCACAAACTCACTCACCCTCGCAGAAATCTCAAACACCCCAATTTACAATCACTCTCTGAGTCCCTTCTCCCTCCTACAGCCATAGCTTCCTTCCATGACACAGATGCTGCTGCCTCTTTTTATAACACCACAATAACAGCAACACTCGATTCGGCCGCCCCACTCATGCATAGCAAAACTCGTAGAATCAACAGGCAGCACTGGCTAACCAGCCTGGCCAAAGAACTGAGACCGGCTTCCAGGATCGCTGAACGGCGATGGAAGAGATCTTGTTCTGCGGAGCACTTCACTGCATACAAGCAGTCCCTCGCCAGCCTCAAGTCCGCGCTCACTGCCGCAAAACAAACTTACTTCTCATCTCTCATATCCTCCCTGTCTCACAACCCTAAACAGCTCTTCAACACTTCAAATTCTCTACTCCGTCCCCCAGCATCTCCTCCCTCCCCTCTCATTTCAGCTGAAGAATTTGCCTCTTTCTTTAAGCAGAAGATAGATAACATCAGACAAAGCTTTGGCTCACAGCCCCTAATGCCCCTCCTCTTGACTTCTCAGCCCTGTTCCAAGGCCAGCTTCTCCACCATGACAGACGATCAGCTCTCCATCCTTCTATCAAGATCACATCTCACCACTTGCACCCTTGACCCGCTCCCGTCCCACCTAATCCCAAACCTCGCAAAAGTCTACATCCCAACCCAAACACAACTCTTCAATCTCTCTTACAAATGGCGTCTTCTCCTCATCCTTCAAACACACCTATCCTCAAAAAACTCTCCCTCAACCCATCCTCTGTGTCCAGCTATCGCCCAATATCCCTTCTCCCTTATGCCTCAAAACTACTGGAACAGCATGTCCATCTTGAACTGTCCTCCCACCTCTCCTTCTGCTCCCTCTTTGACCGGTTACAATCTGGCTTCCGAACACATCACTCAACTGAAACTGCCCTAACTAAAGGGACCAATGACCTACTAACCGCCAAGAGCTAGCCAACACTACTCTGTCCTCCTCCTCCTGGACCTGTTTTCTGCCTTCAACACTGTGGACCACTCCCTCCGGTTACACATTCTCTCATCTCTTGGCATCACAGACTTGGCCCTATCCTGGATCTCATCATATCTAACAGACCGGACATTCAGTGTCTCCCTTTCCCACACCACCTCATCTCGCCCCCTGTCTGTCGGTGTTCCCCAAGGCTCAATTCATCTACACCTTCGGCCTTGGAGAGCTCATAGAATCCCACGGTTTACAATATCATCTCTACGCTGATGACACGCAGATCTACCTATCTGGACCCGACCTCACTTCCTTACTGACCAAAATCCCACAATGTCTGTCTGCTATTTCATCCTTCTTTTCTGCTCGTTTTCTAAAACTGAACATGGACAAAACAGAATTCATCATCTTTCCCCCACCTCACTCTACCCCTCCACCTGACCTATCCATCAATATCAATGGTTGCTCACTTTCCCCAATCCCGCACGCTCGGTGCCTCGGGGTGATCCTTGACCCTACCCTCTCTTTCAAGCCACATATCCAAGCCCTTGCCTCCTCTTGCCAATTCCAACTCAAAAACATTTCCCGGATCCGTGCATTCCTTGACCATTAAACCACAAAAACACTAGTACATGCCCCTATCATCTCCCGCCTCGACTACTGCAACCTCCTACTCTCTAGCCTCCCCGCTAGCATTCTGGCACCACTCCAATCCATCCTAAACTCTGCTGCCCGACTAATCCACCTGTCTCCCCGTTACTTCCCAGCCTCTCCTCTCTGCCAGGCCCTTCACTGGCTTCCTATTGCCCAGAGGCTACAGTTCAAAACACTAACAATGACATACAAAGCCATTCACAATCTGACTCCTCCATACATCTGTGACATGGTCTCCCGTTACCTACCTACACGCAACCTTCGATCATCTCATGATCTTCTCTACTCTCCTCTCATCTCTTCCTCCCACAACCGCATCCAAGACTTCTCCCGTGCTTCCCCTATACTCTGGAACTCTCTACCCCAACACATCAGGCTCTCACCTACCACGGAAACCTTCAAAAAGAACTTGAAGACCCACCTCTTCCAACAAGCCTACAACCTGCAGTGATCCCCAGTTGTTATGATCTGGTGGTTTAGGAACAACATGAGACAAGCTCTGAAGGAGGTGGTATCTGTACTGACCGCAAACCCTGAACCTAGCAGCGCAACTAAAAATAGCCATGGGGGGTACCTGACGCTCCCTAGACCCCTCGGCACAGCCTAAAATCTAACTCAGAGAAAATCCCCAAAGGAAAGATAGCCCCCCACAAATATTGACGGTGAGAGGGGAAAATAACATACGCAGAAATGAAATCAGATTTTAACATAGGAGGCCAGTCTAGCTTGATAGATAGGACAGGAAAGGATACTGTGCGGTCAGTATAAAAACTACAAAACAATCCACACAGAGTTTACAAAATCTCCACACCTGACTAAAGGTGTGGAGGGTAAATCTGCTTCCCAGAGCTTCCAGCTAACAGAAAAAATCCATACTGACAAGCTGGACAAATAAAGAATGCACAGAACAATAAGTCCACAACATGTGGACTGAAATGAGCAAAGCCAGAACTTATCTTTGCAGAACTGGTCAGGAAACCAGGAGAATCCAAGCAGAGATGTGAATCCAGCCAGGAACATTGACAAGTGGCACAGGCTGAAGAAAGAGCCAGACTTAAATAGCGGACAATAAGTGGAGGCAGCTGATGACAGCTAACTCCAAGGAGCAGCCATACCATTAGAAACCACAAGAGGGAGCCCAAGAGCAGAACTCACAAAAGTGCCACTTACAACCACCGGAGGGAGCCCAAGAGCGGAATTCACAACACCCAGTATACTGAACCGCCACATGACCTGCTCTACCCTCACTTAGTGTATCCTCACTCATCCCCTGTAGACTGTGAGCCCTCGCGGGCAGGGTCCTCTCTCCTCCTGTACTTGTGTGTGCCTTGTTTTACTCATGTTTATTGTACTTGTCTATATTTGCCCTGTTCACATGTAAAGTGCCATGGAATAAATGCTGCTATAAAAAAGAACAATAATAATAATCTGATTTAATACTGGAGCTTCCAGGAGTGCTGAGATAAGAAGAGGCTGCTCACACTGCTGACAACCCTGTCTATCTGATTTAATACTGGAGATTCCAGGAGTGCTGAGGAAAGAGGTCGCTCACGCTGCTGTCCACCATGTCTGTCTGATCTAATATTGGAGATAACAAGAGTGCTGAGGTGAGAAGAGGCTGCTCACACTGCTGACCACCCTGTCCATCTGATCTAATACTGGAGATAACAAGAGTGCTGAGGTGAGAAGAGGCTGCTCACATTTCTGACCACCCTGTCTATCTGATTTAATACTAGAGATTCCAGGAGTGCTGAGGTAAGAAGAGGCTGCTCACACCGCTACTCACCATGTCAGTCTGATTTAATACTGGAGATACCAGGAGTGCTAAGGTAAGAGGCCGCTCATGCTGCTGTCCACCATGTCTATCTGATCTAATACTGGAGATAATGAGAGTGCTGAGGTAAGAAGAGACTGCTCATACTGCTGTCCACCCTGTCTATCTGATCTAATACTGGAGATACCATGGGTGCTGAGGTAAGAGGCCACCCTGTCTATCTGATCTAATACTGGAGATAACAAGAGTGCTGAGGTAAGAAGAGGCTGCTCCCATTGCTGTTCATCCTGTCTATCTGATCTAATACTGGAGATAACAAGAGTGCTGAGGCAAGAATAGGCTGCTCACACTGTTGTTCACCCTGTCTATCTCATCTAATACTGGGGATACCAGAGGTGCTGAGGTAAGAACAGCAGGATAACACAGCTCTCCACCCTGTTTATCTGATCGAATACTGGAGATACGAGGAGTGCTGATGTATGAAGAGGCTGCTCACACTGCTGTCCACCCTGTCATCGGATCTAATACTGGAGATACAGGGGTGCTGAGGTAAGAGGAGGCTGCTCACACTGCTGTCCACCCTATCTGATGTAGGGGTACTAAGGTAATTAGAGGATGATCATACTGTTGCCCATCCTGTCTTTCTGATCCAATACTGAAGAAACCAGCATGCTGAGGTTACCCCACTTTGAAGTTTATTCTTCAGCTTTTCAGCAAATTATTTTGCAAAATGAATGGTGTCATGCTCTTTGAAGGAAGGGAAGAAAAATTGAAAGCTTTAAAATGAGAAATGTCCGTGTCTATAAGGGGGTAAATTTTAAGGATGCATGAAAATTTCATCAAACAAAACTTAAATTTTGTAAAGTTTTGCAATTGTCCAATATATTTTCTGCATTAATTATAGTTTTTAATTTCTCTACTTGAGGGCTTTCAATAAAAACCTGTATTGTTAGCCTCTAGTGTAATAAATGTCCTGTCTACTTAATGATCTCACAGGGTCCCAGATCTGAGAACTGCACTGTAATGAACTCTGCTCCTGTGTGTCCATCCCATGAACCATACCAGAACTGATTTTTATCCACTGTAAGCAAAATGTCATCCACACAAGGATGTAATGTTTAGCTGTCCATATAGTACTTTATTTTTACTTTATTATTATTACATTGGTATCATCCTCACTAGGTCCTTTATAAAACGGCACAGCAGACCTATCTTCACGCTGCAGCACTCTCTCGATAATCATAGATGCGGTCAGCCGATCAGTACTTGCAGTTATCCTAGATTCCACATATCCAATTCTTTGCACAGAAGGCAATATATTCCCGTGAGTCAACACATGTTATTAATATACGGTAACTTGAAAAAAACTTTCAAAACTTTTTAGTCGTGTTAAAAGTGTACAGGGTAATGACATCAGTTACATGAATTCACTTATAGTTTGATAGCTATAATACAATCCACTTTAAATAGAAACGATAAAATGATATGTAAAGAGAACTACTTGGCAAAGGATAATGTTTTTAATGCAAAAGAGAAAAAGTGTTTGACTTTTTGTGGGCAGTTTTAGTGCACTAAAGAGTTTATTGTGTCGATTGAAAAAAAAAATGGAATTTAGTAAAGCTGCAAACTGGTTACTGGCGTAGAATATTTTTCCAATTATGGAAAGGGGATCATTTTTGAACCTGTTTATTCAATCAAGTATAAAAAAAAAATAGATGGAAGGCAACAATTTACATTATCAGCCTCAATTTTGCTTACATTTTCATGTAACATTTTGGACAATCAATACTAGCTAATAAGTTACTTTCACTAGATTACTTAAACCAATGTGTATCGCCATAAAAGGATTGAGCCATCTTTGGAGATAAGCCACCTTGGGTTGGATACAATAAAAGAAAAGTTTTCATATGTTTGCATTTGTTTAACACCATTTGGATACCAAATTATTTACAATTTATACATTTATTATTTGCTTTATACTCAGTTGGTCATCCACTTAGTAACTGACGGTATGTTGTATGGTGGAGGCCCACTGACTTATCAAGAGTTTGGACTGAGGAGTTTACATCCATGGACGTATGAAGTAGTCGTGTGTCACCTGTAAGAAAGTGGGTAGTAAAGTTCTGGATAAGTGGTATGTGTAACCGAGGTGGCTAGCCTCGGTGATGGAAGTCCTGGAGATGATGTTCCAGCAATAGTAGGTTGCTGAGAAGTTTTTTTATTGGGACTGTAGTTTGGGTCCGGGTTTTAGGAGTGACCACAAGAGATTAGGTGGGTATGGTTGCTCCCCCATACCTCCAGTCAAGGCTTTCCAGGTACTTTATTAGGCAGCTGAACAGAGCTGTCTGTGTGTAGGAGGAGAAAAGGACCTTGTTGAGCTACTCAGTCTCTACCAGTGAGAGGGAGGGTAGACTTTATTCTAAATGGGTGAGCCAGTATCTGTTATGTGAACGGTTTTATTTTGTCACACCTTTGTGCTGAGAAAAGGTTGCTTTAATTTGTGAACGGTGATAGTTTATGGACTTTTAATAAACCGCTCACTGTTTTGACATAAGAACAGAATCGCTATGTTTACTACTCAACCGGCTACCAAAGAGAGAGAATCCCTACACCGCCTTTTAGCTTCATAGACAGTAAATTTATTATGATGTGCTTTGGATGGCCAGCCTACTTTGTGTATCTTGCTCTTTTTTTTCTTGTTGGTTTTGATAAATTTATACTATCACTTCATGAGGGAAGGCCCCCTAGTATATGCATAATGTAATAAAACCATTTTAGTCATTTTCTTAAATTGTTATGATGATCATAAGATGTCCTTTAGTGATCAGTTTTTTTTTCTGTTGAGAAGTCTTACTGTAATTTATTAATTTCCTGTAGCGCAACCCCAGGAGCAATTAGGCAGTAAACAGTGCCCAAGAAAATCAATGAGTTTGTGCTATGCAGAACAGGACAGTTCCTCCAGAGGAAGACTCCCTCTTTGAAACCACTCAACTGTAGTCACCTGAAGAATATCCTAGATGGCAGAGCTCCTATTTAAGTGTTATATTCACACATCCATGTGCAATGTCTATATGTTGCCTGGTATTTTTAATTAGCCAGCATTCAATCCCATAGATTGATTCACACATCTGTAAATATGACAGATCTGAGTGTGCAATCCTTGAGACTCAGAGATGGTCCTATAATAATCTTTATTTTTATATAGCGCTAACATATTCCGCAGCGCTTTACAGTTTTGCACACATTATCATCGCTGTCCCCGATGGGGCTCACAATCTAAATTCCCTATCAGTATGTCTTTAGAATGTGGGAGGAAACCGGAGTGCCCGGAGGAAACCCACGCAAACACGGAGAGAACATACAAACTCTTTGCAGATGTTGTTCTGGGTGGGATTAGAACCCAGGACTCCAGCGCTGCAAGGCTGCTGTGCTAACCAGTGCGCCACCGTGCTGCCCATATATAACTATGAAGGTAGAGTACGACAAATTTTATTAGGTCTGTGCTGTCCAAAAAAAACATAAAAGCACAGCAACACTTGGCACTGATGTGTGAATATAGTCCAACTCAGAGGGGGGTATGAAAATGTATTTTTTTTGCTAAGTTGTGTTTACATGACATGATAGTGATTGCTTCCTTCAAGTACAGATAATGCCAAGAGGCAATAATGATATTTTATTTTTCTTACCAAAAATATAACAACCCAAACAATATAACAGGAGAAGGAGCCCATACAGGAGCTTGACTGTTTTGTACATTAAATTAAAGTTTTCATCAGAAAATGATCTATTGTTCAAATCAGGTTTTAGTAAATAGGATTTTTTTTCTTCCAAATCATAGTTTAGATTAAAAATAAAAAATATTGCAATTTTCATACACTTTTTTTTTTTATTGAAACTTTCTATAGTTTCAGGAAACAACACATGTACAATGGCAATAATGCAAAGACCTGGACCCTTTAGTTTGGATTGAAGTATCTTAAGAGCGTGTGCAAAGGTCATTGAGAAAAAGAAGAGGAGCAGGGTCAGCGCCGACAACACGTATCATCATTGGAGGAGACTGTGTTACCAGCTATGTGTAGAAGTGTTACCGGTCATGGTAATCCTGTCTCTGATGATAACGAAAGTGATGAGAACTCTTCTTGAAAAAGCAGGAAGAATGAGTCTAAAAATGCTTTAGTAGCCACTGTTAAAGTTAAGAGATTATTATTATTATTTATTTATATAGCACCATTGATTACATGGTGCTGTACATGAGAAGGGGTTACATACAAGTTACAGATATCACACACAGTAAACAAACTAACAATGACGGACTGATACAGAGGGGCGAGGACCCTGCCCTTGCGGGCTTACATTCTACAGGATTATGGGGAAGGAGACAGTAGGTCGGGGGTTGCAGGAGATCTGTTGTTGGTGAGGCGGTAGCTTCGATAGTGATGAGGCGGCAGCGGTGTCACTGCAGGCTGTAGGCTTTCCTGAAGAGATGAGTTTTCAGGTTCCATCTGAAGGATCCGACTGTGGTTGATAGTCGGACGTGTTGGGGCAGAGAGTTCCAGAGGATGGGGGATATTCGGGAGAAGTCTTGGAGGGGATTGGATAAGGAGCGAATAAGTGTGGAGGAGAGAAGGAGGTCTTGGGAGGACCGGAGATTGCGTGAGGGAAGATATCGAGAGATTAGTTCAGAGATATATGGAGGAGACAGGTTATGGATGGCTTTGTAGGTCAGTATTAGTAATTTGAACTGGATACGCTGAGGGAATGGGAGCCAGTGAAGAGATTTGCAGAGGGGGGAAGCGGAGGAGTAGCGAGGAGAGAGATGGATTAGTCGGGCAGCAGAGTTAAGGATGGACTGGAGAGGTGCAAGGGTGTTAGCAGGGAGGCCACAGAAAAGGATGTTGCAGTAGTCAAGGCGGGAGATGATGAGGGCGTGCACAAGCATTTTAGTAGATTGGGGGTTGAGGAAAGAACGGATCCTGGAGATATTTTTGAGCTGGAGGCGACAGGAGGTGGAAAGAGCTTGGATGTGTGGTTTGAAGGACAGGGCAGAGTCGAAGGTTACTCCGAGGCAGCGGACTTCGGGTACGGGGGAAAGCATGATGTCATTGACTGCGATAGATAGGTCAGGTAAGGAAGATTTGTGGGATGGAGGAAAGATGATGAGTTCAGATTTTTCCACATTGAGTTTTAGGAAGCAAGAGGAGAAGAAGGAGGATATGGCTGATAGGCACTCTGGGATTCTGGACAGGAGAGCAGTGACGTCTGGGCCAGAGAGGTAGATCTGAGTGTCATCAGCATAGAAGTGGTACTGGAATCCATGGGGCTTTATGAGTTGTCCCAAACCAAGTGTATAGATTGAGAAGAGTAGGGGTCCTAGAACAGAGCCTTGGGGGACTCCAACAGAGAGAGGGTGGGATGAGGAGGTAGTATGGGAGTGGGAGACGCTGAATGTGCGGTTGGAAAGGTACGAGGCGATCCAGGATAGGGCGAGGTCTTTGATGCCAAAGGAGGAGAGGATCTGTAGTAGGAGGCAGTGGTCAACTGTGTCGAAAACAGAAGACAGGTCTAGAAGGAGAAGTACAAAGTATTGTCCAGTAGCTTTGGCGGTAAGTAGGTCGTTAGTGATTTTGGTCAGGGCAGTCTCAGTTGAGTGATGGGGGCGGAAACCAGATTGTAGATTGTCGAACAACAAGTTAGATGAGAGGTGGGAGGAGAGTTCAGCATGGACGTGCTGCTCCAGGAGTTTGGAAGCGAATGGGAGCAGCGATATTGGGCGGTAGCTGGACATAGCAGTTGGATCGAGGGTTGGCTTTTTAAGGATAGGCGTGATTGTGGCATGTTTGAACGCAGAGGGGAAGGTGCCAGAAGTTAGTGATAGGTTGAACAGGTGGGTTAGGGATGGGATAAGTGTGGTGGTGAGGTTGGGGAGGAGGTGGGATGGGATGGGGTCGAGCGCACAGGTGGTGAGGTGCGATTTGGAGAGGAGACAATTAAGCCCCCCTTCAGTGATGTTGGATAGGGAGGTTATGGGGTTTGGGCATTGGTCTGGTATACAAAGGGGTTGTGGTGGTTGAACAATGAAGACTTGCCTTGTCTGGTCGATCTTATTTTTAAAGCGTGTGGCAAAGTCCTCAGCAGAGATGAGGGAGGTTGGAGGGAGCAGTGGGGGGCGGAGGAGGGAGTTAAAGGTTTTGAATAACGGTTTGGGATTGTAGGATAAGGAAGATACAAGGGTTGTGAAGTAGGCCTGTTTAGCAGAGGAGAGTGCAGATTTAAAAGCGAGTGTTGCTTGTTTGAATACAGTGAAGTCATCTTGCGAGTGTGTTTTCTTCCAACGCCGCTCCGCAACCCTGGACACTTGCCGGAGCTTTTTGTTGGTGTTATTGTGCCAAGGTTGTCTATTGATACGTCGCACTCTGCCATGGACGAGAGGGGCAACCGTGTCAATAGCTGATGCGAGAGTGGCATTGTAGAAAGCAGTGGCAGTGTCTGTGTCGTGGAGTGAGGATATGGATGCCAGTGGTAGGATGGAGTCAGAGAGTGTGTGGGTGTCTAGGTTTGCAAGGTTTCTGGGTGGGTGTGCATGTTGCTGGACATGGATGACCAGTGATGAGGACAGGGATGAGAAGGTGAGCAGATGGTGGTCGGATAGAGGGAGAGGGGAGGTGGTGAAGTTAGATAGAGAGCAGAGACGGGTGAATACCAGGTCTAATGTGTGCCCGTCCGTGTGGGTGGCTGTGGAGGACCACTGAGTAAGTCCAAAGGATGAGGTATGGGACAGAAGTTTGGAGGCTGTTGACTGAAGGGTATCAATGAGGATGTTGAAGTCACCCATGATGATGGTGGGAATGTCAGCAGAGAGAAAGTGAAGAAGCCAGGTGGAGAATTGGTCAATAAAGGCAGTGGCAGGGCCCGGAGGTCGGTATATGACGGCCACTTGGAGGTTGGAGGGAGAGTAGATGTGGACAGAATGGACTTCAAAAGACGGGAGGATAAGGGAGGGAAGAGGTGGGATTGGGTTAAAGGTGCAGTTTGAAGAAAGGAGAAGACCCACTCCTTCCCAGAGATTCCCAGTTTAGATTTATTTTTTAGGCTAAGTTCACACAGGGAGTTTTTGCTGATTTTTTTATGCTAATTTTCAGCTGCTTTTACAGTACCAGCAAAGCCTATGAGATTTCAGAAATCTCATGCACACACATTGGGTTTTTGCTTGGTCAGTATTTTGTGCTTTCCAGCGTTTTTTTTTACATAGGGCATGTCATTTCTTTCAGCGTTTTTTCAGTGTTTTTTCACCAATTGACTTGAATGGATGGTGAAAAAACGCTGAAAATACGCTAGGTTGACTTTTCTTGCAGCGTATTTGCTGCTGAAAAGTCAAAGAGAGCCGGATGTGCCATCATCACACCTGGCTCTGCTACATCTAGATGACAGGCTGCATGATGTATCCATACAGCCTGTCATCCAGCAGCGGACCACTCCCCACTCCCCCCCCCCCCCCCCCCCGCCCGACATTAGTGTATCCCACACTGTCATATGCATGGCGGCGCCGCAAACACCGCTTCTGATTGGCGGGGTAATCCTCCCCACCTGTCAGAGAGCTGCGGCTCCTGCGCTGTCAGAAGCTAGCGGGAGTGATCAGCTGTGATCGGAGGTGTCAACTCACCTCTGATCACTGGTGTCAGATGATGGGACTACTGCTCCCATCAGCTGACACCTACAGCCGCTAATTACAGTGAGAGCAGGAGCGGTGGATGGGAGTTTCATCTGCCGCTCCTGCACTATAAATAATTTAAAAAAAAACTGGCGTGGGTTCCCCCTAATTTTGATATCCAGCCAGACAAAACTCACAGCTGGGGCTGCAACCTTCAGCTGTCAGCTTCAGCAAGGCTGGTTATCAAGAATAGAGGGGTCCCCACACTTTTTTAAAATTATTTAAATCATTTAAAAAAACGGCGTGGGGTCTCCCTTATTTTAGACAACCAGCCTTGCTAAAGCTCACAGCTGGGGGATGGTATTCTCAGGCTGGTAAGGGGCCATTGATATTGGCCCGCCAGCCTAAAAATAGCAGCCCGCAGCTGCCCAGAAAAGGCACATCTATTAGATGCGGCCAATTCTGGCACTTTGCCCTGCTCTTCCCATTTGCCCGGTAGCTGTGGCAAGCGGGGTAATAAGGGGTTAATGTCACCTTGCTATTGTAAGGTGACATTAAGCCGGCTTAGTAATGGAGAGGCATCAATAATACACCTATCCATTACTAATCCTATATTAATTAAAGGGTTAAATAAACACACACACACGCATAAAAAAATCTTTTAATGAAATAAAACACCACACAGTTTTGACCATATTTTTATTGTTCTGCCGATCCAAAGCAAAGCCATCGATGTTCTGTAATAAAAATAAAATAAAAGAGCAAAAGTATTCTCGCTGATCCGTCGTAGTCCAATATACCAAGTGCCCACGCAGTATCTGGGGGGGATAAAGCTTACAACCTGGAGCGATGCTAATGCGACCACTCCTGGCTGTAAGTTACAGGGGAATGAATGAGACGGATCGGGCGCAGGCTCAGTAACTAGCGGTGAAGTCACCGAGCCTGCGCCCGCTCACAGCCTGACCTGAGGTAACCTCTGCACTGTGGGAAAATGCCGGGGAAGAGGATACCGCAGGTAATGTATCTATTCTATCTATTCTGTCAATCTATCTACTCTATCTATCGATTCTATCTATTCATTCTATTCTATCTATTCATTCTATTTATTCATTCTATATATTCTTTCCATCAATCTATCTATTCATTCTATCTATTCTATCTATTTATCTATTCATTCTATCTATTCTTTCTATTCTATCTATCAATCTATCTATTCATTCTATTTATCTATTCATTCTTTCTATCAATCTATCTATTCATTCTATCTATTTATCTATTCATTCTAGCTATTTTATCATTCTATCTATTCTATGTATTCATTCTATCTATTCTATCAATCTATCCTATCTATTCATTCTATCTACAGGAAGTTGTTTTTTTTTTTCTCTTTGTGCACTCAACTTTATTGGCATGAACAAAGAGAAAAAAAAATGCATGAAAAAAAAAAGCACCAAAAAAGTGGCAAAAAACGCACCTAAACCTGCGTTTTTGGCGCAGCTTATTTCCTGCCAAGATGATCCGTTTTTGCTGCAGAAAAAAACCCAGCAAAAACGTCCTGTGTGAACTTACCCTTAATGAACATTGTGATATGAAAAGAAAACACTGCCAAATAAAAAAAAATAAAACACGTAATACAAAAACCTTGTTCAAACAGCTTTCCTTTAAAGCCGCCTTCTGGAGACGGTAAATTAGGACCTAGGACAAGAGGATTTGGTGCCGGTTTGCCCCGTAATCTCGCTTCAATGATCTGGAGACTGCAAGCTCGTCCACAAACGTCATGGCCGAGGGCTCGTACAGAAACTGATCAGATACAGAAGGGGATTAGAAAATAAGAACAGAAGACACTTCTGGAACGTTTCAGATCCGGCCTAATGAGATCTGAAATTAATCTAGTCACAACTATGTTATATTCTGGTGCAAAAAGGGTTACATTAGCCATAAAATCTCTGGGGAAGGGGACCCAAATACCTGCTTCTGGCAGAGCTGCGTAAAGTCTTCTATAAACACCACATTTACTGCAGACTATAAAAGAGCAAGAGCCTGATCTTAAAGAGGTGTTTCACTTGGACGTAGAACGCAGAGCGCTCATTCCAGATAAAGACCAAATTCTATCCTCTCTCACTTCATAGACCTTAAGAAAACTTCCAGGTGCGATGACGTTTTATTGAAGCATAAAAGAATGTAATTCAGCTTTTTCTAAACCTATTTATGATTAGCATTAAAAGGCAAAAAAAAAAGGATATGTGTGTGCAAAATATGCCTGTGTACATGGCTTCACACATAAGTGGAGTGAAACTTTACCTTGCTAGCGTACACCACTTACACTACAACTTCTATGGACGATTATGAGCCTGCACCCTTAGGCCATGTTCACACCATCCTTTTTTTAATGCGGAACCGCCGCGATTTTCCCGCTGCAGGTCCGCAGCTGTTTTCCATGCAGGGTACATTACAATGTACCCTATGGAAAACAGGAACTGCTGTGCCCACATTGCGGAAAATCCCCCAAAAAAGCCGCGCTGAATAGCTGCGGTAAAAAAGAAGTACCATGTCACTTCTTTTTGCGGAACTGCAGCGGTTCTGCACCCATTGACCTCCATTGTGAGGTCAAACCCGCAGACGAAAAAAATATCTGCGGGTTTTCTGCGGTTTGTGGTGCAGAACCGCTGCAGTGTGGCTGCCCCCCCGTGCTCCAATCCCACCCCCCCGTGCTCCGATGCCACCCCCCGTGCTCCGACGCACCCCCCCCCCCGTGCCCTAATCTCCCCCCCTTATACTTACCGGGCCTCCCGGCGTCCGTCCGGCCGTCTTCTCCCTGGGCGCCGCCATCTTCCAAAATGGCGGGCGCATGCGCAGTGCGCCCGCCGAATCTGCCAGCCGGCAAATTCGTTCCAGGCACATTTTGATCACTGTGATAACCTCACAGTGATCAAAATAAAAAAAAGGTAAATTGTCCCCCACCCCCTTTATCACCCCCATAGGTAGTAACAATAATAAAATAAAGAATTTTTTTTTCCCCCACTACAGTTAGAACTAGGGTTAGGGTTAGGGGTAGGGTTAGGGTTAGGGGTAGGGTTAGGGGTAGGGTTAGGGGTAGGGTTAGGGGTAGGGTTAAGGGTAGGGTTAGGGTTAGGGTATTTTCAGCCATTTTAACCCTAAAAAAACTTTTTAGAAAACAAACAGACTCTGCAGAGAAAACTGCATAAAAAACTGCATCAAAAAACGCACCAAAAAGCACCAAAAAACGCACCTGCGTTTTCTGCCAAGAGCTGCGGTTCTTAGTGCAGAAAAAACAGCAGGGAAATACAGTACGGCAGGTAAGTACAGTATGTAACGTCACCACGAGGGAGGAAAAGAATACTGCTGTTTTAGCTAGCTATTTTTTATGACACCGTAGAGTAGTCAGTCGTATTGTCGCTCAGGATGTCTGTACTTTTTTACATATGCAAATGGCCTCTTTAACAATCTTAAACAGCAATATCAACCCTTTAAATAGCCTTGCCACACAACATAGGATAAAAGCCAAACCAGAATCTTAATTTGAAGAAACATGTTTCGGGGTGTTGTCCCTCATCAGTGCAAATCATGAGATCTGATTTATCTGTATGGGACGCCTTGGAATGGGGCTAAAGAACAACGTTTCACCAAGTGGAGAGTGACATACCAGGGTAACTTCCTCTTCCTCTCTGAAGAAGTAATTTGCATATTTAATTTCCCACAGGATCATTGCATGGCATATAAGTCTCTTAACATTGGCATGTCACTGTCCACAAAGAGAGAGGTTACCCCTTGTACACTTTACGTCATTTTTCTCTATGCTGATACCCAACTCAATGGGCTGCAGTAAGAATCAGGTGCCGCTTCACAAAGAAACCTGTAATATTCATATGATTAAGTGCCACATAATCAGTAAGTGCCACACATTTGTTAAAGGGAATCTGTCAATAGGATCAACCCTCCACGGTAGAGATGGGCGGACACCTGAATGTTCTGGTCGAACATGTTTGGCTGAACAGTTACAAAAAGTTTGGGTTCTGGTACCAGAACAGTACCTGGACCCGGAACCCGAACACTATTCACTTGAATGTGGGGCCGAACATCCATGTGTATGACAGCGAGGCAAACACGGCTTCTGATCGGCGGTGAAATCATCCCCGCCGGTCAGACAGCCGCAGTTCCCACAGTGTCAAAGCACAGCGTGAGCACACAGCTGTGATCGGAGGTATAAATTTTACAGTCACTGGAGTCAGCGGTTGGGACTACTACCCCCATCATCCGGCACCTGCTGCCACTAAAAACAGCGAGAGCTGCCACTCTGGGGAGAGCTCAAAGTGCGCAGTTCATGCTAGACGGCCCAGGAATTTACAGGAACTGGAGGCCTTTTGCCAGAAAAATGTGGGCAGCTTTACCATCTGAGAAAATAAAGAACTTCATCCACAAAAGACTTCAAGCTGTCACTGATGTTAGAGTGGGCAATACACGGTATTAAGAAATGGGGTATGTGAACTTTTGATCAGGGTCATTTGGATGTTTTGGTTTGTCATTATGATTTAAAAAGAGAAAACACAAGTAGATTGACAATAAATGGCTTCACCCAGCCAATAACCATGAGTGGAGAAAAAGATTTGGTGTTATCATTCATATTCTCTGAAAAAAGGTAAAGAAAGCAAAAATTCTGCCGGGGCATGTAAACTTTTGAGCACAACGGTAGGATTAGTAATGGATATGTGCCTTTTATCACCATTACTGAGCCGTGGGCTTGATGTCACCTGACAATACAAAGGTGACATCAACCCCACAAATATTGGCCATGATTAAGACATCAGTCAAAACGCTGCTAAATGTGCGTAATGGTGTAAGATATTACTATTTTTAAGTGGTTTATCATAGAAAGTCAAATAATTCTTAAAATGGAGAAATAAATATACAAATTTTAATCTACATTCTTGCTGGATTCATTGTATTTTTCCACAAATATTAACCCCACTTGCTACCGTTACAGGGCAAGTCAGAAGAGCCGGGCAAAGCGCTAGAATTGGTGCATCTAATAGATGTGGCTTTTCTGGACAGCTGCGTACTGATATTTATTGGCTGGGGTGGGCAATATCCATGGTCCCTTACCAGCCTGAGAATACCAGCCCCCAGCTGTCTGATTTAGCAAGGCTGGTTGTCAAAAATGTGGGGGCACTGCACTGTTATTTTTAATAAAAATTATTTATTTAAATAATTAAATAATATGGCATGGGGACCCCTGTATTCTTGATAACCAGCCTTGTTGAAGCTGACAGCTGAGGGTTACAGCCCCCAGCTGTGAGTTTTGCCTGGCTGGTTATCAAAAATACAGCGGAACCCGAGCTGTGCTTTTTTTTAAATTACTTATTTACAGTGCAGGAGCCTGTGACGGGGTGTACGGCAGAGCAGGAAGGGACAACAGGCCGAGGGATGATTCAACAGATTTATTATCAAGAACGCTGGAACAACACATGCAGGTAGATCTACAGAGTCCACAATTAGTCCAACGGAACAGATTCGGGGGCACCTCCCGATAATCCTTGTGCCAGCTAACAAAGCAATAGTCCACACGAGTCCAAGGGATCCCAAAACAATCCCACGAACGACGAGATATATCCTCAGCTCAAGTCTCGCCCCGTTCGCTTCCGCAGTCACAGCTGGACGTGGGGTCTTGCCTCAGCTAAGAATCCCCACTCCTTCTCCTTCAAGGATCAACTCACATCTGATCTCAAAATAAGAATGGATTGTCTGAGCTCCTGGGATCCGCCCATGAAGGGGGGTAGGGATCACACCTTCTATTCAATGGTTGGGTCCACCAGAAGATTCTAGACTGGTGGGCTCCACGTAGTCTATGTAGTATGTACATTTGACTAGCCACCTGCTGTGAGGAAGAATGGCTATTCCTCCACTAGTGATGTTGACAAAGCTTAATTACATTATGGCTTAGGGCTGCAAGTATTGGGGGAAGGAGACATATTGTTACAGGTGAACTCCCAGTCCAAGAAAATACATAAATTACAGCTAATAGAAACCAGAGAACAGTTACATACATCAAATGGCATATTATTCAAATACAGGACAGGGCAAAAGTACATATCATGACAGAGCCGACTAATGAATACACTCATCAGCCGCTCCTGCTCTAGCGGTTATTGGTGGCAGCAGGTGTCGGATGATGGGAGCTGTAGTCCCATCTGCTGACACCAGTGACCGGAGGTAAACTTTATACCTTCGATCAGAGCTGAGTGCTCACGCTGTCTTTTTACAGCGTGGGGACCGCGGCTCTCTGACCGGCGGAGAGGATTTCACCGCCGATCAGAAGCGGTGTTTGCTGTGCTTTCATGTGTGACAGCATGACACACACCCAGCGTTCGGGAGAACCCGAACAGTAACACGGACTTCCTGATTAAGTCCGTGTTTGGTGTCCATACCCGAACAGTAGGTGTTTGTTACGGCTGCCGAACTTTACTGTTCAGGTTCGCCCATCTCTACTCCTAAGTTGTCTATATGGACCTACAAGTCATAAAAAGTTGAAGAAAATGATACCTTGATCTCTGTGATCTGATGTCTTATTCAAGAAAATCCACATTTTTCTTATTATATAAATGAGCTGTTGATATCTATGGGTCGGACATAGATCTCTATAACAATCTGCCTCCAAAGCTTATTTTATATGAAATAATGAGACATGTAATGACTGACAGTCTGCTCTCCTGATCTACATGTCTCACACTGGTAATGCCACCTTTCATTTAAAAAAAAGCTCTGGAGGCAGATCGTCAGGGAGATCTATGCCTGGCCCATAGATCCTAAGAGAAAAGAGAAATGAAAATTTCTGTGGAATAAGAGATTGTATCATATATTATTCAGCTTCCTATGACCTGTATAACCATATACACAGTGATCTTACTGACAGAGTGGACAACTCTTTTGTGGTATCTGCACCTGATGTCTTTTAATCTCAGGCGAAACCTCTCAGTTTTCTAAGAGCATAAGATGCTTCAGCAAACGTCAAAGTTTTTTGTCCTGAAGCATCATTTTTTTTGCATCTTATGGTCATTTCCTGAGCACTTGCTTTGTTTGTTTTTTTTATTACCGGCTACAATCTCTAGGATTGGAGACTGTAGCTGAAGATCTGGGCACCTTTCACACATGAAGTTTATTAGTAACTACAATTTTTTTGGAGCTTGACAACCCCTTTAGGCCACATTCACACGTTCCTTTTTATCCTGCGGGTTCTCCCGCAGCGGATTTGATAAATCTGCAGGGCAAACCCGCTGCGGTTATCCCTGCAGATTTATCGCGGTTTGTCCTGCGGGTTTCGCTGCGGGATTTACCCCTACTATTGATGCTGCATATGCAGCAATATGCAGCATCAATAGTAGTGTTAAAAATAATAAAATCATGATGATATACTCACCCTCTGACGTCCCGATCTCTTCGGCGCTGCAGGCGGCGGTCCGGTTCCAAAGATGCTGTGCGACCAGGACCGTCGGTGACGTCACGGTCATGTGACCGCGACGTCACCGAAGGTCCTGGTCGCATAGCAAACCTGAGACCGGACGGCCGCGTGCAGCGCTGAGACTTCCGAGGTGAGTATAGCATTATTTTTTATTTTAATTCTTTCTTTTTAATACAAATATGGTTCCCGGGGCCTGGAGGAGAGTCTCCTCTCCTCCACCCCGGGTATAACCCGCACATTGTCCGCATTACTTCCCGCATGGTGTGCACAGCCCCATGCGGGAAGTAAGCGGATCAATGCATTTCTATGTGTGCAAAATCGCTGCGATTCTGCACAAAGAAGTGACATGGTCCTTCTTTTTTTCCGGAGCAATTCTGCACGTTTTTTTTCGGGTTTTTCCGCATCATGTGCACTGCGGTTTCTGTTTTCCATAGGGTAACATTGTACTGTACCCTGCATGGAAAACAGCTGCGGACCCGCAGCGGCAAAATCGCCGCGGTTCCGCAGTAAAAACCGCATAGTGTGAACATGGCCTTAAGGTCACTGTCCAACTAATATGTGAAACAGTGGTATGAGATTTGAGGTTACGTGGAAAAAAAACTGTTCTGTGGCCTTGTAATTGCTTTGTTTTCATTGTACTGCACTACTGTCGGAAAAATTAGTACCTAAAGAAATTGTCTTCCTATATTACGCCTAAGCATCAACTGTCATGTTAAAGTCAGAACAATATGTGGCATGTAAAGGGGTTTATCCACTATTTCATGTAACTGCATATACATTAGATAGGATATCCAATAAGTTCTGATCACTGGTGGTATGACAGCCAGGACTCTGTGAATCCTCAGGTTTTCCCTGCACTTTGTAGCACAGCTCCAATCATTTGAACATGTGTGGGAAGTTCACTTTACAACAGACTGTGGGAGTGCCACGCTGTCCAATTGATCGTCAGAGATCACAACGCCACTAATCGTTACACAGGATTAAAAAAAAAAGGTTCATCAAGTTCCATCTTTCTCCTTCAGTTATACATCATGTATCACTAGATTATCTATACCCCACAATGCCCTTCTTTTTAAATACTGTTATAGTGTCAGCCATTCCTACCTCTTGTGGTCGGCATTCCACAGTCTGACTGCTCTAACTGTAAAGAACCCTTTCCTATTCTTTCTTTACAATTGTTTTACTGAAGATTACACAATAGAACAAGATTACATCATAGAACAGAAGAACAAATTTCATTTCACATTGCTTATTAATTTTTATGCCCCCTAAGTGCAGCACTACCCACTGTGTGTTTCGCTCTGCTCCATCCAGTATGTAACCATTGCCCAGCATTGGCTTGTGCTGGTTATGAGTCATATGGGGGAGCGGATGAACTCTTCAGGAATTTGTAAACACCTTGTTCTTCAGAGATTTGCTTCCCCAGCCTATCACCAGGTGATATATCAGGAGACGCCACCCTCCATTTCTCGCCCGAACGTTGGTTCCTAGCTCTTGATCATGCATATCACAATAATCTGTTTCCCGTTAATGACCCGGCTTGTTCCCACATCCCGTCTGCCCACTCTGTTCCTGACCTTGGCTATGTGTATCGAACCTGTGCTGCCTGCCCTGACCTCAGATTGCCTGACCATGTCTTTGTCCTCCTGCACCTCGTTCCTGCTCCTCTGATCCTGCTGCTGACCGCAGGGACTACCCTAGAGTTGTGCCTGGTGTCTACCGGCAGCCCAGCCTATCCTCACCATCAGAGGCTCTAGTGAATACTGGTAGACATTTAGTCACACCCCTCCAGGGTGAGCCCGGCCGTGGCGCTCTGGGTCCACACCCTCCACCGTTACATTAATAGAGTCTGGCTAAGTTACTGTAATTTTGCCCTTAACATACCATGGGTGTAGCATCTTAACCTAAAGCATTAGACACTCATGTCAGGCACCAAATATCACACAATTTAATAATGAGAGAAAGCCCCTCATCACCTGGGGACTAATGTGAGCCATAGGGGAATCAAACTAAGCCTTCCATACATTGTCACATTTTTTAGAACAATGACTACTTTTGTATACCATCCTCTCATACAAAATTGCCGTAATTCCCATATTGACCCAGTGTGAAATCCTCGTGGGTCTTCTATCCATCCAAACTCTTTCATGTTTAGATGCCTTCCGTAATAAATGTTTCCTTTCCTTGGAAAGAATAAATCCTAGACATACTATGCTAACACATGAACACTAAGAAACTTTACCAAAAATAACATTGCGTAAATTGACATTATTTTGGTAAAGCCGGGTTCCCCAACCATCCAGGGTTAAGCCTACGGTGCTCCGTGTCGTCATAACAAAAAGGGCTTTGTATTCTGAATTACACAATAGTATTGCATACTAGTACTGGTAAACGTTTCCATTTTCCAGCAATAAAAGTAATAACCCAACAGTTCTCCTTGTAAAAGCCAGAGCTGGAAACAAAAACAGACACAATAGGATTTGTCGGATCCTTTATTCATGGCTCTGCGGTACAGTACAACGCTCTGGTTTATATGGTGTGCGGACTTGGCTGGCTATACTGCCTGGAGACCACTGTATCCTCTGTATCTCCGCTGTGGCATTATGTGGTATTGTATACTGAGGCTTGTGTAAAAGGTGAATCCCGCACTCGCATATAGCATTTCGCTTAATGCAACAGGTCTGGCAAATCCAGATCCTAAACCCAGCCAATCAACACACGTGCGGCTATATAACAGGGGCTTTACAGATAATATTTATGGATTAGTCGGCTTTATCACTGCATAAAAATACAGATCCATTTTCATTGTATTCTTATTGCATCAACACCTCCTCTTAAAGGGCAATTATACAACTTAGAATAAATCTCCTACCCAGTTCTTCATGCCGCGCGGCAGTGTGACGTTGATGACCGGTGATACCCCTGCTATAGGTACAACCTCAAAATTCTTCACTGCTGTTTCTACTATATAAACTTATAAGTCAAGTCTATTAGTGTAATACGCTATAATGTTTCCAATACATAACATCTGAAATCCCTAATATTTTATTAAAGGGAACCTGTCAGCAGGTTTTTGCTATATAATCTGAGAGCATCATAATTTAGGGGCAGATACCCTGATTCCAGTGATGCATCACTTAGTTTACTGGGTTCAAAAGTTGCAATAAAATCACAGTTTTCTCTGCTGCAGATCCATCAGTTCTCTAAATGCTGAGCTGTGTATAACCCCGCCCACACCACTGATTGGCAGCTTAGTCTTCACTGTGCATTGACAGCTGCCAATCAGTCATGGGGGTGTGGTTGGACTAGGAGATAAGAGACATCTAGTCCGGTAGTGATAATCTCCTGCTGATAAAACACTGATTTTATTAAAACAATAACACATTTAAAGATAACCTGTCATTGGGTTTACGTCTTGTATGAAAATAAGACTGCACACGCGACAAACAAAATAAATCGAGATGTTCATATCATTCGGGGTGGGGGGGGGGGTGGTTATCATGCAGAGTAAATGGACCTTTAGCCATGAAAATGATAACCTCATTCTCATTCAATTATGCTTCACATCTGATAGCAAAAGACATGATGGAGAAGGAGATTGATCAAAATTGCATCATTATCAGCAGTATATTATCCTGTGTAAACTGTGTCATGAGTCCACCACTCCTAAGGACAATGTGAGTGAAAGCTCAGCCGCCCTATGTCAGTTTTGTGAGTGACAGCACAATTGACCAGCCGCCCAATCGGAAGCCGGGGCATGCTGACCTGTGACCACTCAGCTGCCCAATCTGAGGCATGGGTATGCTAAGTTGTCAGTATTGTGAGTGACAGCACAACTGACCAATCTGACCAGGCCTCCAGAAGTTTCCCCCTTCTGGGTGATTAGTTAGCTAAATAGGTGACTGGCAATGATTAGAACATTGGCAGTTGCTTATCTCAAATGGTATACGTTTGCTCTGTGTTCTGAGTTCTTATATTGTGATCTTAGTTGCCCGACTGTCAGGACTATAACCAAGCAGCTCTTGTGTGCCAGGCACAGCTATTCAGCTCGCTGGACAGTTCCTTGCTAACCCAGATACTAGTACCTGTGATGTTCCTGATTGTCTCCACCTTGTGATCTCCTGATTGAACACCCTAATTAAACCTGGCACTAAATTTTCTTCCTTGCGAGATTATTGAGCCCTCATCCTTTAGTCAAGCTTCTTTCCACCTGCTCCTTATCCTCAACATTCTACTGCTGCTACCGTGTACTGACCTCTGGCTATTCCTGACTATGCAACCTGCTAATCCTTTAACTATACTGCTACTCCTGTGTACCAACTTCTGGCTATTCCTGGCTACGCTACCTGCCGGTGCTGCCCCTAGTGTTTGCAATACCACTAGTCCAACTCAGGCCAGTCTATAACACCAATCTTGGATTTACCTTTGACAATTGGTTTGCCTAGCCCCTTTTTCTTGATCTGCTACCTTCTTGGAATTGTGACCCCGGACTCGGACCTAACTACACCTTTGTCACACTCTTCTGCTTTTGACCTCGGACTCCTTTACTTTCCCGACTCATGGCTTGTCCGTAAGAAGTGACTGTGTCAGAAGCAGTACCTGTGCTGTCGAGAACAAAGGTAGCTTACTTTCACTGACGTGAACTATTTGACCATTCAGTTCGCATCTGAGCTGTGGTCTAACTGTATAAACAGGCTAGTAAATGACCGCCAAGTGGCAAACATAATTCCGGTTGGCGATTGTGCAATACTGCAAATCGCTTAGAGTATATGAACCCTTGGCCGTGAAACTGAAAACTTCATTCAATTGTGCTACATTTTGTCTGATCTCAAAGGATATGGTGAAGTCTTATCTTTCTCTGTGCAGTTCAATCTTATCCATTGAGAAGAAATTTGTGGTCATTTATAACAACCATCACTTTCTCTGACCCAGACTTGCCCGA
Source organism: Ranitomeya imitator (assembly GCF_032444005.1). Lineage (NCBI taxonomy): Eukaryota > Metazoa > Chordata > Amphibia > Anura > Dendrobatidae > Ranitomeya > Ranitomeya imitator. The sequence continues at coordinate 197,056,057 of NC_091283.1, forward strand.
TACGCTGGAAAATCTTGACAGCCGTGCCAGCGAGTTGTTTTTTTATTTTATTTTCTTTCAATGATCGTGGTAAACAAAACTCTGACACAAAGCATCATAATTACAATGTTATTCCATCTTGTAGCAGTTTGATTCTTACACGGAGAAGCATTACTCGTGAGAAATAACACATACTTACAACACATGCAGAAAACACTTAAACCTCCTTAAAATGTAGTAATTATTTAAACACTTTGATTTTATGCTGCACACCGCGGGTCAACCACTGCAAAACCCATTAATATTTATGACAGGGTATCGCCTGTATTTATCTACATTAAGACGCCTACATGAATGCTAATGTGTATGTGAGAAGGACAAAAACAAATTGACACTCCACTATGGTCTAATGTATACAGATAGAAAATATGCACAATATATTTAACTATGTTTTGTAAAATTACTTGGAAGGAAATGACGGGGAAAAGACACTCCACGGGGGAATTTGCTCGCGCGGCGTTAAGAAAGAAGAATGTCAAAATGTGATTGTGTACACATAATGTATTCCCATAAATTTCACAATCTGTACATTATCTAGAATTACACAAACACATTAAGACTTTCTAAATAATAGAGCACAGGTGGTAACAATGCAGGCCCTCGGAGCAAAGAGGAGAAAGCAAATCTACACCAATGGGACCGTCATCAACCTCAAAATAGAGACAATACCCCCAAATTTTGCAAACCAAGTTCACTTCTAAAAATGAAAATCCTGGTCTGAATGTAAGTGTAAATTTGGCTAAATCCACCAATCTTGGCATGACTAACTATCCAAAGTGTGTGGCCTGTAGACTTTTCCCGATGGATGAATTTGAGGCTCCGAAAAAGGGTTTTCCAGTTTCGGAAAACCCTCGTCACCAGGCGCAGTTTGTTGAAATAAAATAAACTGTGCTTTTCTTCTTCATCCCAAGTCCAGCGCGGAGTCTTTACCGTTGCTCACAATGTCTGTTATTGTCTGCACTGTTGAGGTCACGTCGACAGCGCTGCAGACAATCACAAAGCTCAGCAGAACAAGCTGCTGAGCTCAGTTATTTTATCAGCACTGCAGACAATAAAGGCTGTCAGCAGCAGCTGCGGCAACTTAGACCGTTTTTTTTTCTAAAAACAACCTGCAGTCGGAGGAAAAGTATTTTATGAAATCAGAAAAACCTTTTAAAGGGAAGCTGACCCTAGATTCATACAACCCCAAGCTCAGGCAGTATGAAGCAGAGCCTGGATGCACGAATGGACGAGGTGTGTCTGTCTCTGAAAATGGGGCACGTATATTGGTTTCTGGACGCGTGACAACCCACATACCTGCACTAGTCCGGTCCCTCCCTGGTCTACCAGGTAGACGCTGGCTGTAATATGTAGCTGGCATTTGCCTGTAACTGCAGCAGACTTATTTGGCTCCGATTGCTGCAGTTTAACCATTTAAATGCTGAGCTCAATCTCTGACCTCGGCATGTAAATGATGTTATTTCCAGTGTGTGAGGCGTATCACTTCCCATTGACTCCCCGCATCTCGATCGCGGAGAACTGATGGGTTGACATGGCAGCCATAGACCTGCTGAAGGCCCCTGTAGCTGTCATCTCAGTCCTCTGATGAAACATATCTACAGGGTGAGCTCCATAGCAGAACATGACTTCTCTATATACCACAAAACCGTGATATTGCAGTACTATTATAAGTGATTAGATGATTGCAGGTTCAAGTGCCCTAAGGCAACTGAACAATATAGTAAAAAAAAAAAAGATACATGTGTGTAAAATATAACAATTTGAATCATCCACTAATTTTCCTATTAAAAATAAAGGAATTAAAAAAAACTAGAAAAGTAAACACATTTGGCATTGTCGAAAAAAGTACAATCTAGCAAAATATAGTCTCATTAAAACTTTACACTAAATTTGAAAAAAAAGGCAAAATAAAACTCTAGAATTTCCATTTTTCCAGTTGCCGTAGGTACTCAATAATACATAAAATAATTTTTTATTACTGTACAATGAATGCCATAAGCACAACACTGAAAAAAAAAAGAATAGCCGAATTGTGTTTTGCTCTAACTTCCCAATGTTTTTATTCAGTACATTATTTGGCACAAAAAATAAAAACTACAACCTATATAGCAAACACAAAAGCCCTCATATGGCTCCATCAACGGGAAAAAAAAAAAGCTCTTAGAACAAGGGGAGGAGAAAAACAAAAACAAAAAAATACCAGGGTCGATAAGGGGTACTAAAACACCAATTGTCCAAGGCCAAAAGCTTTGGGTTTAGGATTACAAAATGCAGAATTCTTTATGAAATGCAGACACTGACGATAGGTCACTGTTCCTCAATTCTAACGACCAGGTGACCATGAAGATGGTCTTCCATAAAAAGCGAAATTCAGAGAAGGGATAAAGCAAACCCAAATACAAGAGCCCTATGAATATGCTGGTATTCGACATTTGATAGATTAGTGGACAGCTCAGATGGTGGTGTGTCTTTCAGGTCTCAAAGTCAGGGACAGGCCAGTCCCCTAATCTTGCCTATGGAGATAAAGGAGTGACTTTGTCCAGGTGCTGACCTTTAGGATAAAGGAACCGTACGCTGAGATACATATTGGAAGCCAAGTGACTAGTGATGGCTGGGGCTACAAGCAGACACGTTCTGGGTACTCACATTCTCAGGAATACTGGGCAGCTCTCGAGAATCAGGCACTGTGAAGTAGGAATGCTGGAGGGGAAAAAGGAGAAAATGGTTAAAAAAAAATGATATGGAACAAAAAAAAAAAAAAAGTAGCAGACATGAGAGTGAGCCAAGCGAAAGGAGAACTCTGACCACAAACACTGTTCAAAGAAATCAGCAACATGAAAGAAAGATGGAAATTTTACTTTACCACACTTCATAATAAAATAAAAGTGCGTGCACTGGCATCTGAAGCCGAATGCATCTGCCAGATGGAGGGTGATGGCTGCACGGCAATCGGCTCCATACTGTGACATATCAGTGGCTTCACTCATCACCGGAAGCAGCATTTATGACAAGTGACGAGCGGATTGTGTTTCGCTATAAATTCCTCACAAATTCTTAGTGTAAAACCAGAAGCATCCACGTGTTTGTACAGAACTTGGGCACTAAATAAGATCAATTAGATGCATTGGACTTTTGGAAAATAAATCATCTAAAAAAGAATACATCACCAGGTCTTTGCCATCTAAACTGAGAGCAGCATGATGTAGAGATAGAGACCCCGATTCCAGCGTTGTGGGCTGTTTGCAGTTTTTATAAAATCACTGTTTTATCAGCAGGAGATTATCACTAGAAGACTAGCAAACCTGCTGCCAGGTAGTCCAACCACGCCCCCAAAACTGATTGGCAGCTTTCTATCTATAGAGAAAGCAGCCAATTAGTGGTGTGGGAGGGTTATGCAGAGGGAACTGGTAGAGCTACAGCAGATACAACTGGGACTTTATCAAAACTACAAAAAGCAACCGAGTAAGTGACACATCGCTTGAATCAGGGTCTCGGCGCCTACATTATGCTGCTCTCAGATGGAATAGCAAAAACAAAAGAGATATCCTTTAAGGAGCGTTCGAATATTAAAGTCAAATCATGTCCTTTTTTTGCCAATGAAATAGACATACATTGATTTTTAACAAATGACTGCGGCATTGAAAATCCAAGAGATGAGCTGGGGCATGGAAGAGCATAATGAGCAATCATCTAGTGCAATGCTACCATCGTAATCAAGCAGAAGTGATTTAGATAGTTTCCCACCGATATCTTGCTGACTATATATACGGTATACAGTATTTGTATTATAGAAGTGGTTTTCCCCAAAAACATAGATAAACTTATTTATAAACAGACCAATTTCTATACCATTATACCAGGTTATTGCGTAGAATAGGCATCAGTGACACCTCTGTATGATGGATCTGCTGCGGTTACTTCCTTAGCCTTTGGCTTTACATATAGAGACAGTGTGTCTTTTCTCAGACTCGTAAAGAATCCATAGAAGAGAGATGATTCCACTCGCTGTAATATACCGCTGCCTTATCTCCTGTGGACTTGTATCCGACTTATGGCTGGGTCCTGTTCCTATTAGTGCAAACCGCCAAAATGTATTGCACGTCTGGGTAACAGGAGCGATCAGGTAGAAGGGGACAAGTGAGAAGAAGGGAGCACGTTGGAACTGGACATCCCTGGTGGTGGCTTATTCCCCTGAGAATAAACATACAACATGCCCAATCCTCCCAAGTTGGTAGACCGAAATACACCTTAGACAGTCATACCAAAATCAGCAGGTTCTGAGGATATTTACCTCATGTGTTTGGCTAGCTTTAGCATGGTGCCAAGCTTACACATCTCCCAGTGAAGACAGCCGGTCACCGGGCTGTTAGAAGGCAAAGCTAATCATCAGCTGAGCCTCATTATTTGCCTTCTAAGTGAGACAAGCATTTAATGAAAGCTTACATGCTTTTTTCACTTTCTCAGGGATTCTCAATCTCCAATCTGCTCTTTTCTCAACCTTGCTTGTGCATGCCCTCCTCATCTCCCAGCTAGACTACTGCAACATCCTTCATGGCCTCCCATCTAGTAGTCTTACATCCCTCAAATTGATCCTTCACTGTACTGCACAAATAATCCACCTTTAGCGTTGATGGGCACGACTAAGGCTACTTTCACACTAGCGTTAACTGCAATCCGTCACAATGTGTCATTTTGCAGAAAAAACGCATCCTGCAAAAGTGCTTGCAGGATGCGTTTTTTCCCCATAGACTTGTATTGACGACGCATTGCGACGGATTGCCACACGTCGCATCCGTCGTGCGACGGATGCGTCGTGCTTTGGCGGACCGTCGGGAGCAAAAAACGCTACATGTAACGTTTTTTGCTCCTGACGGACCGCATTTTCCGACTGCGCATGCGTGGCCGGAACTCCGCCCCCACCTCCCTGCACCTCACAATGGGGCAGCGGATGCGCCGGAGAAATGCATCCGCTGCCTCCGTTGTGCAGTGCGTTAAACGCTAGCGTCGGAATCTCTGCCCGACGCATTGCGATGGGGAGATTCCGAAGCTAGTGTGAAAGTAGCCTAAGTGTCTACCGAGTATTCACTAAAGTCTCTGATGGTGAGGATAGGCTGGGCCGCTGGTATACACCAGGTAACACTCCAGGGCAGTCTCCAGGACTGCAGCAGCTGACCCATGAGTCAGAGCGGGTATACTAGGTACAGGAGGGGCGAGACAGAAGTGTAGTCAGACGCTTCAGGGTCAGAATAGGCTGACCAGCTTAGATTCATGTCTCCCGGACAGACTCTTCCTCCTCCTAACCGACGGAACATAGGTTTTACTCAGAGGAATACCCCTTAGAAGGACAGGAGCGGCTTTCTCAAACCTAGCCGGTAAGGGATGTGTTGTGGTTCCTCCTCCAAATCAATGAAATCGAAACAAGACATGAGTTTCAAATAGGGACAGAAGAAACACCCGGCCACAAGGTGGAGAGGAAAGGCCCAAAGGCACAGAAGGTGGAATCTTGGCATAACAGTTGGTAGCACAATATGCACAATACGATCCCCACTGAAGCACATGGCCAGTGAACCAGTCAATAACCGACGAATATTGGCGCAACCATGGCAGACCTAGAAGAACAGAGTTTACAGACTTAGGTAACATGTTAAAATATATATTTTTGGAATGCTGAGTTCTGACTTGCAGGGTAACTTGCAGGGGGATATAATGAATAGGTACTGCTAGGAATTGTGCTTCAATGGAGGCAATAGAAAGGGGGTGATCCAGGTGGTGCGTATGGAGCTGAAGTTCACCGTTCAGATCCACATGGATGAAGTTGCCCAAGGAGCCGGAATTCAGAAGGGAAGCCACAGAGAACCTCTCCGGCCAGGGCAGGGTAATGTCAGTCGCCAGTTTTCGAAAGCAATCTCTCTTGCCTACACTCACCTCTCTGACCAACCCTAGGAACGGGGATTCTCCGGGCTTTTCTGGGCACTGACAAACATAATGGCCTTTGCCACCACAGCATATGCACACGTTGTCACGATACCTTTGCTGTTGCTCTTGTACAGAGAGTTTGGCTCGCTTTACCTGCATCGGCTTTACAGCAGGCAATGGAGCTTGCGTTAGCAAGTGGTACTGAAAGGTTGGAACTGACCTGGGAGGTTCCCTGAAAAGAAAAGATACTTGATCCTCTTTCAGAGCTTGCTCATGGAAACGGAGCTCAAACCTACTAGCGAGCTGTATAAGGGCATTCAGAGAGGATGGTGGACCTCTACCTGCCAACTCTTCCTTAATTCGCCTGTATAAACCCTGCCAGAAGATCGTCACTAGGGCTTTCCAATGCCTGGCCAGCTCCACCGCCAGGGTGAGAAAGCATAAGGCATACTGAGCCACAATATTCGTACCCTTGCTTACAGTCAACAGGGACAAGGGGGAAGACCAGGTTCCTTCGAATACTGCCCAGAATATTTCCAAGAATCTCCCTGTGTCATGAGTCTCGCGACCACCATGCTCCCAAATTGGGTTTGCCCAAGCCAGGGCTTGTCTAGACACCAGACAGCCCATGAATGGAATTTCCGAAGAAAAAAGATAAGTTAGGTGAGTTAAGTGGATTTGGCAATCATTAATGAAGCCGTAGCTCTCCTTGGTGTCTACCTCAAAGCGGGACAGATGTGGAAGCTGAACCTTAGCTGATCCACCAGATACTGGAACCCAAAGTGGCTCCCCTGGAGTTGATGACAGCACTGAGGAAGGAGAACCTGTCACGGTTAAGGAGTGGGAAATGGAGCACACAGAGGTGGCAAATCCTGCAGCTGAGTTACCATCATATTAATCACCTGCATCAGCTGGTCTTGACGTTGACATTGCAAATGAACCTCCTCACACAGTATTTGTACAAGAGACTTGGGGTTTCTAAATCCCATCTTGATAGTGGAGTTCAGGGACTGAGCTTAACGTAACGCTGATGGGTGTGGACCCACTGCACCAAGAGCCAGGCTTACCCTGGAGAGCTGTGAGTATTCATTAGAGCCTCTGATGGTGAGGATAGGCTGGGCTACCCGTAGACAGGCTCAGACTGGCCCACCGGGGAATCGGTGGATCCCCCGGTGGGCCCCTGCCTCCGACAGTCTCTCTCCTGAGCATCACTGCATGCCCGATTTAAGCTCCGCCTCTCCCCGCCCATGAGAAGAGGAGAGAAAAGCCGTGCTCCTGCATATACCTGGTATAATGGTGGGGATCATTGCCTCAGACGAGAGCAGTGTGCGGTTGGGGCTGGATCTCTTCCCTCCCCGGAGTCTCTGGCTTGGATGGGAGGAGGGAGGCTCAGCACAGCCATTTACCTGACCTGCACTCAGATGCTGCTCCTGGAGCCTGACAGCAGCAAGCCCCGGCGTCCACCAGCATGGACTGGGTCAGGCTGCTGTAAGATGCGGCCAGGAGAGCTGTGCAGCCGCTGAAGCTAGCAGTGATGAAAGTGCTAATGGAAGTGAAGAGGTGTCTGCGGCTCCTGAACTTCTCCAAGCCAAGCTCTGAGCTCTGTCGTCGGCACGGTCAGGAGGGGAGGGGAGGCCCCAGAGGAACAAAGTGAGTGCTGACGTGAAGTGACTACTGGAGCTTCCTGATAATGTCTATCCCGACTTTCTCTCCGGGCGTCCACACCAACAAATTTTCTGTTTGCCCCTCACAGCTGCACTCTTTCTGCCCCCTCTACCCTTTCTGCCTTCTAGTAGTTGTTGATATTGCTTTACCTTCCCCCCACTGCTCAGCTGTGATGGTGACAAGAGTGACCCCATCTTCTTCATGGCACTTGCTGCCCGAAATCCTATGTTATTTCTGTGTGTGCATAAGGTGTGTACACAAATCATAATATGTACACTATCTAGAGATGTACATTGTATGTCTGTGATGCATTTATGTAAATAAGTGACTGTATGTATACATGTGACATTTTTAGTTTATAGTCAGACATTAACCCCTTCCCGACCCATGACGCCACGTAGGCGTCATGAAAGTCGGTGCCAATCCGACCCATGACGCCTATGTGGCGTCATGGAAAGATCGCGTCCCTGCAGATCGGGTGAAAGGGTTAACTCCCATTTCACCCGATCTGCAGGGACAGGGGGAGTGGTAGTTTAGCCCAGGGGGGGGTGGCTTCACCCCCCTCCGTGGCTACGATCGCTCTGATTGGCTGTTGAAAGTGAAACTGCCAATCAGAGCGATTTGTAATATTTCACCTATTATAACTGGTGAAATATTACAATCCAGCCATGGACGATGCTGCAATATCATCGGCCATGGCTGGAAACACTAATGTGCCCCCACCCCACCGATCGCCCCCCAGCCCTCCGATCTGTCCGGTACACTGCTCTGGCTCCCCTCCGTCCTGTGCTCCGCTCCCCCCGTGCTCTTGTCCGCTCCCCCCGTGCTCCAATCACCCCCCCGTGCTCCAATCACCCCCCCTGCACACCGATCCACCCCCCCCCCCGTGCTCCGTTCCACCACCCCCGTGCTCCGTTCCACCCCCCGTGCTCCGTTCCACCCCCCCATGCTCCGATCCCCCCCCCCCCATCATACTTACCGATCCTGCCGGGGTCCGTCCGTCTTCTCCCTGGGCGCCGCCATCTTCCAAAATGGCGGGCGCATACGCAGTGCGCCCGCCGAATCTGCCGGCCGGCAGATTCGTTCCAAAGTGCCTTTTGATCACTGAGATATAATCTATCACAGTGATCAAAATAAAAAAAATAATAAATGACCCCCCCCTTTGTTACCCCCATAGGTAGGTACAATAAAAAAATAAAGAATTTTTTTTTTACACTAATGTTAGAATAGGGTTAGGGTTAGGGGTAAGGTTAGGGCTAGGGTTAGGGTTAGGGCTAGGGTTAGGGCTAGGGTTAGGGATAGGGATAGGGTTAGCGGTAGGGCTAGGGATAGGGTTAGGGTTAGGGTTTCGGTATGTGCACACGTATTCTGGTCCTCTGCGGATTTTTCCGCTACGAATTTGATAAATCCGCAGTGCTAAACCGCTGCGGATTTATGGCGGATTTACCGAGTTTTTTCTGCGCATTTCACTGCAGTTTTACAACTGCGATTTTCTATTTGAGCAGTTGTAAAACCGCTGTGGAATCCGCCCAAAGAAGTGACATGCTGCGGAATGTAAACCGCTGCGTTTCCGTGCAGTTTTTCCGCAGCATGTGTACAGCGATTTTTGTTTCCCATAGGTTTACACTGAACTGTAAACTCATGGGAAACTGCTGCGGATCCGCAGCGTTTTCCGCAGCGTGTGCACATACCTTTAGAATTAGGCTATGTGCACACGGTGCGGATTTGGCTGCGGATCCGCAGCAGATTGGCCGCTGCGGGTTCGCAGCAGTGTTCCATCAGGTTTACAGTACCATGTAAACCTATGGAAAACTAAATCCGCTGTGCCCATGGTGCGGAAAATACCGCGCGGAAACGCTGCGTTGTATTTTCCGCAGCATGTCAATTCTTTGTGCGGATTCCGCAGCGTTTTACACCTGTTCCTCAATAGGAATCCGCAGGTGAAATCCACACAAAAAACACTGGAAATCCGCGGAAAATCCGCAGGTAAAACGCAGTGCCTTTTACCCGCGGATTTTTCAAAAATTATGCTGAAAAATCTCACACGAATCCGCAACGTGGGCACATAGCCTTAGGGTTAGGGTTGGAATTAGGGTTGTGATTAGGGTTATGGCTACAGTTGGGATTAGAGGTAGGGGTGTGTTGGGGTTAGTGTTGGAGGTAGAATTGAGGGGTTTCCACTGTTTAGGCACATCAGGGGTCTCCAAACGCAACATGGCGCCACCATTGATTCCAGCCAATCTCGTATTCAAAAAGTCAAATGGTGCTTCCTCAATTCCGAGCCCCGACGTGTGCCCAAACAGTGGTTTACCCCCACATATGGGGTACCAGCATACTCAGGATAAACTGCGCAACAATTACTGGGGTCCAATATCTCCTGTAACCCTTGGGAAAATAAAAAATTCTGGGCTAAATAATTATTTTTGAGGAAAGAAAACGTATTTATTATTTTCACGGCTCTGCATTATAAACTTCTGTGAAGCACTTGGGGGATCAAAGTGCTCACCACACATCTAGATAAGTTCCTTTCGGGGTCTAGTTTCCAAAATGGGGTCACTTGTGGGGGGTTTCTACTGTTTAGCCACATCAGGGGCTCTGTAAATGCAACGTGACGCCCACAGAGCATTCCATCAAAGTCTGCATTTCAAAACGTCACTACTTCACTTCCAAGCCCCGGCATGTGCCCAAAAAGTGGTTTACCCCCACATATGGGGTATCAGCGTACTCAGGAGAAACTGGAAAACAACTTTTGGGGTCAAATTTCTCCTTTTACCCTTGGGAAAATAAAAAATTGCAGGTTAAAAGATCATTTTTGAGAAAATAATTTTTATTTTTTATTTTCATGGCTCTGCGTTATAAACTTCTGTGAAGCACTTGGGGCTTCAAAGTCCTCACCACACATCTAGATTAGTTCCTTTGGGGGTCTAGTTTCCAAAATGGGGTCTTTTCTGGGGGATCTCCAATGTTTAGGCACACAGGGGCTCTCCAAACGTGACATGGTGTCCGCTAATGATTGGAGCTAATTTTCCATTTAAAAAGCCAAATGGCGTGCCTTCCCTTCCGAGCCCTGCCGTGCGACCAAATAGTGGTTTACCCCCACATATGGGGTATCAGCGTACTCAGGACAAACTGGACAACAACATTTGGGGTCCAATTTCTCCTATTACCCTTGGCAAAACAGGAAATTCCAGGCTAAAAAATCATTTTTGAGGAAAGAAAAATTATTTTTTATTTTCATGGCTCTGCGTTATAAACTTCTGTGAAGCATCTGGGGGTTTAAAGTGCTCAATATGCATCTAGATAAGTTCCTTGGGGGGTCTAGTTTCCAAAATGGGGTCACTTGTGGGGGAGCGCCAATGCTTAGGCACAAAGGGGCTCTCCAAACGCGACATGGTGTCCGCTAACAATGGAGATAATTTTTCATTCAAAAAGTCAAATGGCGCTCCTTCCCTTCCGAGCCTTACCATGTGCCCAAACAGTGGTTTACCCCCACATGTGAGGTATTGGTGTACTCAGGAGAAATTGCCCAACAAATTTTAGGATCCATTTTATCCTGTTGCCCATGTGAAAATGAAAAAATTGAGGCTAAAAGAATTAAAGAATTTTTTTGTGAATAAAAAGTACTTTTTCATTTTTACGGATCAATTTGTGAAGCACCTGGGGGTTCAAAGTGCTCACTATGCATCTAGATAAGTTCCTGGGGGCGTCTATTTTCCAAAATGGGGTCACTTGTGGGGGAGGTCCAATTTTTAGGCACACGGGGGCTCTCCAAATGTGACATGGTGTCCGCTAAAGAGTGGAGCCAATTTTTAATTCAAAAAGTCAAATGGCGCTCTGTTGTGAATTCTGTGGCAGAGTTCACTCCTGTGGTCACAAGTGGTACTTCGGCTGATTCTCTCTGGGATCTTCCGTTTGTGGAGGAAAGTGGTACTGCAGCTTCTGAGTTTCCTCCCTCAGGTGATCTGGTGAGCTCGTTAGCTTCTTCTCTACTTAACTCCACCTGATGCTTTGATCTATGCTTCCTGTCAATGTTTCAGTGTGGGACTTGTTTTTTCCCTGGATCATTACTGTGGCCTGCTGCTCTGCAAAGCTAAGTTTTGCTTATGTTATTTTGTTGCTATTTTTCTGTCCAGCTTGCTTTATTGGTTTTTCTCGCCTGCTGGAAGCTCTGAGACGCAGAGGGACCACCTCCGTACCGTTAGTCGGTGCGGAGGGTCTTTTTGTCCCCTCTGCGTGGTTTTTTTATAGGTTTTTGTGCTGACCGCAAAGTTATCTTCCCTATCCTCGTTCTGTTCAGCTAGTCGGGCCTCACTTTGCTAAATCTGTTTCATCTCTATGTTTGTGTTTTCATCTTACTCACAGTCATTATATGTGGGGGGCTGCCTTTTCCTTTGGGGAATTTCTCTGAGGCAAGGTAGGCTTATTTTTCTATCTTCAGGATTAGCTAGTTTCTCAGGCTGTGACGAGGCGCCTAGGTTCTGGTCAGGAGCGCTCCACGGCTACCTTTAGTGTGGTTTGATAGGCTTAGGGATTGCGGTCTGCAGAGTTCCCACGTCTCAGAGCTCGCTCTATTATTTTGGGTTATTGTCAGTTCACTGTATGTGCTCTGACCTCCATGTCCATTGTGATTCTGAATTGCCTTTCATAACAGCGCTCCTTCCCTTCCAAGCCCTGCCGTGCGCCCAAACAGTGGTTTACCCCCACATATGAGGTATCAGCGTACTTAGGACAAATTGGACAACAACGTTCGTGGTTCAGTTTCTCCTTTTACCATTGGGAAAATAAAAAAATTGTTGCTAAAAGATAATTTTTGTGACTAAAAAGTTAAATGTTCATTTTTTCCTTCCATGTTGCTTCTGCTGCTGTGAAGCACCTGAAGGGTTAATAAACTTCTTGAATGTGGTTTTGAGTACCTTGAGGGGTGCAGTTTTTAGAATGGTGTAACTTTTGGGTATTTTCAGCCAAATAGACCCCTCAAACTGACTTCAAATATGAGGTGGTCCCTAAAAAAAATGGTTTTGTAAATTTCGTTGTAAAAATGAGAAATCGCTGGTCAAATTTTAACCCTTATAACTTCCTAGCAAAAAAAAAATTTGTTTCCAAAATTGTGCTGATGTAAAGTATACATGTGGGAAATGTTATTTATTAACTATTTTGTGTCACATAACTCTCTGGTTTAACAGAATAAAAATTCAAAATGTGAAAATTGCGAAATTTTCAAAATTTTCGCCAAATTTCCGTTTTTATCACAAATAAACGCAGAATTTATTGACCTAAATTTACCACTAACATGAAGCCCAATATGTCACTAAAAACAATCTCAGAACCGCTAGGATCCGTTGAAGCGTTCTTGAGTTATTACCTCATAAAGGGACACTGGTCAGAATTGCAAAAAACGGCAAGGTCTTTAAGGTCAAAATGGGCTGGGTCATGAAGGGGTTAAAAAGCACCGCAACAAAACACATGTACTAAAGATACCTGGCATTTTTATATGCAGAATGAACAATGAATATATTTATAATACATACATGCTAGCCACCTTAGGGAGAGACCCAAGTTGGGCTAAATGTAGCGGGACGAAAGAGACCGAAAAGCCCTCTACTTAAAGGAAATACATAGTGGATGCTTTCCTGAAACGGAAAGTACTTGCAAGCAGCATAACACAAAGGATAGCAGGTTTACCCAGAATCCTTTGCAGTAGGCGGAGCTATGCAAATCATCTCTTTCCACCCCAGTCTAATCCACAGCGCTTGGAATCGCCAAGCGTGCAATGCTGCGGATTAGTTTCTAAATTTACACAGCCAACCAATTCCTACCTGTGGACACGTGTTTCGGGCTTTAGGCCCTCATCAGCACAGGGCTGGAATTGGTTGGCTGTATGGAGTGGGGCTCGGTGAGCAAGCGATACATACATGCTAGCCACCTTAGCCACCCACTCCATACAGCCAACCAATTCCAGCCCTGTGCTGATGAGGGCCTAAAGCCCGAAACACGTGTCCACAGGTAGGAATTGGTTGGCTGTGTAAATTTAGAAACTAATCCGCAGCATTGCACGCTTGGCGATTCCAAGCGCTGTGGATTAGACTGGGGTGGAAAGAGATGATTTGCATAGCTCCGCCTACTGCAAAGGATTCTGGGTAAACCTGCTATCCTTTGTATTATGCTGCTTGCAAGTACTTTCCGTTTCAGGAAAGCATCCACTATGTATTTCCTTTAAGTAGAGGGCTTTTCGGTCTCTTTCGTCCCGCTACATTTAGCCCAACTTGGGTCTCTCCCTAAGGTGGCTAGCATGTATGTATCGCTTGCTCACCGAGCCCCACTCCATACAGCCAACCAAGCCCTGTGCTGATGAGGGCCTAAAGCCCGAAACACGTGTCCACAGGTAGGAATTGGTTGGCTGTGTAAATTTAGAAACTAATCCGCAGCATTGCACGCTTGGCGATTCCAAGCGCTGTGGATTAGACTGGGGTGGAAAGAGATGATTTGCATAGCTCCGCCTACTGCAAAGGATTCTGGGTAAACCTGCTATCCTTTGTATTATGCTGCTTGCAAGTACTTTCCGTTTCAGGAAAGCATCCACTATATTTATAATGTCATTTATCACAGAAATATAACAGTAAAAAAAAATGCCATCTCTCCAGTTTACATTGGGTGCTCTATAACAGTGATCAAAAGGAAAGAATAGGAAAAATGTCCTATTGTTGCTGGGTACCAGCTGGCAGATCTTGGGGGGTGATAACAGCCATCACATAATCAGACAGCAGAAAATCCGGCCCCGATCATGTTCTCCGGGGTCTCGGGTACCCCTGGTAGCCGAGACCCTGGAGATTTTCTGACTCTGGGGGCGCTACAGCCTTATCCTTGATTGCCATTTTAAAACGGCGATGAGGAAATAAGTACACTTAGCTTAATGACTATCGGCGGTTGCTAAAGGTTTAAACTAAGGCTACGATCATGCAATCAGTATTTGGTCAGTATTCTACGTCAGTATTTGTAAGCCAAAACCAGGAGAGGAACAATCAAAGGGAAAGTAAAAGGTCGGGGTCATATTTGCGAGAGCAATGTGAGAGACTCGCACGAGTCTCTCACCTCAATACCCAACACTGCCGCCAGCATTCGGGACTGGAGTGTGCGGCTGCATAGAAATACAGTGCCGGGTATTGAGGCGAGAGACTCGTGCGAGTCTCTTGCATTGCACTCAGAAGTGTGACCCCAGCCTAAGGCTAAGTTCACACTGGGCGTTTTTGCTGTGTTTTAATGCGTTTTTTATACTAATTTTCAGCTGCGTTTTACAGTACCAGCAAAGCCTATGAAATTTCAGAGATCTCATGCACACACATTGGTTTATTTTTTAACAGTATTTTGTGCTTTGCATGGTTTTTTGGATGTAGAGCATGTCACTTTTTTCAGCATTTTTTAGTGTTTTTCACACATTGAATTGAATGGAAAAAAGGCACGAAAAAAACGCACCAAAAATGCAGTGGAACCTGCCAAGCACTCAGGTTTTGCTGCAGAAACTGATGTAAAATACTGATAGGCTGTGTGCACACGTTGCGGATTTCCTGCTGATCCGCAGCATTTTTTCCATGCAGAAACGCTGCAGAACCACAAGTGATTTACAATACAATGTAAATCAATGGGAAAATAAAAATGCTCTGCTAATGGTGCGGAAAAATCCGCACGGAATCCGCAGTGGATTAAAAAAAGGACCATGTCAATTCTTTGTGCGTTTCTGTACCCATTCCATTATAGAAAAGCGCAGGGCTAAAAACGCATAAAATCCGCAAGAAAAACGTGCAGATTTTGACCAGCGTTTTCTGCCAAGAGATGCAGAATCCGCACAGAAAATTCCAGAGGCAAATCTGCAACGTGTGCACATACCCATAGTGTGACCATAGCCTTAAAGAAATGGATCTATCAAAAATAGACAAAAATGGCGATGGAAAGAACCAATTAAATACGGTAATCAGGTCTTTGTTGTTTCCGTTAGTGTCCATTTTTTTAGCAGAAAAAAATGTGCAGCATGTTGTACCTGTACTAGTGAATATGATGAAACTTACTACTGAGCCTCCTAACACATACTACAACACAAAGGTGAACCTAGCCTGGGTATTGAAATTTAGAGTGGGCCCCTGGAGTCAGTTCCACTGGTGGGCCCTAGCCACCCCAGTCCGACACTGCCCGTAGACACCAGGTATCATTCCAGGACAGTCCCTGGGACTGCAGCAACTGACCAAGGGTTGCAGCAGAGCTGGAAGTACTGCATGGACTCAGCGAGGCGGACAGGCAGAGTGGTGAGTAGTACAGTGGCGGGAAAGCATGCAAGTTACTGCCGTGACATCCCCTCTCCCAATTCCCACAATGGGTCCCGAATGCGTAGAGAACAAAGTTAAAAATACTAGTAATGATTTAAAAGGCTATACGTAACCTGTCTCCTCTATACATCTTGGACCTAAATTCCCACTCTCTTCTCACTCAATCTCCAGTCCTCAGTAGATCTCCTTCTATCCTCGTCTGCTCCTCTCACAACCATCTCCATGATTTCCCCGGTGACTCTCCCATACTCTGGACTGAGCTACCCCAATCAGACTATCCCTGACCATGAGTTTTCCAAAATAACCCAAAAACCCACCTCTTCAAGAATGCCTACAATCTGCCAGAACCCAGCTGCTGCGGCACTGCCTTATCAGGGGCTATTACCCTCGCCTACTGCATCCTTCGCTTGTACACTTCATGGGCAGAGTCCTCGCTAACACTGCACTTGTCACTCAGCCATGTGACTAAGGGCACCATACAATAAATAATATTAACCACATCTAACATTTATGTAAAACACAAACCTGCATTATTGCACTTCCTATGATTTATTATCTCTCGTTACCTTCTAAATGCCCTTCTGTTTCTTCATTTCTGCTGCTTATTTAGAGATGGCTTTAAGTGTTAGCCTCCATAAAGTGTCTCCATTTCTGCTGATATTTTTTTTTTTTACTTCAATGGATGTATTTGCAGCTAAAAATAATTTTGCTATTCAATTTCATTAAAAATTGGACCGTCAGAACGAGATCATTGATGGATTATCGGTTACCTTATACAGAGCAATAGACAGTGTAACTACAGAACACAATTGGTGCTACATTTTGAATGAAACCCAAAAATAAAAAAATATTTAGCCAAAAACGAAATACAGGGAATCTATCATCAGTGTCTTGCAGCAAGATGTAGGGACAGAGACTCTGATTCCGGCAATGTGTCACTTAGTTTACTGGGTGCAGCAGGTGTGACACAATCATAGCTTTCTCTGTTGTCGATCTAGCAGTGCTCGGAATGCTGAGCTGTGTATAACCCCACCCTCACCACTGATTGGCCGATTTCTGTGTATATTGACAAAAAGCTGCCAATCAGTGGTGGGGGCGTGACTGGACCAAAGAGGCAGGAGACACCAAGTCCTGTAGTCATAACCTCCTGCTGATAAAACACTGATATTATAAAAACAGTAAAACCCAGTCCAGAAAGTGATACATCACTGGAATCAGTGTTTCAGACCCTACATTGTGTTGCGCTCAAATTACATAGCAAAAACCTACGGACAGATTCCCTTTAAGTAGGAAAAAAATGTCCATAAAAGTAGACAAACACCCATTTAAAATCATTTGCCCTAGATAGCCCTGTCGCGTAGGATCCCACTTTGCCACTCTGTACATAGAGCTTTAATTATTCCATAATATTGAAGATCTCCCCATCCATAACATCTGGCATCGCATCTGGTATATATTTCCCTGAAAACCTGCAGGAGTCACTTGTGAATTACTGTGTTGTGATAGCAATATCACTCCGTTTCAGTGGAAGCGATGCAAGCGGTGATGAAAACTTTTCTGCACTGCACTTAAATACATTACATCGAGTGGATTTTTGACAGCGTAAACTAGTCTTTAAATAGGATTAAACTACGGAAAGCACAATACTGTCACACAGTCGTAAGACACAACAGGAGAAATAAAAAATAATAATAATAAAAAAAAAATCAATGACAGATTTGCTTTAAGACGTTTTCATTTTTCCAGGCAAGAAAATTACGGCTCCAACAGATGACATATGTTATGAGAATGGAAGAGAAAACAATACCAGGAGACATTACAGATCTGCCCAAAAGGAAGGAAAAAAAAAACCACATACACAACATAACCAGCGGCTTGACAGGTAGTAATGGGCGATCGAGATGACAGCGCATCACAGGGATAAACATCAAAAACGTGGTCACAGTATACAGAGAAAAAGAAAAAGCCCCCCAGTGATGCTCGGACTTTGTGAATAACTAATGTGCCGGAAGAGACCCGAGCCGAGAGCTCTTTGAGCAATGTCTTTGAGAGTATTTCATCCTTCTGCTCAGGTGCTCGGGATACGTTGGGAGGGAAACTGTCAGCAATCCTAGAGTCCCCTGGCCTGAGAATGAGGGGCAAGGTATAATGCCGGCAGACTACTAGGCATGGGGAAAGTGACTCCTGCAGGTCAAACAGGCCTTTCCGGTGACACAGAATCATCGCGGTCCCTGCCAGCTGGTGACTTATCAAAGCCTACCAACTGCAAGCTGTCAGGAAGGGGTGATGGACATTAGCTAGAAGGAGCTTCTGGAGGAGCAGATGATAGGAAAGAAGGAAGACATGGGCTTGTATCAAGAAATGTGAACATATGTTATAAAATAGGTCACATTACATCCACGAAACGGCAATATGTGACTCATTGGGGCTGATTAACGAAGCCACATGCATCAGAATCCTGGCTTCATTTGTGCCATCGAAGCCTGTCTTTCTTGCCTTGTGCACTTTTTTTGTGTGTGGTATGTATATATAATGTTTGGGGAGTTTTATGTGGATTATCGGAGTGGATTCTGCTCCAAAATCCAGGTCATAATCATATCCAAACTACTCTGAATAAGGTTCTGATGCAGTTTATTTTTTGTGCTCTACGTGGAAAAAGAAGCACCATACAAATTCTATTAGTTTTGGAAGAAGAAAATCACCCTGTGCAAAAAAACAAATAAGTAAAAAAAAAAAAAAAATCCCGTTGTGTTCTACAACTCTTGCCATGTCATCATCGACAAGATTAAGGCCCTGATTCATCAAAGCGTTCACAGCCAGTTGCACCAAAATTGTGAGACTTCTGGCATTTTACCACCGCTTTCTCCCACCTCCAATAAAATGGGTGAAGCTGTGGCGGGTTAGGGGCTTGACGAGCGTCGGCATTTGCTACACTACACATTTTTCTCCAGCACGATAGGGCGAGGTGTTCGACACTTGTCCGACGCTCCTGATTCATGATAAGCCTCAAATATGGGAAATCTGTTTTCCAAAATTCCCTCCATGATAGGAAGTCCAAGAATATGTCCAGGAACGGCAATAAAAAGGTCCGCTTATCTTTTCAGATACCATGACTTTTGGCGGGTAATGCTACTCACCAATATCCAAGCCAATGGGTGACCGTGGCGCTGTTTCTGTAAGAGCAAAGGCTTGTCCTAATCATTGACAACTCTTTCCTCAATCAAGGTAAAATATTTCATATACCAACCCACATAGGAGCGGTGTATTCCATAGGAGCCTCAACACAAGATCACACATCCACAATTTCACCAATGTCCCATATCCACTGGCTATCAAACGTAATTATCAAGTAATCAAGCTTTATATATCTGCTGAAGCATTAACGCCACCTCCTGCTTACCATCGATGGTCTTCATCGCCATTGATTTGTTGTCATGGAAACAACAATGTGTGAAATGGCTGCATTAATCGCGTAGGTGAGGAATTATACTCATCTGACCGGTTTAAGACGCAGGCGGTCATATAAAATAAAAATTACATATATTTAATTGTTATAGTATAAAAAGTATTCTGCAAACAATTTGTTGGCAATTGCTTTTTTTTTTTATTACAATTTTCCATTCTTTTTGAGCTTTCCCTTTTGGCTGCAAAGATGTTTGAATGATACAGAAGAGGAGTCAGGAGAAAGTTAGTCTTCTCCGTCATCCGAAGACGGAAGGTTAGGAGGCCTCCTTACATATTAGACGGTCGGCCAAAAGCAATGAGCGAATATGCTCGGATACGGTGTTACCTGAGCATGCCCAGGAGCTAACCCAGTGTGTTCACCATGCTCGAATAATATGTTTGAGTCCCCGCGGCCGCATGTCTCGTGGTTGTTCGACATCCGCAATACATGCCTAATAAACAGGAAATCCCTGCATGTGTTAAAGCTGCTGAACAGCCACGAGACATGCGGCCGCGGGGACTCGAACATTATTTTTCGAGCACATCAAAGTCACTCGTTTAACACACGAGCATGCTCAGATAGCACTTTATCTGAGCACATTTGCTCATCAATATCAGCCAAACCTATCAAAATTGCGGGTGCGTCTGATTTTTATGTGATAGGCACAAGGACCTTAGAAGTGAAAATACCCATCAGACAAAGGTTGGTTGGTGGCTGGTCGACCATTGAATCATCTTGCTAATGACCAGTTTATCAATGGACTTATACACATAGTATTCCATATTGGCATTTACTTTATTTCAAATGGGGCATGCATTTTCAATAGCAAGGATGAAAGATCTTTCAGAGAATGTTTTTAGTTTTTAATGAAAGATGACCTGTGGACAAAAGAATCATGGTAGACTCCAATCCAGCAAAAGCAATACTGTAATCCGGGATCGGTTCGACTTTTTCACGAGTCCATAGACTTGCATTGCTGATTTTTAGCTGACCCCGCAAATCAAATTCCAACACGTATTGGATTTTTTCTGCTGACTACTCGGTCATAGGAAAAAAGATCAGACTTGTGCAGAGCCCCATAAAATATCATAGCTATGAGTGCTATCGATGAAAAAAAAACGGATAAGCACTCGGACAAGAAAAATTGGTGGTGTGCACGAACCCTTAGGGTCAAAATTGTCCATTTTCATCGAATTTAGTCCAATTTGTATAGGCACCTTACAAGCTGACCAAAGCGGCCATACTTGTTAGATTACACCTGGCGAGTAATAGGCCACTGCAATCTTTAACAAAAAAGAAAAATGTCTCATAGAAGGATCATTAGTGTGTGGGAGAAAAATGTAAAACAAGGCGCACTACTGTCCATATGTTTGGTCGGCTAAATTGTTGAATTTCACCACCTGAAACGTCGTTATGGGTAGAATTATCTCTTTAAATCATCTTCAGTCGAATGTATATTGAGGATGATGAAAATGTTTTTACAAAGGCCAGCATGGATGCTAGTCTTACCACACTCAGATGGACTTCGGTTCCAGCTTCTGGAATAGGCAGTCTGTAGAGAGTCTCCAAGAGCTCGTTACGCTGGTTGTCCTACAAAGAACATTACACACATTAACATCAGTTCATCAACCCAAGAAAACAATTGTAATTTACTTACTGACTGTACTTAAACGGAGGAATCTGTCAGCAGGTTTTTGCTATGTCACCTGACAGCAGCATGATGCTTGGGCTGAGACCCTGATTCCAGTGATGTATCACTCAGTCTACTGGGTATGGCAGTTGTGATACAATCACAGTTTGCTGCAGATCTAGCAGACCTCTGACTGCTGAGCGGTTTATAACCCCGCACACACCACTGATTGACAGAAAGCTGCTAAAAAGTGGTGGGCGTGTGGTTGGACCAAGAGGCACGAGGCACCTAGTCCTGAAGTGATAATCTCCTGCTGGTAAAATACTGATTTTATTGAAACAGCAAAACACAGCCTAGTAAGTGATAGATCGCCGGAATCAGGGCCTGTGCCCCTACATCATGCTACTCTCAGATTCATAGCAAAAACGTGCTGGCAGATTCGCTTTAATAAGACATTCCCACTTTGTACATTTATGGCATACCCACACGACATGACATAAGTTTACCTTAAATACAGGTCATAATTATTAGACTCATATGTATCTTAAGTAAGGAGCCAACACATGCAGAGGTGGATGGAATTCCCATACAAATGAATAACCTGGAGAAATAAAAAAAAACAAGTGGAGCTCCTGGTGTATCACTGTGGGCAACAGGTGAACACAGGTCGGAGGGTTGGTGTTCACGTGGTCAGGTTGTGCATGGCACAACTTCATGGAGAGTGATGAATATTCCAATCATGGCTGCTGTAGTCACCCGAAAGGAGAGAGGAGTGCGGTGGATCGCAGGCGCTGCTGCTGACAATGGTTAATCCAGGCGGTAAGTGTAAAAAAACTTCCAGTTTATTGCAACGCGTTTCAGTGTAGAATCTACTCCTTTCTCAGGCATCATGTTCCACTCCGGAATGAGTTGCGATTAGTGATGAGCGAGCATGCTCGGATAAGCTGCATGCTCGAGAGCTACTGGAGTGTCTTCTGCGTGCTCGAATACTAAAAATCTCTGCATGTGTCGCAGTCACAAGACATTCAGCCGCGGCGACTCGAACATAGTACTAGAGCATGCCGAAGACCCTCTATAAGCACTCGAGCATGGTGGATAACATATTATCTGAGAATGCTCGCTCATCACTGATTGCAAGTAGAACATGATGCCTGTGAAAGAAGCAGTTTCAACTCCAAAACGCGTTGCAATAAAATGTAAGTTTTATTTTTAATACTTACCACCTGGATTAACCATTGTCAGTGGCAGCGCCCGGGATCCACCGCACTCCTCTCTCCTTTCGGGTGACTACAGCAGCCATGATTGGAATATACATCACTCTCTATGAGGTTGTGCCATGCACAACCTGATCAGGTGAACACCAACCCTCCGACCTGCGTTCACCTGTTGCCCATGGTGGTACACTGGGAGCACCACTTGTTTTTATATTTCTCCAGGTTATTCATTTGTATGGGAATTCCGACCACCTCTCCACTGAAGTAAGTGGAGGACAGGGCCCCCTTCTTCAGAGAGCTGTAGGTCCCATTGATGAGACCTGCAGCAATCTTGACAAGAATTCAACAGACTCATAATCATATATAGTCTGTACTCGGACGGACCGCAGTTTGTACATCCTAATTGCTTTATAGACTTTTGGGGTGCTACAACACCGCTAAAAGAAAAATCAGTACTCCTCTTGAAATTGTTATTGCGTGTGACATGTTTTTACTTGTAAGAAAATCTCTTCAGTGTCCCACCTAACATTTGTCGTCAGGCTTACACTTATTTTCACATTGGCATAAATTGGAAATGAAGATTTTTTTTGCTGGGTTTCCTAGTCTTCAGCTAGGTCACATAATGGAGTAGGTTACCTGGTTTTTTAAAGAGTAATCCGCCAAGATGTTGAGCAACTTGTAAAAGACTTCAAACCATGGGAGGTAGCTGAAAGGAAGCACATTGGGAAGCGAGGCAAGTTTAAGGATATGGAAGATGAGTCAAAAGAAAAATCCATGCCAGACATTTGCAGCGCATACTGTATGATTTTGGTATAAAAAGGAAGGGGTTCCTACACTTTGATTTGACATTTACAACTTATTTTTTTAAAGGGAGTATGTCAGCGGGAAAAAAAAAAAATCTTTTGTGAACGAAGCACATCAATATGTAGGACAGCTTACCCTACGAAGAATTGTACCGGTATTGTCAAGATCCATGGTCTACTTTCTTAGAAAATGATCTTCTATCTGATATGCTACTTAGCTGCTCGGTGTGCTTTGGACAGTCCAGCGTACCACGGGCGGTCCGCTGTGCCTTGGACAGTCCGGTGTACCACGGGCGGTCCGCTGTGCCTTGGACAGTCCGGCGTACCACGGGCGGTCCGCTATGCCTTAGACAGTCCGGCGTACCACGGGCAGTCCGCTATGCCTTGGACAGTCCGGCGTACCACGGGCGGTCCGCTGTGCCTTGGACAGTCCGGCGTACCACGGGCGGTCCGCTGTGCCTTGGACAGTCCGGTGTACCACGGGCTGTCCGCTATGCCTTGGACAGTCCGGCGTACCACGGGCGGTCCGCTGTGCCTTGGACAGTCCGGTGTACCACGGGCGGTCCGCTGTGCCTTGGACAGTCCAGTGTACCTTGGCCAGTCCCGCGTGCCACCGGCACGTCTACGGTTTGCCATGAAAAGTTTGACAGCAAAAATAGCGCCATCTGCACCACTATTCTCGTTTTTAAGGCCTGTCAAAGTTTTCCAGTATACAAAAAGTAAAAGTCTAACGGCACACATAAAGTAAATCGGTAATCCTGGATACAACTTGCCGGTGTCGAAAAGGCTTCTATACATTACTAATGGAAGCCATGATGAGAGTGTAAACAGAGTCCCCCCAAAGTAAAGCTCTCAGGTTAAAGAATCACTCCGGTGTTTTTTATTTTTTCTTCCACCACAGATTGGAATCACTAGTGTATTTTTTCGGGCTACTAGTAAATACGATACTCATCACTCGCTGTCTTCTGCTCATCCTGGCACCGCTCCGCCATCTTGTGACTTACCGGAAGTCACAGCTAACATCACAAGCTCTCGGTGTAAGTGAATGAGGGCCTTATTCTGTCTCTCATAGCCATACATTGAGAAGTGACTTCCGGACAGCACCGCAACCACTGGAGCGATCCCGGCAGATCACATCCAGCAGAAGACTACAGGAGTGACGCCAAGAGCAGAAGACAATGGGGGTTGTAAGTATTCCACCCACATGGTCTGTAGATTGCAAGTATTCTACAACATGCAGGGAACATATATTAGTGATGCCACCACTCCGGGGGTGAAAAAAACAGAGGAACAGAGTGTTGCTTTAAGGGCTTTTCACTCTTGGCCATAATAACCCAATGATCTTTGTTTCCGATCGTGGCTCAGCTTAAGCATGTCAAGTGATCAAATGTCAAGTGATAATTTGCTTCTTCCTCATTTTTTTATATTATTGTTGATTATGCGTTGCTTATATAGCACCATCATATTCCACAGCGCTTTACAGCCATCATCATCCCTGTCTCTAATGAGGCTCACAATCTACCTCATGCATGTCTTTGGAGAAGACCGGAGAAACCCACGCAAACACGGGGAGAACATACAAACTCCTTGCAGATGTTGTCCTTGGTGGGATTTGAACCCAGGACCCCAGCGCTGAAAAGAAATAGTGCTAACCACTGAGCCACCGTGCTGCCCATGATAACAGATTGTCGGCAGCACATCATGGGATGTAACAGCTGACAATGATGCAAACTGTACGCGCGGAGGGGGAACCAGGAGATCATTCGGATGGTGGCTCTTGATCCTTATTCGTAAAGGCAATTTATCTGCTTGTGTAAAGGACCTCAAGTGTATGTAACATGTCGTAAAATATACAAATTCTACATGAAGCATTCCTACAATTTATCATTTTACATATCAGAATGATATGTAAATACGAAATAAAATATACATATATTAAGGAATTACTTGGCAAATTGCCAATTACATTTTTAAGCTCTTGGATATTTCTACACTTCACATACAGATTTTTGTCGAGGATTTGGTCAAAGTATATAAATGAATTAGGGGTGGTATAGGCGAAGCACAAAGAGCGAATTCTAAAATAGACCTGGATATATTTGCAAAAAGCCTTTACAAGACACTGCGTTCTGCCAACTGTAAGGGGATCTGTGCCCCCATGGTTAGGAACTGAGCAGCTTGTAGTAATAAATGAAGTGAGATGCAATTTACGTGACAGATGAGTGAGCGGCACTAATGTTTGTCTGAAGCCTGCAAGTACTACTGTAAAATTTAAGTAGCTTATCAAAATATACTGATAAGCAACATAACTTTTCATGTTATATGACAGCATTATCACTTGTGCTAATACATTTCAATCAGCCTGGGCTGCTGTGAACTGGATATTGCCGAGTGGAAAATGATTAGCAGTTTAAACAAGGAGCGGCGGCGCAGTCACAGTGTAAACATTCGGAGAGGATTAGGCAGCAGAAAAGTCTCTTGCTATAAACAAACTTGTACAAAATTGCAGCAGCTGAACTAGAACCAAGAAATCCTCTCAGTAAAAGGACTTGGAGAGTGAGATTAAGGACCTTTTAGTAAACAGACGGATTACACGACCCTTATCGCTGGAAACTCCCCCTAGTTAACTGACAAGTGAGAGGGCAGGGGGGATTGGGGATCCGAGAAAAATGCGAAAGAAGCTCATGAAAAAAGGCAGAAACAAAATTGTAAAAAATTTTAGAAGCTGATACGATATACGATTCTTGTACTTTTCCATTTGGCAAAGTGAAGAGGTTTTTTTTTAGTAGAATGTCTTTGGGAAGGGTCATTTTTGGATCGGTGCAGGTCCAAGCTCTGGGATTCCTAATGATCATCAGAATGATAAGGACAGAAGAAATCTTTGAAGACTGTGATAGTTAAAGACAGAGACAAATTATTGAGCGTTTATCTGAGCATCAAAGCAATTTCGACAAAATTCTGTCGGAAATAGTTTTTTTGAAAGGCCCCCAAATTTTGGTGTTTTCAAGCCAGTTTCTCCCATCTATGCCAAAAAGGGCAAAGCTGGGGAGTAAGGGGGGCATAACTGAGGCGTGACACCACGGCTTTTCTAATAGGTGACGAGGGTAGCGTTACTTACACCAGTGACCGGAGTAAGATTTCTGGTGTGCGGTACAGAGGCACACACCGCTCATCAGACCTTCCCGATTCATGAAGAATCAAGCGCCTCTTCATGCATCAGGAGCGTCTGACTCTACAACGACCCCGTCATCATCAAGACCGTCGAGAAAATCGCCAGTCGGGGCGAATCTGCGCCATATATTTCGATTTCGGTATATTTTCTTACGCTTGGTCAACCTTCCTTTCTGCAGCTGTCACAGCAGGCTCTGTATACTTTATATTCATGAATAATTGTGAACATTAACAATTCTTTGAATAAGTTTATATTTGTGAACTTGTTAATCAGTTTTGCAATCTGGACAAACATTGGTTCATTTTTTTCTGCAATTGGAGAACTTTTGAAACTTGCCATAATAGTACTAAAAAGTGTATGTTTATGGAAACACAACACACCTTATGAATCTACTGCATATGGAAGCTAAAGCGAGAAGAAAATAAAAGCTTAAAAGGGACCTGTTATCAGATCAAAAGTGTACATTTCTTTTTATCTTATTTTATTCCCGTTGCTCCCCCTAAGCATTACATTTTTTTTGTTTTGGTCACATTTGTCATATGGATCCAGAGATATGCGTCTTTTTATTTAGTCCAATTCTTTATGGTATTTCTCAAGGGTGCGCGTCTCACAGGGTAAAAATGCAGAGCAGCCGAAACACACGCCCCAGAGGATCCTCTCAACGACGTCCCTTTGGAAACACCATACAAAACCATGCGGCGGATTTTTAAAAAAGCAAACAATGGAATAATTAGGGGCGACAGGTCTTCTTTAAAAGGAGTCTATCAGCACAACATGACTATTTAAACAAAACAAAAGTACTCCGTGCACCCATGGTGAAGATGAGCAGTTCTGCGAACCTTTCTACCAACTTATTTTCCACGTGTGTCCGTACCTTTCTCCTAATGTAAAGCTGTCAGTCAAGGAAGAGGAGGGTGTAGATCAGGGGCGGACATATCATTGGTGCAGCTGCAGAGGGGCCCTAAAGGAGAAAGGCCCATTTCCACCTCCAAAACTGGTGGAGTTGTTCATTATCATAAGATATTGTGACGCCTGTGATGTCATTCCGGGTCGCCAAAGGGTCACTATGACAGCCGGGGGTCTGTTGAAGAACTCCATGCTTGTGATTACAGACCTCCCGTGAAACCCGCCTATGGCCGGGTTTAGTGATGATCACTATATGCAGCAATACTTTTGCATTGATCGTGTGGGCTATATACAGTAGACAATTGCAGGTTAAATTCCCCTTAAAAAAAATAAATAAAAAACAAAATAACAGTTCAAATCACCCCCTTTTTCCCCATTAAAAATAAGGATAATGAAAAAAATTAGAAAATACACACGAGATAAAAAAAAAGACTGATCTATCAAAATATAAAAATAACCAGATCGGTAAACACCATGACGGAAAATAATTCAAAAGCGCCAAAATTACATTTTTTTGGTCGCTGCAATACAACAAAAAATGCTGCAACAAGTGATCAAAACGTCACATCTATCACAAGATGCTATCAATAAAAACGTTGTCTCGCCCCATAAAAATTAGCCCCTCACACAGCTCTATCAACAAAAAAATGAAAACATTACAGGTCTCAGAAAATGGCGACACATCCCCCCCAAAAAATTTTCTTCAGATTTTTTATCACTGCTAAAATAATAACAAAAATTGGACATATTTGGTATCACTGTAATCGCAATGATGAGCAGAATCGTATTGAAAAATCATTTGTACCACATAATGTACTCTGTAAAAAAATCTCAATAAACAATGTCAGAATTGCACTTTTTTTACACAATTTCTCCTTACTTTGAATTTTTGTTTTACCTGTTTTCCAGTACACTGTCTTTCAAAGGTACAATTTGTCCTACAACAAACAAGCCCTCATATGTGGATGGAAAAATAAAAAAAAGTTATGGCTCTGGGAAGAAAAATGAAAACGGAAAAAAAACAGAAATTGGCTGTCTCGTGAAGGGGCTATTTTTTGGTGGATTGCTTCCTTAAAGAAAGACTTGGAACCCATGATGTCACAATATTTCAGGACAGAAACAAAGGTTAAATGAGGAGACATCACCTGCGTTATGTTAGCCATTGAGGACGAGGATGCTCCATCAAGGTCCAACAGCTGAGACCCCCTGTGTCGCCCTCCGCTCAGTATGGTTTCTCCAGAAGCAGCTTGGTTGTCCACCCGGTCATGGCACATTGCTTTTCCAGTAATCATCGAAGGTCATAGCAGTTGTACTCTTGACATTTGGACATTGACGACAAGCCACCATGACCGACCCTGGGACAACTTTTAAAGTAGTTCCATAATTACTACTAATGAGCGACCGTGCTGGGATAAGGTGTTATCCGAGGATGCTCGGGTGCTAACCGAGAGTCTTCGGCATTCTCGAAAAGTATGTTCATGTCCCCATGGCTCCATGTCTCGCGGCTGTTCGACAACCGCTACACATGTGGGGACTGCCTAACAAACAGGAAATCCCTGCATGTGTTGCAGGTGTCGAACATCCGCGAGACATGGAGCCGCGGGAACTCGAACATACTTTTCGAGAACGCCGAAGACACTCAGTTAGCACCCGAGCATCCTCGGATAACACCTTACCCCAGCACATTCGCTCATCACTAATAATTACACATTTCCTATAATGATGATAGCATTTATCATCCACTTTCAAAAAAAGCAGATCCTGATAGTTCTGACGATTTCATCAATATGATCGCTTACTGAATCTATATAGCGGGAAGATAAAATCCCCAATGGCTCTACGGGTCTTTGACAGGAATTATGCCATGCTGATATTATCATCGGAATATGGAGCCGACGTTCATGCCGCTCCGTAATATATTCTCCTCGGCTCACCAAAGCTCGGTCTATGCGTTAAGGCTAACCTCAGGTCACTACTTAAGAAGCACCAGTGACCTTGAGTAAAATGTATTATTTATTTGCCCGCGCAGATTTTCTGTATATACGGCATACATTTTACTTTATACTCGGGCAGACTTGCGTCAGTCACTCTCACAGGTAGTAGATTGATATTTCACTGTCTAAGCGGACCTTTTGTTCTGCTGCCGGCTCCGAGTGCCAAGTATCCAGTAAACTCATAACAGAGAAATATTATTGTCCTGTAATTTGGGTTGCAGTGCTCCCTATTCATTAAACGAACTATCAAATGACTGTTACATGGGACTGCAAAGAGACCTGCAGCTCTACATCTGGAAACCTCAAAAAGCCCCATTCAGTTGTCCGTTTTCTTTGCATATAAGACAAGATGAACAGTTTTTCATCAGTGTGCCGGATAAGGTTTTCCTCCATTTTTGGTTTCCATTTTCCTTTTTTACCATCTTATTTTTCTCTTGTGCAAAAAAAAAAAAGAAAAAATGTAGACCCTTTTCTACAGTAAAAAACGAACAGCATTGAGATAACAGATGGCATATCGGTGTTATCTATCTTTTGACTGATCCGATCTCTAGTATGGGTGACTTTGATCTGGAAGTTGTATACAAAATTGTTGTTTCTTTATTTTTCTTATTTTGCAGACAATCAGTTAAAAAAAAACAACACACAAATTTGGAAAACGGACAAATGAGGCCGGAAGTACAAATTCAGTCTCTCGGGCTGATAATTCAGTGCACAAACTTCAACTCTGGTCTTTGCACACACTTATTACATTGGAGAGGTCGCTGCTGAACGAGGCGCCATCCTGAAGTCTGGCCTGTCAGCAGGAGTGCTGCGCCGACATGTTGGGCACAGGATTGGGGAAGATATGTTGTAGTCACTTTTAGCCTGAACTGATAGGAAAAGTTTAACATAGAGCTATTCGCTCTCTGAATTTCATGGGCAAAATCCAAAAGTGCATTAAAGGATCAGCAAGATAGATGAGATTTTACCAAATTTCACCTCCATGTTGTGTAAAGAACCCTACGTAGAAACGGTGAAAATTCACCTTGTATCACTATCAAAATGAACATACAGATGTTCACAAAGAATCTACAACAAAGTTGTTATGCTGCAGTTTATTTTCTTTGCAGACGCACCTTTAGGCTGTGGGGTTGTCCACGACTCGGGTCACACGTAGCAGCTAGATCGCAACACAATACAAGTGACCAGGGTCGTATTGCAATATCTAGCTCTCCACAATTGCACCAAGCAATCAAGTTCGATTTTTTTTGTAATGTACTTGTTGCAAAAACCCTAGGTGTTCAAAGTAACCGGGTAGCCCTACCTTTCAAGGAGCTTGTGAGATTAAAAAAAACAGAACTTTGGGCCCGATTCATCAAAGATTTTACAACAGAAAACTGGCATAAAGAATTTGGAAAATTTCAAAACGCAAAAAGTTTGCGCATTTTCACACCAATTTGAAACCGCCATAACAAAATGGGCGGAACTGGGGAAAAACCAAGGTGGGGAGCGGCTACGTAAAAATTCATAAAAAGTGCATTTCTTATGCTACAAATGCTACTCCAGTCCTTGCCAGTCTTAATGAATTGGCCCCTTTATTTCCAGGGAACAGCTCCACTCTATAAGCAGTATCTCGTATTGCCGCTGACTTGCAATACCAGACCCACAAACAACTAAAAAAATAAATACAAATCTGTACCCTTTTACATAGTATTCTTCAGAAGCCGGAAAAGCGGCTTGCTCCCGAAGATTTTGTGGGTCATCGACTTTTAGGCAGATTTATTGAACCTAAAGCCAGAAAATTGCACAAATTTTGGGCACAATTCCTTTGCCTGCAAATAGGAGTTGTACATCATATTCTCTGTCTTTACCACAGTCTAAAAACGGGCCAAATTTATTAGTTGGCAACTACTTTTTAAAAAACTTGTACTGATGGTTTGTTTTTTTTTAAAGAGTGTCATGTGCCATATAAAACCCAATTCTTAAAAAAAAAATATGGTCCTCACACACAACACCTCCAAAAGAAAGAGAGGAAGCTGTGAAGAATAAAAACAATCCTAAAATGACAACCAATATGGCTGAACAGATGATCACTACTAAACCCAAAGTATCCCTTTGGGCACAATTACTCGGCCAAGTGCTCGGATTTCGGCACACTTACTCTGCCAAGTGCTTGGATTTCGGCACAATTACTCTGCCAAGTGCTTGGATTTCAGCTCAATTACTCTGCCAAGTGCTCGGATTTCAGCTCAATTACTCTGCCAAGTGCTCGGATTTCGGCACAATTACTCTGCCAAGTGCTCAGATTTCAGCACAATTACTCTGCCGACTGCTTGGAATTCGGCACAATTACTCTGCCAAGTGCTCGGATTTCAGCTCAATTACTCTGCCAAGTGCTCAGATTTCAGCACAATTACTCTGCCGACTGGTTGGAATTCGGCACAATTACTCTGCCAAGTGCTTGGATTTCAGCACAATTACTATGCCAACTGCTTGGATTTCGGCACAATTACTCTGCCAAGTGCTCGGATTTCAGCACAATTACTCTGCCGACTGCTTGGAATTCGGCACAATTACTCTGCCAAGTGCTCGGATTTCCGCTCAATTACTCTGCCAAGTGCTCAGATTTCAGCACAATTACTCTGCCGACTGCTTGGAATTCGGCACAATTACTCTGCCAAGTGCTTGGATTTCAGCACAATTACTATGCCAACTGCTTGGATTTCGGCACAATTACTCTGCCAAGTGCTCGGATTTCAGCACAATTACTCTGCCGACTGCTTGGATTTTGGCACAATTACTCTGCCAAGTGCTTGGATTTCAGCACAATTACTCTGCCAAGTGCTCGGATTTCGGCACAATTACTCTGTGCTGAAATCCGAGCACTTGGCAGAGTAATTGTGCTGAAATCCGAGCAGTTGGCAGAGTAAATGTGCTGAAATCCGAGCACTTGGCAATTACTCTGCCAACTGCTCGGATTTCAGCACAATTACTCTGCCAAGTGCTCAGATTTCGGCACAATTACTCCGCCCACTACTCGGATTTCGGCACAAATACTCTGCCACATGCTCGGATTTCGGCACAATTACTCTGCCAAGTGCTCGGATTTCAGCACAATTACTCTGCCAAGTGCTCGGATTTCGGCACAATTACTCTGCCAAGTGCTCAGACTTCAGCACAATTACTCTGCCAAGTGCCCGGATTTTGGCACAATTACTCTGCCAAGTGCTCGGATTTCAGCACAATTACTCTGCCCAGTGCTCGGATTTCAGCACAATTACTCTGCCACGTGCTCGGATTTCTGATGTCATCGCTTAGGCCTCATTTTATCATTTAGGTTGTATATATTATACCGGCCAATCTCTTCCACTCTCTAGTTATTGGATAAATTACTTTTATACAACTTCGTATATGGCTTTTGGAAAAGGATATAAAAGTATGCTGTAAGAGGATTATTCCGCCGAGCTACGCTTTGATATGATGGGATCTGGAAGTCATTACTGAGGCACGTGATATGATCCGTGACAGGTAGAGTGTAAAATACATACAGATTTTGGTCGAACAGTGCGCGGTGTAGTCCTTGGCTGGGAATACGGGCTCGGCTCACAATATACCTGTCACTAAAATCAATAACACGAGTGTCTGGCGTATTGTAGACCCTGCTGAATAGACCGGTCCGCCGCAGAGAGCGCTGAGCTGGAGCTGCATTGCCCATGTTACGTCTAATGATGGCAGTGTTGAGGTACGTGGAGCTGACATTTCCTGTCTCTTCAATCTCCCAACACAAGAGACATAACAAGACGTTTCATTCACTCATTAACTCTTTACGTTCATTTAAAGACGTGTCGGAGAAATCCATCACAATTCAGTATTGGGAGGATCTGAGCGAAGGAGAGTGCGGTTTAGGATAGACTCCTGAGCGGAAGATTTGTTGCAGACATTTCTGAAATTCAGTCCCCGGCTAGGTTTTCTCCTGCAGAAAGCACATGGGTTTTCACAAGGCCCCTTTACATGAATGAATAATTCATGCGCGAAAACCATTAATATAAAATATTTGCCACTGAAATGATTCTCTGGCTATGTGCACACAACATCTTTTTTTTGGCAGATTCCACCTCGAAAACCGCCTGAAAAAAAAAAAACAATGAAAAAAATGTTGTAAAGAATAAACGTATGCATTGCTATATAATAAGCCACTTGCTGAACATTTGTGCTAGCTGTCAAAAAAAAAAAATGTAACCACTACAGATTTCTTTAAAAATGCCCTTCTTCTGGTGTTTTTCCCACTCTGGAGACACACTGCGCGTTCCAATACAAGTCAATAAGATAGCTCAGAAGACGACTGGAGGGTTTTTGTTAAACAAAAACACAAAAAAAACAAAAAAAAAAAGAGAGAGAGCTTTATTCAATGGAGTGAAAAGAAGAAAAAAAACAAGAAAATCACAGATTAAAAAAAAAAAGGGAACGCTTTATTCAATGGAGTGAAAAGGAAAAAGAAAAACAATAAAATCACAGTAAAAAAGATGTAAAAAAAAAAAACAAACCATGGTATAAGCCTCCACAATAAGCACAAGTGGGTAAAACCATCAGAAAAAAGGAAATGGCCGAAAAGGAAAAGCACAAAAGAGGCTTCAGAAAAAAAAAAGTCTAGAGTTCCCGGAAGAGTGTTCTGCTGGAAAAACTTGTTTTTGACGTTGAGCCTATCACATTGTAAATTACTTGTTGGGGTCTTTATGATCGGTATCCGCATTGTGAACAAGATCTTCATTTTGTATGTGCGTGTAGATTCTTCTCACTTCTTCCAGAACTATAAATAAGGGGGGACAGGTGCTATCCTCCGTAAGAAACAGCCAACAACCAGAGAAGTGGACCTAGATCTTGCTGGAGCGCCACGGCCTATTCAGTCTTCTCTTAGAATGGATCGGACATTAATATTAAAGTCCAGGAAAGCCCCCATAAAGGACATATATCATCTTTCTGCAAGATAGGTGATAAATGACTGATCTCTAAGGACCCTACTGCCGATACTTAATACCACTGAGGTCAGAAGCCCCCCACCGATGCATCTACGGGACTAGTAAGATCGCACACGAGCTACAGTTTGAAAGAAAGAGAAAAGGGGTAAGAAGCGGACGGGTATACGGTTTTACTAATCCGATCCAATACAGTTAGGCTATGTTCACACATCATGTTTTTCTGCATTAAAGAAGCTGCGTTTTACAGTCCCAGATTTACAGACACAGTCCCAGATTTTGCTAATCTATGAGATCTTAGAACTCTCATGCACACGCTTGCAATTCTTTCAGCGTTTTTACAGCATTTTTTTCACCCGTAGAAAGCAATGATAAGAGTGCAAATATACTGCAGAAAAACACAACACACAGGTTTTGCTGCATTTTTTCTGCACGGCTTAGGTGTGTGATTTGTCTATTGTACGTGTTTAATAAAATTAGATTTGCCAAAAACACAGCACAAAATGCTGGAACATTTTTGCACTTTCTCGTTGCTGGGTGAAAAAAAAAAAGCTGTAAAAACGCTGAAAGAATCGACATGCTGCAAGTGTGCATATGAGGTTTCTGAAATCTCATGGATTTTGCTAGGACTATAAGATACAGCTTTTCCGCAAAGAAAGAAGAAACAAAAAAGCGGCGTGTGAACATAGTCTAACTGTATTGGATCAGATCGGTAAAAAGGAATAACAGTCAGATTGTTATCCCCATTTTCGAGCTTTCGGTTTAAAACAAATTTTTCTTCCCAAAATCAATTGATGAACATAAAAGAAAAATTGAGGATTATATTGCAAGTGTGAGACTGTACGAGATGAGGAGGCGGCATGATGCGGACTGGACGCATCAATGCCAATTTGTCATTGAGAAACTATGCGAGTCTTTATCGGAAGAGTGCGAGAGCCTTGAGCCTATAACCCAAACACCCCGTCCCTCCCAGCCTCAGCAGCTCTGCCAGTCACCCCTGTTGGCCGATTTATAGCTTATGACTTGCATATATTTAATTTGTAACCGAAAACTTCCCCTTCCTGTTAACTACCTTAGAACTCCCTGATTAACTCTTGTTTTTACAGGTCAGAGGTTAAGCAAAGGAAGGGAAGCAGGGGATTCTGAGAATGGCCAGGACCCACAGCTTGCCGGGCCCTGTGGAAGAAAACATTAAGAAATAAGTGATAGGCTAAAGACTGCTCGAGACAGTTTAGAGTTCAAAGGATCAGAGAAACATAAATCATTGCGGCAAAAAAAAAAAAGTAAACAAAAGGAGTTTTTTAGCCATCATCCACCTTTTTGGGATCTGCCCCCAGTTATGGCAGCTTTGCCTCTTAATAGAAAATGACACTTTTACAACAAAATTCCATAAGGAGAAGAAGTGCACTCACCTCCCTCCTCCCTTAAAAAAAAGACCCGATGTGTCAGAATTAACCATTTCATCCGAAACTAATCACTGCCGGCCATTATTTCTGCTGTCAAGCAAATAAATGAGGGCACTTTAATAAAGCTACTTTAGGTAAAATGTTGTGACCCCCTTAAGTGCCGGTGCCTTTAATGCGCCATAAATCTGCTGCCGGCCAGTCCTGTATTACGCCATATATAAAAGCGCAGTGCCGTTTCATTTATGTGCTGCATCTTTTCATCATCTCACCTGTGTAAAAGATCTTAAAAAAAAACAAAACAAAAGAAAAGGAAAAATGACGGTAGGTATTTTATGAAGTTTGTTATAAGGTGCGGCACGGCACCGCAGACACCGGGAGAAGCTGAAGGTCAGGGGGACGTTGGTATAAACACTCTGGAGTTAGGCTTGGCAGGCATGTTTAGTGACTGTAGTAAAGGAGGTGATGACATACGGATGCTGAATAAGCCACTGTGCAGCAGAGTTTATACAGACATCAACTGCTACATTAAATTCTGATTAAAAAAAAGGAAAAAAAAATATTGCTCTGTTTATTTCTCACATAAAGAAGCATCCTTCACATTTCCTGGATGTGCTCCAAAAATGTTCTCCCCACCGACTCTCTTTTAGGGGAAATAATAGGTAAAGAGTGGGGGGGATTGAGGTAGAGCATAGTGATGAGCGAACGTCCTCGGATGAGGTGTTATCTGAGCATGCTCGGGTGCTAACAGAATGTCTTCGGCATGCTCAGATATTATGTTCGAGTCCCCGCGGCTGCATGTCTCGCGCAGTCTTGCCAATCCCTCCATGTGTTGCGGCTGTCGAACAGCTGTGAGACAAGGAGCCGCAGGGACTCAAACTTATTTTTCGAGCGCGCCGAAGACACTCGGTTATCACATGAGTTCATCACTAGACTAGAGCACAAAGGTTCTCAAAAGGTTGTCCAGGCATGGAAAAAAAAAAAAAATTACACTCCCCTCCAAGACTGTATTAGGTGCCCCCGCCGTTACTCCTCCATTCTCGGTGGTTCCCGTTGACTGCAGCAATGACAGTTTTCCGAGCTGAAGAAATCGTGTTCAGACAAAATAAAAACACTGCAAACAATCAGTGGCTACTGATCAGCAGCAGCGTTCACATGACGCCATTGCTAGATGTTGATCTCGGTAGACCGGCAGGGAACGGAGTATGAAAATGCAGTGACGGTCCAGTTGGCAACTATCATTTTTTTAGGTTATTTTTTCCGCACTCCCTGGGCCAATTAATCAGGACTTGACCCATTTTTAAATATGAAACTTCGGTTACATCATACAAAACGCAATAATTTTTTAAATGAAAAAAAAAAAGCTTCTTTACGTAAATTCCCGCTTAAAATGGGGGTCGATTCATCAAGCCTGGCATAGTGCGAGCTGGTGCTATGACAGTCGTCCTGGCCTAGAAGGCACCGAATTCATTAAGAGGCGCATACCACTTTGGAATTCGGCTGCTCTTTTAAGTTGCGTGTGCCACGCTACTCCATTCAATAGCATTTCTGGCATGAAAATTGCTGACCCTTTCAATGAATCTGACAGGCGGATGTGGCCATGCCCCGTCCAAACACCTCCCCAGCTCTGCCCATTTTGGCAGAGCGGATTTAAACCGGCGTGAAAATGCCAAAAGTCACAAATTTGTAAACAAGTTTTATGGTGTACAAAAATTTTTTGTACCTTTTCAAAGCTTTTACGATAACGTTCTGGAGTAAATCCTTTGATGGACTGGATCCAATGTGTCCAGTCTTGGCGGTCTGTGCATAAGATCATACAGGCTGCTTGACGTGGACGTTCTGAGAGGCCATGAAAAATAGCGGGCTGAGTTTACCTTAAAAACAAAATTGTTCCAAGTTTGAGTCCGAAAACTTGGGAAGTCTGCTTTTTGTCTTATTTGTCATCCATAAGAAATCAGATTTATACTAATCAGCTATCAAAAAATTACAAGACCAAAAGCAGTTTCATATGTTAATCAATTAGTACGTATCCGTAAAAAATAAAATCATATACTGTGGCTCGGCACGGGATCCAATGTTTTTAGCGCACACATACTTGAATGGGGAAGTCTCATCTAACACATGGAAGACACCAGTGCGTGCTGCAATTTGTTTTCATGCACAAAATCAAAACAGTGAAAATATTAAAAAAAAATTTAAAAAGCTCATCTGCCCCAAGCCACTGAATACTGTCTAAATTCTGTCCATTATTTCACTAGCGGCACAGACCGAAAAAACATGGTCACGTGAAATTGGCTTTCCACAAAGTGTCGAAGCTCACAATTTAACCTTAGAAAACACGGGAAAAAAAAGGATTGTCATTGGCATCTTTAAAAAACTGAAGCCCTGATACTACGTTGGGTCCAAATAGAGACTGGAAAAATGTTGTGCCCATATACAGGTCCTTCTCAAAAAATTAGCATATAGTGTTAAATTTCATTATTTACCATAATGTAATGATTACAATTAAACTTTCATATATTATAGATTCATTATCCACCAACTGAAATTTGTCAGGTCTTTTATTGTTTTAATACTGATGATTTTGGCATACAACTCCTGATAACCCAAAAAACCTGTCTCAATAAATTAGCATATCAAGAAAAGGTTCTCTAAACGACCTATTACCCTAATCTTCTGAATCAACTAATTAACTCTAAACACATGCAAAAGATACCTGAGGCTTTTATAAACTCCCTGCCTGGTTCATTACTCAAAACCCCCATCATGGGTAAGACTAGCGACCTGACAGATGTCAAGAAGGCCATCATTGACACCCTCAAGCAAGAGGGTAAGACCCAGAAAGAAATTTCT
The DNA here is from genome assembly GCF_032444005.1 of Ranitomeya imitator. Taxonomy (NCBI): domain Eukaryota; kingdom Metazoa; phylum Chordata; class Amphibia; order Anura; family Dendrobatidae; genus Ranitomeya; species Ranitomeya imitator. The sequence goes on from NC_091283.1 coordinate 197,094,364, forward strand.
CAACAAATAGGCTGTTCTCAGAGTGCTGTATCAAGGCACCTCAATGGTAAGTCTGTTGGAAGGAAACAATGTGGCAGAAAACGCTGTACAACGAGAAGAGGAGACCGGACCCTGAGGAAGATTGTGGAGAAGGACCGATTCCAGACCTTGGGGAACCTGAGGAAGCAGTGGACTGAGTCTGGTGTGGAAACATCCACAGCCACCGTGCACAGGCGTGTGCAGGAAATGGGCTACAGGTGCCGCATTCCCCAGGTAAAGCCACTTTTGAGCTACAGAGAAGCAGCACTGGACTGTTGCTAAGTGGTCCCAAGTACTTTTTTCTGATGAAAGCAAATTTTGCATGTCATTCGGAAATCAAGGTGCCAGAGTCTGGAGGAAGACTGGGGAGAAGGAAATGCCAAAATGCCTGAAGTCCAGTGTCAAGTACCCACAGTCAGTGATGGTGTGGGGTGCCATGTCAGCTGCTGGTGTTGGTCCACTGTGTTTCATCAAGGGCAGGGTCAATGCAGCTAGCTATCAGGAGATTTTGGAGCACTTCATGCTTCCATCGGCTGAAATGCTTTATGGAGATGAAGATTTCATTTTTCAGCACGACCTGGCACCTGCTCACAGTGCCAAAACCACTGGTAAATGGTTTACTGACCATGGTATTACTATGCTCAATTGGCCTGCCAACTCTCCTGACCTGAACCCCATAGAGAATCTGTGGGATATTGTGAAGAGAAAGTTGAGAGACGCAAGACCCAACACTCTGGATGAGCTTAAGGCCGCTATTGAAGCATCCTGGGCCTCCATAACATCTCAGCAGTGTCACAGGCTGATTGCCTCCATGCCACGCCGCATTGAAGCAGTCATTTCTGCCAAAGGATTCCCGACCAAGTATTGAGTGCATAACTGAACATTATTATTTGTTGGTTTTTTTGTTTGTTATTAAAAAACACTTTTATTTGATTGGATGGGTGAAATATGCTAATTTATTGAGACAGGTTTTTTGGGTTATCAGGAGTTGTATGCCAAAATCATCAGTATTAAAACAATAAAAGACCTGACAAATTTCAGTTGGTGGATAATGAATCTATAATATATGAAAGTTTAATTGTAATCATTACATTATGGTAAATAATGAAATTTAACACTATATGCTAATTTTTTGAGAAGGACCTGTAAGTTCGGTCCAGGTTTCCATCATATTGATTCCCCAATTCACCAAAGCGATTACAGCACAATTCTGGTGTATATTACTTTGAGAAGTTGTACATTTTTGTGGAACATCATCTTGCGGAAACATTTCACGACTTCTGGGGTTTGCATGACCATTTCCCTCAGCTCTGCCAAATTGGGTGGAACTGGGGCGGACGCCGCAGCTCGTCTACTTTATGACAAACTATGGCACACCATACACCAGAAATCTCCTTCCAGTCTCTGGCTGGAGTAAGATTTGTGGTAAGGAGAACGGAGGCACACAACACTTGTTAGACGCTCCTGACTAATTCTGCGGCATGCGCCTCTTCATGAATCACGAGCATCTCACTCCACCACACCCTCTCGAGACCGGAGTGAATATTGCCGGTCTTGGTGAATCAGGGACTGAGAGTATTGCTACATACTGCAATAATCTTCCACGATTGGTCAAAAATAACTGAAACCCAGAATGAAACCCGGTGGAGGTTCTTATCCAAAAATAGGAATAAAAACATAGTAAACCACAAAAAGTGTAGGAAACTTTTTTGACTGTGTGTTAAAGCTTCTGGTCTGTATAAATAAAAGGGCTAGGTTTGGAAAACTACCGTGGTTAATCCTATTTTTACAACTTCAGATACCGAATAATGGAGGACATTATCGTTTCTGCAGCGCATCTTATTATTACTTAAAGGTGTTGTCCGGGTTAAAACAAGATGTCACCTATCCACAGTACAGGTGATAACATACTGATTGGTAGGTGATCCATTGCTTGGAACTTTTATTCTGCAGAGGGAAATGTTATCACCGTCACAAGTTGCCGGAGAAGGTCAGACACACACATTCATCACTTATGGCGCTGCCGGAAAAAAAAGAACACAGTGCTTTGCAGCCCATAGTGAATAAATGGAACTCAAGTTGCACATTCCGCTGCCCCTCATTCTCATGGAAATAAAAAACTCTTAAAAAGCAAATCTTTGAAACCCTGGTCTAATTAAATTTTTGCCTGGGAGAGACCTTGGTGATGCAGTATTACTACCTTGTGTCTTGCTGTGCTCAGTCTTGCCATGGTGTATGACCTATGATATGTAACCATCTTCCACAACCTCACCTTTGTAGTAGCGTTTGTCTTTTCCTCACCCAGTTTTAAGCCTCATTCACAGCTGTTTCTGTTTCAGTTAATGACTATTTCATCCTACATATAAATATGATGATCACTATGACCTGTTTAGTATAACTGGTTGCTCATACACCTGACTATAATCCCACAAAATCCTTAACTGTGCGCAAGTGTACCTAGAAGAACAGATTTTGTTTTGAACGCAAAAGTTTGTCAAACGAAATGCTGAATTGATTTAGATTTCTCTTCTGCTCATTCAATTTGCCTTTTTGTGAATAGATAAGTAGTGATGAGCGGGTGTGTTCTGATAAGGTGTTACTCGAGCATGCTCGTGTGCTAGCAGAGTATCTTCGGCGTGCTCGAATACTATGTTCGAGTCCCCGCAGTTGCATGTTTCAACAGCCAGTAACACATGCAGGATTTCCTAACAGGCACAGGTGATTAAGGGTGCATAGCCACCTAAAGGCGTCAAAGTCGCATATCATGTAACTTACAACGCTGCTGCTGTTTTATCCTCTGCTGAGCACTTTCAGACAATAAAGAAAGAAGTTTGTTCACAAGGTCGTTGAGATGGAACTTCTTCTGTTTTGTGATTGATCCAACGAGACCTTATCAGAACATGTTTGCTCAACACTATTGATAAGAATAAGCTATTAACACTTCTATTTTTCAAAAGAATTCTTAGGGTATGTGCACACGATGCGGATTCTGCTGCGGATTTTTCCGCAGCAGAATTGGAAAATCCGCAGTGCAAAACCGCTGCGGTTTTCACTGCGGATTTTACTGCGGTTTCTTCTGCGTATTCCTCTTCGGGTTTTCAACAGCACTTTCCTATTGGTGCATGTTGAAAACCGCTGCGGAATCCGCACAAAAAAGTGACATGCTCCTTCTTTTCTTCCGCAGCGTATCCGCGCGGATTTTTCCGCATCGTAGGCACAGCGGTTTTTGTTTCCCATAGGTTTACATGGTACTGTAAACTTTGGGAAAACTGCTGCGGATCCGCAGCGGTCAAATCCGCTGCGGATCCGCAGCAAAAACCGCCAACGTGTGAACAAAGCCTTACTTTGCAGCATTTTTTCAACACCTGCCTAAAACTATTGCACAGTATTGTAAATATAAACATATATGCACAACATATACAGTACACACATGGTATAGGGGCTGCTTGCGCTTAATAAAAAAACAAACATGACGATCAGAAAATGAGATGCCTCCACGGAGAAGCCAGCATGTGAGTTTGTCCTGTTTTACTCTTTATGCATTTTTGAAAACTTGGTTTTGTTGCTGCAAAATAAAACTGAATATTTCAGCGGTGAAGCAAAGCAAAAAGCAACTTTTCAAAAGAGGAGTGTAAGGTCTAGAGTCTAGACCAACAATTGAGGAAACTTTCCAGGATGGATGCACAGGCTGGTGTATTTAATTACATAACTGCAACTACTCTAAGGCTATGTGCACACGTTGCAGATTTGACTGTGGAATTTTCTGTGCAGATTCTGAATTTCTTGGCAGAAAACGCAGGTCAAAATCTGCACCTTTTTTGGGTATGTGCACACGTTGCAGATTTTTGTGCGGATTTCTTCCTTTTTTCACCCCTGCAGATTTCTTATGGAGTGGGTGCAGAAACGCAGCAGTCCTGCACAAAGAATTGACATGGTCCTTTTTTTGAATCTGCTGCGTTTTCCGTGCAGATTTTTCGGCACCATTAGCACAGCATTTTTTTGCCATTGATTTAGATTGTACTGTAAATCACTTGCGTTTCTGCGCAGAAAACAAAGCTGCAGATCTGCAGCAAATCTGCAATTCAAAAAAACAACTGGCAAAGTCAGGGCCATATTTGCCACTAGGCACATGTGGGCACGTGCCTAGGGCGCCAGGATGCGATGGGGCGGCACCTGAGCAAGGTTTTTTTTTTCGTTGTTTTTTTTTTTAAGGCTGGGATCCGCCCGCCAACCCCCCTCAACCATCCCCACCCACCACCTCACCACCTCCTTGAAGACGATATACTCACACTCCTCCAGCGATGCCTGGTCTCAGCGCCGGCAGCAAGTCCTGTGCTCAAAGCGGTCACATGGTACCACTCATTAAGGTGATGAATATGGACGCATATTCATGACCTTAATGAGCAGTACCATGTGACCGCTCACACAGGAAGAAGCCGGGAGTCGGGACAGAGGTGCAGGAGGAAGAGTCCGTTCAGCACGCTGTGAGGAGGGTGAGTATGACGGGCGGGGAGGAGGATGGGGGAGCCACGTATATAAGATGGGGGGAACGTGGCCATGCATACAAGGATGGGAGGAGGTGGGGAAGGAGGCACGCATACAAGGATGGGAGGAGGGGGGAACGGAGTCACGCATATAAGGATGGGAGGAGGGGGGGAAGGAGCCACGCATACAAGGATGGAAGGAGGGGGGGAACGGAGCCACGCATACAAGGATGGGAGGAGGGGGAACGCAGCCACGCATACAAGGATGGGAGGAAGTGGGGGGAATGGAGCCACGCATACAAGGATGGGAGGGAGGAATGGAGCAACGCATACAAGGATGGGGAGGGGGGAACGGAGCCACACATACAAAAATGGGAGGAGGGGGAGCAGAGCCACGCATACAAAGATTGGAGGAGGGGAAGCAGAGCCACGCATACAAGGATGGAAGGAGGGGGGGAATGGAGCCACGCATACAAGGAAGGGAGGAGATGGAGCAGAGCCACGCATACAAGGATGGGAGGAGGGGGAGCAGAGCCACGCATACAAAGATGGGAGGAGGGGGAGCAGAGCCACGCATACAAAGATTGGAGGAGGGGGAGCAGAGCCACGCATACAAAGAGGGGAGGAGGGGGAGCAGAGCCACGCATACAAGGATGGGAGGAGGGGGAGCAGAGCAACGCAAAAATGGGAGGAGGGGGAGCAGAGCCAGGCATACTAGGATGGGAGGAGGGGGGAGCAGAGCCTCACATACAAAGATGGGAGGAGGGGGAGCAGAGCCACACATACAGGATGGGAGGAGGGGGAAGCAGAGCCACGCATACAGGATGGGAGGGGGGGTGAGATGAGCCATGCATACAGGATGGGAGGGGAGGAGATGAGCCATGCATACAGGATAGGAGGGGTGATGAGATGAGCCACGCATACAAGGATGGGAGGGAGGAATGGAGCAACGCATACAAGGATGGGGAGGGGGGAACGGAGCCACACATACAAAAATGGGAGGAGGGGGAGCAGAGCCACGCATACAAAGATTGGAGGAGGGGAAGCAGAGCCACGCATACAAGGATGGAAGGAGGGGGGGAATGGAGCCACGCATACAAGGATGGGAGGAGATGGAGCAGAGCCACGCATACAAGGATGGGAGGAGGGGGAGCAGAGCCACGCATACAAAGATGGGAGGAGGGGGAGCAGAGCCACGCATACAAAGATTGGAGGAGGGGGAGCAGAGCCACGCATACAAAGAGGGGAGGAGGGGGAGCAGAGCCACGCATACAAGGATGGGAGGAGGGGGAGCAGAGCAACGCAAAAATGGGAGGAGGGGGAGCAGAGCCAGGCATACTAGGATGGGAGGAGGGGGGAGCAGAGCCTCACATACAAAGATGGGAGGAGGGGGAGCAGAGCCACACATACAGGATGGGAGGAGGGGGAAGCAGAGCCATGCATACAGGATGGGAGGGGGGGTGAGATGAGCCATGCATACAGGATGGGAGGGGAGGAGATGAGCCATGCATACAGGATAGGAGGGGTGATGAGATGAGCCATGCATACAGGATGGGAGGGGGGAGATGAGCCATGCATACAAGATGGGAGGGGGGGAGATGAGCCATGCATACAGGATGGGGGGAGATGAGCCATGCATACAAGATGGGAGGGGGAGCATTATACAGTATGGAACATATGTGGCCATTATACAGTATGAAGCATCATGTGGGGTCATTATACAGTATTGAGCATCATGTGGGGTCATTATACAGTCAGTATAGAGCACTGTGTGGCCATTATACACTATGGAGCATCATGTGTGGCCATTATACAGTATAGAGCACTGTGTGGCCATTATACAGTATTGAGCATCATGTGTGGCCATTATACAGTAAGGAGCATCATGTGTGGCCATTATACAGTATTGGACATCATGTGTGGCCATTATACAGTATGGAGCATCATGTGTGGCCATTATACAGTATTGAGCATCATGTGTGGCCATTATACAGCATAGAGCACTGTGTGGTCATTATACAGTATGGAGCACTGTGTGGCCATTATACAGTATGGAGCATCATGTGTGGCCATTATACAGTATAGAGCACTGTGTGGCCATTATACAGTATGGAGCATCATGTGTGGCCATTATATAGTATAGAGCACTGTGTGGCCATTATACAGTATAGAGCACTGTGTGGCAATTATACAGTATGGAGCATCTTGTGTGGCCATTATACAGTATTGAGCAACATGTGTGTCCATTATACAGTATGGAGCATCATGTGTGGCCATTATACAGCATAGAGCACTGTGTGGTCATTATACAGTATGGAGCACTGTGTGGCCATTATACAGTATGGAGCATCATGTGTGGCCATTATAGAGTATAGAGCACTGTGTGGCCATTATACAGTATGGAGCATCATGTGTGGCCATTATACAGTATAGAGCACTGTGTGGCCATTATACAGTATAGAGCACTGTGTGGCCATTATACAGTATGGAGCATCTTGTCTGGCCATTATACAGTATTGAGCATCATGTGTGGCCATTATACAGTATGGAGCACTGTGGCCATTATACAGTATAGAGCACTGTGTAGCCATTATACTGTACGCAGCATCATGTGGGGCCATTATACAGTATTGAGCATCATGTAGGGTCGTTATACAGTATGGAGCACTGTGTGGCCATATTTTTTTTGTTTAGAATTATTATTTATGAAACAGTGTGATCAGCAGTACTAAATAGGTGTGGTTGGGGCGTGGATATGGGTGTGACTAGTTGTGAAATGGGTGTGGTCAGAGGCATGGCCTAAAATGTCCCTCTTTCTCTTCTTCAAAAGTTGGGAGGTATGGTACCACATTTGCCAGATCACGGCAAGTGCTGCAAATGTCTGCAAATCCCATAGGGAATGAATGAGGCCGAACGCAGTGTTGCCGTAAGTGATCCGCTATGCGGCAGATGCGGAAAAACTGCCGTATCTGCTGCAAAAAGGCTACTTTCACATCGGCGATTTTTGACAGTCACTGCCGATAGTGTCATACTCACCAAAGGGAGAGGCAGCACTAAAAGTGCCTAGGGCAGCAGAAACTCTAAATACGGCCCTGGGCAAAGTATCAGTCTGAGACACCAAAAAGTGGGCGCTAATGGAATAACTGTACTCCAAGGACAGTCCTGCGAGATGTGCTGCATTTCATAAACCACTGACTGTAGAATTTATCTGAACAAAATGTAGATAATAGATCTCCCATAAATGATTAAGAATAATATAAAAAAATACACAAATAAAGTTAGGACTTCAAAATTCTACTTGAATAGTTAACATATTGCTTCAATAAACTGTATACATCAATAGTACAAGAGAATATAAGAAACTACGTAACATATCCTATCAGAAGAAACATTTTTATTTCCCCTCATTTAAGGCATTTCATTTCCCCATTTCCAGAAGTAATCATTCACTGCGAAAACAGCAATAAATCAGTCTTGCTCAAGAGGGATCGCCAGCTCACTGAGGTATCACATTACAGCAGTCCATAGAAGATGGAGGACAGAGCATGAGAGAGAACCAGAGAGACACAGACAGTGCTGCTGCTTTCTTAAAAGTCTTAACTCTTGACAGTGCTGGATTCATAGTCACACTGCTCAGTACTGCTATATATGGCCCTCTATTGTTGCTTCTGAGGATGTGATACAGACAGGAGAGCTAAAATCCATAATATGTGTTCTGTATACGTGAAACATCTCTATCCATTAGCTCAGAAGCAACTGAAAATTAGAGATAGAGCCTGCAGAAGGGAACACTGACTAATAAATGAAGCAGAACACAAATCATATTATGGCCAATAAATTCTTCACGTACAAACACAACAGCTTATCCTGAAAAAACAACTAGACCAACAGGTATGCGGCTTCAACCATTTCTTAGGCTCTATTCTCACAAGAGTCATGTTTTCTATTAAAGAGAATCCATCATCAGATTTTTGCTAGGTAATCTGAGAGAAGCAGGAAGTAGGGGCAGAGACCCTGATTCCAGCATCATATCACTTGATGGTCTAACTGGTGTAGTTGTGATAAAATCATTGACTTCTAAGCTGCAGATGTAGCAGTGTATCGCGCAAGCGTGTGGCGCACATGGATCGAGGACCCACTGTGCCATGCTTACCAGGGAGGGGCATAGCTAATCGGCTACCTGGTTTTCACTGGAGCTCTTGATAGTGGAGTCAAGCCTGAGCTGAAGGTAGCCGCCAGGTACCACTCCTAGGCAATCCTAGATACCGCAGCTTCTGATCCAAGGATTGGGTTCGTTGACACTGACTGAACTCAGAGGCACAGACAAGGCTGGATTCAGAACATGCTTAGTTCAGACAGGTGTGACTTCAGAGTTCAGATACTGCCGAAGCATCTTCAGGTTCAGGGTCCGCTGACGCGGTTCCAAAAATCAGGTACCGTCGGAGCGGCTTCGGGATTCTGGTACCACCGCAGTGGCTTCAGGGTTCAGGAACCGGTGGAGCGGCTTCAGGGTTCAGGTACCGTCGGAGCAGCTTCAGGGTTCAGGTAATGGCGGAGCAGCTTCAGGGTTCAGGTACCGCCAGAGTGGCTTCAGGGTTCAGGTACCGCCAGAGTGGCTTCAGGGTTCAGGTACCGCCGGAGTGGCTTCAGGGTTCAGGTACCGCCGGAGCGACTTAAGGGTCACATACACACTATACAGGAACACGGGAAACAGAATCAGGATAAACTAATTTCAGTGGATGAGGAGAGGGGACGTGGCAACAAACAGTTGCACACATTAGAGTTGTAGGGAAACTATAGAGGTTGCTCAGGCACCTCCCAACGGGGGAGGGTGCCTTTTATACTAGATGCCTTCCAGCTATCGGCTGTGGGCATTTTTAAGGTGTGAGTGTTGCCCGTTTAAGAACAGAGGAGCACGGGCACTAGGCGTGCACAGGAAGCAGCAGATGGGGAAGCTCACCAAGCAGCCGGGGCAGTGTGTATGTCGGCGTGCCTGCCAGTAATAGTGGTACACAGTGCTCTGAGTACTGAGACACGTATAACCGCAGCCGCATCAGTGATTGAAAGTTTTCCTATAATATTTCCTATAATGAGACAGCTATGCAGCGTCTGTTAGATATCAGTATATTGTAGCAGACCACGCTGACCTTTACGTGGTCCATTCTGGTATTTTTAATGACAAGGACAGAGCTGCCATCATAAATACTGGAAAAAGCCTAAAGGATCCCATTAACATAAGTGTAAACATTTATGTGCACTAAAGTTAATAGGAGAGGTGACATCCAATAGAAATGTCATTACAAACATGGTTTTACATTCAGTTTTTCAGATTTTTTGCCTAAAAAAAACCAAACTGTGTATTTTTATCTCTTTAAGGTTTAAGCTACAAAAAAATATTAGAAAAATAAGTAAAAAATACATACAGTGCGGCAAAAAAGTATTTAGACAGTCAGCAATAGTGCAAGTTCCACCACTTAAAAAGATGAGAGGCGTCTGTAATTTACATCATAGGTAGACCTCAACTATGGGAGACAAACTGAGAAAAAAAATCCAGAAAATCACATTGTCTGTTTTTTTAACATTTTATTTGCATATTATGGTGGAAAATAAGTATTTGGTCAGAAACAAACAATCAAGATTTCTGGCTCTCCCAGACCTGTAACTTCTTCTTTAAGAGTCTCCTCTTTCCTCCACTCATTACCTGTAGTAATGGCACCTGTTTAAACTTGTTATCAGTATAAAAAGACACCTGTGCACACCCTCAAACAGTCTGACTCCAAACTCCACTATGGAGAAGACCAAAGAGCTGTCAAACGACAACAGAAACAAAATTGTAGCCCTGCACCAGGCTGGGAAGACTGAATCTGCAATAGCCAACCAGCTTGGAGTGAAGAAATCAACAGAGGGAGCAATAATTAGAAAATGGAAGACATACAAGACCACTGATAATCTCCCTCGATCTGGGGCTCCACGCAAAATCCCACCCCGTGGGGTCAGAATGATCACAAGAACGGTGAGCAAAAATCCCAGAACCACGCGGGGGGACCTAGTGAATGAACTGCAGAGAGCTGGGACCAATGTAACAAGGCCTACCATAAGTAACACACTACGCCACCATGGACTCAGATTCTGCAGTGCCAGACGTGTCCCACTGCTTAAGCCAGTACATGTCCGGGCCCGTCTGAAGTTTGCTAGAGAGCATTTGGATGATCCAGAGGAGTTTTGGGAGAATGTCCTATGGTCTGATGAAACCAAACTGGAACTGTTTGGTAGAAACACAACTTGTCGTGTTTGGAGGAAAAAGAATACTGAGTTGCATCCATCAAACACCATACCTACTGTAAAGCATGGTGGTGGAAACATCATGCTTTGGGGCTGTTTCTCTGCAAAGGGGCCAGGACGACTGATCCGGGTACATGAATGAATGAATGGGGCCATGTATCGTGAGATTTTGAGTGCAAACCTCCTTCCATCAGCAAGGGCATTGAAGATGAAACGTGGCTGGGTCTTTCAACATGACAATGATCCAAAGCACACCGCCAGGGCAACGAAGGAGTGGCTTCGTAAGAAGCATTTCAAGGTCCTGGAGTGGCCTAGCCAGTCTCCAGATCTCAACCCTATAGAAAACCTTTGGAGGGAGTTGAACGTCCGTGTTGCCAAGCGAAAAGCCAAAAACATCACTGCTCTAGAGGAGATCTGCATGGAGGAATGGGCCAACATACCAACAACAGTGTGTGGCAACCTTGTGAAGACTTACAGAAAACGTTTGACCACTGTCATTGCCAACAAAGGATATATTACAAAGTATTGAGATGAAATTTTGTTTCTGACCAAATACTTATTTTCCACCATAATATGCAAATAAAATGTTAAAAAAACAGACTGTGATTTTCTGGATTTTTTTTCTCAGTTTGTCTCCCATAGTTGAGGCCTACCTATGATGTAAATTACAGACGCCTCTCATCTTTTTAAGTGGTGGAACTTGCACTATTGCTGACTGACTAAATACTTTTTTGCCCCACTGTAAATAACAATAGATAAAATATAGTAAAAAACTAAAAATGATAAGAATATGAGAAAAGAAACAGATACCTACAGCAATAACCTTCCTTATTAATAAAAATGAGAAATCACACCACAAAATATACACTTCCTCCTTAAAACACAGACCCCCAATCATTCACTGAGACCCCCAACGCATACAGTCAAAACAAACACTTAGGTCTTTGTACAACTGGAAGTGAAGTTATTTTGCTAAGCGCCAAGTCAAGTTGGTGGAAGATTTATATGTCTACATGAGTGAGGGCAAATATAATATTTAAAAAAAAAAAAAAAAAGGATCCCTTCACCCCGTGATGTCCCGCTCTCCTTCTGGGCAGCACTGAAAGCATTTTTATATTTTTTAATAATATTTGGCCTCTCCCGAAAGATGAAAACTTGATTTCAAAGAGCGAATTAAAGCATAGAATAAAAACCAGGACATAAATGTGTCAGCAGCCTTTTTTTCTATTTTTTTTTCTAGCTGCCTGTTAATGAATGAGTCTTTCAAGCTCGAAACGCCAAATAATTCCATATGCTTTCCTGGCTCGGGGTTTGGCTCTGTGTTATTGTTCGAAGTGCAATAATTGAACGTGACTTAAACCTTAAGGATTTAGTATGTTATAATAGTGTAAAAGATTGCGGCAGTAATGAGAAATATAAAATCTGTCATTACACAAACATGCGGGAGCTAACAATTTATCTTTAATAAAGGGCGCAGCTTAACTTTTATTGGCGCTACAATTTTATAAATATCTCATTTTTCACAGAAGCTGCAGACAATTAAACGGGTAAGCAAAAAGGGCAATAAGCATTCACAGCTCGGTACTGCTCCGCCTATTACTGGGAGCAAAAGGTGACAGCAGTCGGCCCTGTAACACCTTCACTGCTATTTTTAAACCTTTGCGTCACAATCTTTTTATTCCTACTTAACACAAAGAAAATCCGAGCTCTGGTGAGGCTACATAATGTGGATGTTTGTACTATGCTCTTCGGACTCTTCTTTCCTACCACAATTCACAAAGGGTGGAGCAATGTGGGTGCCAGGACAACCGGAAGATGCAGTCAGGTTGCTAGGGCATTCATTAGGATGATGCCGATTACATTCTTGTAGAGAGAAACAAACAATTCCCAATGTCTCTTTAAATTTAAGCTCCACCTTAAAGAGGGTTTTCTCATAAAATTAAAATGATAAATGTTTTTATTGGAGCAGATTTCTTTAAAAAAAAAATGAACATAACGCTCATCCCTTCTCGATCACCCACCATTTCAGGTCCAATACTTATCTGTTACCTGTTGGTCTCCACTTCCTGGTTTTGGGTTTACGTGCAAAAAAATGGCAGGAAATAATCAGCGGTTGGCTAAATTTTAGTCTGTGGTGGGACCAGCAGGGATCAGGGTGTAATAAGAGCTCAGGGAGTTCAGAGGAAATATTACTTTAAGAACACCCCTTTAAAGCCTCTCTACTAGAGTGGGCGCAAGTTGATTTGCAGGACCTGATTGATCGTCAGTGATCTGCTGGTTGCAGCTTGAGACATGTGGTGTCACGACAGGCCGGCTAATCGACAGAAGATCTAATGATCCCAGGATGTAGGAGGCGGTTCTCAGGGCTTCCATCCAGCAGACACAGAATACAGACATGGCCGCTAGACTGGTTCCTGCAAATCGATTCACACCAGCTCTCTTCTCTATATATTATGTTGAGGGTCACGTCGTCAACAATCCATTACCCTACTGTCTGAATCTCGCCCTTTTTTTAAACAGAGCCTTTAAGCTGCTTTCTGCCCGAATGGAGTGAAAGAGATGTGACAGTTGATTGAAAGAGAATTGCTGAGAAAACTGGTACACTTTTCACATATGCAAATGAGGCCAAAAGAGTCCAGTGGGCGGTTCTGAGCCCTTCAAATGTACAGGTTCTCGTCATCAAACTCTATCTTTATACCCGTTCTTGATCTTGATGTAGTGCAACATTCAATCTGCCAACCAAGACCAAAGTACAGGCAGGGGCCAGAGTTTACAGAGGAGAACTTGCTATGCTCGAAAACAGTGATGAGCGAGCATGCTCACTACTGGAGTGCGCGTCGGGGTGCTCAGGTACGCTCGAGCGCCATGCTCAATTCCCCGCCCAACCTGTTTCACGGCTGTTAACCAATAAACATGCAGGGATCGCCCGTATATGGAAGTCAATCACCACATGTTTATTGGCTGTTTTTACAGCTGCAAAACATGTAGGGCAAAGAATCGAGCATGGCGCTCGAGCACCCGCGATACTCGACTACTCGACACACCCCGCTGCGCGATCGAGCATGCTTGCTCATCACTACTGGGAACCATCCACTGGGACTTTAAAAATTGTATTTTTGTTTACTTCTGTTTTAGTTCATTAACTGGTGCTGGGTTTTTTGTATAATGGACATTAAAGATCTCACTCCCTTTAAGAGAGTGAGCCATTCTGGTAATAGAACACTGATTCACCCCAGTGCATGTTAAGTGGACAGCAGAGGAGGGGGGCATCAGCAAATAATAGCCCCTCTGGTCAGTCCGGAACAAAAAGGGCAGTCATGAGAAATTACAATAAACCAGCTTATAGTACAATGTTCCATGAATTCTCGGCTGCTTACAAATGGAACTATTTAAAGGGGTTGTTCACTTTGGAAGACAATATTTTTTTTCTTACCTAAATGGATGTATATTGGGCTAAAAGTCTTTTTTTGTAAACGGTTATTAGTGTAAAATTTGCACGGTTTGCCCTCTACAGCCTCGGTGTTGCATTTTCTATTTCCTGCAGAGTGAGTTCTCTGAGCACACATCAGCGAGCTCCTTCTGACAGTTTCAATGAGAGTGTTTCTAACTCTTTTTTAACTCTTCTCAGCTGATTTATGGCCATAGACCACATCAAAGTTGAATGTGCAGGGAAACTGAGTGTGAAAGCAAAATTGTGAACATTTTCTCATGAAACTGAATTTCAATAAAGATTTTTTTAGCCACACACATCGCTTTAAGTATTTTATTTTTTAAAAAATAGTGTTTCAAATTAGCAGCTTTAAAGGGGTTTTCCACTTTCAGCAAATGCTATAGAATATGTATGATAACAAACAGAGCAGGTATTCCCCCTCCCCAGGTCCAGCGCTGGCTCTCCACCACTGCTGGGGTCCTGATGTTTTGGCTACAGCTGTGACATCACATTGACACTGCTGCAGCCAATCACGGACCTTAGTGCCGCTGCTGATGAAGATGGCGGCAGAGAACCCTCGCTAGACCCTGGGCGGGAGAGAACCTACTCGCGTTTGGGGTCCACCTTCCTGAAAGTGGGAAAACCCCTTTAAGAGTTAAACAGCAGGAGATGGGACCACGGAACCTTCCTCAATAGAGATTCTATATTGCCAGTGAAGCAGGAGCTCTCTCTATTAAATGCTACTATAGATACAAGCTTTACCCTGATATCTATACAATCGCTGGACTCTCATCATCTAGCACAGAATATTTTCATCCAGGATGATGAAATAAGAGAACAGCGCTCACACTGAGAAATCGTCTCCTATACGCTGCCTTCTGACCACGGGTTGACCTATAAATTAAATTGCTCCTATTGAAGGCACAAGCTCCTCCGCAGCGTTGAGAACTATTCTCTCCATTTCAGAAAAATGTAAAGAATTCTGCTTCACTCCCAATTCACAATCGAAGCAGAGGTCCGTGGAAATCAATAGCCGTACGCTCAGGATGTTATGTCAAAGCTCCAGAAAACGGAAGACTCTGAGCAGCGGCAAAGGGGTCTATGTGCAGGTGGTTTGTAATATGATCTTCCCACACCTATCAATGATATATCACAACATCAGTGGATTTCAACTTTACTCCTTTATTTAATATTTATTAACACTAAAAGTAACAGATAGTCTTGCTATGTAAGCTGAGTGCAGCGGGGCAGAGACCCTGATTCCATTGATGTGTCACTTACTGAGCTGTGTATTGTTGTTTCAATAAAATCAGTGTTTTATCCGCAGGAGATTATCACTCCAGGACTAGGTGTTGCTGGCTTCCTTGTCTACATAACTCCGCCCCCAGCACTGATTGGCAGCTTCTTGATGATTTATACAGGAAGCTGCCAATCAGGTGTGGGGGCGGAGTTACACACAGCTCAGTATTTGAGAACTGCTACACCAGAGAAAACAGGGATTCCATCAAAACTGCTCTAAACATTCCAGTAAGTGTTACATCGCTGGAATCAGTGATCATGTGTGAGGAACTGAATAAAATAATAAAATAATAAATCAGCATCTGATACACAAATAATAGTAAAGAAAAGATCTTTGAAGGGTTACAATTGCCTCTCACATAACTATTAAATTAATGGCCATGGAAACAATTCGCTGCATTTTTTATTATTTTTTTTTTGTAATATTAAATGTATCCTTTTTGGCTGAAAACATTTTTTAAACTTTTTTTTTAAATTTATGAAGAAAAATGTATCTTTGGTTGCCTTCTGCAGCTGCAGCTCATACTGAGATCCATTACAGTAGTCTGACTGTTCAGGTCTACAGCTCTTTTCTCGGTTCTCCTGAACCAACTTCTAAGCTGATTTATGACCAATCTAATATTTAGTCTTCAGAGAAAGCCACAGACTAAATAATCTCCTACATACACAATGGGGCATTTCTGTGTGTGTCCAGTGTAAGACTGGGGAGTAAAGGGCCCACCAGTAACACTGACCCTAGGGGTGCACTGTGTTGTGAATTCTGTGGCTGAATTCACTCCTGTGGTCACAAGTGGTATTGCAGCCTCTGGGCTTCCTCCCTCAGGTGTTTTGGTGAGCTCGTTGGCTGCCTTGCTATTTAACTCCACCTGAGTCTGTCTTCCTTGCTCCTTGTCAATGTTCCAGTGTTGGATCTGAGCTACTGCATCTTTCCTGTGGCCTGCTGCTCTGCTAGATAAGTATTACTTTGTTTTTGTTTCCGTTTTTTCTGTCCAGCTGTGCTATTCTCTTTTGCTGGAAGCTCTGAGACGCAAAGGGTGCACCGCCGTGCCGTTAGTTAGGCACGGTGGGTCTTTTTGCCCCCCTTTGCGTGGTTCTGCTTTAGGGTTTTTTGTAGACTGCATAGTTCTCTTTGCTATCCTCGCTCTGTCTAGAATATCGGGCCTCACTTTGCTGAATCTATTTCATTCCTACGTTTTGTCTTTTCATCTTGCTAACAGTCATTATATGTGGGGGGCTGCCTATTCCTTTGGGGTATTTCTCTGAGGCAAGTCAGGCTTGTATTTCTATCTTCAGGCTAGTCAGCTCCTCAGGCAGTGCCGAGTTGCATAGGTAGTGTTAGGCGCAATCCACTGCTGCTTTTAGTTGTGTGAGGATAGGTTCAGGTATTGCAGTCTGCAGAGATTCCACGTCTCAGAGCTTGTTCTATTGTTTTTGGGTTATTGCCATATCACTGTATGTGCGCTGATTACTGCACACTGTGTTGCCTGATAGTACAGCATAACAGTACAAGGAGCCAAACCAATGATTCTCAATAGAGGGAAAAAAGAAGTCCTGACATCATTTTTTTTTTCCTCAGCTCTGCCTTCAGTTTTTTTTTTTTTTTTCCCCTAGACATTAGAGTGCTTCAGGACACAGCTGTGGACATGGATATTCAGGCTCTGTGCTCCTCAATGGATAATCTCGTTATAAATGTACAAAAGATTCAAGATACAATTGATCAGAAATCTATGCTAGAACCAAGAATTCCTATTCCTGATTTGTTTTTTGGTGACAGAACTAAGTTCCTGAGCTTCAAAAATAATTGTAAGCTATTTCTGGCCTTGAAACCTCATTCTTCTGGTAAACCTATTCAACAGGTTTTGATTATTATTTCTTTTTTGCGCGGCGACCCACAGGACTGGGCGTTTTCTCTTGCGCCAGGAGACCCTGCATTGAGTAATGTTGATGCGTTTTTCCAGGCGCTTGGATTGCTTTACGATGAGCCTAATTCAGTGGATCAGGCTGAGAAAAATTTGCTGGCTTTATGCCAGGGTCAGGATGATGTAGAAGTATATTGTCAGAAATTTAGGAAGTGGTCAGTACTCACTCTGTGGAATGAATCTGCACTGGCGGCTTGGTTCAGAAAGGGTCTCTCTGAAGCTCTTAAGGATGTCATGGTGGGATTTCCTATGCCTGCTGGTTTGAATGAGTCTATGTCCTTGGCCATTCAGATCGGTCGTCGCTTGCGCGAGCGTAAATCTGTGCACCATCTGGCGGTATTGTCTGAGAGTAAACCTGAGCCTATGCAGTGCGACAAGACTATGACTAAAGTTGAACGGCAAGAACACAGACGTCTGAACAGGCTGTGTTTCTACTGTGGTGATTCCACTCATGCTATTTCTAATTGTCCTAAGCGCACTAGGCGGTTCGATAGCTCTGCCGTCATTGGTACTGTACAGTCCAAATTCCTTCTGTCCATTACCTTGATATGCTCTTTGTCATCGTATTCTGTCATGGCGTTTGTGGATTCAGGCGCTGCCCTGAATCTGATGGATTTGGATTATGCTAAACGTTGTGGATTTTTCTTGGAGCCTTTGCGGTGTCCTATTCCGTTGAGAGGAATTGATGCTACACCTTTGGCCAAGAATAAGCCTCAGTACTGGGCCCAGCTGACCATGTGCATGGCTCCTGCACATCAGGAAGTTATTCGCTTTCTGGTACTGCATAATCTGCATGATGTGGTCGTGTTGGGGTTGCCATGGCTACAAACCCATAATCCAGTATTAGATTGGAACTCTGTCGGTAACCAGCTGGGGTTGTCAGGGAGTACATGGTGATGTTCCATTTTTGTCTATTTCGTCATCCATTCCTTCTGACATCCCAGAGTTCTTGTCTGATTATCAGGATGTATTTGAAGAGCCCAAGTCTGATGCCCTACCTCCGCATAGGAATTGTGATTGTGCTATCAATTTGATTCCTGGTAGTAAATTCCCTAAGGGTCGTTTATTTAATTTGTCCGTGCCTGAACACACCGCTATGCGCAGTTATGTGAAAGAATCCCTGGAGAAGGGACATATTCGCCCATCGTCATCACCATTGGGAGCAGGGTTCTTTTTTGTAGCCAAAAAGGATGGTTCGCTAAGACCGTGTATTGATTACCGCCTTCTTAATAAGATCACTGTTAAGTTTCAGTATCCCTTGCCATTGATATCTGACTTGTTTGCTCGGATTAAGGGGGCTAGTTGGTTTACTAAGATTGATCTTCGTGGTGCGTATAATCTGGTGAGAATCAGGCAGGGAGATGAATGGAAAACGGCATTTAATACGCCCGAGGGTCATTTTGAGTATCTGGTGATGCCGTTCGGACTTGCCAATGCTCCATCTGTTTTTCAGTCTTTTATGCATGACATTTTCCGTGAGTATCTGGATAAATTCCTGATTGTTTACTTGGATGACATTTTGATCTTCTCTGATGATTGGGAGTCTCATGTGAAGCAAGTCAGAATGGTTTTCCAGGTACTGCGTGCTAATTCCTTGTTCGTGAAGGGATCAAAGTGTCTCTTCGGTGTGCAGAAAGTTTCATTTTTGGGGTTCATCTTTTCCCCTTCTACTATCGAGATGGATCCAGTTAAGGTCCAGGCCATCCAGGATTGGACTCAGCCTACATCTCTGAAAAGTCTGCAGAAATTCCTGGGCTTTGCTAATTTTTATCGTCGCTTCATCTGTAATTTTTCTAGCATTGCCAGACCATTGACCGATTTGACCAAGAAGGGTGCTGATTTGGTTAATTGGTCTTCTGCTGCCGTGGAAGCTTTTCAGGAGTTGAAGCGTCGTTTTTGCTGTGCCCCTGTGTTGTGTCAACCAGATGTTTCTCTTCCGTTCCAGGTCGAGGTTGATGCTTCTGAGATTGGAGCAGGGGCGGTTTTGTCACAGAGAGGTTCTGGTTGCTCAGTATTGAAACCATGTGCTTTCTTTTCCAGGAAATTTTCTGCTGCTGAGCGTAATTATGATGTGGGCAACCGAGAGTTGCTGGCCATGAAGTGGGCATTCGAGGAGTGGCGTCATTGGCTTGAGGGAGCTAAGCATCGCGTGGTGGTATTGACTGATCATAAGAACCTTACTTATCTCGAGTCTGCCAAGCGCTTGAATCCTAGACAGGCCCGTTGGTCGTTATTTTTTGCTCGTTTTGATTTTGTGATTTCGTACCTTCCGGGCTCTAAAAATGTGAAGGCGGATGCTCTGTCTAGGAGTTTTGTGCCCGACTCTCCGGGGTTATCTGAGCCGGCGAGTATCCTCAAGGAAGGAGTCATTGTGTCTGCCATCTCTCCTGATTTGCGGAGAGTGTTGCAGAAATTTCAGGCTAATAAACCTGATCGTTGTCCGGCCGAGAAACTGTTCGTCCCTGATAGGTGGACTAGTAAAGTTATCTCTGAACTTCATTGTTCGGTGCTGGCTGGTCATCCAGGAATCTTTGGTACCAGAGAGTTAGTGGCTAGATCCTTCTGGTGGCCATCTCTGTCACGGGATGTGCGTGCTTTTGTGCAGTCCTGTGGGATTTGTGCTAGGGCTAAGCCCTGCTGTTCACGTGCCAGTGGGTTGCTTTTGCCCTTGCCGGTCCCGAAGAGGCCTTGGACACATATTTCGATGGATTTCATTTCTGACCTTCCCGTTTCTCAAAAGATGTCGGTCATTTGGGTGGTCTGTGATCGCTTTTCTAAAATGGTCCATCTGGTGCCCTTGGTTAAATTGCCTTCCTCCTCTGATTTGGTGCCTTTGTTCTTCCAGCATGTGGTTCGTTTGCATGGCATTCCTGAGAATATTGTTTCTGACAGGTTCCCAGTTTGTCTCGAGGTTCTGGCGAGCCTTTTGTGGTAGGATGGGCATTGACCTATCTTTTTCCTCGGCCTTCCATCCTCAGACTAATGGCCAGACCGAACGAACCAATCAGACCTTGGAAACATATCTGAGATGTTTTGTTTCTGCTGACCAGGATGATTGGGTGTCATTTTTGCCGTTGGCTGAGTTCGCCCTTAATAATCGGGCCAGCTCGGCTACCTTGGTCTCTCCATTTTTCTGCAATTCTGGGTTCCATCCTCGTTTCTCTTCAGGACAGGTTGAGTCTTCGGACTGTCCTGGTGTGGATTCTGTGGTGGACAGGTTGCAGCAGATCTGGACTCAGGTAGTGGACAATTTGACCTTGTCCCAGGAGAAGGCTCAGCTTTTCGCTAATCGTAGACGCCGTGTGGGTCCCCGACTTCGTGTTGGGGATCTGGTTTGGTTATCTTCTCGTCATATTCCTATGAAGGTTTCCTCTCCTAAATTTAAACCTCGTTTTATTGGTCCGTATAGGATTTCTGAGATTCTCAATCCGGTGTCTTTTCGTCTGACCCTCCCAGACTCCTTTTCCATACATAATGTATTCTATAGGTCGTTGTTGAGAAGATACGTGGCACCTATGGTTCCATCTGTGGAGCCTCCTGCCCCTGTTTTGGTGGAGGGGGAATTGGAGTATATTGTGGAGAAAATTTTGGATTCTCGTGTCTCTAGACGGAAACTCCAGTATCTGGTCAAATGGAAGGGTTATGCTCAGGAGGATAATTCCTGGGTTTTTGCCTCTGATGTCCATGCCCCAGATCTTGTTCGTGCCTTTCATGTGGCTCATCCTGGTGGGCCTGGGGGTTCTGGTGAGGGTTCAGTGACCCCTCCTCAAGGGGGGGGGGGGTACTGTTGTGAATTCTGTGGCTGAATTCACTCCTGTGGTCACAAGTGGTATTGCAGCCTCTGGGCTTCTTCCCTCAGGTGTTTTGGTGAGCTCGTTGGCTGCCTTGCTATTTAACTCCACCTGAGTCTGTCTTCCTTGCTCCTTGTCAATGTTCCAGTGTTGGATCTGAGCTACTGCATCTTTCCTGTGGCCTGCTGCTCTGCTAGATAAGTGTTACTTTGTTTTTGTTTCCGTTTTTTCTGTCCAGCTGTGCTATTCTCTTTTGCTGGAAGCTCTGAGACGCAAAGGGTGCACCGCCGTGCCGTTAGTTCGGCACGGTGGGTCTTTTTGCCCCCCTTTGCGTGGTTCTGCTTTAGGGTTTTTTGTAGACTGCATAGTTCTCTTTGCTATCCTCGCTCTGTCTAGAATATCGGGCCTCACTTTGCTGAATCTATTTCATTCCTACGTTTTGTCTTTTCATCTTGCTAACAGTCATTATATGTGGGGGGCTGCCTATTCCTTTGGGGTATTTCTCTGAGGCAAGTCAGGCTTGTATTTCTATCTTCAGGCTAGTCAGCTCCTCAGGCAGTGCCGAGTTGCATAGGTAGTGTTAGGCGCAATCCACTGCTGCTTTTAGTTGTGTGAGGATAGGTTCAGGTATTGCAGTCTGCAGAGATTCCACGTCTCAGAGCTTGTTCTATTGTTTTTGGGTTATTGCCATATCACTGTATGTGCGCTGATTACTGCACACTGTGTTGCCTGATAGCACAGCATAACAGCACTGTTCAGCTACATGCAAATATTACATTGCCCTCATTTACAAATTTACCTCTGCTTCTAATATAGTAATAAGTGGGGTAGTTTGTTGAATGAATAAATGAATGAATAATTGAATGAATGAAGAGATGCTGCTTTAGCCTTTACATGGTGAATCAAATGTATTATCTCACTATTGCTCATGTTGGGGGGGGGGGATGTGTGGCTTAATCCTGCACAGGGGCCCACCGGGAAATACACCAGCTTCCCTGTGTGCCGGTCTGACCTTGTGAGTATCTCATTCATTCATGTAGAAATAGTTTATTAAGTGTCACTGATACAAAAAGACTTAAAATATGACAGAATTGTATTATTTTTTTTAGCCAGGAAATCCTTTCTATACTGCAAATGGAAGATAATCAGTTGTAATCCGTTCTCTGCTGTGAGATTTGGGCAAGGCCACATCCTATTTAAACTCCTCGCAGCTTGGTGCCATCTTGCTCCACCAGCCAGCAGCCACTCCATGGACATTTCCAAAAGGGCTCTGCACAAGTCTAGATCTCTGTAGGTGGGTAAAGGGTGAAGGAAGCTCAGGGGTTCCATGGGACCTGCTAAATGGAGTGGCTTGTGTAAAGACTGACAGTGAAAGTCTGTTATAAGAGCTTTCCCATACAGTGCGCCTTTACAGGACCTTTTCTGCAAGGACAGCAGTAACATCCAGCTGTCATTTGGTTTACATGTTTGCAAGAGGAACAACACCAGGACCATACTATACAAAATCACAAAACTAATTAACACCTATTCCTTGCTTGTTGTACTGGCACCTCCACCGATCATACGAATGGGGGTCCCAAATACCCCGATTACATACAGCTGTGGTTGACTATGCACACCGCTGCTCCATTCATAATCAATGGGGCTGAGTGGGATCTAGGGACCACATTCTCATGTCCTTTGGGGGGCAAGGAAGTTCGATAACACTGATCTTGACACAATCCCTTTAAGAAAAGATGCGCCAGAATTATTTAATAGGAATACTGTGCTCTTCTAATACCATAGTTACTGTATAAGGGTTCATCTGATCTGTAGATGATAAATTCATACAAGCAAGGAATCCAGCACTCAATACCCCGACAGAGTAAAACATTTGTATCTTTATATACTTGCTGTATGCCATGAATAAGAACATTTCGGAGACATTGGTTCGAAATGCGTAGGTCAATGTTATTTTTTATCAGGATGTCCCGTTTTTAATCTTTATGAATTCAGTAAAGCTACCGTCTTTTTACTCAATTATGAAATCACTAGATGGAGGCCTGATTCTATCGCATTAGGAGGGTGGTGACGGCTGGGATCCCAGGGAAGGTTGGGATCCCAGCGGAGGCCTGGATCCCAGCGGAGGGGAGGGGTCCTTGCGGCGTGGCGTTCTTACGGCGGGGGAGTCCCAGCAGCAGGGGGTCCGACGATGACCCGCTGGTGGTACTGCGCAAGGGCCTGGTACCACCAGCAGGTGCCATATTGGAATACCCATCACTTGGGTATCCCAATATGGCGGTCGGCGTACTTCCGGTGCGGCGGATTGTAGGATTCGAGGACGTCCAGACGGAAGTGGATCACAGATAATTTAAGGAAATTATATAAATAGATTGCGGTAGAAGGAAGAAAAGAGGCGGCACTCACCGATCATCCAAGACAGGTTACTTTATTATAGTGCGGTTAAAAATCTTCACGGCTGGGGGTGCCAAGTAAGGAGAGCGGCAAGCATGACGACGGCCATTTCGCGCCTGATGTGCACTTCTACGGGTCAGTAGAAGCGCACATCAGGCACGAAACGGCCGTCGTCATGCTTGCCGCTCTCCTTACTTAGCACCCCCGGCCGTGAAGATTTTTAACCGCACTATAATAAAGTAACCTGTCTTGGATGATCGGTGAGTGCCGACTCTTTTCTTCCTTCTACCGCATTGACTGTCTACTGCTTCTGCCAAGGCACCAGTGATCAGAAGTCTGGGCTTCCACTGCAGGTGAGCGGTTCACACTAATATTAAGAGCGGTGGTGCCATCCATCTGTTTCTACATATTTTGCATATAAATAGATTGTTTCACTGAGAATCTTGCTTGTGCTTGTACGATCCATCCCGGGACTTGTGTCTGAGCTCCTCCTGTGTTTCCTGACATTAGCTAACAAACCAAATACGAGGTGAGCGTAACTAACTTTTTTCATAATTTTGTGATTGAAGTCATACACCAGCTTTTAATTGTCCTTTATACAATACAATACTTTCGTTTTAACACGTATCCACGGTGGCTCAGTGGTTAGCACTGTTGCTTTGTAGAGCTGGAGTCCTGGGTTCAAATCTCACCAAGGAGTTTGCATTTTCTCCCTGTGTTTGTTTCCTCCGAGCTCTCTTGTTTCTTTTGAAATTTCAAGGACATACAGAATCTACAGTCATGGCCAAAAGTTTTGAGAATGAGACAAATATTAATTTTTCCAAAGTCTACTGCTTAATTTTTTCTAATGGCAATTTGCATATACTCCTGAATGTCAGAGTGATCAGCTTAACAGCAATTACTGTACTTGCAAAGTCAATATTTGCCCAGAAAATGAACTTTAACCCCCAAAACACATTTCAACATCAACGCAGTCCTGCCTTAAAAGGAGCAGCTAACATCGTTTTAGTGATTGATCCATTAACACAGGTGTGGGTGTTGATGAGGACAGGGCTGGCGATCAATCAGTAATGATTAAGTAAGAATGACATCACTGGACACTTTAAAAAGGAGGCTGGTGCTTGGTATCATTGTTTCTCTTCAGTTAACCATGGTTATCTCTAAAGAAACACGTGCAGCCATCATTGCACTGCACAAAAATGACCTAACAGGGAAGAGTATCACAGCTACAAAGATTGCACCTCAGTCAACAATCTATCGCATTATCAAGAACTTCAAGGAGAGAGTTTCCATTGTTGTCAAAAAGGCTCCAGGGCGCCCAAGAAAGACCAGCAAGTGCCAGGACCGTATCTTCAAACTGTTTCAGCTGCGGGATCAGACTACCAGCAGTGCCGAGCTTGCTCAGGAATGGCAGCAGGCTGGTGTACGTGCTTCTGCACGCACTGTGAGGCGGAGACTCTTTGAGCAAGGCCTGGTTTCAAGGAGGGCAGCAAAGAAGCCACTTCTCTCCAGAAAATACATCAGGGACCGACTGATATTCTGCAAAAGGTACAGGGATTGGACTGCTGAGGACTGGGGCAAAGTCATTTTCTCTGATGAATCCCCTTTTCGATTGTTTGGGACATCTGGAAAACAGCTTATTCGGAGAAGAAGAGGTGAGCGCTACCACCAGTCTTGTCTCATGCCAACTGTAAAGCATCCTGAAACCATTCATGTGTGGGGTTGCTTCTCAGCCAAGGGAATCGGCTCACTCACAGTCTTGCCTAAAAACACAGCTATGAATAAAGAATCATACCAGAATGTCCTCTAAGAGCAACTTCTCCCAACCGTCCAAGAGCAGTTTGACGCCTAACAATGCCTTTTCCAGCATGATGGAGCACCTTGCCACAAAACAAAGGTGATAACTAAATGGCTCATGGAACAAAACATAGAGATTTTGGGTCCATGGCCTGGAAACTCCCCAGATCTTAATCCCATTGAGAACTTGTGGTCAATCATCAAGAGACGGGTGGACAAACAAAAACCAACAAATTCTGGCAAAATGCAAGCATTGATTATGCAAGAATGGACTACTATCAGTCAGGATTTGGTCCAGAAGTTGATTGAGAGCATGCCAGGGAGAATTGCAGAGGTCTTGAAGAAGGGTCAACACTGCAAATATTGACTTGCTGCATTAACTCATTCTAACTGTCAATATAACCTATTGGTACTCATAATATGATTGCAATTATATTTCTGTATGTGATATAAACATCAGACAAACACTAATAAAAACCAGAGGGCAGCAGATCATGTGAAAATATAATTTTGGTGTCATTCTCAAAACTTTTGGCCATGACTGTAGTTTGCAAGCCTCTATGGGGACAGTGATGATGATGTTTGCAACGAGCTGCGGAATATGATGGTGCTATATAAGTGAACCAAAAAGAAAGGGCAATTAGCTCACCCAAACTGGAGGCGCCTTGAAACACGGAACCCAAGGGAGCACTTGTAGTGAAATGTGAAGAGAAAAGAGGATTCCAGCTTTATCAATTTGCAAAATTAATTCCAAGTGAAAGAATTCCATGGTTACAAAATAGACATAGTAACGCGTCTTGAATGCACAAACTGTGATCTTCATCAGAAGCCACGCGTTTCGAACCCAAAAACTACGTTCTTCATCAGAGCTCTGATAAAGAATGCAGTTTGTGGGTTCGAAACGCGTTAACGCTATGTCTTTTTTAACCATGGAATCCTTCCACTTGGAACCAATTTTGCAAATTAATGAAGCTGGAATCCTCTCTTCTTTTCGCTATGTAAGTGAGCACAATAATAAATCCCACATATGCAACGTGTAATATACCCTATCTACTTTCATTATAAACAGGATTTCTTTTTTCTTATCTACTAAGTCCATTATTAGTCAGCGTAACTTAACGTGGGTGATTTAAGTGGGACGGCTCGGTGAATATAAACCGCTTGTGTAGCTTGAGGCTGTTCACATGCCGTCTACAATAGAGGCCGAGATGCATTCTGCATTTCTGTCAATGTCGCGCGTTGCATAAAACATATTATTAAACAGAGGATTCACGTGATGATATAAGGTTATAATTAGTAAGATCAGCATAGTCTCTGGGAAAGTCTGGGAGGGTTAGGAAAACTGTAATATTTATAATATATGTAATATTTATGGTGAAAGAACACGTCTGGGGGGGGGGGGGGGGTATGAATAAAACATATGGAAATGTGAGAAAAGAAAGATGCCGCGTAAATAACGCCAAGAGTAATGTAGTCATAAATGAAAATAGAAGTGATCCATCGTCAGTGGCGCATAATGTGGCTGGAGCGTCGCTTAGCAAACATGGGCAGAAGCGCCCTAGAATTTCATCACAAACCGGCGCGTTCCGAGCATAAAGAATATGTCGGCTCTACTGCACACACTCTAATTAAAACCAAGTCTGTTAACGAGTCAGATACCTTCCATTGGTCTTGAAGGCTGAAGATGTAGGGGGTAAGAACAGGGCATAAAATATGCCAAAACTGATTGCTACCGGGAGCAGCTGTTTCTTTTCTAGTTATGAAGGAATTCTAATGAATTCGGGAGCTTTATAATAAATAGATATTTTCCTTTGAAATTCAGAGATCCCGCCATTAGAAGCTCTTTTGATATATTTTTAAAAAAGCTCATTAGACAGAGGCTATGGCGTGTGTGTTCTACTAAATCACGGTGGCTATCTCTGCCGTACCTAGCACTCAAGGTCAGGTATTCACAAGTGATGGGCACAGGAGCGGCTCCTCCCCGCCACCGCGGCGCGGAGAAAAACACAATGCCGGCTCCTCCAGATGTCAACACCTGGACTTCTAGAACTGGGATGTCCGAAACGCGATAACAGGAGTCAAAGGGTAATTTACTCAATTCTTGCAGAGGTTATTTAAAGAACTGATGGGAAAGCCAAGTGCGAAAAGATGATCAAAACGGCACGGGCCGGATTATCCGACCTATACAGGCGCAAAGACGGTGATGGTTTATGTTGTCTGAATATTATAGAGTTAATTAAAAGAAAAAAAAAAGGGCCTGAATCTCTCCAAACACTTAATTACTCTCGTCGAAGAGCCGTGTTTTGTTATTATCATCTTTTAAGGGGCCGATAGCATCCATTTTTTGTCTTTTTGGCATTGATATATTTATAACATTTTGGGAGATTTATTTTACTGTTGCAGTAGATAAATTTGCTGGCTTGATTTGCCTTTTACATTTCTTATTTAGCTATTCATAATCCTGAAATGCTATTTCAGTATTCTCAGCCTTCAAGATTTTGAATGCCTTTTGTTTTTGTCTTAATTTATTCAGAATGGTTTCCTTTTATTCCTTGACATTTTTTTACCAGAGGGTATACGTTTTCTACAGGATTCTAGTAGTATATCAGTATCCCCAGTTACCATGACATGGTCCAAGTCTACACGATTAAGCTCTTCCCTTAAATTGTTGAAATCAGCTTTCCTAAAGTTCCAGATTTCAGCATTTACCATTTTAAATGTATTCTTTTTTTAATATTATATTTAATATTACATTGAAACTCACCATATTATGGTCACTGCATCCCAAATGCTCTCGGACCTCTAGATCTGAAATTGTACCTGATCTAATGTGACAGGACCAGATCCAGCAGATTACCTTCCCTGGTTGGTTCATCTACCAGCTAATTGTCTTGAATTGCGGATAAGAACTTGCAGCTTTTAGCACAACCAGAAGATTCTATGTCCCACTGAGTGTCTGCACAGGTAAAATCCCCCATAATAAGGACCCTATTACTATTTGCCAATCTTCAGGAGACGATGAGAATTGGTCATCAGATTCATGCCGCCCAGCCTACAGACTGCACAACTCAGATCTTAATGACACAATCTGCAGCTTCATGGTTTATCCTGAAACACTGTAGCATCTCATAGAAAACATTTTGAGGAGCAGTCAGAGGACTATGTGTTTTGGATGACTACAGTGTTTCTCCATTCATAAGACAAGGTATTATTATACTGTATTACTTTTTGCTCCGAAAGATGAGTTAGGGCTTATTTTCAGGGGACGTCTTCCTTTTTTTTCCCATGAATAACAATCCATAATTATTCTTGCACAAAAAAATTAACATTTATTCAAATATAATCGTGTCATCACACACACACTGCATGTAGACATACTGTATATATGGTACCTACCGGTCTGTCACCTCTTCAGTTCCTCTAGACGCCTGCAGTTGAAGGACCTTTGGTGACATCATGGTCACCAAAGGTCCTTAGGTAATCTTAATCTCAGAATAGAAATGCAGGTGGCCCCTAAGGAAATGGGGGCAATGACAAAATGTCCAGTCACCCCCTTCACATTTCCCTTAGCGCTGGCCCTGCATACCAGCCTGTCTACACTTTAGTTCCTCTAGACTCCTGCAGTTCAAGGACCTTTGTTGACACAATGGTCACATGACCGGGTTGTCACCAAAGATCCTTAAGCAGTTTTAGCCTCGAAAAAAAAAAATGCTTAGGGCCCCGGGCAATTGACCAGTTTGCCCCCCTCCCCACCAAACGCCAGTCTTATCTGTAACTAGGCCTTATTTTTGGAGTAGGGCTTATACAGTTGTGGCCAAAAGTATGAACACCCCTGCAATTCTGTCAGATAATACTCGCTTTCTTCCTGAAAATGATTGCAATCACAAATTTTTTGGTATTATTATCTTCATTTAATTTGTCTTAAATGAAAAAACATAAAAGAGAATGAAGCAAAAAGCAAAACATTGATCATTTCACACAAAACTCCAAAAATAGGCCAGACAAAAGTATTGGCACCCTCAGCCTAATACTTGGTTGCACAACCTTTAGCCAAAATAACTGCGACCAACCGCTTCCGGTAACCATCAATGAGTTTCTTACAATGCTCTGCTGGAATTTTAGACCATTGTTCTTTGGCAAACTGCTCTAGGTCCCTGATATTTGAAGGGTGCCTTCTCCAAACTGCCATTTTTAGATCTCTCCACAGGTGTTTTATGGGATTCAGGTCTGGACTCATTGCTGGCCACTGTAGAAGTCTCCAGTTCTTTCTCTCAAACCATTTTCTAGTGCTTTTTGAAGTGTTTTGGGTCATTGTCCTGCTGGAAGACCCATGACCTCTGAGGGAGACCCAGCTTTCTCACACTGGGCCCTACATTATGCTGCAAAATTTGTTGGTAGTCTTCAGACTTCATAATGCCATGCACACGGTCAAGCAGTCCAGTGCCAGAGGCAAAGCAACCCCAAAACATCAGGGAACCTCTGCCATGTTTGACTGTAGGGACCGTGTTCTTTTCTTTGAATGCCTCTTTTTTTCTCCTGTAAACTCTATGTTGATGCCTTTGCCCAAAAAGCTCTACTTTTGTCTCATCTGACCACAGAACATTCTTCCAAAATGTTTTAGGCTTTTTCAGGTAAGTTTTGGCAAACTCCAGCCTGGATTTTTTATGTCTCGGGGTAAGAAGTGGGGTCTTCCTGGGTCTCCTACCATACAGTCCCGTTTCATTCAGATGCCGACGGATAGTACGGGTTGACACTGTTGTACCCTCGGACTGCAGGGCAGCTTGAACTTGTTTGGATGTTAGCCGAGGTTCTTTATCCAACATCCGCACAATCTTGCGTTGAAATCTCTTGTCAATTTTTCTTTTCCGTCCACATCTAGGGAGGTTAGCCACAGTGCCATGGGCTTTAAACTTCTTGATGACACTGCGCACGGTAGACACAGGAACATTCAGGTCTTTGGAGATGGACTTGTAGCCTTGAGATTGCTCGTGCTTCCTCGCAATTTGGTTTCTCAAGTCCTCAGACAGTTCTTTTCTTTTCTCCATGTTCAATGTGGTACACACAAGGACACAGGACAGAGGTTTGAGTCAACTTTAATCCATGTCAACTGGCTGCAAGTGTGATTTAGTTATTGCCAACACCTGTTAGGTGCCACAGGTAAGTTACAGGTGCTGTTAATTACGCAAATTAGAGAAGCATCACATGATTTTTTGAACAGTGCCAATACTTTTGTCCACCCCCTTTTTTATGTTTGGTGTGGAATTATATCCAATTTGGCTTTAGGACAATTCTTTTTGTGTTTTTTTTCATTTAAGACAAATTAAATGAAGACAATAATAATACCAAAGAATTTGTGTTTGCAATCATTTTCAGGAAGAAACGGAGTGTCATCTGACAGAATTGCAGGGGTGTCAATACTTTTGGCCACAACTGTAGTTCAAACATACTCCAAGAATCCTGTAAAATCATGCTATGGCTTATTTTCAGGAATCCCATGTACTTTGCTGGTCCTGCAAAACGCTGCGTTTTTTTTTCCGCAGCAAAATGGTAACATGTGAACAAGCTCATATTTATTAAGAATGGGAAAGATTCAAAATATAAATCCTCCATACTGTCAAAACTATATCCACATATGCTGATTTTATAGAATGTGCCCTAAACTACAATATACTTGTACTAAAATGTATAATATTAGTCAGCAATTGGCAAGAGGGTAATTGGCAGTTATATCAGGTTCTGATGGTGAACACATATTTGGTCTGGGAAGCGCCATGTCTTGGACGGTATACGAGACTGCACTTCAAAAATGGGCCACAAGGATCATACTCCATTACTCAGCTATGTACATACCGGGATATTTACAAGATGTCCATTAATGGTGCGTACAAGCAATGTGCAAACCCTGCTCTATAGAGGAAGTACTACGATAAAAGGCATCTATCGGATGGTGTAATGGCAGCTAAGATGCCACTTACGTATTGAGTGCATTCGATTACAATTGTTACCAATGAGGAGGCCATTATCTTTCGGGGTTCTTCAGTGTCACAGGTTGGGATAGGGCATCAGGACGCATGTGCGACCCGATGCACCATTCAACTGTTCCTTGCTGCGTTTTCTTTCTGCAGGTAAAACCTGCTCTCTTGACAATGAAGAATATGCTTACAAAAAGGCTGTTTTGCTGCGTTTTTCAGGATCCCAATAGAAAATAGTGGCATAGTTAACCTGCCTAGGTGATTATTACAAGCCACAACCTCACATCTTCACAAGTGGTGGCAGCAGTGAGATCTGTTGTCTGGGTTTGTGGAACTATCTTAAGGACTGTGGCTGCTGGATACATGTGCTACGGTCGTGTTATCTGACATCTGGAGGAGCGTGGATTGTGACCACACACTATACTGGCGAGAGATACATAATCTGTGGGACAACCAAAAGTTGGGAGACAGTGAGTATCGCCTGGTACGGGGGGCAGTGGAAATACCGGCTCCGGGGAGAGGATCTTGTAGACTGGGGGCAATGCATTTTGGCCATCTACCCGGAGTTGTAAAACCATGGACTTAAGGAATAAAAAATAGTTCCATAGTTAATCTGCCTTGGTGATTATTACAAACCACTACATCAGATCTTCACAGCTGCGTTATTCAAGATCCCAAAATTCAGCTTTGCTTCCACCACAGAAGCATTAACAATGGAAGGTGTTAGATCACCAATGCAAGACATAAGTGAAACCATAAAACCATTTTAGAAAAAAAAGAGAATTTTGACCAAATTATTTAGTGGAAAAACATTTTTATGTCTGAAAAAAATAGTGACTTTTCTGAAAATAAAAGTTCACATGAGTTAATGAAAAAAGACACAATTACAAATGTAACAGTGGGAGTAATGGAATTGGTCGGGAATAGTTTACCTAAGAAATTTGCTGGGGATTGAGTTTGTAGGACACTGTTTACTTTCACACTTTGGTCTGCCCTTATGTTGGTCAGTCATTGTTCAACCTCACACCTTGGTCGGCCAATGTTAACTTTACACACATCACTAATTTAATTAAACTGTACTAATCCTAGCTGCCATTCTCAGGTGAGGAGACCAAGACATTATGGTTTAAAGTTGAGAAAAGAACAAAAATGAATGGTTTTCACATACTGCTGTACATGATTTTTTTTCAATAAAAACGAAGCAAAACGTGATACCTGCGTTTTTTTGCTGCGTTTTTGCACTTATTCATTGCTTTCTATGGATGAAAAAAAACGCTGCAAAAATGCTGAAAGAAGTGAAACGCTGCATTTTTAAATAACACAGACATTTTCCAAATCAGTTAGGAAAAAAAACAATGTGTGTGCATGAGATTTCTGAAATCTCAACTTTTGCTGGTACTGTAATACACAGCTTAAAATTTTCATAAAAAACTTCAGCAAAAAAAAAAAAAACGGCAAAAATGCAATGTGTGAACATAGCCGTAGATATGCACAAAAATTTGGTGACTGAAAATATGTCTGAAAATATGAATATTGTCAACACGGAAGCAATCTGTGTCCAAAGTGACTCATTGAAAAGAAAAGCTCTGCTGGGGGTTCCCATCAGAATCCTGTTTTACGGGGATCCTGACAGAGACCCCGACTTATTGCTCAGCAGAAAGCGCTGTACGAGTGGGAGCATCGCCAGAAACAGACATTTGTTTTTCTTTTGGATTTCATTGAATTCTAGAAATCATTTTACAAACAACTATTGAAAATGTAACAAACAACAACAAAAAAAAACACTAAAAAGGTTTTAAGGAGCTCCACACAGTAAATTAGAGGCACCAATAAAGACCTATGATTAATCATTAAAACCAGGTGTTATAAACAAAGCACACCGAAATCGCAAATTACTAGCTGTACCACTGAAAGGTAAAATATTCCATTATTTATTAATTTATACGCTAATACGTTCTCCTGCTGCCAGAAAAACTGTGGGCTTCCAGGTTCTCGTATCGACACATATTCTAACACTTAAAGGCTTAAATACATAAACACATACACAAATTTCCATAGCAACATCTGCTCCGCGGAAGCTGTCGGCTGGCTCCGGGATTGCAGCTCCGGTGGGTCGAAACTGCACCCATCATTCACACAATCATTGAGGACATCCAGTAGTACCGCCTGTATGATCCTGTATTCCTGGTCGACCTTACGTTGATTTGTTAAAGTACGGTGGTCAATGAAAGTGTAACACAGAGGAAAGTCAGCGTGTGCGGCATCACAGAACACAGCAGTGAAGCCTTTATGGTGCTAAAGAGGACGGCCGTGCTTCATTCATTTCTTAGTTTGGGAACTCAAGTCGCTCTTTAGGGCACTATTATTGGGCATCCCCCATTAAATGAGTTAACGGGAATCCATCGTTGGGTTTCTCCTGCCCTAAGAGAACGAGAGAGCGTCAGCGCTTTGCAGAATAAGTAAATGTACTCATTGGTACTACTTGAGACTGACAGATCGCTCCCTATAATAAACCCTCCCATCCCCCGAATCCCCCATGCACATAAGGATGTGGATCATCTGAATGATGGGTTGGACGGAAGCTATCTCATCCAAAAAACAAAACACAGGAAGGCTCGCTCCGCCAAGTGCTCCTGAGCTCTCTATTAGAGAGCTGCTGCCCAACACCTCCAGTACTGGCGTATCTCCTAGAGAACAAAAAGATTGGAAGTCAAAAATTGGACATGCCAGATCCTTATCTTCGCCAGAAAATCACCTGTCGAAGACCGCCTCATACAACCTGTCGATACCGGTGGGTTCAGCTGACATTAGTCTAAAATAGCCAAAACTTTTAGTTCTACCTTTAGTATGCAGAGCACCATAGCCCGCAAGCATTCGTGAAGCCTGATTTTCATTTGTCCGCCATCAGTCCTGTCTGTCGGATTTCGTATTTGCTCTAGTGCCGTCCTTTCTCTTCTATTGGTTATTGACATTAGTCTAATCTGTATGGTGGTCTTAAAGGTGAAAGATTTTTGTTAAAAGGAATCAGTCAACAAAGT
Source organism: Ranitomeya imitator (assembly GCF_032444005.1). Classification (NCBI taxonomy): domain Eukaryota; kingdom Metazoa; phylum Chordata; class Amphibia; order Anura; family Dendrobatidae; genus Ranitomeya; species Ranitomeya imitator. Next base: position 197,128,788 of record NC_091283.1, read on the forward strand.
AAATGTTACCACATCTGAGAGAATGATGTGGGGGCAGAGACCTTGGTTCCAGAGATGTGTCACTTACTGGGCTGCTTGCTGTCATTTTGATAAAATCCCTGCTTTCTCTGCTGCAGATCTAGCAGTTCTCTGAATGTGGAGCTCTGTATTTTTTTTTGGGGGGGGGAATCTAGCATAGAACAAAAAAAACAAATAAGAAATTATATTTGTCTGCCCACAAACTCTGGCCAAGTTTACAGACAGTCGCTGCACTTGCTTTTCCAAACTGGACAGAGATGTGTTGGCTGCAGCCAATCACTCAGCGCAGTGGTCACACATAAAAATAAAAAAATTAGGAGCAGAAAATCCCTTTTAAAACCCTTATAAAGAGGAAGAAGCTGGACAGTGTACGCAGAGATGCACATGATTTACCCGTCCCTCACGTTCTGCTGGCTCGCACACGGACACTGCGGTGATTTGCTGTTAGTCCACATCTAACTCACAGACAGCCCGCACGCTGTGCGGAGCACGAGACAAGGTGGAAACGTCCATTTCTTGTTTGAGCGCTTCTGTGTGAATGTGTCTTTCCATCGCTGCCTTATAATGACGCTCCATAGGTTCATGCTTGATATCAAATTGCCAGTGATTCACATGGACCTTGCTGTTTACACAAACTCCGCTCATTATTACCCCACGGGCACTCAGCTTATTCTCAGAAAACTGATATCTTTCCTACAGTGGTCAATAAAGCTAGGAAACACATTGCACTTTCTGAAACTAAGCAGAAATAACATACTTGTCACAACTTAAAGGGAATCTGTCACCAAGTTTCTGCTGTCTAATCTGAGAGCAGCGTAATGTAGGATCGCGGATTCCTGCAATGTGTCACTTAGTTATTATAAAATCATTGTTTTATCAGCAGGAGATTATCACTTCAGGACTACTTGGATTACGGTCTGGTGCTTCCACTATGCCTCCACCACTGCTTGACAGCTTTCTGCCTATGCACAGTGTACACAGAAAGCTGATAATCAGTGGTGTGGGTGGGGTATACAGAGCTCAGCATTCCGAGAACTGCAGCAGAGAAAACGGTTATTAATCAAAAATGGAGCAAGCAGCCCACTAAGAAACCTATCACTGGAATCAGTGTCGCTGCCCCTACATCATGCTGCTCTCGGATGCTGTTGCAAAAATCTGGTGACAGATAGATATATTTACCTTATCCATACTGACTTTATTCAGACAATAACACACTGTTAAAATTGAAATAATCACTCGGACACGGCATCACTACTGACACCACCACGATCTCCTGATTGCAGGGTCCACATAGCATGTCGTTAGGATTCTCCGATGCTGGGAGTGGGCGGTCATGTGACCACAAGTATACGATTTCCATACTTCTGGCCCCATGCCAACTAGACATGTCCGGCCTCACTTAATTGACTTGTCTAGTCTGTATGTGACCACATTTATGCATTTCGCATCCTTGTGATCACATGTCCGGCCACTCTTTACACCGACACTGGAAAATCCTGACAGTGCGCGCCATGAGGATTCACAAGTCACATAGCGTGACTGAGTTGAACCAAAAGCTTGGACAACCCCTATGATGGATGCACCCGGCTAACGGAAGATTTAGATTACGGTACATTAAAATTGCTAGTTATGCAATTCCCAGGTGTAAACTATAAAAAAAAAAAAAAAAAAAAACTTGCTCCAATGCAATACTTTCAAGCAAAGCTCACGATGATCTGCTGTAATAACAGTTATTCTTCTCATCCTGATGTGAGACTACGGGAAACACTTCTATTACTGAATGCCTAAACGGCGAGGAAGCATTGATAGCGAAACGCGCGTTGGGGCCTCTCCCGTGTCCGGTATCTAGGTTGGTATTACCTTCATTATCTTGCAGCACTTGCTGATACATCCAGTGTGGGTGTTAAGGTACCGTCACACTAAGCGACGTTGCAGCGATACCGACAACGATCCGGATCGCTGCAGCGTCGCTGTTTGGTCGCTGGAGAGCTGTCACACAGACCGCTCTCCAGCGACCAACGATGCTGGTAACCAGGGTAAACATCGGGTTACTAAGCGCAGGGCCGCGCTAAGTAACCCGATGTATACCCTGGTTACCAGCGAAGACATCGCTGAATCGGCGTCACACACGCCGATTCAGCGATGTCAGCGGGAGATCCAGCGACGAAACAAAGTTCTGGACTTTCTTCCCCGACCAGCGATATCACAGCAGGGGCCTGATCGCTGCTGCCTGTCACACTGGACGATATCGCTAGCCAGGACGCTGCAACGTCACGGATCGCTAGCGATATCGTCTAGTGTGACGGTACCTTTAGGGATTTTTACCTACCAATGATAACTCTATTTGCCCTTAAATTGTTTGTTCTGGTTGTTGGCTTTATACATTGTGATCGCATTGATTGATTGATATAATATTCGGTGACCAGTTACTCACAGTGTTTGTGCACTTGCATATTTATATTAGCCACTATATTAACCCTTGCATATAGTAAATATTGTCCCCCCCATTTTCTGGGCTTATCTGTCCAACTATATACTTTATGTATACCGCCTTACACTTGCATTGCATTATATTTTTTGCTGGGCACGGCACTTCGGTGCCACTATCCTTGTTACTTTTTTCATTACGTATTTTAATGGCTACTGTTTGTACTAACTCTGAATAAAAGTGACATATTTTATTGCATTCTGCTCTGTGATTCACTTTTTTGCTTTGGGAAACACATTCAATAAGTGTATTAACCCTTCAGGTGCTTCAAAGGAATTAAAAGCAATGTGGAAGATAAAAATGAAAATGTTAATTTTTCCCATAAAAATGTTCATGTAGCCCCCAAACTTGGAATTTTCAAAAGGATAACAGGAGAAAATGGACCCTACAATCTGTTGTGCAATTTCTCCTGAGTACACCGATACCACATATGTGTTGGAAAACTACAGTAAGGCTATGTGCACACGTAGAAATGGTCCACTGCGGATTTTTCCCCAGCGGATTTGATAAATCTGCAGGGCAAAAACAATGCGTTTTTACTGCGGATTTACCACGGTTTTTGTGCAGATTCCACTGCGGTTTTACACCTTTGGCTTTCTATTATGGAGCAGGTGTAAAACCGCTGCGGATTCCGCACAAAGAATTGACATGCTGCGGAATGTAAACCGCTGTGTTTCCGCAGCATGTGCAGTGCGGATTGCGTTTCCCATAGGTTTACATGGGAAACCGCTACGGACCCGCAGCTGTGGAAACGCTGCGGATAAGCAGCAAAATCCACATCGTGTGCACATAGCCTAAGGGCACATGGCAGGGCTTGGAAGAGAAGGAGCACTATTTGGCGTGTGGAGTGAGAAATTGGCTAGAATTGATAGCAGAGCCCCTGATGTGCCCAAACAGTGGAAATCCCCCCCACAAGTTACCCCATTTTGGAAACTACACCCCTAAAGGAATTTATTTAGAGCTGTGGTGAGCACCTTGAACCTATCTACAGGTGCTTCATAGAATTTGACAATGTTGAGCATTAAAAATGAAAAAAAAAATAGTTTTTCCTCCAAGGTTTTCACTTTCACAAGGGTAACAGGAGAAAATGGACTATACAATTTGTTCTGCAAGTTCTCATGAGTACACAGATACCACATATGTGGTGGAAAACTACTGTTTGTGTGCACGGCAGGGCTTGGAAGGGAAGGAGCACCAATTGACTTTTGGAGTGCAAAATTGACTAGAATAATAGCGGACACGTTTGTAAAGCCCCTGATGTGTCTAAACAGTGGAAACGCCCAACAAATCACCACATTTAGGAAACTAAACCCTTCAAGGAATTATCTAGTGGTGTGGTGAGCACCTTAAACACACAGGTGCTTCACAGAACTTTGAGCTGTGAAAATGAAAAAAAAAAAAATTTCTCGAAAATATGTTGCTTCATCCCCAAATTTTTCTTTTTCACAAGGGTAGCAAAAGAAAATTACATGGACCATACAATTAGCTGTGCAATTTCTCATGAGTACACCGATACCCCATATGTGGCGTAACATTTCTGTTTGTGAACATGGCAGGGCTCAGAAGTGAAGGAGTGCCAACTGAATTCTAGAGCTCAATTTTGGCTGGAATAGCCAAATGATACCATGTCATATTTGAAGAGCCCTTGACATTACAAAACAGCAGAAACCCCAACAAGTGACTCCATTTTCAAAACTACACCTCTTGAGGAATTAACTTAGTTACATAGGTTGACAAAGGACCTAGGTCCATCAAGTTCAACCTTTCCCCTATGGGTGTAGTGAGCATTTTTAACCCTCAGGCGATTCACAAAATTGCATAACATTGGCCTGAGTCAATGGAAAATTACCATTTTTTCCACCAAAAATGTTGCTTTGGCCCCAAGTTTTTAATTTTTTAAAGGGATATCATCAGAAAATAAATGGTACAATGTTTTATACAATTTCTATTGAGTACACCAATACCACATATGTGGTCATAAACTACTTTTGAGGCACAGTTCAAAGCTCAGAAGGGAAGAACCATATTGGAGTACAGATTTTGCTGGAATGGTTTGCGGGTACTATGTGATATTGGCAGAGCCCCTGACGTGCCAGAACAACAGGATCCCCATTTTACATACTACACCCCTCAATGAATTCACCTAGGGGTGCAGTGAGCACATTGACACCTCATGTGCCTCACAGAAATTTATACCATTGGGTGGTGAAGAAACAATAATTACATTTTTAACATTAAAATGTTGTTTTAGCACCAAATTATTAATTTTTATAAGGGCAAATAGGAAAAAATGGACCTCACAGTTTGTAGTGCAATTTCTCTTGATTGCACCAATACCCTACATGTAATCGGAAAATAATGAAGCCAAACCATAGAGAATAATGAAGCCCCTCTCAGAGCATAATGCAGCCACCTTCATAGAGTATAATGCAGTCATCCCATAGAGTATAATGCAGCCACTCCATAGAGAATAATGCCCTAAGGTCAGACAATCCCTTTGAGTAAATGGGGTCTACTGGGTGCTGTTTGCATTTGTTTTTCCACTGAGACATTACAGACTGATGATTTATTATAGTTCCCCAGAAAATGCATTCACAAAACAACTGTCCAATCCTTAGCAGACCCCAGCTTGACCAATGTCTAAATATAAATTACAACATTCTAAAGGGGTTATCTGGGGATAGGAAAACAATAAAGGTACCTTCACACATAACGATATTGTTAACGATATCGTTGCTATTTGTGACGTAGCAACGATATCGTTAATGAAATCGTTATGTGTGACAGCGACCAACGATCAGGCCCCTGCTGGGAGATCGTTGGTCGCTGAATAAAGTCCAGAACTTTATTTCGTCGCTGGACTCCTGCTGACATCGCTGGATCGGCGTGTGTGACACCGATCCAGCGATGTCTTCACTGGTAACCAGGGTAAACATCGGGTAACTAAGCGCAGGGCCGCGCTTAGTAACCCAATGTTTACCCTGGTTACCATGCTAAAAGTAAAAAAAAACAAACACTAGATACTTACCTACAGCCGTCTGTCCTCCAGCGCAGTGCTCTGCACTCCTCCTGTACTGGCTGTGAGCCGGAAAGCAGAGCGGTGACATCACCGCTTTGCTTTCCGGCTCCCAGCCAGTACAGGAGGAGAACAGAGAAGCAGAGCACAGCGCTGGAGGACAGACGGCTGTAGGTAAGTATCTAGTGTTTGTTTTTTTTTACTTTTAGCATGGTAACCAGGGTAAACATCAGGTTACTAAGCGCGGCCCTGCGCTTAGTTACCCGATGTTTACCCTGGTTACCGGCATCGTTGGTCGTTGGAGAGCGGTCTGTGTGACAGCTCTCCAGCGACCAAACAGCGACGCTGCAGCGATCCGGATCGTTGTCGGTATCGCTGCAGCGTCGCTTAATGTGAAGGGGCCTTTAGTAAAGAATACACCTAAATACTGATAATTAGCAAATTTTGTTTAGTTAGGTAATCACTTTGGAATTAAAATAAACACTGTTTTGTTATAGTAACAAAAATCTGTCCTAAAATGTTAATAGGAACGGAGCATGCAAGTATATCCAGTAGAAAGCTCTGTTCCCACCTTTCATGTGTAGAAAGATGTGCCTCTATGGGATAATCTGATCTAATACTGGAGATACCAGGGGTGCTGAGGTAGGAAAAGGCTGTTCAAACCGCTGTCGACAATATCCACCTCATCTAATACAGGAGATACCAGGGCTGATGAGGTAAGAAGAGGCTGTTCACACTCCTGTCCACCCTGTCTATCTGATCTAATACTAGAGATACCAGAGGTGCTGAGGTAAGAAGAGGCTACTCACACTGCTGGCCACCCTGTCTATCTGATCTAATTCTGTAGATACCAAGGGGGCTGAGGTAAGAAGAGGCTGCTCACACTGCTGGCCACCCTGTCTATCTGACCTAATTCTGGAGATACCAGAGCTGCTGAGGTAAGAAGAGGCTGCTCACACTGCTGGCCACCCTGTCTATCTGATCTAATTCTGGAGATACCAGAGCTGCTGAGGTAAGAAGAGGCTGCTCACACTGCTGGCCACCCTGTCTATCTGATCAAATTCTGGAGATACCAAGGGGGCCGAGGTAAGAAGAGGCTGCTCACACTGCAGGCCACCCTGTCTATTTGATCTAATTCTGGAGATACCAAGGGGGCTGAGGTAAGAAGAGGCTGCTCACAGTGCTGTCCACCCAGTCTATCTGATCTAATACTAGAGATACCAGAGGAGATGAGGTAAGAAGATGCTACTCACACTGCTGTCCACCCTGTCTATCTAATTCTGTAGATACCAAGGGGGCTGAGGTAAGAAGAGGCTGCTCACACTGCTGTCCACCCTGTCTATCTGATCTAATTCTGGAGATACCAAGGGGCTGAGGTAAGAAGAGGCTACTCACACTGCTGTCCACCCTGTCTATCTGATCTAATTCTGTAGATACTAAGGGGGCTGAGGTAAGAAGAGGCTGCTGACATACAGTTATATGAAAAAGTTTGGGCACCCCTATTAATCTTAAGCTAAATGTTTTATAAAAATTGTTTTTTTTTTGCAACAGCTATTTCAGTTTCATATATCTAATAACTCTTGGACACAGTAATGTTTGTACCTTGAAATGAGGTTTAGTGTACTAACAGAAAATGTGCAATCTACATTGAAACAAAATTTGACAGGTGCATAAGTATGGGCACCTCACCAGAAAAGTGACATTAATATTTAGTAGATCCTCCTTTTGCAAAAATAACAGCCTCTAGTTGCTTCCTGTAGCTTTTAATGAGTTCCTGGATCCTGGATGAAGGTATTTTTGACCATTCCTCTTTACAAAACAATTCCAGTTCAGTTAAGTTTGATGGTCACCGAGCATGGACAGCCCTCTTCAAATGATCCTACAGATGTTCAATGATATTCAGGTCTGGGGACTGGGATGGCCAATCCAGAATAGTGCAATTGTTCCTCTGCATGAATGCCTGAGTAGATTTGGAGCGGTGTTTTGGATCATTGTCTTGCTGGAAGATCCATCCCCTGCGTAACTTCAACTTTGTCACTGATTCATGAACATTATTGTCAAGAATCTGCTGATACTGAGAGGAATCCATGCGTCCCTAAACTTTAACAAGATTCCCGGTGCCGGCATTGGCCACACAGCCCCAAAGCATGATGGAACCTCCAACAAATTTTACTGTGGGTAGCAAGTGTTTTTCTTGGAATGCTGTGTTTTTTGTCCGCCATGCATAACGCCTTTTTGTATGACCAAACAACTCAATCTTGGTTTCATCAGTCCACAGGACCTTCTTCCAAAAAGAATTTGGCTTCTCCAAATGTGCTTTTGCATACCTCAGCCGACTCTGTTTGTTGCGTGCTTGCAGAAACGGCTTCTTTCGCATCACTCTCCCATACAGCTTCTTGTGCAAAGTGCGTTGTATAGTTGACCGATGCACAGTGACACCATCTGCAGCGAGTTCATGCTGCAGCTCTCTGGAGGTGGTCTGAGAATTGTCCTTGACTAGATCAGTCAAGGACAATCCTCACCATTCTTCTTCTCTGCCTTTCTGATGTTTTTCTTGGCCTGCCACTTATGGCCTTAACAAGAACTGTACCTGTGTTCTTCCATTTCCTTACTATGTTCCTCACAGTGGAAATTGACAGGTTAAATCTCTGAGACAGCTTTTTGTATCCTTCCCCTGAACAACTATGTTGAATAATCTTTGTTTTCAGATCATTTGACAGTTGTTTTGAGGAGCCCATGATGCCACTCTTCAGAGGAGATTCAAACAGGAGAACAACTTGCAAGTGGCCACTTTAAGTAGCTTTTCTCAGGATTGCATACACCTGGCTATGAAGTTCAAAGCTCAATGAGGTTAGAAAACCAAAAAAAGTGCTTTAGTAAGTCAGTAAAAAGTAGGAAGGAGTATTTAAAACAAAAAAATGATAAGGATGCCCATACTTATGCACCTGTAAAATTTTGTTTGAATGCAGATTGCACATTTTCTGTTAGTACAATAAACCTCATTTCAAGGCAGAAACATTACTGTGTCCAACAGTTATTAGATATATGAAACTGAAATAGCTGTTGCAAAAAAAAAAAACAATTTTTATAAAACATTAAGCTTAAGATTAATAGGGGTGCCCAAACTTTTTCATATAACTGTAAAAAGATGCTGCTTACACTGCTGTCTACCATTTCTTTTTGAATCATGAGTGTGGCTGCTGTGACCCGAAGATTGCTTGACATGATGTAAATTCAAGTTATCTCCAGGTCACAGCAGAGGATGTTCCTTATACACAAGCTCCCAGGTACTTGTCCTATTAACTTTTAGAACATTTTTGAGTTAGTGTAAAATGCCAGCAGCCATTTTAATTGTACAGTTAAGTTCCTAGACCAAATGAGCACGATTTTTTAATTAAAGGTATTCAATATACATGGTAAATAGTGATGAGCTGCTCAGGTTTTCCCGAGCACGCTCGAGTTGTCTCCGAGTATTTGTAACTGCTCAGAGGTTTAGTTTTTGTTGACACAGCTGCATGATTTACTGCTGCTAGCCAGACAGAGTACATGTGGGGGTTGCCTGGTTGCTAGGGATTCCCCACATGTATTCAAGCTGCCTAGCAGCTGTAAATCATGCAGCTGAGGAAATGAAAACTAAATCTCCAAGCACTTACAAATACTTAGAGATCACCCGAGCGTGCTCGGGAAAACACGAGCAACGAGCATACTCGCTCATCACTTATGGCAAACCTAAAGCGCAAGACTGACTGAAAAAAAATAAAAGCGGTGACAAGATCAAAACATAACTTGCAATTTTAAACATGTTGACCAGAATGTGGTTCGCAGGTTGAACTTTGACAACTACCGTATGACTTTCACGCTAGATGGACAACCCCGTGGCAATTTCAAGGTTAAAAGACTCCTGAATGTTCCACATCCATAACCAGCTGCTGATAGCCCCACACCCCCATATCTCACTCACTGTGTGAGCATTCAGTCGCCACATGTTCCTCAATGCCTGCTTAATTTTCTTAAAAGATTGCAGAAAAGCTTTTAAAAGGATCCTTCCCCTGGCAGCTATTTAACTGCGCTCAGAAGGGAGGAGATGGATAAAAAGGCATCTCTATAGGAAACAGAAAGGGAGCAATTTTTTTTTTGTACCAAATGTAATAAAAACATAAAGAAAAACATACTTAAAATCAAATATATTAATAAAGCAAATCCTTGAGTAGAACAATACCTGATTATCCAAACAGAACTAAATCTTATAAATCCTTTGGTGGCGTGGTTTTACATTAATTTACGTTTACGATGGTCCAAAGTGTATTGTTCCTTTAATTTGGATGCAAACTTTTATTATAGGTGATATAAAAAGCCATACACGATTTTGACTTTTTTTCTCCCATAAAATCTTCCTATATAAAGTGTGTACACAAAAGTAGGAGATTGGAGCCATTGGATCAGAAAATAAACATGCAATGTGCAGCTATTGATCATCTGTATGCCCTAAATCAGTGTTTCCCCAACTCCAGTCCTCAGGGGCCCCAGCAGAACAAGTTTTTAGGATTTCCTATTTAATGCACAGGTGAAAGAACCTGTGGCAATTTCTATTCGATCACATGTGCAATACTAAGGAAATCCTGAAAACATGATCTACTGGGGGTCGTGAGAACTGGAGTTTGAGAAACACTGGCCGAAACGTACAGCCGAGTACTCCCCTCTACGATAGAAAGTTCTATTAGAAGGTTCCTCTCTACAAGAGAAGTTTTCTAAATGGTCTGTAGACTAATAAGTAAAGCTAAAGCCCCTCATACGCTTGAGATGGCTGTCACCCAAACGAAGGTTTGCCCGACTCTCCGATATACAGGAGCCCTCAGGTGTTCTCTACAAAAGAGACATCCCTGGTGGTGTCTTATCTTCTTTCACACTTGCGTTGGTACGGGGACATCGCTAAGCGTCGGCACGACGTACCGACGGACGTTATGAAAATTTAGCACGACGTGGGCAGCGGATGCAGTTTTTCAACGCATCCGCTGCCCATTCTAAAGTCCGAGGAGGAGGGGGCGGAGTTCCGACCGCGCATGCGCGGTAAGAAATGCAGGATCTGACGTACGAAAAAATGTTCCCTTGAACTTTTTTTTGTGACGACGGTCCGCCAAAACACGACGCATCCAGTGCACGACGGACCCGACGTATGGCCATACGTCGCGATCCGTTGGCAATACAAGTCTGTGGGAAAAAACCGCATCCTGCGGGCACATATGCAGGATGCGTTTTTTTCCTAAAACTACGCATTGCGACGGAGGCCAAACGACGCAAGTGTGAAAGTAGCCTTAGGGAAATAAAAAGGATCTGCAGTCTGATATCGGATATGCCAGATCCTTATCTCCCCCAACTGTCGGGAACGAGTCGGGGCAGCCATATATATTGGGATTGTCGGCCGTTTCAGACGGTAGTCTTTTTAAACTAATCTGATCTGGAAGTATCCAGCGATAGATTCGATATGGCAGAATAAATTTACATTCTGCACCGCAGGTCAGGTTACGTGGAAGATTTTCTATGCAGCATGTGGATTGTTTTTTACTAGAATTTTCTTTTCATTAGTGTCATAAACAGCAGGTTTTGACAACAGCAAATCAACATCAGAAAATCTGCAATGTATTTACTACCAGGAAACATAATCTAGAGGCTTTGTCTGGCTTATGTTCTCATATCCTCTATAAGGGAATCTATCATCGAAAATGGGGCCCCTGTTTCGGAAATTCAGAAAATATCTACAAGAGTGTCTCTTGCTTTGGAGGACCTGTCATGTCCATGCATTACCCTCACAACCCTATAATTTTTACAATCAGTGTGCAATCCTAAATTTTTTCTGTGGTGGTCCCGAGAAAATCCGATCACTTGCGTATTTCCCTAAAAATTACAAAGCCATCCAGAAGAAAAGCTTTGTTCACACACTGTTTTTTAGTGTTTATTTTCGGTAGTGTCTTGGTGCATAAAGAAGCAGCATTTTACATGACTAGCACAATAGGGTCCTCCTGACATGTCAATTCTTTCTGCATTTTTTCAGCATTATTTTCACCCATAAAAATGAAAGAGAAAGTGCAAAAAAAAAACTAACTTTAATAAACATTTCCCGCCGACAAATCAAACATGTAATATGCAAAAAAAAAAGCTGCAAAACCAATGATTTGAAGGGTTTTTAATGCCAAGCCAGCAGGATTTGGCTGGTGAGAAAAAGCCTGCAAAAATGCTGAGTGTGAACATAACCCAAGACATCCTGGTAACATCTTAAGACCCTTGTATATTAAGGGTACCGTCACACAGTGGCATTTTGATCGCTACGACGGCACGATTCGTGACGTTCCAGCGATATAGTTACGATCTTGCCGTGTCTGACACGCTCCTGCGATCAGGGACCCCGCTGAGAATCGTACGTCGTAGCAGATCGTTTGAAACTTTCTTTCGTCGTCTAGTGTCCCGCTGTGGCGGCATGATCGCATGGTGTAACAAAGGTGTGCACGATATTGTATACGATGTGCGCATAGTAACCAACGGCTTCTACATCGCACATACGTCATGAAATTATCGCTCCAGCGTCGTACATTGCAAAGTGTGACAGCAGTCTACGACGCTGGAGCGATATTGTTACGATGCTGGAGCGTCACGGATCGTGCCGTCGTAGCGATCAAAATGCCACTGTGTGACGGTACCCTTAGACTAATGATGGTAAAATCCACTGATACTGACAGATTGGCCGAGAGTCTAATGTGTATGGGGACTCTCCCGACAGATAATATCAAAGAACACTCTAGGCCTAGGTAAGTGGCACTTCCACTATAATCGCATCCCATATATAACCAAGGAAGTCAAATGCCAAGTGTATGAAAAAAAAAACAAATTTTTATTTCAAGATAACTGAACAAAACATTTAAAATACTTATAAAGGGGAAACACCACAAAGTAAACTGCAACACATAGATTTGTACCAAAAAAGATATATATTAGCGCCTTTTTTTAAAGAATCAATTTATACCAATGTGCAATATTTATATTCACCCACTCTATGGTATCTGAATCCACACCATTCACAGACTTATAGAGTAAATAGTACTCATTAATTTTGTTCATAAATTACAAAAAATCACTGGCACATATGTATATAAATCTGGGTGGGGATTCAGTTATCATGGTGTGCTACATATAAGCCAAATGCTCATAACATACACAAATAGCACCCATTATCTATTGCCTGCCAATCCGTACACTGTAATATAAAAATTGGGAATGTCGGTATGGTGAGCTGGATTTTGTTTTTTCCAATATAAAAAATAAATAAACCTTTATAAAGTGCCTACTGCATCATGTTTACGGTGGTTGGAACCAAAGATCTCAAATTTGGACTCATCAGACCAAAGCACTGATTTCCACTGGTCTAATGTCCATTCCTTGTGTTCTTTAGCCCAAACAAGTCTCTTCTGCTTGTTGCCTGTCCTTAGCAGTGGTTTCCTAGCAGCTATTTTACCATGAAGGCCTGCTGCACAAAGTCTCCTCTTAACAGTTGTTCTAGAGATGTGTCTGCTGCTAGAACTCTGTGTGGCATTGATCTGGTCTCTAATCTCAGCTGCTGTTAACCTGTGATTTCTGAGGCTGGTGACTCGGATAAACTTATACTCAGAAGCAGAGGTGACTCTTGGTCTTCCTTTCCTGGGGCGGTCCTCATGTGAGCCAGCTTCTTTGTAGCGCTTGATAGTTTTTGCCACTGCACTTGGGGACACTTTCAAAGTTTGCCCAATTTTTCAGACTGACTGACCTTCATTTCTTAAAATAATGATGGCCACTCATTTTTCTTTAGTTAGCTGCTTTTTTCTTGCCATAATACAAATTTTAACAGTCTATTCAGTAGGACTATCAGCTGTGTATCCACCAGACTTCTGCACAACACAACTGATGGTCCCAACCACATTTGTAAGGCAAGAAATCCCACTTATTAAACCGGACAGGGCATACCTGTGAAGTGAAAACCATTCCCGGTGACTACCTCTTGAAGCTCTTCAAGAGAATGCCAAGAGTGTGCAAAGCAGTCATCAAAGCAAAAGGTGGCTACTTTGAACAACCTAAAATATAAGACATATTTTCAGTTGTTTCACACTTTTTTGTTAAGTATATAATTCCACATGTGTTAATTCATAGTTTTGATGCCTTCAGTGTGAATTTACAATTTTCATAGTCCTGAAAATTCAGAAAAACCTTTAAATGAGAAGGTGTGTCCAAACTTTTGGTCTGTACTGTATATTAAAAATAAACAGAAAAAAATTAAAAATAATAAAAAAATATCTGTACACTGCTTTTTACGCTCGACGACAAAGGAAAGCTCTATATGACTGCACCGAACTCCAGTTTTAATGCACAGGAGCCGTATTGATATTTGTTCATTCGATGAAATGTTACATTTCAACATCAACAAAAAGATGGATTAACAAGGTAATTTCTCACCTCCCGCCTGGTTTGCAGAAGGCAGCCTTCTCATATTAGATCTAATGGGAGCTAAGAGTGGGGTCATATAGAAAACATTTTGCTTCAGAACAGACCAAAAATCCATAAAAGAAGTCATTTACTAGTAAAAGTTCTCCGGATGGAACATTATGTGGCATCATTTTCAGCATTAGTGAAATAAAGGATCTAGGAAAGCTGTTTGCTTGAGAGCGGAGAGCCGCTGACACTCTGAGTGCATCAATACTAGGCCTGCCGAGCTGCTCCTTGTAGTTCAGCCCTCTTAAATAATGAATTCTTAAGAGCCCCCTTATTATGAGATTTCCATTAAACACAAGTGACAAAAAAAGCTTTACGTTCACATAGGAGAAGCGCGGATCTACAAGTGCAAGAATAAATGGAGAAGTCTGATACTGTAATCACTGACTGGCGCGAGTGATCATCCGTCTCTAAGAGGTAACACCGACAGCGGTTAGTGCACGTTAATCTGCACTTAGTAATGAAGGACAGCCACAAGGCTTCATAGAAAAGGAAAATAGGCTTTCTACAGACATAGTGGATGAAAGACTGTTTTTTTCATTTTACCTGTAATGGCAAAATACAGCTTCCTTTAGACCTATGACATATATAATCTATAGATCTATCCATACAGAATACCGTAATTGCAAATTAACCCAAAAGACTAAAAAGGGCATCCCCAAAACTAAATAATAAACCTAAAACATAATGATTAAATACCCTGCAGTAAATAAATAAATAGTAGACTGCATGGAAATGATATACGGTACTTTAGTTACGGTAACTCGTTTTTTTGTTTAAAAAAAAAAAAATGCGAAAGCCATCCCACCACTTCACGGTGACCATAAAATTGGGATGGTGATCAATCTGTTTGCATCATGTGCATATCAAGGAGTGGCTGCCTTTCTTATGAGTGGGGCATTATAGTGATGTGGTCTCTCTACAGCTGTGTGTCCACTAGCTGGGCCCAGTCCCTCTCTGCCCTTATCCATATGTATGTCACTTGACAAACAGTAAGGTTTTTAATATTAGACTTAGGACTGTCCAAATTATGGTCACCATGAAGAGGTGGGATGACGTTCACAATTGTTTTCATAAAAAAATATGTTAACTAAGTACCGTATATTATTTTCATGCACTATGCTGTTTATTTATTTACTGCAGGGTATTTAATCATTATGTTTCTGTCTTTGTTTTTTTTTTTTTCTGTTCAGTGGCCAAGTGTGAACGTGAACTTACACGCTGCATGTACACCAGCTTATATCCCAGTTCATACCTTTGGCTTTTTTTTTTTTTTTTAATAAACCTGTCTAAGGAATAATATCTTTTAACGGCCACAGAAATCAGTAAAGAGCAGCTCTGACAATAGGAAAAGCTCAATAGGTGTGGATATTGGGCTCTTAGAACAACTTCTAGGTGTTTTTGCTGTGTTTTTTATGCTAATTTACAGCTGCGTTTTACAGTACCTGCAAAGCCAGGAGATTTCAGAAATCTCATATACACATTGTTTTTTTGTCGTCAGTGTTTTGTGCTTTGCATGGTTTTTTGCACAATAGAGAATGTCACTTTCAGCGTTTTTCACCCATTAACTTAAATGGAAACGATGAAAAAAAAAAGCACCAAAAACACAGGTATCATGTTTTGGAGCGTTTTTTGTGCCAAAACCTCATTCTATGGAAACCAAGGAAAACAAGCTTTTTTTCTGCAGCTTCTTTCCTTCCAACTTATCAGGTTTTGTTGCACCCCAAAAAATGATGAAAAAAAACACCCTTAAAAAGAGGATTGTCTCTGAATTCCCTTTTTCTTAATAAGTAATGATCAAGTATTTACGACTTATCATATGCAACATGCTCTTGAAAGTTTGGATTTTCTTCGGGTGCGTTTAGGGTATGTGCACACGTCAGGATTTCTTGCAGAAATTTTCCTGACAAAAACCGGACATTTCTGCCAGAAATCCGCATGCGTTTTTGACGCGTTTTTGGTGCGTTTTTTCCCAAAAGCATAGAATAGCGGGAAAAACGCAGAAATTACGCAAAATTAACGAACATGCTGCTTTTTTTACCGCGATGCTTTTTTTACGCATCATGTGCACAAAGCATGCAGAATGCATTCTAAATGATAGGATGCATAATGTATGCATTTTTAATGAGTTTTTATAGCGTTTTTATCGTGAAAAAACGCGGGAAAAAATGCGAAAAAACCTGAATGTGTGCACATAGCCTTACACTGCACGATTATCAGGTACGAGTGTAACGCTGATTTCTAGATAATTGTGCAGCTGACCAATCACCTGACGGGAGAGCTAAATAATATTTTATAGGGTTAAGTCTTTTGGTTTGCTTAAAAAAATAAAACCATCATTCTCAACAGCATGGTGTTCTGTAGAAATTGGTGATGTGCTGCCGAGAATAGTAGCAGGTTTTTGTGCGTAGAATGATCTAGTACTTATTGGGCTGTGTGAGTCGAAAGCAATGGTTACTCTGTCTAAAAAGCATTACCACATTTGCATTTTATGTGACATTTCTAAAGTATTCCCATTCTCCATTACATCTGTGCCGCTATGACACTGGCAATATTTATGGTAGTGCCCTAATAGCAGTCCTACTGAGGACCATTGGGCCCTTTCTAAGTTTCTAGGTGACTGTAGAGGGATTCTCCAGGCTCTAATTATGTTCCTGGAAAACCTGAAGACCTGAATAAGGAGAGGCGTCATGGGCCAAAACGATCAAAGGGATTACCGACTGGTATTATTAGAGGGTGGTCAGGAGGTTGCTGGTTGGTTGGCAACACGTTGTTCTTAGACTGGGAACACTCAATGAAGTCCTAAAAAGACCTAAGAGAGGTCTACAAATACTCTGTATCTGTACATTTATATATTGGTGTATACCAGAGGATGGGAACGGCCGCCCCAGCAATGTGTTGCATGTTGATAAAGAAGCCCTCCTTTTACTTGTTTCTCAACTTGGATTTGGTGCATCCCAAGTTATCCCTACTCTTCTCTGAATCACTTCCACTGATGATCACAAAGCATGGATGGAATCATTGGCTTCCTACCAACACATGGTTTTCCACCATGCCCTGATGGGCATTATGCTGCTAGTATAACAAGGTCTGTGGAGTCGGAACCCATTTTGGTGGAGTCGGAGTCATGGAAATTGAGGGGTCTGAGTCGGAGGTTTGGCTTACCGACTCCACAGCCCTGAGAATAACATTACTAGGTGAGAATCTTATCTATTTATACTACAAAAGATCTACAAGTGCTTTATTT
The DNA here is from genome assembly GCF_032444005.1 of Ranitomeya imitator. Lineage (NCBI taxonomy): Eukaryota > Metazoa > Chordata > Amphibia > Anura > Dendrobatidae > Ranitomeya > Ranitomeya imitator. Next base: position 197,146,068 of record NC_091283.1, read on the forward strand.
CTCCTTATTTGCATATGTATAGCACAGGTTGTTTAGTGACTGTCACGTAGGCACTGTTCATGGCAGCTCTAAAGATGGATGCCACAAACAGGATTGGCACTAGCTACTCCGCTTTTCAGATCTCAGGGGTGGTCCTGGCCTTCACCCTTTAACTCCTGTATAGGGATCTGGGTTTACACAGGGACCCTTAGGCTTGAGCTACAGTGAGCTGCTTTTCAGTGGTGCGATCTGGCAAGAAGAATAGTCAGGTAGCCGAGAAAAAAAGAAGAGGTACAAAATCGACAAGCAGTAGGAACTTCAGTAAACAAGCTGAAGTCACAATCAGGACTATCCACTAAGACACTGTACCTGATACACATAACACCTGAGGAACTTTGGCTATGACGCACAATGTGTAACCAGCAATCGTGTGGAAAAATCCACACTAAACAACGCCCTCTGGGGAAAATGGATGCAAGGTATGGCTGTCTGTGTCTGCAGACACACTTTGGACTGCAGACACAGACAGACATACCTTGCGTCTGGGTACTCAGCCACTGCGGGACCCATGCTGGACTTTAAAATACGGACTTCATATATTGATCTTTTTTGCTTGGACTTCTGTGCCTTGTAGCACACTTATCTACTTATACTCCCCTGATGAGTCTCCTACATCGGTGATGAAACGCGTAGGGAGAAGAGGAAAAACTGTCCACTTACATACACCTGGTGGTTGTCCATAGCAGAGCCCATTTGGGGCTTGTCCTTGTAAGGACAGGAGTTACACAGGGGTTACAGGGTAGACAGTATCTGTGTGCCCCAACCTGTTGACCTTTCCCCTGGACTATTACTCCTCATAGCCTCACTGGCTGAAATATTGACCATATTCATGTGTCCGTCCTGAGTGGTGAGACCGTTCCATTCTTTTATTTTGAGCACTGGTTACTTTGAGCACTTTACATTTATTTATGTGTTTATTTGTTGGGTTCTAATGTTTTAGTATATGGTTATTAAAAGCTAAGTTTTAATATTGGTAACCCTCCATAGCTGAAGGCATCGGTATGACGCACAGTGGGAAATTATTCTCAGGGGTTTAAATAGAGAGTGGCTCCACCCAGGGATGAAAACAGGGGAAAAATATCACAAACTAACAAGGATTTAATCCAAAAGCTTCTAGACTGACCAGAGCCATAAGTATCAAGAGGCAGGGGCATAACGATTACGATCACAAAGGGTGAGACCGCGACCAGGCCTATACGGGAGGGGGATATTATACCAGGAAGAGACCCTATATAGGGGACATTATACCAGGAAGGGGCCCACCATGGGGAACCTTATATCAAGAAGGAGTCCTGGATTGAAGATATTGTTACAAGATGGGGTGTATTATTACTGGAAGGGGCTCAAGACGGGGGACATTAATTCAGACAAAATACATTAATTCTGGAAGGGGCCAGAAAGGGGGACATTACTACTGGAAGGGGCCAGGATAGTTGACATTATAACAGGAAGGAGAAAGAATGGGGGACATTATTATTATATGGGGGCCCATCCTGTGTCGGTCGATAATCAAAGCAGGAGTAGATTGGACAGGACCCGGCACAAATGTCACAGTAATGACATAAAAAGTGTCTAAAACAATTATACATTTTCCGCATATCTTGCACGCCAGTTTTTTTTTTGTGCATTTTGAGCCCGAGTTCAGCTTTTCCCAAGGAAATATCCTCATTTGTCTTTGGTTTCCACTGGGCAGAAGTCCCAATAAGTTTTCACTACCGTATATACGGATGGCGCCGTTATCTACCAATGCGGGAAAACAACAAAGGCCTCGGCTGTATCCGACTACTGAGTATTATTACTACAGAGGAACATTGGTTTTAACACATCCCAAGCCATCTCTGCGCTACAGATGCAGCGGCTAAGCCTGCCAACAACCGCGTGCGGAATGCGGAGCTCATTCTCCAGCTATTTATCTCCACTCCTAAGTGATAAAACGCTGAAGATTACCGGCATGGTGGGCTAGAGGAGTTCACCTGTGATATAAGAGGGCGCTAAGCGGAGACAAACAGCAGAGATTTCCATTCATTTCCTGAAAAGACATCCATGATTGTAACTGGAGACAAATATATAAAGCCCCGAGCGCGAAATCTGCTAGATAACAAGCTATCGGTTGTACGATTATGACAGCTTTGCCCTATCTGTATGCCAGAGCCAGAAATCATGATAAAGGATGTATTACTAACACAATACCTCGCTGCATCTGCTCGGCACAGATCGGTGTTACGGAGAGGAAATCTGATCTTGATATGTGCAGGGCTTGTCCTCATATGTTTTCATTTAATCATGGTGTAAAAACTGCTCGGCGATCGAATGCCGCTCTGTTCTCACACATCACAAGCGCATTCCCGTTATATTAAATAGAACAAGACACCGCTGTGGAATAAACCATTGTCCTTTTTTTACACAAGAGTATCGGAGAGTCAGGGAGAATTATTTGCTTTACACAAGATAAAATGTGAACACCAGCCAACTGGAATAAAAACCTTGTGTACGCGGCAGAGGTTTGTGAGGGAGGGCTGGAAGGCGGCACAAATGATTGTGACGCCATATGGTGCTCAATGGTGGTTTTTTTATGGGGCCATGCCCCCAAGAGGCATGCCAATTTTTTTTTTTCCAAATTCATTTAAAAATGGAAAGAATGAAAATCTGTAAGTTGGAGGTATACAAACAGGGCAGTGGTGTCGTGGAGTGGGGGTATGTATAAAATGGACAGACTGTGAAAATATATAATAAATTGGGTTCAGTAGTACAATGGAGGATTTGCTGTAAATATTTTAATAAGAATTTTCGAAAGTTAGGTAATGCCCTATAAATGTTTTTTCTGTTCCTGAGCTAAGGATCTCGGCTTTTGGGGAGATGAATCTGTGCTGCACTTTACAGCACTGCTTCACTACTGAGCATGTACATAAAGTGCAGCACAGATTCATCTCCACTGCGACTCTACAGCAGGGGTGTCAAACTGCATTCCTCGAGGGCTGCAAACAGGTCATGTTTTCAGGATTTCCTTGTACTGCACAGGTGATAATTTAATCACCAACTCATTATTTGTGTAGGTGATTAAATTATCACCTGTGCAGTACGAGGAAATCCTAAAAACATGACCTGTTTGCAGCCCTCGAGGAATGCAGTTTGACACCCCTGCTGTAGAGTCGCAGTGGAGATGAATCTGTGCTGCACTTTATGTACATGCTCTGTAGTGACCAGTGCTGTGGGGTCGCAGTGGAGATGAATCTGTGCTGCACTTTATGTGCATGCTCAGTAGTGGCCAGTGCGGTGGAGTCATAGTGGAGAGGAATCTATGCTGCACTTTATGTACATGCTCAGTAGTGACCAGTGCTGTGGAGTCGCAGTGGAGATGAATCTGTGCTGCACTTTATGTACATGCTCAGTAGTGACCAGTGCTGTGGGGTCACAGTGGAGAGGAATCTGTGCTGCACTTTATGTACATGCTAAATAGTGATCAGTGCTGTGGAGTCATAGTGCAGAGGAATCTGTGTTGCACTTTATGTACATGCTCAGTAGTGACCAGTGCTGTGGAGTCATAATGGAGAGGAATCTGTGCTGCACTTTATGTACATGCTCAGTAGTGACCAGTGCTGTGGAGTCGTAATGGAGAGGAATCTGTGCTGCACTTTATGTACATGCTCAGTAGTGACCAGTGCTGTGGAGTCGTAATGGAGAGGAATCTGTGCTGCACTTTATGTACTTGCTCAGTAGTGGCCAGTGCTGTGGAGTCGCAGTGGAGAGAAACCTGTGTTGCACTTTATGTACATGCTCAGTAATGGCCAGGGCTGTGGAGTCGTAGTGGAGAGGAATCTGTGCTGCACTTTATGTACATGCTTAGTAGTGACCAGTGCTGTGGAGTCGTAGTGAAGATGAATCTGTGCTGCACTTTATGTACTTGCTCAGTAGTGGCCAGTGCTGTGGAGTCGCAGTGGAGAGAAACCCGTGTTGCACTTTATGTACATGCTCAGTAATGGCCAGGGCTGTGGAGTCGTAGTGGAGAGGAATCTGTGCTGCACTTTATGTACATGCTTAGTAGTGACCAGTGCTGTGGAGTCGTAGTGGAGATGAATCTGTGCTGCACTTTATGTACAGGCTTAGTAGTGACCAGTGCTGTGGAGTCGCAGTGGAGAGAAACCTGTGTTGCACTTTATGTACATGCTCAGTAGTGGCCAGGGCTGTGGAGTCGTAGTGGAGAGGAATGTGTGCTGCACTTTATGTACAGGCTTAGTAGTGACCTGTGCTGTGGAGTCGCAGTGGAGATGAATCTGTGCTGCACTTTATGTACAGGCTTAGTAGTGACCAGTGCTGTGGAGTCGCAGTGGAGAGAAACCTGTGTTGCACTTTATGTACATGCTCAGTAGTGACCAGTGCTGTGGATTCGTAATGGAGAGGAATCTGTGCTGCACTTTATGTACTTGCTCAGTAGTGGCCAGTGCTGTGGAGTCGCAGTGGAGAGAAACCTGTGTTGCACTTTATGTACATGCTCAGTAATGGCCAGGGCTGTGGAGTCGTAGTGGAGAGGAATCAGTGTTGCACTTTATGTACAGGCTTAGTAGTGACCAGTGCTGTGGAGTCGTACTGGAGATGAATCTGTGCTGCACTTTACGTACAGGCTTAGTAGTGACCAGTGCTGTGGAGTCGAAGTGGAGATGAATCTGTGCTGCACTTTATGTACAGGCTTAGTAGTGACCAGTGCTGTGGAGTCGCAGTGGAGAGAAACCTGTGTTGCACTTTATGTACATGCTCAGTAGTGGCCAGGGCTGTGGAGTCGTAGTGGAGAGGAATGTGTGCTGCACTTTATGTACATGCTAAGTAGTGACTAAGGCCATAGAGTCAGAGTCGTGGAGTCGGAAATTAGGTAAATTGAGGAGTTTGAGGTTTGGCTTACCGACTCCACAGCCCTGTATACAAAGGTTTGTTAATGGACCATAGTAATCTGTGGATGCTCTACTGCTCTTCCATAAAACTTGAGAAGATGCTGGGAGCAATTCAAAGACTATGTGCATAAAGCTATTGAATAACTAAAGGGAAAAAAAATAAATGTATCTCCCATTAAGACTCTGAAAAATGAAAGGGGTTTTCCAGGAATGATGTTCTTCATCAACCTAACGACCAGCACCTGGCTAAAATAGTAAAAAAAAGCGCTATAAGTCACTCCAGCGCTGCTCTGCTGACCGTTTACAGGCTGCGCTGGTGACAATATAATGACAGTGCACATCAGCCAATCACTGCAGAAGTAGACGATACAAGCCAGTGATGTAAGCAGTAGCCGCGAGGTCACCGCTGTAGCGGTAAATAACTACCAATGCAGCGGCAGACCTAGGAATGGTGAGAAACAAGGCCCTGGCTGATAGGCTCAACACAGCTACTCCTGGAAAACCCCTTTAATGTTTTAGTGCGTGGCTAAGGCTACTTTCACACTAGCGTCGGAATCTCCCCGTTGCAATGCGTCGGGCAGAGATTCCGACGCTAGCGTTTGACGCACTGCACAACGGGTGCAGCGGATGCATTTCTCCGGCGCATCCGCGGCCCCATTGTGAGGTGCGGGGAGGTGGGGGCGGAGTTCCGGCCACGCATGCGCGGTCGGAAAAAGCGGTCCGTCAGGAGCAAAAAACGTTACATGTAACGTTTTTTGCTCCCGGCGGTCCGCCACAACACGGCGCAACCGTCGCACGACGGTTGCGACGTGTCGCAATGCATCGCTAATGTTAATCTATGGGGCAAAAACGCATCCTGCAAACAACTTGGCAGGATGCGTTTTTTGCCATAAACGACGCATTGCGACGTCTGGCAAAAAACGCCAGTGTGAAAGTAGCTTTAGCTGGGCAGCAATCTTAATATGTTCTCACCATTGCTTACATCAGTCACTGCAAATAGATGACGTCACTGGACTCACTTGACCAATAAGAACAAGGACTAGTAGATATATGTATATATGATATATGCCAAGGCATCAGCACAGGGGAAAGTGAAGATGTCAGCAGATTCCCATGATATACATAGAATACAATTGTTTTGTAGTAGCTGTCGAACATCTGCGAGACCTACAGACGCGGGGACTCGAACATATTATTCGAGCATGCCAAAGTCACTCGTTCAGCACTTGAGCATGGTCTAACACCTTATACCAGCAAGTTCGCTTATCACTATTAAAGAGTAACCACCGGTTTAATTCTTATTTCATAAATCAATAGTGCACATGACAATAAGAAACTTTGCAATACTTCTTTACAGAGATATCTGGTCATTCATTTTCAAAATTCTCAATTCATGGTTAAAAATCGGTATTCTGTGAAAATAGATATTCGCCATAACGGAGATAGGAGAAGACAGTTGGTGCTCGTAAAATTCTATGGAGGAGGGAGGAGCATAGTTCTCCATTGAACTCTATGAGCACTAACTGACATCTAATATCTCATTAATGGGAAAATCTGCATTCACTGTAGACTCATTTTACCAACGAATTGAGAATTCTTAGAATGAACGATCAGACAAGGAGGAGAAAGAAGCGCCTCTCTCTAATAACGTACATTACAATGTTTATTTTCTTTCAAGTGTACTATTGATTTATGGAAGGAAAAAAATAAAGTTATTATTCAAAGATGGAAAAAAAAATGCAAATATTTATAAAATAAGATAAACCTAAAAAAAAAACTAGATCAGCTTGCGAGATTTAGAGTACAATGCCGGTCTGTGCATTAAAAAAAAAGGACAGTGTTATGCTAGGAGACGTTTTCCACATCACGCAGGGAAAGTCAAGGAGTTAAATCAGCGCAGCAAGTCGGGAAACATCTTTACTGCAGGATCTAGAACAACTTTTCAAAGCAGTTTCCCATCACACTCCTCATAACTCAAATCTCCTCTCAGGTCTGTCATTGGCGAGCAGATGGAAAATATTAAGGTAAAAGGGCCGACTGGATCGGTCAGCCTTCCGTCTCTGCCAAAAGGCCTCATGCTAACTACAAGCAGATTTGCAGGCGGCCTCAGTGCTGTGTTACAATCGGAGATCTGGCACATCCTTTGCCCTGACTACCAGCAGGAGGGCAGGAGGCCAGCTGAGCCCGGCTACTGTGCCAAGCAGACTGTGCAAGGCCTTCCTGCTTCAATGCTTCCACAGAAAGACTGAAAGTCCATGGCCTCTTTTGTAAACAACTTCTTGTACTTTCTGCCTGCTACTGTGCCAAACCATCCCGATGGCTCCGTCTCAAAAGGTGGCACGACTTAATCCTCCTATAAGAGGGGAATAAACTGGAGGGTGTTTGGAGATTTCTTCCTAGGAGGAAATAACCGCTGGGGATCAGGATGCCTTCACTTCAACGTGTTCTGTAAAGTCCAGAGCTAAACCAAAAGCAGGAACAAGACATTCTAAAAGACAAAAAAACGGAATAAAATGCCCCGCTCTATTACATGCGATTGCAGGCTGAATTCAGACAGAGCCGAGGTATTAAAAACTGCAGTGAAATTGCAAAAAGATGTCGGATGTGGACAGAAAGAAGTAAAAAAAAAAATTGTAATAATTTACCGGTATAAGGGAACCGCATCAGAAAGCCCCCTAATCAGTTTGGAGACCTTTATTCTCATTTATTTTATATTTTCTGCAGTATATGGAACAAAATAATAAGTAGAAATTTCTCAACAACCAGACTTGTTTGTGCTAACTGATCATATGATGGGTGGTGCATGCATAGAGATAGTATAAGGATAGGTGTGCTGTTCCGGGTGGATATACAGTAGCTGTAGTAATATGTGAGGTGGATTCGATAAGCCGTAGGTCTGAGTAAGCAGCAAAGGCCAGAGCCATTGGTGCGGTGAGGTGCTGCAGGGGTGGACATGCAGGAGGGAGCATGGATCAGTATGGAATAGTAGAGCCGAGTATGTTGGACGGCACGTGGAACAGGGAAGCTTGATGTGCTAGATGGCATGTGGAAAAGCACAGAACAGTGGGGCCAAATAAGTGGAAAATCACCTTGGAACAGCAGAATCAAATATGCAGACAGGCACCTTTGAACAACAAAGCCGAGAGTGAATAAGCACCTTAGAAAAGCAGAGGTAAGTATGCAGACAGATGCCTTGGAACAGCAAAGACAAGTGTGCAGACAAGCAGAAGAGAAGGACCAGACACCCTGGAACAGCAGAGCCGAGCAGGCAGACTGGCACTCTGGAATAGCAGAGCAGGGTATTCTATATAACAGAGATGGATTTTCTCAGGAGACACAATTTAGAAGATTTGAAGACGAGCCCCAGCAATTAAATAGAGGTAGGTTTGTCTTGTGGCACACAAGGTTCTTGAAAGGGGCAGCCAGCATGAATGTTGAGCTACTTTAAAACTCGGGTGGCGTTCCACTGTCTGTGCCGGCCTAGGGAAGAGACGCCAGAGGTGAATATCAGGTTATCATGGTACTCGTAACAGAGGGAGGCAGGGACCGCGATATAAGAAAGAGTCCAATGCTGGAGTAGGACAGGTGAGTAACAACCCAAGAGAACCCCCCAGTTACTGGTATCGGAGTGCCTGTATAAACCTGAAGGACAGATGTACATCTCATACACAAATTAGGTATATACTGTATGTTGCTCTTTTTCAGAAGATCCATATTTGGCGTGACTGCCCTTTCTATGCTTTCAAAACAGCTTCAAAGAATGAAAAAAGTTTGTGTAGGAACTCGGTAGGGAGGTTGTTCCAAACATCTTGGAGAACTGACCCCAGATCTTCTCTGGATATTGCTTGCACAAATCCTTGTGATCCCAAACAGACTGAATGATGTGAGATCAGGGCTCTGCGGGGGCCAGATCATCACCCCCAGGACTCCTCGTTCTTCCTTACATTGAAGCGAGATCTTAATGGCATTGGTTGTATGTTTGGGGTCGTTATCCTGCTGCAGAATAAATTTGGAGCCTTTCAGATGCCCCCTGATGGTATTGCCTGATGGATAATATCTTTATTACTTTATCTATTTTAGACCACATAAGCTCTTAGGAAATACCTTAAGAGAAACCAATGTACACCATGTGTGTTGGAATTGGTAACCATAGAACAATGGATTCCCCACACTAAATAAATAGATCAAATGATCTAAAGATACAAATAACAGAAGTGGATAAATCTATGATATTAATAGATATGTAAAGAGGATACAAAGCTGTGTGAGACTGGGGTGTTGTGGGGAAAGTGGCATTTCTAGTGTGACACGTGAAGTATATGAAGAGTCCGTCGTTGGCAGAGGACACTGGTTAAACACAAGAGAGCTTTGCAAGTTAATGGTATCACAATCAGTCAGTGTTGGGTTTGGGCAGTGTGCAGACAAACACTAGTACCGGCTCCCTCAAGCTGCTCCTCTTCAACGCATCAATGCCCTGCCAGTTGGCAACCTCAAGCCAGGAAGCTGTCAGTGTCAATTGAGCTGAGGCTATGTGGTTCATGCTGGTGAACGGGCGTCCTATGTTTCCAAAGCATGGGAAAAAAAAAAATATATATGGACTGCTCTCCTTCCATGTGAGCTGGCGACTGCCACTGACTGCAGTGAATTGGTCTTAACAAAAGCGTTCTGTGGCTCGGTCCTGGCTGGGACCCTTGTCAACAGATTCCAGGGTCGCAGGTCACACTAACTAACATCTATTCCCAGCGGAGGAGCCTGCGCTGAGCTGCAGCCTGGAAGTAGTACAAATTTGGAATTTTTGTCTAATCCCCCGAGATATTCCTGATCCTTCCACATGTTTCTGCTCAATTAGAAACAATTCTCACTTTGCACCACGTGAGAGGCCCCCTTGGACATTATGTTCAAAGGAAGGTGACCTCGGAGCCAGACGAGTAGAGGGAGGCAGTCTCCTATAGTATTTATTACACTGTACACTGGCATACACAAATGCATCCAATGGATGAGATACATCACAAGGAGTGGGTGCAGGTACCATCTACATCACGAAATATGTCCCTCACCATCATCAATGTTTATGTATGGAGGTTCTGTGGAGGTACTCTTATGGGGACCCTGAGGGTGGGCACTCGGACATCAGAAGAGTTTTATCTTAATATTATGTACACAGATTAGCCATTACATTACAAGAAATGACCTATAAGAGAAATAGTCTTGCATTATTTTGTGACAATGATAATTGTCAGGACGTGTGATATTTTAAAGCAGCTGTGCACTTTCAATCCTTTCTGAATCCCCAGTAAAATAATAACACTTATACTCACCATGCTCCGGCGGTGTCGGCACGGTCTCTCCCGGGGACCACATGACATTGTTATGGCACGCGATCCCTGAGGCTAATCATTGCGGGGTTCACTCTCCCTCTTCTTAAGACACATTGAGGTATCCAGAGGAAGTGCAATCAGCCGCTGCGCTCACTCCTTCTGGATGTATGTGATTAGTCGGAAGAAGGGAGGACTGAAGCCGGCGATGATTGGCCGCAGGGATTGCGTGACAAAATGTCACATGATCCCCGGGAGAGACAGTGCCAACACCGCTGGTACCGAATCGAAGGTGAGTATAAGTGTTATTATTTTACTAGGGATTGAGAAACGCTTGTGTGAATGGTGGACAACCCCTTTAAGTGGACCATAACTCAGTTTTGTAGCAGGCAAGAGCATTGGGGTTCTACAGTGAAAATAAGTCATCACCGATCCTAATTTGTGGATGGTCAGGGTCTGACCACTTAGACCCACACCATTCAGCAGAACGGGGAACTTTAATTTCTGTTAAAATGGAGTGGCAGTGCACTTGTGGAATCGCTGCTCTATTCATTCCCTACAGGGCTGTCAGGTGCTTGGCTTAGCTTTTTTACAGCAGCCCCGTAGAGCATGAATGGAGCAGCAATCAGACATCTGACCAGCCTCTCCAGTTAGTAACGGGGATAAAAGTGCCCCTATTGGGCTGAAAATTCCCCAATCTGCGGATCAGTGCAGGGTGTTGCCGACATGTAGTGTATGGAAGGAGAATTGATGAAATGGCTACAATGTTATTGCTATGGACACCCAATGGTCATCGATTTTTTTTACATTAGGTTAATAGGCAGGTGTCATCAAGCTTGTTAGCCACAGTTGTGTAAGCCCTGTAAAAAAGCAGAATCCAGCACATATAGTGCTGAGAGAGTTAATAGGGTGCGTCAAGGCTGGGGTAACGATCAGTCAGAGAGATGGGTGGGACTGGACGCTCAGGTATCCCCACCCTGGGGTGTGGTATGGCAGATAAAAAGGAGACCGGCTGTCTCATTCAGTGTCTGTGAGTGGAGATGAACAGACCTCCAGTGGTGATTCTCTTTGCCAAGGACTAAAGATCATGACCCTAACCTGAGCAGGCGAACCCGCACTACTGTATGAACTATCTACTTTGTTTTCACTTTGTGCTGAAAAATGCTGTTTCGTTATTCTGAGCGGTTTAAAGAGTGATAATAAACCAGCCTGGACATTTTTACTGAAACCGCTTCCCATGCCCACCTCAAAGAGCAGCCGAGTGAGTAGAAACTCTACAGCACACAGTGACTGCATCCTCTAGATCATTCTAGTCAATGGCACCATCAGTGCATTTTCCAGGGCGTCAGACGTAAGTTCCAACTGAGCCACTGAACGCCAATGTGAACATATTCTAAAGGTTGGGAGATACAGTATAGAGTACCGTAGATCTTCCTTTGTAAATGACTGCAGGAAAATCCTACAACACTATCTAAGACAATACTGCCCCAATCGTTACACAAAGATTGCCAAAAAAAAGTGTGAGTTTCTGCAGGACAAAGTAACGGCGCCCATATTTGTGAGAATGCGGTATAAAACTGACCGGTCTTGTACATGTTCTTCCATTAAAAAAAAAAAGCTTGAGTGAAGTTTCCCATCTGACCCGCACGTTTAGCTGACACCACAAAGGACACGCGGTTCAAGGTCCTGTAAACCCTACTGACAACTCACAAACTGCAGCAGCCTCACAACTTTCTCCAAAAAACAGGCGCTTGTGTAACTTAAATATACAAATGCTGCAGTGAGATAAGTTGTGACAGGCCCAGATAAGGGCTCTCCCCGCTGAGACAGTTCTGTGTAATTCATTGACTCATCGCAAAATGTACAAGACATCCCGATATGGCCGAAAGCCCGGTATAAAAAGTGCACGAGGGGTTAAAGGGACAATAAGAAGTGAAAAATGACAGGATGTGAGTGCGCATCTCTGAAGATGAACAGGAACTGTGTGTGTTATCACCAGCTGACGTTATATAACAGGGCGTCCTATATGTGTGGTTGTATCGGAGCCTGGTGTTAGGCTCTGCTCTAAAAATAAGCCGCATTTCTGCATCAGTCTTATAATCTGTTACGCTGTCTGTTATTACAAGGAAAGGAAATGGGAAAGCAAAACAGAAATGTATTCAAAAAAGGAAAGAGGCAGCCAAAAAAGAAAATCTAGAAATTCTGTACAATGGTTACTTGCTATTCTACTTTTCTCTACATGTAAAATATATATATATATATATATCTTTTTACCATGTTAACCAGGTGATAAAAAATATTTAGAATTGAGAGTCCTCAGTGGTTGATACCTTTTAATGGCGAACTAAAAAAAAATGGTAACAAATTGCAAGCTTTCAAGACTACTCAGGTCACTTCAACAGGCATAGAAGGACTGATGAAGGGACCTGTGTAGTCTCGAAATCTTGCAATTTGTTACCATCTTTTCAGTTAGACATTGAAAGGTATCAACCACTGAGGATTGTCAAATCTTAATATTTTTCTACTGTTTTGCATTAATTTGCGCCGATTTTGGAGGAGCTAGACTTGGCCTCGGTTTACATTGACATCATAATTCTATTTTACATGCTCCATGACGTATACGATAGATCCGCTACGATTGGAGATGAGCTGACCTGTGAAAGTTCGGGTTCGACCAAACTTTAGTATAAAGTTCAGTTCAAGTACCAGACTTGTACCTGAACTTGAACCCAAATCTCATAGAGACCAAGGGTGACCCGAACTTTAGAGCGTTTAAAATCTCTCCCTCTCAACCTCACCCTCCATCTCCCCATCCCTCCCCCACCTCTCGCTCTCCCCTTCGGACTCCCGGACTGTAAAACGGATTTCCAGGAGAAGTCAGTGTTCTGAGTCCAACACTGGACACTAGACCGGTACGAACCCCAGACTTTACAGTTCGGGTTCGCTCATCTCTAGTTGCGACACTGCTGTGTAGACCAGAAGCAAATTGTAAAAGGACTGGGCTACAAGTTGGCTCCATTATGAATATTATAGGGGTTGTCTGGCTGACTGCAGACTTCTGAATACTGGTGTGCTTGCTGTCAAGATTCCCCGGTACTGCCAGTGGTTGCGAGCCGACTAGACATACTTGGCTTCTACCAATTCACTTGTATGAAGAGAAGCCAGGCAAGACTAGTCGGAATGTGACCGGAAGCGTGCAAATCACAAACAAGTGGTCATTTGAATGGCTGCAGTCACCGACCATTACAGGACAACCTGACAGATTGCACACCACACGTTGTCAGGATTCAGAGGTCTGCAGTCACATACAGTGACTGCTGACTCTTATCAGAAGACTGGACAACCCCTTTAGTATGACGGCTCTCTGCAGATTTAAGTCTTTACCTTGGGTCTCATTGCCACATCCTTTGTCACAGTGCGAGCACGGCCCACATCGCGGGTGTCATGACCCGAACGTGACAGCTTCATGAGGATATATGAAGCTGCCAGGTTTTGTCCAGGAGACCCGCGGTTGGGCCATAAATCACATGTCTGATTGTCATATGTGGCAATATTTGCTAACAGTTGGGCGGTGGCTTAAAGGGTAGCTAGCTCCAACAGATGGCACTAGATTGTCAGCTTTCTTCCTTTCAGAGAAGACCTAATTTACATACCTTTATCCAAAGGGGGCACTGACTGGCCTATAGGTCTCCTTCAACAGTGTGGTGGTCTCTACAAGGAGAAACTAGACATCCTCCCAGACCAGATAAAACTCACCAAAATCTCTAGGCTGTCCGTCATGTCAGACGTGACAAGTCCTACAGACGGAGAGCTGCACTCTTTCGCGTAAATTGGAATACTCTACTAGTGAGAGACAAGTGAGCGTATTCACGAAAATCTACTGTAGGTACTAAGATATATTCCCTCTTCTACCTCCCTAAAAACAGACACCAAGGCTAACTAGATTTACTTCACTCAGAGCAAATACGTAATTCCCAAAATACGAAGGCAACTAAAAAAAAGACCACTTTCAAGCCAGCAGCAACAATTGCACCTATTACTGAACATGATGGGATTATTTTCTATATGACCATTAAAAAAAAGCAAGGAATCTATCACCGAGGCAGACTCCGATACTCATCCTGATGATAAACGAGCTGCAACGTTGCAGACATGACATGTACAGCGCACGGACACAGCTGGCCTTACCTTAAGATACAAAAGCAGCTTTTAGCGCCTGAAGATAACCGGCAGAAGCCAAACCTATGCTTGCTGTCAATGTCAGTCAGCACAAATGTAAAGTTTTGCCCGACTTGGCTGGCCGAGAGGCTGAAAAAGGAAGAAGACACATGACATATAAACCCCCAAATGTACAACATATACGCAATAAATATATTTTATATATAGATATGCGAGTGTGTATATATATTTGTGCATAAATAAACACATGTATTTATTATTATTATTATTATTATTATTATTTCATTTATTTTTTTTAAAGTGTTCCACATAGGTTAATTGTGTTCAATATTTCACAAAGCAATCACTTTTATTAATACAAACTGTTACACCCTTAAATTCCTTCTTTTATATAAAGCAACAAAGCATCCTGATCTATAGTAAATTTAAGTGATGGAGTCATAGACTGAAAGTCTCCGGGAACTACAAGTGTCACCGGTCTGTATGCCGTACATAACAGAGGATACGTGGGTGGATTTTCATATTTTATACACACAAATATAAAACATGGCGGAATGTGAAACTCTGTTTTTAGAAAGAAAGGGGTCTACATGTCTAAAGAGAATCTGTCAGCAGGTTTTTGCTGCCTCATCTGAGAGCAGCATGATGTAGGCAATGAATCCAGCAATTAATCACTGTGTTTCAGAATGGCTGCACCCAGTAAACTATCAGAGTTCTTACATTTAGCAATGCAGCAGAGGTGAGGAAGCTAACCCCGCCCACACCATGGCTAAACCCGCCCACGCCATGGCTAACCCCGCCCACACCAGGCTCTCTGTGTACATTGTATATAGACAGTGAGCTGCTTATCACAGGAAGGGAAAAACCAAAAAAGGAAAACGCCGATCATGAGGTCATAATTAAGTAAAAAAAAAAAAAGGTCAATGGAGAAGTAGTAACATTTTTATTATTAAGTAATAGGCAACATATGGCACAACAAAAGTGGTTGTCCATACTA
Source organism: Ranitomeya imitator (assembly GCF_032444005.1). Lineage (NCBI taxonomy): Eukaryota > Metazoa > Chordata > Amphibia > Anura > Dendrobatidae > Ranitomeya > Ranitomeya imitator. Next base: position 197,161,481 of record NC_091283.1, read on the forward strand.
TATAAAATATACGAATGAATAAATACATAAAAAGTATTAAAATGGCACAATCTGAACCACTAAGGATCCAGGGTACATTAATCAGTCAATAAATCATGTGTTACCAAGAAAAAGCTAACATAGCCCAACCGAGTACAGAATGTATACCATGGCCCTACGTCCTACAGTGTAAGACGGTAAAAGATGTCAAGTTATTATTACAGGTAGTGAGATATACATTTTGCTAGGATCACTGCTGTATAACGAGGATACAGAGGCTAATGAGCCAGGAGGTTCATTGTATGTAGAGTAGCAGCAGGCAGTGAGACGCTAGGTATATGAATGGCTGATGGTCCGTAGGTGTTACACATCAGTAGGGCCAAGTATGAGAGGTATAAATAGGCAGAGGAAAGACCACCAGGTAATAAATGATAATAAATCAAAGGCATACTACCACGGTGGTCCAGGATCCAAAGTGTGTGCGCCATTTTAATACTTTTTTGGATTTATTCATTCATATATTTTACATAGTGTGGGCACCGGCATTTGTAGTGCCAAATGTTGCCTATCACTTAATAAAGATTTTTCTACTTCTCCATTCATGTTTTTGACTGAATTATGACCTCGTGTTCAGCGTTTTCCTTTTTTTTGCTTTTCTGAATTATTCCGAATCGTCTGCCATTCCTATCCCTGAATACATATGCAACTTAATCTCTAGATAATAGACTTTTATTTTACCAGTTTGACTTATATAAATTGCTTTGTGGAGGTGTTTTTGTTTTATCTTATCACAGGAGGAGATGGAGTCGGACTAGCATGCACGCCCTGCTGTAGTCCGGCAATGATAAACACCAGGTGATAAAACCTTCATTGTAAGTAAACAACAGCACACAGTTTGACATGTGACACATTGTTGAAATCTGTATTTTAACCCCTACCTCATATCTCCCTATCCTGGACCCGCACATCAAATACCTCCTATTACTGCACCCTCCTATCGCTCCCAACCCAATATAAACACCCGAAATCTTGCCCACCTCAAATCCGTGCCCATGACGCCCACCCCCCTGCACCCTCTCTCTGGATCACTATGGAATGCGCGCTCCGCAATAAACTCCACGTGATTCACAACCTCTTTTCCTCTCGTAATCTTTTCTTTCTGGGCATCACCGAAACATGGCTGACACCCTCTGACACAGCCTCCCCTGCCGCACTATGTTATGGTGGCCTCCACTTCACCCACACTCCTCGCCTTAGCAACAGACATGGTGGAGGAGTGGGTCTTCTCCTTTCTTCCAACTGTACCTTTAACCCAATCCCACCTCTACCCTTCCTTATCTTCCCTTCTTTTGAAGTCCACTCTGTCCGCATCTACTCTCCCTCCAACCTCCAAGTGGCCGGGCCCGACAACTGCCTTTATTGACCAATTCTCGACCTGGCTTCTTCACTTTCTGTCTGCTGACATTCCCACCATCATCATGGGTGATTTCAACATCCCCATCAACACCCACCACTCAGCAGCCTCCAAACTCCTGTCCTTTACTTCATTTTTTGGACTTACTCAGTGGTCCTCCTCAGCCACCCACACAGACGGACATACATTAGACCTGGTCTTCACCCGTCTCTGCTCCCTATCTAACTTCACAACCTCCCCTCTCCCTCTATCTGACCACCATCTACTCACTTTCTCAACACTGTCCTCCAAACCGGTCACCGATGTCCAGCAACATGCGCACCCACGCAGGAACCTTGCACACCTAGACAATCACACACTTTCTGACTCTATCCTACCACTGTCCTCTATATCCTCACTCCACGACACAGACAGTGCCACTGCTTTCTACAATGTCACTCTCGCATCAGCTATTGACATGGTCACCCCTCTCATGCATAGCAGAGTGTGACGAATCAATAGACAACCCTGGCACAATAACATCACTAAAAAGCTTCAGCAAGTATCCAGAATTGCAGAACGGCGTTGGAAGAAAACGTATTTGCAAGATAATTTCACTGCACTCAAACAAGCAACACTGGCATTCAAATCAGCTCTCACCTCTGCTAAACAGGCCTACTTCACATCCCTCGTATCTTCTTTATCCCACAACCTCAAAAAGTTGTTCAACACTTAACTCCCTCCTCCGCTCAACACTGCCCCCTCAGAGTTCCCTAATCTCTGCCGAGGACTTTGCCACGCACTTCAAAAATAAAATAGACCAAACAAGGCAAGTCTTTGTTGTCAAACCACCACAACCCTTTTGTATACCAAACCAATGACCTAACCCCATAACTTCCCTCTCCAAAATCACTGAAGGGGAGCGTGCTCATCTTCTTTCAAAATCACACCTCACCATTTGCGGCTTGACCCCATCCCATCTCCTCCCCAACCTCACCACTACACTAATCTCATCCCTAACCCATCTTTTCAACCTATTACTAACTTCTGGTACCTTCCTCTCTACTTTCAAACATGCCACAATCACAACTATCGTCAAAAAGCCATCCCTTGACTCGAGCGCTATGTCCAGCTATCGCCCCATATCTTTGCTCCCATTTGCTCCAAACTCCTTAAGCAGCACGTCCATGCTAAACTCAATTTGCATCTAACTCTCTCTTCGACAACCTACAATCCAGCTTCCGTCCCCACCATTCCACTGAGACTGCCCTGACCAAAATTACTAACGACTTACTGACAGCCAAAGCTAACAGACAATTCTCTATACTCCTCCTTCTAGACCTGTCGTCTGCATTCGACACAGTTGACCACTGCCTCCTACTACAGATCCTCTCTTCCTTTGGTGTCAAAGACCTTGTCCTATCCTGGATCTCCTCATACCTTACCAACTGCACATTTAGCGTTTCCTACTCCCATACTACCTCCTCTTCTCACCCCCTCTCTGTTGGTGTCCCTCAAGGCTCTGTCATAGGGCCCTTACTCTTCTCAATCTATACACTCGGCCTGGGACAACTCATAAGGTCCGATGGCTTCCAGTACCATCTATATGCTGATGACACTCAGATCTACCTCTCTGGCCCAGATGTCACCTCTCTGCTCCCCAGAATCCCAGAGTGTCTATCAGCCATATCCTCCTTCTTCTCCTCTCGCTTCCTCAAGCTCAAGGTGGACAAATCTGAACTCATTATCTTTCCTCCATCACGAATATCTTCCCTACCTGATCTATCTATCACAATAAATGAAATCACACTTTCCCCTGTCCCCAAAATCCACTGCCTCGGAGTAACCCGGGACTCTGCCCGGTCCTTCAAACCGCACATCCAAGCTCTCGCCACCTCCTGTCGCCTCCAGCTCAAAAATATTTCCACAATCCGTCCTTTCCTCAACCCTCACTCTGCCAAAATGCTTGTGCATGCCTTAATCATCTCCCGCCTTGACTACTGCAACATCCTCCTCTGTGGCCTCCCTGCTAACACTCTCGCACCCCTCCAGTCCGTCCTTAACTCTGCTTCCTGACTAATTAATCTCTCTCCTCGCTACACTCCTGCTTCCCCTCTTTGCAAATCCCTTCACTGGCTCCCAATTTCCCTGCGTATCCAGTTTAAACTACTAATACTGACCTACAAAGCCATCCATTACATTTCTCCTCCGTATATTGCCAAACTCATCTCTCAATATTTTCCCTCACGTAATCTCCGGTCCTCCCAAGACCTCCTTCTCTCCTCCACGCTTATACGCTCCTCACCCAATCCCCTCCAAGACTTCACCCGAATATCCCCCATCCTCTGGAATTCTGTGCCCCAACACATCCGGTTATCCACCAAATTTGTATCCTTCAAAAGAAACCTGAAATCCCACCTCTTCAGGAAAGATTACAACCTGTAATGACCACACGGCCACCTCAACACCATTGGAGCTACTGCAACCCTCAACCTACTGTCTCCTTCCCCATAAACCTGTAGAATGTAAGCCCGCAAGGGCAGTGTCCTCGGCCCTCTGTACCAGTCTGTCATTGTTAGATTGTTTACTGTAAGTGATATTTGTATTTTGATGTTATCCCGTCTCATGTACAGCACCATGGAATTAATGGTGCTATATAAATAAATAATAATAACAGCCTTCTAGGCATATATAAAATATAAGTTTGGGTCATGAGAAACACGGTCCTCCAGGTCATTGTGGTCCATATATGTACATGAAATACAGATGTCTGAATTCAGGCTGACATGGAGACCCAATTAATATTAATAGGTATTTAGTCCTTTGTTTCCCGTGTTGTCCGGCTCTCCCACTAGTTTTAGAGGATTTCTGGGAGTTTAATCAGCCGGTCACTTTATGATCAGATTATTGTTACCTGATCAAGTCACATAAAAAACTGGTCCAATTCCCTTAATTTTGGGACTCTCTGGGAAGTAAAGGCTGATTGTAATGTGAGTCATGGTCTGTGCTAGGGCTGGTTTATGAAGCTGTAGATACCCTGCTGGCATTCATACGATGCCCCATGAGTGTGGGTTGTCTATATATAAAGTCAGCTAGAAACATTCTGTCGCACTTTGTAAAGTAGACATTTTTACATAAATTTGTAGCTTATTTCACAGATTCTGTTAAACATGGCGGACAATATGGCACGGTATGCTATGCAGTTTAGTCCAGTAGTTATGGTACCTATACTGACCCAATTATAGTCACTGAGGTCTGATGGGTGCCGATGGCATCGGTCTGGAGAGAGATCTGACACGGTCATAGTTTCCTTGGTTTTGCTCCTATTTCTTCTGCATGTCTCATAGAAACCAATAAACGAAAATCGAACAATAATGCCCAAAAGTCATTTCTGTACATGATGCCATAGATATTTATACTTGTTTTCTTTTTTTTTTTTTACATACTAAGCCCATTTCACTGGTTAAGTTTTTACATCAAAGTTCACCAAAAAGATTTGTAGGACCTTGGTCCAGTGTCGAGGTCGATACTCCGTGGCAGCTGGACCAGGGCAGCGTGGACTATTTAGGATGGTAGTCAAATTACATCAAAAGGTGCCCTGGTTGCAGATACTCAAATGCTGGCTGAGGAACTTTGTCCCATTCCGACTGCCAGGAGGACCAATGTAGACACTGGCCAGTGTCCTTCAAATCTTTTTGGTAAACTCTTTTAGACTCACACACTTTTGGGGTATAAGAGAGACAAGACCAAGACCGTGATTTTCAATTTTTTAATGAGAGGTTTTAGCAATTTCAGCCACTTCCAGTGCTACGAGGCATATGAGGTCAAGCACAAAGCCATGGCATCTACACAGACATAGAGCCATGGCATCTGCATAGACTGGGAGCAATGGCATTTACATAGATACAGAACCATGGCATCTACATAGATACCGAGCCATGGCATCTACATAGATACCGAGCCATGGCATCTACAAGACTTGGTTGTAATGTTGGGAAAGGAACCAGTCCAGCGTTGAAACGCATTGGTATTATTAAAACAGTTCAGAATGCTAAGGCTTTTCATTTCCACAGCGCAGCCTGCCTCAAAGTGCCAGCATCCATTTTTTGCCATGCATCTGCATAGACAAAGAACCATGGTATCCGCATACACAAAGAACCGTGGCATCCACATAGACACAGAAGTACGGCATCCGCATAGACACAGAGCTACGGCATCCGCATAGACACAGAGCTACGGCATCCGCATAGACACAGAGCTAAGGCATCCGCATAGACACAGAGCTACGGCATCCGCATAGACACAGAGCTAAGGCATCCGCATAGACACAGAGCTAAGGCATCCGCATAGACACAGAGCTACGGCATCCGCATAGACACAGAGCTAAGGCATCCGCATAGACACAGAGCTAAGGCATTCGCATAGACTCAGAGCTACGGCATCCGCATAGACACAGAGCTACGGCATCCGCATAGACACAGAGCTACGGCATCCGCATAGACACAGAACTACAGCATCTGCATAGACACAAAGCTAAGGCATCCGCATAGACACAGAGCTACGGCATCCGCATAGACACAGAGCTCCGGCATCCGCATAGACACAGAGCTACGGCATCCGCATAGACACAGAGCTACGGCATCCGCATAGACACAGAGCTACGGCATCCGCATAGACACAGAACTACAGCATCTGCATAGACACAAAGCTAAGGCATTCACATAGACTCAGAGCTACGGCATCCGCATAGACACAGAGCTACAGCATCCGCATAGACACAGAGCTACGGCATCCGCATAGACACAGAGCCATGGCATCTGCATAGAGGCAGAACCATGGCTTCTGCAAAGGCACAGAGCCATGGTATCTACAAGACACAGAGCCATATCATCTATACAGACACAGAGCCATGGCATCTACAAAGAGATATGACATCTACCGTACATAGACAAAGAGCCATGGCATCTAGATAGACCCAGAACCATGCAGATGCCATGGACACAAAGCCACGGCATCCGCATAGACATAGAGCTGTGGCATCTGGCACAGACACGGAGCCATGGCATCTGCACAGGAACAGAGCCATGGCATCTGCATAGATGCAGAACCCATGGCTTTTGCATAGGCACAGAGCCATGGTATCTACAAAGACATAGGGCCACAGCATCTACATAGGCACAGAGCCATGGCTTCTTCAAAAGAGCTATGGCAGCTACATAGAGCTATAGCAGCTACAACGACACAGAGCCATGGCATCTACATAGACACAGCCATGGCATTTACATATGAGAGAAAACACAGTGTGTACAGCTATACTGTGGTGCTTAGACTAGGTTCCCAGACCTTCAATATAAATATAAAGAAGTCTAGTGTTGTGAATTCTGTGGCTGAATTCACTCCTGTGGTCACAAGTGGTACTGCAGCTTCTGGGCTTCTTCCCTCAGGTGTTCTGGTGAGCTCGTTGGCTGCTTTGTTATTCAACTCCACCTGATTCTGTCTTCCTTGCTCCTTGTCAATGTTCCAGTGTTGGATCTGAGCTTCTGGATCTTTCCTGTGGCCTGCTGTTCTGCTTAGATAAGTGCTTCTTTGCTTTTGTTGCTACTTTTTCTGTCCAGCTTGTCATTTTGTTTTGCTGGAAGCTCTGAGACGCAAAGGGTGTACCGCCGTGCCGTTAGTTCGGCACGGTGGGTCTTTTTGCCCCTTTGCGTGGTTTTTTGCTTTAGGGTTTTTTGTAGACTGCAAAGTTCTCTTTGCTATCCTCGCTCTGTCTAGAATATCGGGCCTCACTTTGCTGAATCTATTTCATCCCTACATTTGTCTTTTCATCTTGCTAACAGTCATTATATGTGGGGGGCTGCCTTTTCCTTTGGTGTATTTCTCTGAGGCAAGTCAGGCTTGTTTTTCTATCTTCAGGCTAGTCAGCTCCTCAGGCTGTGCCGAGTTGCATAGGTAGTGTCAGGCGCAATCCACAGCTGCCTTTAGTTGTGTTTAGGTTAGGTTCAGGTATTGCGGTCTACAGAGATTCCACGTCTCAGAGCTCGTTCTATTGTTTTTGGGTTATTGTCAGATCACTGTATGTGCTCTGATTGCTGGCACACTGTGTCACTGGATTGCCTACATAACAGTACAAGGAGCCAACCTAATGATTCTCAATAGAGGGAAAAAAGAAGTTCTGACATCATTTTTTTTTCTCAGCTCTGTGTTCAGTCTTTTTTTCCCCTAGACATTTGGATGTTTCAGGACACAGGTGTGGACATGGATATTCAGGGTCTGTGCTCTTCAATGGATAATCTCGTTACACATGTACAAAGGATTCAAGATACTATTGATCAGAAATCTATGTTAGAACCAAGAATTCCTATTCCTGATTTGTTTTTTGGTGATAGAACTAAGTTTCTTAATTTCAAAAATAATTGTAAGCTATTTCTAGCCTTGAAACCTCATTCTTCTGGTAATCTTATTCAACAGGTTTTGACTATTATTTCTTTTTTGCGCGGCGACCCTCAGGACTGGGCATTTTCTCTTGCGCCAGGAGACCCTGCATTGAGTAATGTCAATGCGTTTTTCCTGGCGCTCGGATTACTTTACGATGAGCCTAATTCAGTGGATCAGGCTGAGAAAAATTTGCTGGCTTTGTGCCAGGGTCAGGATGATATAGAAGTGTATTGTCAGAAATTTAGGAAGTGGTCAGTACTCACTCTGTGGAATGAATCTGCGCTGGCAGCTTTGTTCAGAAAGGGTCTCTCTGAGGCTCTTAAGGATGTCATCGTGGGTTTTCCTATGCCTGCTGGTTTGAATGAGTCTATGTCTTTGGCCATTCAGATCGGTCGACGCTTGCGCGAGCGTAAATCTGTGCACCATTTGGCGGTATTGTCTAAGATTAAACCTGAGCCTATGCAGTGCGATAGGACTATGACCAGAGTTGAACGGCAAGAACACAGACATCTGAATGGTCTGTGTTTCTACTGTGGTGATTCCACTCATGCTATTTCTGATTGTCCTAAGCGCACTAAGCGGTTCGATAGGTCTGCCGTCATTGGTACTGTACAATCCAAATTCCTTCTGTCCATTACCTTGATATGCTCTTTGTCATCGTATTCTGTCATGGCGTTTGTGGATTCAGGCGCTGCCCTGAATCTGATGGATTTGGATTATGCTAAACGTTGTGGGTTTTTCTTGGAGCCTTTGCGGTGTCCTATTCCGTTGAGAGGAATTGATGCTACACCTTTGGCCAAGAATAAACCTCAGTACTGGACCCAGCTGAACATGTGCATGGCTCCTGCACATCAGGAAGTTATTCGCTTTCTGGTGCAACATAATCTGCATGATGTGGTCGTGTTGGGGTTGCCATGGCTGCAAACCCATAATCCAGTATTGGATTGGAACTCTATGTCGGTATCCAGCTGGGGTTGTCAGGGGGTACATGGTGATGTTCCATTTTTGTCTATTTCGTCATCCACTCCTTCTGAGGTCCCAGAGTTCTTGTCTGATTATCAGGATGTATTTGAAGAGCCCAAGTCCGATGCCCTACCTCCGCATAGGGATTGTGATTGTGCTATCAATTTGATTCCTGGTAGTAAATTCCCTAAAGGTCGATTATTTAATTTATCCGTGCCTGAACACGCCGCTATGCGCAGTTATGTGAAGGAATCCCTGGAGAAGGGACATATTCGCCCATCGTCATCACCACTGGGAGCAGGGTTCTTTTTTGTAGCCAAGAAGGATGGTTCGCTGAGACCGTGTATTGATTACCGCCTTCTTAATAAGATCACTGTTAAATTTCAGTATCCCTTGCCATTGTTATCTGACTTGTTTGCTCGGATTAAGGGGGCTAGTTGGTTCACTAAGATAGATCTTCGTGGTGCGTATAATCTGGTGAGAATCAGGCAAGGAGATGAATGGAAAACTGCATTTAATACGCCCGAGGGTCATTTTGAGTATCTAGTGATGCCGTTCGGACTTGCCAATGCTCCATCTGTGTTTCAGTCTTTTATGCATGACATCTTCCGTGAGTACCTGGATAAATTCCTGATTCTTTACTTGGATGACATTTTGATCTTCTCAAATGATTGGGACTCTCATGTGAAGCAGGTCAGAATGGTTTTCCAGGTCCTGCGTGCTAATTCTTTGTTTGTGAAGGGATCAAAGTGTCTCTTCGGTGTGCAGAAAGTTTCATTTTTGGGGTTCAACTTTTCCCCTTCTACTATCGAGATGGATCCGGTTAAGGTCCAAGCCATCCAGGATTGGACTCAGCCTACATCTCTGAAAAGTCTGCAAAAATTCCTGGGCTTTGCTAATTTTTATCGTCGCTTCATCTGTAATTTTTCTAGCATTGCCAAACCATTGACCGATTTGACCAAGAAGGGTGCTGATTTGGTTAATTGGTCTTCTGCTGCTGTGGAAGCTTTTCAGGAGTTGAAGCATCGTTTTTGTTCTGCCCCTGTGTTGTGTCAACCAGATGTTTCTCTTCCGTTCCAGGTCGAGGTTGATGCTTCTGAGATTGGAGCAGGGGCGGTTTTGTTACAGAGAGGTTCTGGTTGCTCAGTGTTGAAACCATGTGCTTTCTTTTCCAGGAAGTTTTCGGCTGCTGAGCGTAATTATGATGTGGGCAACCGAGAGTTGCTGGCCATGAAGTGGGCATTCGAGGAATGGCGTCATTGGCTTGAAGGAGCTAAGCATCGCGTGGTGGTATTGACTGATCATAAGAACCTTACTTATCTCGAGTCTGCCAAGCGCTTGAATCCTAGACAGGCCCGTTGGTCGTTATTTTTTGCCCGCTTCGATTTTGTGATTTCGTACCTTCCGGGCTCTAAAAATGTGAAAGCGGATGCTCTGTCTAGGAGTTTTGTGCCCGACTCTCCGGGTTCATCTGAGCCGGCGAGTATCCTCAAGGAAGGAGTCATTGTGTCTGCCATCTCCCCTGATTTGCGGCGAGTGTTGCAAAAATTTCAGGCGAATAAACCTGATCGTTGTCCGGCGGAGAAACTGTTCGTTCCTGATAGGTGGACTAGTAAAGTTATCTCTGAACTTCATTGTTCGGTGTTGGCTGGTCATCCTGGAATCTTTGGTACCAGAGAGTTAGTGGCTAGATCCTTCTGGTGGCCATCTCTGTCACGGGATGTACGTACTTTTGTGCAGTCCTGTGGGATTTGTGCTAGGGCTAAGCCCTGCTGTTCACGTGCCAGTGGGTTGCTTTTGCCCTTGCCGGTCCCAAAGAGGCCTTGGACACATATTTCGATGGATTTCATTTCTGACATTCCCGTTTCTCAAAAGATGTCAGTCATTTGGGTGGTCTGTGATCGCTTTTCTAAAATGGTCCATCTGGTGCCCTTGGTTAAATTGCCTTCCTCCTCTGATTTGGTGCCTTTGTTCTTCCAGCATGTGGTTCGTTTGCATGGCATTCCTGAGAATATTGTTTCTGACAGAGGTTCCCAGTTTGTTTCAAGGTTTTGGCGAGCCTTTTGTGGTAGGATGGGCATTGACCTATCTTTTTCCTCGGCTTTCCATCCTCAGACTAATGGCCAGACCGAACGAACCAATCAGACCTTGGAAACATATCTGAGATGTTTTGTTTCTGCAGACCAGGATGATTGAGTGTCCTTTTTGCCGTTGGCTGAGTTCGCCCTTAATAATCGGGCCAGCTCGGCTACCTTGGTCTCTCCATTTTTCTGCAATTCTGGGTTCCATCCTCGTTTCTCTTCAGGACAGGTTGAGTCTTCGGACTGTCCTGGTGTGGATTCTGTGGTGGACAGGTTGCAGCAGATCTGGACTCAGGTAGTGGACAATTTGACCTTGTCCCAGGAGAAGGCTCAACTTTTCGCTAATCGCAGACGCCGTGTGGGTCCCCGACGTCGTGTTGGGGATCTGGTTTGGTTATCTTCTCGTCATATTCCTATGAAGGTTTCCTCTCCTAAATTTAAACCTCGTTTTATTGGTCCGTATAGGATTTCTGAGATTCTCAATCCTGTGTCTTTTCGTCTGACCCTCCCAGACTCCTTTTCCATACATAATGTATTCCATAGGTCGTTGTTGCGGAGATACGTGGCACCTATGGTTCCATCTGTTGAGCCTCCTGCCCCGGTTTTGGTGGAGGGGGAATTGGAGTATATTGTGGAGAAAATTTTGGATTCTCGTGTTTCAAGACGGAAACTCCAGTATCTGGTTAAATGGAAGGGTTATGCTCAGGAAGATAATTCCTGGGTTTTTGCCTCTGATGTCCATGCTCCAGATCTTGTTCGTGCCTTTCATGTGGCTCATCCTGGTCGGCCTGGGGGCTCTGGTGAGGGTTCGGTGACCCCTCCTCAAGGGGGGGGTACTGTTGTGAATTCTGTGGCTGAATTCACTCCTGTGGTCACAAGTGGTACTGCAGCTTCTGGGCTTCTTCCCTCAGGTGTTCTGGTGAGCTCGTTGGCTGCTTTGTTATTTAACTCCACCTGATTCTGTCTTCCTTGCTCCTTGTCAATGTTCCAGTGTTGGATCTGAGCTTCTGGATCTTTCCTGTGGCCTGCTGCTCTGCTTAGATAAGTGCTTCTTTGCTTTTGTTGCTACTTTTTCTGTCCAGCTTGTCATTTTGTTTTGCTGGAAGCTCTGAGACGCAAAGGGTGTACCGCCGTGCCGTTAGTTCGGCACGGTGGGTCTTTTTGCCCCTTTGCGTGGTTTTTTGCTTTAGGGTTTTTTGTAGACTGCAAAGTTCTCTTTGCTATCCTCGCTCTATCTAGAATATCGGGCCTTACTTTGCTGAATCTATTTCATCCCTACGTTTGTCTTTTCATCTTGCTAACAGTCATTATATGTGGGGGTCTGCCTTTTCCTTTGGGGTATTTCTCTGAGGCAAGTCAGGCTTGTTTTTCTATCTTCAGGCTAGTCAGCTCCTCAGGCTGTGCCGAGTTGCATAGGTAGTGTCAGGCGCAATCCACAGCTGCCTTTAGTTGTGTTTAGGTTAGGTTCAGGTATTGCGGTCTACAGAGATTCCACGTCTCAGAGCTCGTTCTATTGTTTTTGGGTTATTGTCAGATCACTGTATGTGCTCTGATTGCTGGCACACTGTTATTATCTGCCTCACAGCTCTATTTTACCTCCATTCTCTATAACGCAAGCTGTGGCGGCGCTTTTTGTAAGTACCTTTTTTTATATATGCCCACCTTCTCCTCTCTCCCCCCTGCCCCATTCACCGATTGTCTTCTTTCTGTATTTTATTAGGCACATTCTGTGCATCCCTGCTCTTTCTGTACCCAGCCCTATGGGCTTCTAACGGCATGGTACGTTTTTTGTTCCCCCTTTTTGCTTTCTTGTCGCTTTATCGGTCCTCACAACAACTCACTATCACCTCATTTGGCGCTGAGCGGAGCTATTTGCTTTATATCCACTGCCTTCATATATTTACTCAGATATGATCGTTTATGATGACCTTATTGTTACCGGCTCTATATGTTTATATGATATTTTAGTTTGTTTGTCATTTTGTATATACTTTTGTTGTTTTGTACTGGTTGTACTCTTTATTTTGTTTATTTTGTTACGACTTTGTAGTGACTGATGAAAGTCCTTATGGACTGAAACGTTTCAAGTGCTACAAATAAATCAAATCTATCGCCGCTTAAGTTGAGTGCTAGACTTCTTTATATTTATGGCATTTACATAGACATAGAGTGATGGCATTTACATGGATATAGAGCCATGGCATTTACATAGACAGAGTGACGTCATCTACATAGACACAGAGCTATAGCATCTACATAGACACAGCATCATGGAATCTACATAGACACAGAGCAATGGAATCTACATAGACACACATTCACAGTAGAATGGTGGCTTATACTATCACAGGAGGGTGCACATAATGGGGCTGTCATGTCCTGTAGTGCATGCATCCTCAGAACAACGGCTATTGTCAGCTGACAGGAACAGAATGTCATCCGATGACGTCCGGTTCCAGTAGCCTGTTCGGACTTGCTTTATCTGTGTTAGTTATTTGCTTATTATTACTGTCTCATTTTGGATGATATTTTGGGAGCTATGGAACCAAATATTAGTTTTGGGTTTCAATTTACAATTTTCATCCCACTAATTAAAGGGATCCTGTAAGCATGTTTTTGCATGTGAAAAAAGTCACATGGCCCTGAATAAACATGGTATCTTTTTCTGTAGAGATCTGATGTGCCTGTCATGAGAAATCTAGCTTAGAATCCATATGAAAATTAGGATGAAATTGCACAGGGGGCGTGTAATTCACTTGGAAGACGCTGTTCGCGTGAACTGACACACCCACAGTGCACTCACACATTTTTCTGCATACGGCTTTTATGCTAAATTTTTCATGAATGGTACATCAAATCTCAACAAAAAAAAAGATAACATTTCCAATGGGGTCAAGCTCTTACTCAGTCCATATATAAAAATGGAATCCCTTTAAAGCAATTATTTATTGATAATGATAAATTCATAATCCCCTGCCCCAGTAATGGTACTGTTCCAAACTAAAAGGAGGATATATTTCTTTCTATTGATACTAAGCTGGGTAAAGCAGATAGTTTGAAAAAAACTGGAATAAGCTATAAAGTACAATAATCTAGTGAGTACAATACGATTCTTCATAAAAACAGATTAAAAATAATAGAAAGGTTTACCTGTCTGCGGAAAATGGGAAGCAAAATTTGGTGACAGTCTGGAGGACTTCCTGCAAGGAAGAAAAGAACAGTCATCAAAAAATGTTGCATCTATGTTGCCTCTAGGGTTAACGGGGATACACAACTTTTTTAAAGAAAGTTAATTATTATTAATTATTAGGAGTACATGCAGGGCACTAATAAAACAATATAGACTAGGTAAAAAGAGTGTATTTTATGCCTCTGTGTCTTAAAGGGAATCTGTTGTAAGGATTTCACACACCCAAACTTATATGATCAAGAAGCTGTTTCAAAGACAAGATCAGGATTACCTTGACGTGGCCATTCCGATCTTCCATTACTAAGAAACCAGCATTTTAATTGATATGCAAATGAAACTGAAGAGCTAGTGCAGACCTGAAGCCTCTGTCACTCCAGCTCTATGCCCTGCCCAGCGCTACCTCCTCCTGCTTGACCGACAGCCACTATGCTGTGTGATTTCAGGCAAAGGACAGGTCCAGTCCGTTCTTTCATTACTAAGAAATTAGCATTTGATATGCAAATGAGTCTGAAGAGCTTTGAGTAGATCTGAAGCCTCTGTCACTCCAGCTCTATTCCATACCCTGTACCGCCTCCTTCTGCTTGTCTGGCAGCCTCTCTATGTTGTGTGACTTCAGAGAAAGGAGCAAAAGCCAAGCAGGAGGCGGGGAATAGAGCTGGAGTGACAGAGGCTTCAGATCTACCATAGCTCTTCAGTCTCATTTGCACATCAATTCAAATGCTGATTTGTCAGGAACAATGGAATGGACTGGCCATGTAAAGCTATTGCTGGACTTGTCATTGACAGAACTACATGTTCTTATAAATAGTTTGGGGGGATGGTGAAATCTTGCTGCAGCTTCTCTTTAAAAGATGGACGGACTTGAGAAACGTCTATAGCACAAGTAGAACTGATAACGTGATTGTTCGGACTGCGCAATATTACTAAGAGCTATGCAATCTGCTGAATCAACCTTTTTGTAAGAGAACATACAGAAAGGCCTGCACATTTTTATAGATCAAGAACAACAAGTTTTGGGTTAAAAAATTAAAGTGGTTGGTTTGCAAAGAGCAAAGATGGATTTTCGCATCAGACAAGCTAAACCCCTCTCCAATAAAAGGGTAAAACCTATAAAATATGTGAATGACCCCACAGGAGGCGACAAATAATAATAACACATTAGGCAATCGGTAACAGTTTTGCTTTACTCCACTTTATCACAAGTGCAAAATAACGAATACAAGAAGGACTGTAACAACAAGGAGGAATTAATCAGAGAGCAAAAATGTGAAATCTGCTGAGAGGGATTGCCCCTCAAGGGATAGTCACCAGCCGCAGCATATGGGGTGCGGGAAACAAAACCAACCCTGTGCGACTGCCAGCGCTGGTGCCTGTTACCTAGAAACCAGGGCTCGGGGATCGAAGCGGAGCAACGTGTCACAAAGGAGCACAGAGCAAGTGACAGCGGAGCTTCCAGCAGTATCACAGTGACTGCACTCGCTCATCACTGCTCGCCTCCTTATTGTCCTATCCTTCATGCTGACTCAAGCAGGAAATTTGCAGAAACCTTCAGAAAAATTGGGAATACTGAATCAAATGATTGTGAGTCACCGATATAAACTGTATTATGCCTGCATCATATTTCATAAAGTAGCAGATGTTTATAAAACACAGAAATGCACATCCGTCCCTGGGAGTATCCAAAACTCTAAGCAGAAGTAGATATTTTTGGGTGGGGTTTACTTAAACACCATCCTCTTCATCGCAGGACATGCCCCATGTTCCAGGACTGTTTCCAAAAATTCAGGACAGTCTTTGCTGCTGTATGGAATAGTTGCTAACAGCCAAGGCAATGGTATATATCAATGGAAAAGTTATAGAACTTTCTTTGTGCAGAGTGACAAGCCAGGCCTCGCATGTCAGAGTGAGGAGACTTAAAGGCAATGCAATGATCCTCCGGGAAATGAAATATGCAAATTGCCTCTTCAGAGAGGGAGAAAACTAAAACCGTGGTTTGACTTTTATCCTAAATCATATGACAAGGCTCGTTAAAGGGTCGATACTGACTTTTAGGATTGCTACCTTCAAGAAGTGGCGCTAGAGTTCGAGTCCTCTTCCTCTCTGGTGAGGAAATTTGCATATTTAATTTTTCAGAGGAACATACGAGGCATATCAGTCTCCTCACTGTGATATGCCTGGCCTGGCTTGTCACTATCCACAGGGAGAAACGTTACCACTTAGATTCCAGTCTTAAGCATCTCACCTGGCCAAATCAGTTCTCATACTTTGCACTGACGAGGCGCAGTACCCCGAAACACCGTGTCTGCAAATTGAGATTCTGGTTTGGCTTTTATCCTAAGTCATGTGACAAGGCTCGTTAAAGGGTCGATATTGACTTTTAGGATTGCTACTTCCTGTAGGTGGCACTAGAGTTCTAGTTCTCATCCTCTCTGAAGAGGCAATTTGCATACAAAAGTTATATAAACAGGGTCTACCAGGGGTGCAACCATTTTGGCTTCAGGAGTTACAATCGCACCTGGGCAAAGAAGCTTAAGGGGGCCCAAAACGATTCTTTGGCCCATATGGGAATAATACTATTAAAGACCTCTGATTGTCAGTCTTTGGGAAATTTTGCATTGGGGCATGAATATTGATACTTGAAAGTTGCTTTCCTGTGAGGCATCAATCCCATTCTGTGTGATTGCAGACTTGTGAATCCCCCCAGCACACGCACTGTGCGCTGCAGGGCTTCACTGCTATCTGCCCCGTGAATGGCAGTGAAGTATGTGATATACACACTCCCAGGCAGCACCTGTCTAGTGGGTGCGGCCACGCTCCATACAAGTGTATTGAGGGAGCATATAACGCTTTTCCGCTCAGCCAACTAACAACAACATCAAAGGCCTGAGGTCATAAATGAGCTGAGAGCAACTCTGTAAGGCTAAGTGCACATTGAGCCTTTTTGCTGATTTTAAGGAGCAGAAACTTATGGTTTTTGAGGAGCTTTGTGATTTGGTTGGGGGACTCGGAGAGTCCCCACTCAGTTTCCATTACAAAAACCTCAACAAAAAGACGTAGTGTGCACATGCCCTATAAGTCAGAAAAAAACACTCACTGACAGAGTCTCAGAAAACTCAATTCTGCAGCCAGCAAAAGACAACACAACCGACTATAGAAGATAAACTGCGCAAAAAGTTTAATGAAGCCCACTTGCAAGAAATAATTTTCACCCCATAATGCATGCACTTGAATGTAAAAATAAGTCTCCCCTTAAAGTGTTATCTTGGAACAGATCCCATCAAAACAAAATATTAGGAATCTTTCTAATTCAGTTCTTTATGAATGAGGATATGGGATTTGGTCACCCTCTTGGCAGACTGGGTGAAAGCTTCTACATTTCTACGAGGCAGTATTGTTAGCAGTTGCTGAAATTCTGCAACAGTTTAACCAGCTCATGAGTAGCAATTTTAAGTCTTCCTTTAATCCCCCCTGTTCCCTTTAATATTACGCCTATATTTTCTTCTTTTTTTTTTTAATCCTTGATAAGGTTCCAGAGAGATGAACCATTTTATTTAGTGCTAATTTTCATGGTCTTTAACAGGGGGAGACATGGCTCAGAGTAACAATGCAGAGCAGACTAAAGACCCGCCCCAGAGGATCCTATGAGCCATGCCCTCTAGGTACAGACCTTAAAAAAAAAAACAACAATAAAAGGGAGCGACCATAATAAAATAAGAGCAAATATTGGCCACTTTTAACCTGGTGACAAGTTCTCTTTAAAGCCAAAATAAGAAAAAGGCAGAGGAGTCTGCTTCACTCATTATATAAAGGACTATAAAAAATGAACACATTGCATCTCTTACAGGCAATGGCACTTACTAAGTTCTTAATGGGCAATGGGTCTGCCATTATGGTGTAGGATTTTGCCACCACCACATTCGTTCTATGACCCACGGGCTTGCTTCTGCTTTTTCCTTCTGGACTGTGGACTATTCTACATCACTTCTCACAATCCTACAAGAAGGCCAACCAGAGCTTGGCCCCTTCTCTTCAAGGCCCCATAGCAGATGCATGGTTTGCAACTATGATCAGTTTGCTTTTGCCCACAGGAGTAGTTACTCCAGGAAATTGGATGTCTGAATATAGGCTGACATTGGATAGCCATGTGTCTGCTGTGTAGTCGCAGGTATGTCTCAGGAGGATGACCCGACGTATACTGTCACAAAATGTCTCTACATTTCCCTGAAAAGAAAAGGATACCGGAAAACCCCATTTTATCCAGCGAAAAAAAATTCTATTGACATATGATGTAATAGATGTGAAAACTACGGTATTTTGCCCTTCCCTGGGTAAACTGGGCCCTAAGTAAATTTGAGATATTTGCCATGAGCTCTTCCCGGTAAGTCCACAATGCAGAATCTTGAAGACTCAAATTTTACATTTTCTCTATAAATAACCGATGATGATTGCTTCTAGCAGGGCTTGTCGTTTTGTTGGTGACCCCCACAGGTACGACACCACTTCCCGGCTGGATACCGGTGGTCTTCTCCTTTTGACACAAATCAAGTGCTGATCCATTTGCAGGAAGAAGAATCTTCCCATCACTAATTGAGACGGTGTGAAGGAGAAGTGAGCTAATGTGTCTGATGGCGCTGCGCTCTCCTATGTGACTGGCTGGATGACTCTTGTTTAACGAGTGGCGGCTGATAATGGGATAGTTATTTATTCCGGGAGGTATGGAAAAGAGCACAAAGATGAAGTACTTCTGGGCACGACACAACATACGCCTAAAGCAAAAGGGAAACCGGTCTAATAAATTAAACATCAGCCAGAACGGGGACATCTTTTCTGGTGGCAAATAATGAATTCAATGGTAACTGAATGGATGATCCTCACTTCATTAATTCCCAAACCGCCTCCATTGTTCGCAAAACAAGCAATATCAATCTAATAACCTGCCCAATGGAGTGGAAATGAGAAACGGGTCACTTTAACTGTTTCTGGCCTGAACCACCTGTGCCAGGAAACACAGATGAGTTTGTATTATAATCCATAAGAGGTTGACACAACTTCGTATTATAGGGATTGTCTGGTATAACTCTACTGATCCATGGCAAGATAGAAGGGATGGGAAGAATTTCCACAAAACAACTATTGATGTCTTTTAGTTATCGAGGACTTCACTGTGTCGGCAGTCTCCATGTGCCGGCAGTCTCCATGTGCCGGCAGTCTCCATGTGCCGGCAGTCTCCATGTGCCGGCAGTCTCCATGTGCCGGCAGTCTCCATGTGCCGGGAGTCTCCATGTGCCGGGAGTCTCCATGTGCCGACAGTCTCCATGTGCCGGCAGTCTCCATGTGCCGGCAGTCTCCATGTGCAGAAAGGCTCCAGATGCCTAAATGTCAAGGGTTTTCCAGTTGCTCAGACATCCATAGTGCATCCACAGGATGAGCCATAAATGTTCCAGTAGTGGGATCTCCAACTATCTCGAGAATGGATCCACGAAGAAGAGGTGGCCACATATACACAACTATCCTTGTAGTTGGATCCAACTCTGGGATCTGTATCTGACACTTTATGCATTTTCTACTGGGATCTGTGCACCAAGAAGAATAAAGAGAGGTCGCACATACACGTCTTTCTCTCAACTTATTAGTATAGAAGTTACAGAAAATTGCCAACATGGAGGTCTCAGCTTTCTGCCATTAACAGGAATCTGTCACCACAAAATTGACCTATAAACTAAGGCCACCGGCATCAGGGGCTTATCTACAACATTCTGTAATACTGTACATAAGCCCCCGATGTATCCTGAAAGATAAGAAAAACAGGTTAGATTATACTCACCCAGGAGCGGTCCCAGTTCAGGTCCGACGGGAGTCGCGGTCCAGGTCCGGGGCCTCCTATCCTCATGCGAAGACGTCCTCTTCTTGTCTTCCTGCCGCGCGGCTCCCGCGCAGGCGTACTGATTTACCCTGTTGAGGACAGAGCAAAGTACTGCAGTGCGCAGGCGATGGGCCTCTCTGACCTTTCCCGGAGCCTGCGCACTGAAGTACTTTGATCTGCCCTCAACAGGGCAGACAAAGTACGCCTGCGCAGGAGCCGCGGCAGGAAGACAAGAAGACGTGATCGCATGAAGATGGGAGGTGCCGGACCGAGACGCCCATCGGACCCGAACCAGGACCGCCCCTGGGTGAGTATATTATAACGTGATTTTCTTACCTTTCAGAATACATCATTACAGAATGCTGTAGATAAGCCCCTGATGCTGGTGGCCTTAGTTTATAGGCCAATTTTGGGGTGACAGATTCTCTTTTACGTAATTTTCTATTCATATGCCATTAACGTCTGAGATGGGACAACCCCTTATTTTGCTCACTTATATTGCGCCATTATTCCACAGCAGTTCACAGAATTTGTCATCGCTGTCCCCATCAGGGCTCACAATCCAGAGTCCTTATCACTATCTTTGGAGTATAGAGGGGAACCAAAGAACCCAGGGGAAACCCACTAGAAACTCCTTGTAGATATTGTGCTTTGTGGGATTTACAACCAGGAACTTAGCGCTGAAAAGTTGCAGTGTTAACCCCTTAAAAAGGATCCATGAGCCCTCCATTCACCTGCCTTTATTTGGTAGGTATATGATTGGGTTTCTGGTTTTTTTTGTGTGTGTGACATAGGGCAGAAGACTGTGCTATTCCATTCAAAGAAATCCGCATACAAGAAGAAAAACTATACTGCACGGTATAATTTTCTTTAGTCTAAAGGATCATTGAGACATCAGATTTTTTTTCCGCTTTTTTTTTTTTTTTAACGGACAGCACTCGTACCTAAAACAGTGAATGAGTCCATTAACAAGCCTGTGAGTGAAGTTTCCCAGACTGGGAAGTCCACGCAAATTGCGACGATGTGTCCGATATTGAACGAAGTGTCTTAGAAAAGTTAATAAAGCAAGTCTATGGGTCCGTGAAAAAAATCAGACCGCACTTCGATTACATCTGATCTGGTTTGATTTTTTAGGTATGAGAAGGCTAAGAACCCCCCTACCCCCCACCCCATGTACAAAAACTGATGAGACACGAAAGACACTGATGAAGATAATTGGTGAAACTTGGTCCATTTTTCTTGTACGTGAAAAAAACTGAATGAGCCTTAAGGTTAAGTTCAGAAAAAAGTTGAACTTTACAGACCACTCGCATCTGTAATTTGCAGCCGTGACTGGCACCATGTGCTCGCCCGTACGGTGTATGGGTGCAGGAGCTGCCAACAGTGGTTGTTGTGCAAGCAGGCTGAAAATACGCCCGTGAAGTGAACTGAACCTAAGGGTGACAGGTGCCACAGAATGGCTCACTTGACTGGTGTCCATTGAACATACAAGATGCGAACTTTTGGTGATATACAATAAACAGCCGACGGCTCCGATTCATCAAGATTAGAAGAGTTTTGTTCGCCAGTCTTAAGGAAATCTGCACTGGAGTAAGACGTGTCAAAGTTATTAAAAGACTCATCTTTCAACCTTCGCTCCCCAAAACCCAAAATATATTCCAGGCTTGTGCACATTAATTGCAAATTCCACCAATTTTGTGGCATGATTTATCTCGGCACTCGAGTTCTGCCCACTTTCTAAAATGTAAGTTGAACTCTCTGAGACAGGTGTAAGAACACGGAGCTATTCGAAACTTCATGTTGAACAAATTATTTTTCAAAATTTTAAGAATGTTTTTGCCAGAATTCTGTCGAAAACAGCATGATGAATTGGGGCCCGTGTGTGTTGAATGCCACTTGGTGCTATACACCCTTCTGAAAATCCTCCCGATGGAAAACTTTGAAGCAAGCTGCAGATGCAGTATGACAGGAGCATTACACATTGTGGATGTTTCCAGCCAGGACAGGTGAACAAAGTGTCCGAGACCAATTCATAGCCTGGACACAGCAACATAAAAAGTGAACGCCCAAACACATGAGAGTTAAAAAGTTAAAAAACAACTCAACTCTTGCATCTGCCAAGTACAAAGCTGCGATAGGAGTATTTCGCTGCCCTCATCTCGCCCTGACCTACCTGATAGCACCACTCTGAACGAATCACTGGAGATAAACCCTCCAATACTATGGTCTCCTGGCTCCATACCCCAGCTCCGCCATATCTTGTAGGGAATAAGTGCTCAGACAAACAACACTTAGTGTAATGAATGACTGTGTAATCTGAAGATGTGGAAGCTGCAGCCAGATGTTTAACATCACACTTCTGTGGCGGAACAGCAAGTCCTCCTTTGACAGCTTGCAATCTTCACCTCTTGTTACTCTGCATTTACACACTTAGGGGGTACACAGAGAGCGGGTGGGTGTAGGGTGGTGGGGGGTTCTGCTCCCACAATGCTGCATCAAGCTAATTAAGTGCTCAGGATCTCAGATTACCAAGAGTGGGTGAATGCTAATTCTTACAAATGGATCGACCTCTTGAATGATTCACTAATGTTTGATTTAGGCGTTATTTACGTTGTGCGAAAGTTCACATTTAGCAGAAAGAACAGACGTAGAAACTGTTACAGGGAGCAAAAATAGTAGTGTCAGAGTCATAAATAGAGATGGGAAAAGACACCGGGGCGCACGTAAGAAAGTGTTGGTAATAGTGATGAGCCAACGTGATCGGATGAGGTGTTATCTGAGCATGCTCAGGTGCTAAGCAAGAGTTCGAGTCCCTGCGGATGCATGTCTCGCAGATATTCGACAGCTGCAACACATGCTCATACATATTATTTGGGCACACCAAAGTCACTCAGTTAGCACCCGAGCATGCTCAGAAAATGCCTTATCCCAGCACACTCGCTCTTCACTGCTTGGTAACAACGGTTCTGTTAGTGCTGCTAGGTTACAGACAGTTGTTATGATGTGCCCCTAACTATCTACATTTCTCTTCCGTTTGATCCTCAATAACATCACCCCTTGTGGATTAACTTATGTCACTACACTGGCAAAATTTATGATGTATTTGACGGACGGACATGAACACGCTCTGTCCGGCCAATGTCTCACCCATGCCATGCCCACATTGGCGTAGCTGGCCGAGACAGGCGTATAAATGACAAAAAGTCACAATATTTTTGCACAACTGCTGAGTTGCACAAAAGTATTATGACTTGTTAAGGTCTTTATGCTACATTTCTGCAAAAGCACCTTAATGAATTGCCCCTATAATCTTAAAAGTTATCGGGAACCATAGGGAGAGCTGTCTGAGAACCACAGGGAGCTTCTACCGGCCCTGCTCCAGGTGATTGACAGGTCTCTCCCTATGTACTCACATGAGAGAGACTTGTCAATTACCTGGAGCAGGAGGGCGAGAAGCTGACAAGGGGGCTATGGTGCCTTGTTGGCTATTCAAACTGTTTTTTCTGAAGTGCTACAGCGTCTCCACGTACAGGGATGTAGTCCAGCCCGGCTGTGATTAATTCTTCCTGTGGTTTGGGCAGCATGAATCTAGTCACAGATCCGAGCCCCTTATAGGCCTTGATATATGTTGTTCACTTCAAGATGGTAATATATAACTAAGGATGTATATAAATGTACGGTAATAATATCAATGGACAAATTTAATTGAATTTCAATTTATAATATAGCATGAAATGTAAAAAAACATATGATTTCACATTATTATATGTGTACGTTTCAATGTAGGAACCATGTAATAATGTATTATGTAAAATATAGCAGACTAACTAATATATATATATATATATATATATATATATATATATATATATATATCTATAATATAACGCTGGGAGCGTCACTCTGTCCGAAGCCTTTACAGACTGCGCAGGCGCAAGCGCAGTCTGGGCCTCACAGAGTGACGCTCCCGGGAGATCGCGGTGTGCGTTCACACTGAACGCACACCGCGATCTCCAACAGAGAAGCAGGGACCGCCAGGAGGGTGAGTATCGCCTATATTCACCTGTCCTGCGTTCCATCGCTGAGCGCCACCATCTTCCCGGTCTTCGGCCTGTAACCTTCAGTTCAGAGGGCGCGATGACGCGCTTAATGCGCGCCGGCGCCGCCCTCTGACTGAACAGTCACAGCCAGGAGACCGGGAAGATGGCGGCGCTCAGCGATGGAACGCAGGACAGGTGAATATAGTAAGTGCTGGGGGGCCTGAGCTGGCGGCGATACCGGCACCTGACCCCCACAGCGCGCCGGTGTCCCCGCCTGCTCAGGCCCCCGGATGGGTGCAGCACATGACAGGATGGGGACGCAGGATGGGGACGCAGGATGGGGACGCAGGATGGGGATGCAGGATGGGGACGCAGGATGGGTGCAGCACATACCAGGATGGGGACGCAGGATGGGTGCAGCACATGACAGGATGGGGATGCAGGATGGGTGCAGCACATGACAGGATGGGGGCGCAGGATGGGTGCAGCACATGACAGGATGGGGGCGCAGGATGGGTGCAGCACATACCAGGATGGGGACGCAGGATGGGTGCAGCACATGACAGGATGGGGACGCAGGATGGAGCAGCACATACAAGGATGGAGACGATATACCAATATAAATGCTCGCCACCCGGGCGTAGAACGGGTTCAATAGCTAGTATATATATATATATATATATATATATATATATATATATATATAATATTCCATGATAAATATTGACAGGTGAGGGTAGAGGATAAAAGTTGCACAGACTTGCAAGAATTACAAAACTCTTAACAAGAGAAAATCAGTTCAGCCCGAGGACTAGACAGACGGGAACGTCAGTCTTTGAGAAGGTCCTGGTGTCTCTGTCTGTCTGATCACCACACTCCTGTCTCATTTATTTCAGAAAGTTTGCCAGCGAACCCAACATAATCAATGAGGGCCATGTTTCCATCAATACGCTCCGTCTTAAATATATTGAGCGGAGCAGGTTTCAGCACAGTTGCATTGAACGCTCCAAATGTCAAGCCACAATTTGATTATGGGCAGGCTACAACCTTGGGACAAGGAGGCAGGTGGTGAATGTCCCGAGCAAGCGGTGACACTAAGAGGTCATTCCCTCCGGGGACACAGATCATACACTGCACTTTAGATGGAGACACTTGCTATGGATCCATTTGTTCCTTCATCATTAAGAGATTTTATCATTTACAAAAACAAAACTTTCAGATAAGAAGATCCTCAGGCCAAGTATCGAGACATTGCCTTATTGCAAGATTGTACAAAAAAAAAAAAATAAACATCTACTGGATTCGTAAAATATAATAATCCTCAACAAAATCATCTTTTTATATCTCTATGGGGAAGATTTATTAGCGGTTTCGCTCTAATTTTCTGGTGTAAAAAAAATAAATTTTGGTGCAAGCCATATTTGCACAAAAATTGTATTTTTTTTCCACTTTAGGACAGAAACTGGTCTCAAATTAATGCGTAAATCTA
Organism: Ranitomeya imitator; assembly: GCF_032444005.1. Classification (NCBI taxonomy): domain Eukaryota; kingdom Metazoa; phylum Chordata; class Amphibia; order Anura; family Dendrobatidae; genus Ranitomeya; species Ranitomeya imitator. Next base: position 197,186,914 of record NC_091283.1, read on the forward strand.
CTACTGCTGATAGCTAGCATAGACTTTACTTTCTTTTGTAAACTGCCCAAAATGTGTGCACCATTTAGAATTTTGGTGTATCTTGCTCCGGTGAAAATCAGAAGAGTGAAGTATGAATCGCCAGTTTTAGTTCATCTACCTATATTTCTACCAGTTGATAAATCTAAGTAAGGCTATGTGCACACGTTGCGGATTTGCCTTAGGAATTTCTACTGCAGATTCTTCCCTCTCTTGCCAGAGAACGCAGGTGCGGGTTTTTTTTTGCGTTTCTGCTGCATTTTTTCCATGTGGATTTGTATGCGTTTTTGAAAGCTAAATAAAGATCTATTATTGACAACAAAAAAAAGCTTTGTCATTTCTTGTCCAACCTCCTCTTTTACATTTGTCCAACCCACACTCCATTACACACAGACAGACAGAGACACAGACAGACAGACAGACAGACAGATAGATAGATAGATAGATAGATAGATAGATAGATAGATAGATAGATAGATAGATAGATAGATAGAAAGAATGAGATAGATAGATAGACAGAAGGAAGGAATGAGGCCGGAATCACAGTTTTACAGACTTATGAGAGGCACAAAAACAACGCATTGCACACGGACCAATGATTCTCTATGGGGCAGCTCCTATCTGCCGTATATTTCGCAGCCGCATTTTACGGGCGTAGAAAATCGCAGCATGCTGCGTTTGTCAGCGTATTGCGCAAAAATTCCGCCAATGACAGTCTTGCCAACCTTGCCAACGGATTACATACAGAACACTGTTTTGGGAACATTTCTGCGTATTGCGCCAGTAAAAAACGGACCGTATTTTCCTACGCCTAGTGTGACGCCGGCCTGAGATAGATAGAAGGAATGAGATGGATAGATATATGGATAGTTAGGCTACTTTCACACATCAGCTTGTTTCCCTCAGGCAGCATCCGGCGAATTTTTGAAAAAACGGATCCGTTGCAAATACTGAATAACTGATGCAACTGATCCTTTTAAAAAAAAAAAAAAAAGAGAGCGAACAGAAAATGTGCATGATTTTAATGGAAACATGCATGAAAAAACGGATTCGGAGGCCAGATTCATCATTTAACATCCCAGTTTCGAACGTTTGTCGCCGTGCGTTTTTTCGCCGGACATAAAAAACGTTCCTCTGTATGTGATCAGGCGCAATCTGGCGCTAATACAACTCTATGAGAAAAAACGGATCCAGCAGAAAAAAAACATGATGTGTGAAATTAGCCAGATAGATATATGGATAGAAGCATCTATGTATCTACTATATAATTGTCTAAGGGTCACTTCTGTCTTTCTGTCTGTCACAGAAATCCAGGGGCCGCAACCAATCAGCGACGGGCACAGTCTGGACTTGAAATGGTGGCTCCCTACTCCTTTGCCGTCAGTGCCCACTCCATACTCCCCTCCCGCCCAGTCAGCGCCCGCCGCCCACATAGCGTTGTAGCAGTCCGTTAAACCGACTGCGTTACACCGCGGCATAACGCGGTGTAACGCAGTCTGTTAACGCTGCTATTAACCCTATGTGACGAACTTTTTACTATTGATGCTGCCTATGCAGCATCAATAGTAAAAAGATCTAATGTTAAAAATAATAAATAAAAATAAATAAATAAAAATCGGGATATATTCAGTTTCCGGGGCCTTTCCCGCTCCTCGCGAAGCACCGGGCCATGCATTGCGGTCTCACAAGATGATGACGTACCGCTCTCGTGAGACCACTACGTCATCATCTCGCGAGACCGCAATGTATTCTTGGGACCGGAGCGTCGCAAGGAGCATCGCTAATGGCCTCGCCAACGGAAGTTGTATGTACTGTCATATGTTGTATGTTGTATGTACTGTCATATGTTGTATGTACTGTCATATGTTGTATGTTGTATGTACTGTCATATGTTGTATGTTGTATGTACTGTCATGTTGTATGTACTGTCATATGTTGTATGTTGCATGTACTGTCATATGTTGCATGTACTGTCATATGTTGCATGTACTGTCATATGTTGCATGTACTGTCATATGTTGTATGTACTGTCATATGTTGTATGTACTGTCATATGTTGTATGTACTGTCATATGTTGTATGCATGTATGTATGTAGTATGTTGTATGTATGCAGTATGTATGTAGTATGTATGTTGTGTGTATGTAGTATGTATGTTGTGTGTATGCAGTATGCATGTAGTATGTAGGTAGTATGTATGTATGTAGTATGTATGTAGTATGTATGTAGTATGTTGTATGCCTGTTGTATGTATGTAGTATGTAGTATGTATGTAGTATGTTGTATGTATGTAGTATGTTGTATGTATGTAGTATGTTGTATGTAGCATGTATGTATGCAGTAGGTATGTTGTGTGTATGTAGTATGTATGTTGTGTGTATGTAGTATGTATGTTGTGTGTATGTAGTATGTTGTATGCCTGTTGTATGTATGTAGTATGTAGTATGTAGTATGTATGTATGTAGTATGTAGTATGTTGTATGTATGTAGTATGTTGTATGTATGTAGTATGTATGTAGTATGTTGTATGTATGTAGTATGTTGTATGTATGTAGCATGTATGTATGCAGTAGGTATGTTGTGTGTATGTAGTATGTATGTTGTGTGTATGTAGTATGTATGTTGTGTGTATGTAGTATGTATGTAGTATGTATGTATGTAGTATGTTGTATGTATGTAGTATGTTGTATGCCTGTTGTATGTGGTATGTATGTAGTATGTTGTATGTAGGATGTTGTATGTATGTAGCATGTATGTATGCAGTAGGCATGTTGTGTGTATGTAGTATGTATGTTATGTGTATGTAGTATGTATGTAGTATGTATGTATGTAGTATGTTGTATGTATGTAGTATGTATGTAGTATGTTGTATGCCTGTTGTATGTAGTATGTAGTATGTATGTAGTATGTATGTAGTATGTATGTATGTATGTAGCATGTTGTATGTATGTAGCATGTTGTATGTAGCATGTTGTATGTATGTAGTATGTATGTAGTATGTATGTAGTATGTATGTAGTATGTATGTAGCATGTATGTAGCATGTATGTATGTAGTGTGCATGTAGTATGTATGTAGCATGTTGTATGTATGTAGTATGTATGTAGTATGTCTGTAGTATGCAGTATGTATGTAGTATGTATGCAGTATGTTGTATGTATGCAGTATGTTGTATGTATGCAGTATGTTGTATGTATGCAGTATGTTGTATGTATGCAGTATGTTGTATGTATGCAGTATGTTGTATGTATGTATGTAGTATGTTGTATGTATGTAGTATGTTGTATGTATGTAGTATGTATGTTGTATGTATGTATGTTGTATGTAGGATGGCACCATTGAAGCTCTAAAAAACTATAGGGAGAAAAATACTTTATCTAAAAAACTAATTAAAGCTGCCAAAAAGGAAACAGAGAAGCACATTGCTAAGGAGAGTAAAACTAATCCCAAACTGTTCTTCAACTATATCAATAGTAAAAGAATAAAAACTGAAAATGTAGGCCCCTTAAAAAATAGTGAGGAAAGAATGGTTGTAGATGACGAGGAAAAAGTTAACATATTAAACACCTTCTTCTCCACGGTATTCACGGTGGAAAATGAAATGCTAGGTGAAATCCCAAGAAACAATGAAAACCCTATATTAAGGGTCACCAATCTAACCCAAGAAGAGGTGCGAAACCGGCTAAATAAGATTAAAATACATAAATCTCCGGGTCCGGATGGCATACACCCACGAGTACTAAGAGAACTAAGTAATGTAATAGATAAACCATTATTTCTTATTTTTAGGGACTCTATAGCGACAGGGTCTGTTCCGCAGGACTGGCGCATAGCAAATGTGGTGCCAATATTCAAAAAGGGCTCTAAAAGTGAACCTGGAAATTATAGGCCAGTAAGTCTAACCTCTATTGTTGGTAAAATATTTGAAGGGTCTCTGAGGGATGTTATTCTGGATTATCTCAATGAGAATAACTGTTTAACTCCATATCAGCATGGGTTTATGAGAAATCGCTACTGTCAAACCAATCTAATCAGTTTTTATGAAGAGGTAAGCTATAGGCTGGACCACGGTGAGTCATTGGACGTGGTATATCTCGATTTTTCCAAAGCGTTTGATACCGTGCCGCACAAGAGGTTGGTACACAAAATGAGAATGCTTGGTCTGGGGGAAAATGTGTGTAAATGGGTTAGTAACTGGCTTAGTGATAGAAAGCAGAGGGTGGTTATAAATGGTATAGTCTCTAACTGGGTCGCTGTGACCAGTGGGGTACCGCAGGGGTCAGTATTGGGACCTGTTCTCTTCAACATATTCATTAATGATCTGGTAGAAGGTTTACACAGCAAAATATCGATATTTGCAGATGATACAAAACTATGTAAAGCAGTTAATACAAGAGAAGATAGTATTCTGCTACAGATGGATCTGGATAAGTTGGAAACTTGGGCTGAAAGGTGGCAGATGAGGTTTAACAATGATAAATGTAAGGTTATACACATGGGAAGAAGGAATCAATATCACCATTACACACTGAATGGGAAACCACTGGGTAAATCTGACAGGGAGAAGGACTTGGGGATCCTAGTTAATGATAAACTTACCTGGAGCAGCCAGTGCCAGGCAGCAGCTGCCAAGGCAAACAGGATCATGGGGTGCATTAAAAGAGGTCTGGATACACATGATGAGAGCATTATACTGCCTCTGTACAAATCCCTAGTTAGACCGCACATGGAGTACTGTGTCCAGTTTTGGGCACCGGTGCTCAGGAAGGATATAATGGAACTAGAGAGAGTGCAAAGGAGGGCAACAAAATTAATAAAGGGGATGGGAGAACTACAATACCCAGATAGATTAGCGAAATTAGGATTATTTAGTCTAGAAAAAAGACGACTGAGGGGTGATCTAATAACCATGTATAAGTATATAAGGGGACAATACAAATATCTTGCTGAGGATCTGTTTATACCAAGGAAGGTGACGGGCACAAGGGGGCATTCTTTGCGTCTGGAGGAGAGAAGGTTTTTCCACCAACATAGAAGAGGATTCTTTACTGTTAGGGCAGTGAGAATCTGGAATTGCTTGCCTGAGGAGGTGGTGATGGCGAACTCAGTCGAGGGGTTCAAGAGAGGCCTGGATGTCTTCCTGGAGCAGAACAATATTGTATCATACAATTATTAGGTTCTGTAGAAGGACGTAGATCTGGGGATTTATTATGATGGAATATAGGCTGAACTGGATGGACAAATGTCTTTTTTCGGCCTTACTAACTATGTTACTATGTTACTATGTATGTTGTATGTATGTAGTATGTTGTATGGTATGTTGTATGTATGTAGTATGTATGTTGTATGTCTGTAGTGTGTTGTATGTATGTTGTATGTATGTTGCATGTATGTTGTATGTATGGTATGTTGTATGGTATGTAGTATGCATGTAGTCTGCATGTAGTATGCATGTAGTATGTATGTAGTATGTATGTAGTATGTTGCATGTATGTAGTATGTATGTTGTATGTATGTAGTATGTAGGTAGTATGTAGGTAGTATGTACTGTATGTTGTATGTATGTAGTATTGAGTATGTATGGAGTATGTATGGAGTATGTATGGAGCATGTAAGGAGTATGTAAGGAGTATGTATGGAGTATGTATGGAGTATGTATGGAGTATGTATGGAGTATGTTGTATGTACAGTTAGGTCCATATATATTTGGACAGACACAACATTTTTCTAATTTTGGTTATAGACATTACCACAATGAATTTTAAACAAAACAATTCAGATGCAGTTGAAGTTCAGACTTTCAGCTTTCATTTGAGGGTATCCACATTAAAATTGGATGAAGGGTTTAGGAGTTTCAGCTCCTTAACATGTGCCACCCTGTTTTTAAAGGGACCAAAAGTAATTGGACAATTGACTCCAAGGCTATTCCATGGACAGGTGTGGGTAAACCCTTCGTTATGGCATTCTCAATTAAGCAGATAAAAGGCCTGGAGTTGATTTGAGGTGTGGTGCTTGCATTTAGAAGGTTTTGCTGTGAAGTAAACCTGCAGTCAAAGGAGCTCTCCATGCAGGTGAAACAAGCCATCCGCAAAAACAGAAAAAAAACATCCTAGAAATTGCTACAATATTAGTAGTGGCAAAATCTACAGTTTGGTACATCCTGAGAAAGAAAGAAAGCACTGGTGAACTCATCAATGCAAAAAGACCTGGGCGCCCACGGAAGACAACAGTGGTGGATAATAGGAGAATAATCTCCATGGTGAAGAGAAACCCCTTCACAACAGCCAACCAAGTGAACAACACTCTCCAGGAGGTCAGCGTATCAATATTCAAAAACAGCCAACCAAGTGAACAACACTCTCCAGGAGGTCAGCGTATCAATATTCAAATCTACCATAAAGAGAAGACTGCATGAAAGCAAATACAGAGGGTTCACTGCACGGCGCAAGCCACTCATAAGCATCAAGAATAAAAAGGCTAGACTGGACTTTGCTAAAAAAAACATCTAAAAAAGCCAGCACAGTTCTGGAAGAACATTCTTTGGACAGATGAAACCAAGATCAACCTCTACCAGAATGATGGAAAGAGAAAAGTATGGCAAAGGCGTGGTACAGCTCATGATCCAAAGCATACCACATCATCTGTAAAACACGGCAGAGGCAGTGTGATGGCTTGGGCATGCATGGCTGCCAGTGGCACTGGGTCACTAGTGTTTATTGATGATGTGACACAGGACAGAAGCAGCCGAATGAATTCTGAGGTATTCAGAGCCATACTGTGTGCTCAGATGCAGCCAAATGCAGCCAAACTGATTGGTCGTCGTTTCATACTACAGATGGACAATGACCCAAAACATAAAGCCAAAGCAACCCAGGAGTTTATTAAAGCAAAGAAGTGGAATATTCTTGAATGGCCAAGTCAGTCACCTGATCTCAACCCAATTGAGCAGCATTTCACTTGTTAAAGACTAAACTTCAGACAGAAAGGCCTACAAACAAACAGCAACTGAAAACCGCCAAAGTGAAGGCCTGGCTGAGCATCAAAAAGGAGGAAGCACAGCGTCTAGTGATGTCCATGAGTTCAAGACTTCAGGCAGTCCTTGCCAACAAAGGGTTTTCAACGAAGTACTAAAATTGAACATTTTATTTAAAATTATTGAATCTGTCCAATTACTTTTGGTCCCTTTAAAAACAGGGTGGCACATGTTAAGGAGCTGAAACTCCTAAACCCTTCATCCAATTTTAATGTGGATACCCTCAAATGAAAGCTGAAAGTCTGAACTTCAACTCCATCTGAATTGTTTTGTTTAAAATTCATTGTGGTAATGTCTATAAACAAAATTAGAAAAATGTTGTGTCTGTCCAAATATATATGGACCTAACTGTATGTAGGTAGTATCTACCGTATGTTGTATGTATGTAGTATGTATGTTTGTGGGGGGGGGGGTTTACATTCAACACATTTGCCGGATGATGGGACTACTACTGCCCCATCATTGGCTAATGTGTCAATGCGGCGTTTTCTGCGCCATTAGCACAGCATTTTTTTTTTCATTGATTTACATTGTACTGTAAATCACTTGCGGATCTGCAGCGTTTCTGAACGGTAAAAAATGCTGCAGATCCACAAGAAATCTGCAACGTGTGCACATAGCCTAAAGATTATGGTACTTGGATATCTATTGATTGCCAAAAAAAGGGATGATCTGTCCCCCATGGCCATCGCGGAGGGACATTGTAGAAAGGGTTTGCCAAGCATGTGCATGTCCTAAGACGTACACAAATCTATTCGAGACAAGTATAAAGTCTGAATTTAACGGTTTCCATGGATTCCATATGATCCAATCTAGAGATGGTGAAAATTAATTTCCAGGACCCGGTACATCAGTCACATCAGCAACCTGTGGCCGCTGGATGGCAACTTTGATTTTTACCTCCTGGTAATCATTGCTCTTCTATTGATTAACCAGCCTGGTGTGAAGTCACATGTACCCGACAGCAGGCTGGCTAATAATAATAATATTAATAATTAAAAAAAAAAAAAAAAAAGAGTCAGGGATGCCGCCAGGCAAGATGCAGTTCTCAGTTCTCAGGCCCAGTAGCCATACAGTAAATAACTGATGTGGCCAATCGATCTGGTTCTGTGAATCGATTTGCACCCATTTAGACTGAATTACAGTAGCTTGGACAGTAATTGTAAATAACCTTGTAGGTATCCGGTGCACTCACATCTCTTTTGTCTTGTAGGTTCTGCTTTTGTGACTGGGAGAGTTTTTAGGGTCCCCTAAAAAGCCTCACAGGTGACCTCTTCCTGCTCAGAGTTGCAACTAGGCGCCAAGCAATGCTGCTGCCAAAATGCTCCCTACCATAAGGGAGCAGAAGGGATTTATGGGATTTATGCTAGCAAATATGGAAGCAAAAATCGTCCTGAGTTTATTTTTAGGGGAAGGTGGAAAAAAGCAATACATTATGATGAGCTTTTGGTTGCACTGATGGACGATTGTTTTTTCTTGCTGCAAATTGCATAAGATCTACATTAGAGCCCTGCTAGGGTGGGACAGGTTTACAAAATAGCTAGTATTTTTATTTATTTTACTCACTTATACAGCACAGGGGTGTTGTATCTATTTAATGTACCGTGATGTCTGTATTGGGAGCTGGGGTGGTGTCTTCTATCTCCCCTCACCACAGTCTCTCTTTTTTGAAAGCGGAGTGACAGTTCACTCTCTTGCTGCCTTGTCACTTCTCATTAGACCTGGTGAGGAAGCGCACTGCCACTGAACAATTAAATGAAAAGAGTACGGTGAGCAAGGAGTGCATACTGAGCATGCGTTGAAACTGACAACGGACAAATGCTAAGTAGAGCATGGACCTAGCCTAGCCCCTGGAATGTATATCACTGATGAAGCTTTGTTTCAGGGTGGGTAAGTTGCCACTTCCCCTGATGATGTCCATTTCAGTATCCCATCATGCACTGGGGATTTTCAATTGAAGTATCATCAGAACAGAAGTTGAAAAAAAAATTAGGAAGATGAATGAAGAGGGAACGGTAGGAAATATTTAATGTAAACTGTATTAGAAAATTGATTTTTTACATTAAATAGACATTTAGGATTAAATTCAAGATTGGTTTCGGAGCATCTCTTAATTCCACAGCGCTTTGCAGACATCATCACTGTACCCATTGGGGCTCACAAAATAAATTCACTATCAGTATGACTTTGGAGTGTGGGAGGAAACCGGAGAACCTCGAGGAAACCCACGCAAACATGGGGAGAACATAAACTCCTTGCAGAGGTTGTCCTTGGTAGGATTTGAACCAGCTGAGTGCTAAGCACTGAGCCACTTTGTTGCCCAAAAATGCAATTATATACATTCAGTGGAATGTAAAGGTTTGTGCATCCTGGGTCAAAATTACTGTTGTTGCGAACAGTTAAGAAAGTAGAAGATTAAATTATGTCTAAAAAGGGCTAAAGTTACAGATGACATTTCATTTGCATTTTAGGCAAAAAAAAAAAAATAATAATAAATATATATATATATATATACATATCTAATACTAGATGGCAGCCCGATTCTAAAGAATCGGGAGTCTAGAATCCATATATACTTTATTCAAATGTAAGAATAATACAATTAATAAATAACAGTAAGAAAGAACAAAAATAATAGGCAGTATATGGAGAAAACACCAAACAAAAGTTCAAAATTGGTGTGAAAATGTCACTGAACCACTTCACAACTAAATATATATAGTTTTGGTAAATGGTATTATCATTTTTTTGACGAAATTCGGCAGGAGCTTGAAGAGCAACGTCACTGGGCCCGCCTCCACGCAGTAGAAACTTGCTGTGAGGTAAAAATTCAAAAATCACACCAAAATGGCGGGCGGAGTGTGTCACAGTACGGCACGTTTCTGATTGGTCGCTCGCAGCAGGCGGCAACCAATCAGACACTGGACACTGTTGACGTCACTTATCTCCGGACATTAGCTCCGGACAAAGCCACGGAAGTTGGCACAAATTGCAGGAAGTAGTATTCTAGGCAATTATATATATACTAGATGGCAGCCCGATTCTAAAGAATCGGGAGTCTAGAATCCATATATACTTTATTTATTCAAATGTAAGAATAATACAATTAATAAATAATAGAAAGAACAAAAATAATAGGCAGTATATGGAGAAAACACCAAACAAAAGTTCAAAATTGGTGTGAAAATGTCACTGAACCACTTCACAACTAAATATATATATTTTTGGTAAATGGTATTATCATTTTTTTGACGAAATTCGGCAGGAGCTTGAAGAGCAACGTCACTGGGCCCGCCTCCACGCAGTAGAAACTTGCTGTGAGGTAAAAATTCAAAAATCACACCAAAATGGCGGGCGGAGTGTGTCACAGTATGGCACGTTTCTGATTGGTCGCTCGCAGCAGGCGGCAACCAATCAGACACTGGACACTGTTGACGTCACTTATCTCCGGACATTAGCTCCGGACATTAGCTCCGGACATTAGCTCCGGACATTAGCTCCGGACATTAGCTCCGGACAAAGCCACGGAAGTTGGCAGAAATTGCAGGAAGTAGTATTCTAGGCAATTAATCTCCGGACATTAGCTCCGGACAAAGCCACGGAAGTTGGCAGAAATTGCAGGAAGTAGTATTCTAGGCAATTATATATTAGATATATATATATATATACATATATATATATATATATATGTATATATATATATTATATATATAATTGCCTAGAATACTACTTCCTGCAATTTGTGCCAACTTCCGTGGCTTTGTATATTATATATATAATTTGTATATTATATTATATATATAATTGCCTAGAATACTACTTCCTGCAATTTGTGCCAACTTCCGTGGCTTTGTCCGGAGCTAATGTCCGGAGCTAATGTCCGGAGATTAATTGCCTAGAATACTACTTCCTGCAATTTGTGCCAACTTCCGTGGCTTTGTCCGGAGCTAATGTCCGGAGCTAATGTGCGGAGATAATGTCCGGAGCTAATGTCCGGAGCTAATGTCCGGAGATAAGTGACGTCAACAGTGTCCAGTGTCTGATTGGTTGCCGCCTGCTGCGAGCGACCAATCAGAAACGTGCCGTACTGTGACACACTCCGCCCGCCATTTTGGTGTGATTTTTGAATTTTTACCTCACAGCAAGTTTCTACTGCGTGGAGGCGGGCCCAGTGACGTTGCTCTTCAAGCTCCTGCTGAATTTCGTCAAAAAAATGATAATACCATTTACCAAAACTATATATATTTAGTTGTGAAGTGGTTCAGTGACATTTTCACACCAATTTTGAACTTTTGTTTGGTGTTTTCTCCATATACTGCCTATTATTCACTGACTGTTATACTGAGAGACTGCCGTTTATTAACCTCTTCTTTGCCACATTGGGTATATTGCTCTATTATTTGCCACATAAGGACATTGTCCATTATTGCCCAGCAATTTCTCTGCAATATAAACTGCCTATTTATTAATATCTGACTTCCTGCAAAGAACTATTGCCTATTATTAACTGGCTATTTTCCTACTACCTGACACTGCCTCTTATTAACCTGTTGTTTGCCACCACCACGCTTAAAGCTGTTTAGCTTAGCCAACATGAGCTCTAATAGTAAGGATACTAATGACACAGAGCCCAAAGCTGCTGATGGCGCACGTAAGATTAGGTCTGATAGAAAGTATACTAATAATGCAGAGCAAAAAGACGCCGATGCCGCACGTAAGCGCAAACAGCGTGCTAACAAGAGTACAGAGGATAGATGCAAGCGCATGGACACTGTTAAGTATACTAATGACACAGAGTCCAAAGCTTATGATGGCGCACGTAAGATCAGGTCTGATATAAAGTATGGTAATGATGCAGAGCGAAAAGCCGCCGATGCCGGACGTAAGCGCAAACAGCGTGTTAACAAGAGTACAGATGATAGATGCAAGTGCCTGGATACTGTTAAGTATACTAATGACACAGAGCCCAAAGCTGCTGATGGCGCACGTAAGATCAGGTCTGATATAAAGTATGGTAATGATGCAGAGCGAAAAGCCGTCGATGCCGCACGTAAGCGCAAACAGCGTGCTAACAAGAGTACAGAGGAGAGATGCAAGCGCCTGGACACTGTTAAGTATACTAATGACACAGAGCCCAAAGCTGCTGATGGCGCACGTAACATCAGGTCTGATAATAAGTATACCAATGACGCTGAGCGAAAAGCCGCCGATGCCGCACGTAAGCACAAACAGCGTGCTAACGAGACTACAGAGGACAGACATAAGCGCCTGGACACTGTTAATGCTGCTTGCAATAAACGCATTACTAATGAGTCTTTTGAGGACAAAACTAATCGATTAAGTAATAAAGCTGCTGCTGCACGCTCTCAACGTTGCAAACATAATATTTCCACATCCTCAGTCATAGATTCTGCCCACAATACAGCTTCTTTGTCTCCATTCATAGAATGTGTGCAGCTTGAAGCTCCTTTAACCGTTGGTAAATCTGCACGTAAGCGCAAACACTGTCCTACTTACACTCCAAATGATAAACGCCGTCGCCTGCACACTGTTAAGTCTGCTTATAAGACATGCTTCACACCTGACTCTTCTAAGGCAACAAACAAACCATTACCAAATGCAGCTGGTGCACGCCGTGAATGGCGCAAAAAAAACGCTTGCACCTCCATATTAATAAACTCTGACCACGATACACCTTCCAACTCCTCAGTGATTGAATCTGTGGACAGTGAAGATCCTCTACCAGGTCCACGCTTTATATATGTTGGCTTACAGAAACATTCCAATGCTCCGTTATCACAACCTGTACCTCAACATCCTACAGGTTTTACTAATGATGACAGTACCATAGTAGAACACTCCTGTGGTCCTATGAACTATTTATGTGAACATTGTCAAGCATTACATTTTAATGCTGAGACACCAGCAGATAAAAATTTTACTCTGTGTTGTCACAAGAGTAAAGTGCATATACCTATACCCCAATATCCGGAGGTCTTTAAACGATTGCTGACAGGGGAGAGTGAGTTCAGTAAGAATCTCATGGAAAATATTCGTAGTATTAACAGCTCATTTGCTTTCGCCTCCATGGGTGCCAATATATCCCCTCCACCTGGACATGGCCCTTACTGTTTCCGTATACATGGACAAATATATCATCGTACTGGAACTCTACATCCCAGTGATGATCAAGTTCCAGCTTATGCCCAACTGTATATTTTGGATACCGCTACCGCTACCGCGAATGAACAACGTTTAAACTGTGAACAAAATCAAAAATGTCATCCCACTTTGATGAGTATAATTGCTCTTCAGTTAGACAATGTGAATCCCTTTGTTGCTGCCTACAAAATGTTACGAGATGTGGAACATGAAGAACATCTTAAAGCTGAAGCTAATGGCACTCTCATGCCAAATATCATCATGGCCCTTAAACAAGATCGGAATCAAGACCCTCGCCGATATAATAATCCAACTGTCAATGAAGTTGCTGTCGTATTTGAAAATGACAATGGAGAGCCACCATTTAATCGTGATATTTTAATACATTTACAACCGGACCCCAAAATCCTTTGGCGCCAAGAACACAACAGGTCAGCATTCTACACAGTAATTTAGATGCTTTACTCTATCCTTTATTTTTCCCTTACGGAGACCAGGGCTGGCATGATGGCCTCAAGCAACAAGGGCAAAGTCCACGCAGAGTTACACAACTGCAATATTACTGCTATGTGCTGTCTGTCCGTAATCAGTTTAATCCACTCCTGAATGGTGGCAAACTCACTCAGCAGTACTTAGTGGATGCTTATGTGAAAATCGAGGCAAATCGCCTAAATTATATCCGTCAACACCAAAAGGATTTGAAAGTAGAGGATTATTGTGTACTCCAGGAACATCTCCAGAAAAAAATCCATTGAGAAGGGCATCCCCATTGGAAAAACGGTCATTTTACCATCTTCGTTTGAAGGCAGTCCCAGGAATATGCAGCAGCGGTACCAGGATGCCATGGCTATTGTGACTAAATATGGTCGTCCTGATCTATTCATCACCATGACCTGTAATCCGAAATGGAATGAGATTACTGAGAATTTGGAACCTTGGCAGCGTGTGGAATATAGACCTGATTTGGTGGCACGTGTTTTCAAAATAAAACTGGAAGCACTCTTAAAAGACATTAACAATGGATTATTTGGGAAAGTTTGCGCTATGGTTCAGTTCATGTAATTGAATTTCAAAAACGTGGCCTTCCACACGCTCACATTTTGATTATTCTGGACAGCAACTCCAAATTAAGGACTGAGGAGGACATAGACAATACAGTGTGGGCTGAAATTCCCAATCCTACCCACTACCCTCAACTCCATAAAATTGTTCTCCAACATATGATTCATGGTCCGTGTGGAGAACACAACCCAAATTCTCCCTGTATGGATCTGGGGAAGTGTACAAAAGGTTTCCCTAAAGATTTGCAACCAAGAACCATCATAGCTAAGGACGCCTATCCTACTTACCGCAGACACTTTGGCCCATCTTTTCAACACCATTCTAACATGATTGATAACTCGTGGGTGGTTCCATATAATCCGTTCCTGCTATTAAAATACAAGTGCCATATAAATGTCGAAGTTTGTGGTTCCATTCAGGCTGTGAAATATTTATTTAAATACGTCTACAAAGGACATGATAAAGCCAATCTTGAAATCTGCCAGACTAACATCCAACATGATGAAACACACCAATTCATGGATTCAAGATATGTCAGTGCACCAGAGGCAGCTTGGCGAATATTCTCATATCCAATGCATAAACAATCTCATAGCATCATTCGCCTTGCTGTACATCTACCGCATTCTCAGCCACTCTATTTTCATGAGGATGACTCTATTGGAAACATCAAACAAAAGCTCCATCAAAATTCTACACTTATGGCCTACTTCAAGCTTCATCAGAACGACCATCATGCTCATATTTATTTATACCGTGAAATTCCCGAAAACTATGTTTGGAAAGAAGGTTCTTGGGAAGTTAGAAAGCGAGCAGGTGGTTCTGTGATTGGACGAATGTATACTGTCAGTGTGAAAGACCAAGAACGCTACTATTTAAGATTGTTATTGTTACATGTCAAAGGTGCAACCAGTTTTGACAGCATAAAAACTGTACACGGAGTCACACATGAAACCTTCAAAGATGCGGCATTAGCTCTTGGCTTACTATTTGATGATAGTCTGTGGAGAAATACATTACTTGATGCCAGTATTCTCAACATGCCAGCAGAGCTACGTGACATGTTTGCCTACATTTGTATTTTTGGTCCTCCAGCTAAACCTCGGGACTTATGGGATGAATTTAAGGAACACTTTGTAGAAGACTACTGCCATGCATACCACTCCGACACTCTGGAGTGTGTCAATTGTGAAGGCTATGCTATGACAGATGTCCAACATGTTCTTAAAGCTCAAGGCAAAACTTATATTGATTTTAATTTGCCACGTCCAGTCAAGAAACAACACCTCCTCCCACAGTATGATAAAGATTATGAGTTATCAGCAGCTGCTGAAATGAAAGCTACTCTAAATGAGGACCAACTTTTTGCTTTTGATGCTATCACTCAAGCTTTAGAAGACACTAATTCTACAGCAAAGTGTTTTTTCCTTGATGGTCCTGGTGGCAGCGGAAAAACGTACCTATATCATCTACTCCTACATCAGCTAAGAGGACAAGGAGACATTGTGTCACCTGCTGCCACTACTGGAATTGCCGCCAACTTGCTACAAGGTGGACGAACCATTCATTCTCTTTATGGGATTCCAATTCCTGTGAATGAAACATCTGTTTCCAGGATTAAGAATGATACCGATGCAGCAAAAGATTTGCACAGCACTAAACTTTTTATTATTGATGAGTGCACAATGCTATCCAAATATGCATTGCATGTCATTGATAGAGTTTTACGTGATGTCATGACAACAAATGTAGCTCACAAAGAAAAAACACCGTTTGGAGGTAAAGTGATTGTTTTTGGAGGCGACTTTAGACAATGTCTTCCTGTCATCCCTCATGTGACAAGAACTGATGTTGTAGAGAGCTGTATAAAATATTCACAACACTGGCAACATTTTACTCGCCTGCCACTTATTAACAACATGCGCTCCATTGATCCTCACTACAGCAGTTGGTTGCTTCAACTGGGAAATGGTGAACTATCTAATGAACATAACCTTGGAGATGATGTAATTGAAATTCCTCCAGACATGGTATGTACTGGCTCTTTAATAATTGAAATTTTTGGAGATAATCTTTGTATTGATGTGAATGACACCGAAAGTATAAATACAGCTGCATCTCATGCAATTTTATGTCCAAAAAATGAGGACGTTGAGAAAGTCAATTCCCAAGTCATGGATTTATTGATAGGTGACTATACTGAATATATCAGTGATGATTCCATCGATCCTGATGAAGCTGATGACCTCGATCAATACCCACTTGAGTTTTTGAATTCACTAACACCAACTGGTATGCCTTCACATCGGCTGAAACTTAAAATTGGCACCATTGTCATGTTATTACGTAATGTGAACACGAACAAAGGTCTCTGCAATGGTACGCGGCTCATTGTCACTGCCTTACATGCCAATATCATACTGGCTAAAGTAATTAGTGGGTCAGCAGCAGGAAATGTGGTATTCATTCCACGAATTGATTTGTGTCCATCAGAGACTGGATTACCTTTTAAATTAAGACGGAGACAATTTCCCATCAAGCCCGCATTTGCAATGACCATAAATAAATCTCAAGGCCAGACCCTCCATCGAGTTGGCATTTATCTACCAGAACCTGCTTTTGCCCATGGTCAATTGTATGTTGCTTTTTCCAGGGTGAAGCAATGTTGCAATGTGAGGGTTAAAGTGGTTAATACACCACTTCAAGGACAATTATTGGCTGATAGTACTAAAGTCTTCACACGTAATATTGTGTACAAAAATATTTTAGTTTAAACTTAATTTTCTTTTTTTTCATTATTCAGTTTTTCTAATAACAGACAGCAATAGGCAAATTCTATGTGTAGAGATAAGGAAAAAATAAATAAATTAAAAAAAATTAGTGTAGCCATAGACATATAGATTTTAAGTAATTATGTAGGAAATACGTATATAACATACGTACTCATTAGCATATAGGGTTAATAACTCTATATCATATCTACATAAATTTAGAAATATGATATATCAATACATATTTTTATAGGTAAGTAGAACACACATTAAGTACAAGATGTAAGATGTGTATCATTCAAATGCCTGTATTTGGTGATAGGAACCTGTATTTGAAGCTCCAGCAGTATAGCTGCTGAGAGATTTCATTTTGTTTTTAAAAAGGGTGAGGTTTTTGTGAACAGGTAAGAGACGGGTGGGATGGCTGTTCACACACATCTCTATCTTCAGGTGTGTTCTGTACATAGAAATAGATATATAGATAGGTACATTTTTAGATAGATAGGGAAAGAATAGAGATTTTGCTTTCACATCAACATTTTTCTGCTATTTGGAGAATTTATGGTGGAAAAAAGGCTATTTCTGCACTTCCTGCCTAAGGGCTGACCCACGCCACTCTTGCTGTAAGTTGCATGCAATGTATCCGGAATTTGTACTTCACTTGCAGCAGGTGCGGCACATGTGGTTTCTGCTGTTTTCGCCACAAAATCTCCACTTACCAGTGTTTTTGTTGTGGCTGCATTTAATGCAATTGCCGAAGCCGCGTTTGCTGCATTTACTGCAAGTTAACTCCAAGCTTCATCTACATTGCATGGCACTTGCTGAAAGTGTGTTGTGGGTCAGTTCTTTGGTGCCAAGTGTGGAAGTTGTATTGTTTTTAACATTACTTCTGCAAATATCAGAAACATGCAGATGTGAAAGAGGTCTGAGTATTAAGAAATAGGAATCAGTTGGTTAGGACCCATCAGTTCAAAGGCTACCG
The DNA here is from genome assembly GCF_032444005.1 of Ranitomeya imitator. Lineage (NCBI taxonomy): Eukaryota > Metazoa > Chordata > Amphibia > Anura > Dendrobatidae > Ranitomeya > Ranitomeya imitator. The sequence continues at coordinate 197,204,941 of NC_091283.1, forward strand.
TGATGTGGTTGATGGGCATGCTTATATTAGCCCATCGGTGTACTATGAACGTTGATTTCTTAAATTTTACACTTCTGCAAAAATAAACACAAAAAATTTGGGTACACAAAAAGGCTTTATATTTCTGTTGTACCTATTAGAATTATTTAAAATGAAGGCTTAGCTAAGCCCAAGAGATGATTAAAAACGTTTCATAAAATTACTGTGAAAATACCTGATGGGCACACAAGTATGCGCCAGTATGGGTACTAAGAGCCTTTCCACATAATAATGAAATATTTTAAAATGTCATAGAACATACCAATATACATAGTTATTGATACATATTATTTATTATTTACATTATTGTTCTTAAGCAAAGAACCGTTGTTGTGGCATTTGCCACAACACGCAAAGTTGTCTGATGTCTTTCATCCCTCCCCTCATAAGCATGTTCATGGATCCTGTGTAACTGTACCTTAAATAACAAGAATTGTCAAGAGCTGGTGAGTGCAGCCATTTTTTGTTCTTTCTTACTATTATTTATTAATTGTATTATTCTTACATTTGAATAAATAAAGTATATATGGATTCTAGACTCCCGATTCTTTAGAATCGGGCTGCCATCTAGTATATATATATATATATATATATTCATCTTTTAAATTTAAAAAAATACAAATGCATGATGCATTTTGGAAGCTTTTACATACATGTACTACTGTACATGCCCAATATACAGCCTGAACTTATGAAAAGGAAAAATATAGACACCCTCCCTCGCTGTATCCTGACATATACATGAGCTGACAAATCTTATCCAACAGGGTAGTCCTATTATAATCTATGGATACATTCTGAGTAAAACCTTGCCGATGTATAAGGCTAAAGAAGGGGCCGGAGCTCTACTTGTAGGAAGAGGCCCACATGATGGTGATTGGGCCAAGAGGGAAAAGGAAGTTTGAATTGGGGCTATGAGATTGGATCACTAAGGGGAGGGAGGGGACAGTAACGAGGAATATAAAAGGAAAAATGAGAGAAAGGGAGACATTTTTGTGGGGATCCCAGAGAGAACAATCCATCCCCACACCCTACCTCACCTGCTTATTGGATCATGATGACTAATCTGGAGGCCCTCTTGAGCCAGCTGAGAGCTGTGGCAGGTGTGAGAGGTAAGGCCTGGCTGGAGGAGCAGTTGTCCATGTTGCCCAGAGGAGTAGTGCCGCAGCATCTTCCTGAAGGGTCCAGTCGGTGGCCTAGGAGGACGAGCCTGCCGGAAAGGTTAAGCCCTGACGTGACCCCTTGCTCAAAGCATCAGTTCAGGAGCCCCTCTGGGCAGCGGGCACCTGAACACTGAATCTGGTGCTAGCAGCCAACCCTGGGCTGTAGGCTGTGACACGAGCAGGCCACACAGCCTGCTTCTTCTGGGAGGACCGAAGTGACTGCTGCAACTGCGGGCCCTACCGGTGACGTTCCTGTCACAAGGCCTGCTTGTCAAGTTATGGAGGGCAACATCTGGTGGCAGATACAGGCGTTGGAAGGACGTATTATTATTATTATTATTTATATAGCACCATTGATTTCAAGGTGCTGTACATGAGAAAGGGTTACATACAAGTTACAGATATCACTTACAGTAAGTAAACTAACAATGACAGACTGGTACAGAGGGGCGAGTACCCTGCCCTTGCGGGCTTACATTCTACAGGATGGTGGGGATGGAGACAATAGGTAGAGGGTTGTAGGAGCTCCGGTGTTGGTGAAGCAGTAGCTTCAGTAGTGGTGAGGAGGCAGCGGGGTCAGTGCAGGCTGTAGGCTTTCCTGAAGAGGTGGGTTTTCAGGTTCCATCTGAAGGATCCGAATGTGGTTGATAGTCGGATGTGTTGGGGCAAAGAATTCCAGAGGATGGGGGATATTCGGGAGAAGTCTTGAAGACGGCTGGGTGAGGAGCGAATAAGTGTGGAGGAGAGAAGGAGGTCTTGGGGGACCAGAGATTACGTGAGGGAAGATATCGGGAGATTAGTTCAGAGATATATGGAGGAGACAGGTTATGGATGGCTTTGTAGGTCAGTATTAGTAATTTGAACAGCTGGATTTGGGATCTGCGGCTGTCAGGATTACAGTGCCTGCACAGCCTAGTGAGTATGGTTCAACGTTTTGTCCACTGCAGAGTGTTAGATTGTCAGGTTTGAGGACAGGTGGTCAGGTAGAGTCCCCTTCGATGGCTCAATGCGGGGGAGTGAGTGAGGTAGAAATTGCTGGGGTTAGGCAACGTCAAGGAGCTTTTGTCTCGTTTGGAGCGAAGTTCTGGTATTGGGAATATGGTATCCCCAATTTTGGCAAGGGTAGAAGATCAGTTTAGCCTGGCAGGGATAGGAAATATGGGTGGTACTAGAAGAGGTCACTAGTGGTCAGGAGTCAAAGGGAGAAAAAGAAAAAATGGAGCATGTTGGCAATTTAATGAGGGGCAATGTAAATACGGTTCTAGTTGTAAATTTATCCATGTCTGCTCACACTGCATTGGGTCATCACATGGAGCAACTAGATGTTTCAAAAAAAAGGGAAATGGTAGTACAAATAATAAAAAAAGGGGAGATGCCAGTGAGTCTTCCTGCGATGGCCCCCTTTCTAAATACACTCCCGACAAGGTAAGAGCGGATTGTATTTTTCAAGTTTTCAAGGAAGGTTTTAAAATTCCCCCATCACAACATGAAGTGCTGTTTGCATTAAAAATTAAAGGTTGATTGTTTCTACAAAAATTAAAAAAAGGAGGTCCAGTTCGGATGTATAGCGAGACCTTTTCAATGCACCCCAGTGGAAGATTTGATTGTATCACCATTGGCAGTGGTGCCTAAAAAGAGCCAAATAAATTTTGCCTTAATCATCACCTTTCGGAACCAAAAGGATTGTTGGATAATGATGGAATTGATCCCAAATTGTGTTTGGTGGCTTACACATCTTTTGATGAGGCTGTTAGAGAAGTACGAAATTACGGGCCAGAGACACTATTGGCTAAAACAGACACTGAAACAGCTTATAGGCTGCTACTAATTCATCCAGAGAGTATACATTTATTGGGTTGTTATCGAGAGAGGGTTTTATCTGGATGGATGTTTGCCGATGGGATGCGTAATTTCTTTTTCATTTTTTGATACGTTTTTTGAGTCATTCATTATTTGGATGACTTTTTGTTTATAGGTCCGCCTGAGTCAGTAGTTTGTAAGAATTTATTAGGAATCATGTTTTGGATTGCAAAGCGTTTTGGTGCACCTTTAGTTGGGGAAACATCAGAGGGATCAATCACACAGTTGAGTTTTTTGCGCATTTTGATAGATTCAGTGGCTATGGACTGTCGGTTACCTGAAGACAAGCTAGTGTCGTTAAAACAGGAAGAGGACAGGGAACAACGTTTGCACTAGTTGACACTGAGAGAGTTGCGGTCATTGTTGGGAAAACTGAATTTTACCCGAAGAAGTATGCCATAGAGGTTAGCGGCAGCAATGGCAGGGGTGCGAGCTACGTACCATTGTTCTCTTAAAAAAGGAGCACAGAGATGACTTTGTGGTTTGGGGTACGTTTTTGAGAAATTATAACAAGCAGTCCATGAATCAGAACAAAGTTCAGGATAATGTTGATCTTGAGATTTATATCGATTATGCGGGTGGTGCAGGTTTTGGGTCTTTTGTAGGGGGCAGTGATGCACAGGCGAATGGCCCTATGAGTGGAGAGAGCAAAGTTTCGTGAAGAATTTGGCGTTATTGGAGACATTTCCAATTGAGGCAGCTGTGTCAATTTGAATAGGTTACCTTGTGGTAACATGGGAATGGTAGCCATTATAAATCTTTTAATGGCTTCATCACCACTGATGATAAAAATTACTCAGGAAATTAGTCTTGCGTTGCCTGGAACTGAATGCTTGTATTGTGGCGATCCATGTTTCGGGAATTGAGAATTCCATTGCAGATTTGCTATCTCAATTTCAGTGGGATCGCTTTCGCAAATTGGCCCAGAGTCTAAGAATTTGAGATTAAAGTGCCAGGTGCACCTGTAGAGGCTGGTTATCGAGGAGCAAGACAGCGGATTTGTGGTTCGGTTGCTGACCGTACGTGGGAGTCTTATGAAGCGGCTTGGATGGATAAACTGGTTAATGTATTGGGGGGAGGTCACTTTGGATAGGGATAGAATGCTTGAAGTTTTGTTTTTTATTGGACGAGCAGCGGAATTGTATTGGTTGGTAGCAAAAATGATTCGATTTGTAGCAGCACTGGCATTAGGGTTTAAACTTCGGGGACAGAAAGACGTGACTAAGTAATTAATCGTCAGTCAGGCTCTAAAGGGTTATAAAAAGGTTAATATTAAAGCATAATTAATGTGCAATTTGATATGATGTTTCGGAAATACTCGGAGGGGAAGTTGGGTTGTGTTTGTATTTCAGGGTTTGAGAAGGATCTTTTTAGGTAAGCATTCTCATTGGCCTTTTTCGGGGCGCTGAGAGTGGGGGAATTAGTGTCATCAAACAAAATTAAAGGAGGAGGTTTGCTATGGGAAAATATTTGTTGTTCGGATAGAGTAATGGAGTTTTGGATTTGAAGGTCAAAAACAGATTAGGGTTGCAGTGGCAGAAGGGTTTTGTTGGGGCTAGATGTTCAGGGTTTTTTTTCACGATACCAATTTACAGTTGTTATGCGAAGGTGCATGGAGAAGTCAGGCTTGGATTCTTCCTGTTTAACATCTCATTCTTTTAGATGCGTAGACTGAGGCGGTAAACAGAGGCCTTAGACCAGAAGAAATACAAGGGATAGCGAGGTGGAGATCAAAGTCTTATATTTGTCGTTAAAGCGTAGTGGTTGTAGTTGTTGTAAAGATAGGTATGGCTACTTTGTCTATTGCAGATGGTGGTCCGTGTTCAGCCTGGCTATTTGGACATTCTTGCATGCATGGGGGGCCCGCCGTGCTGATATCAGAGCCAACGAAAGGCAGCTAGGTATTAATAGAGATGCCCTGATTGTTAGATGGCTTGGATTTAAGGTACGGAGTGATCAGGGTTTCACCTGAATTGCATGAGGTGGCACGTTTAGATAGGATGCGCTCATTCTAGTTCTGCATGTTGGAGGCAATGACATAGGTGTAAAAGTGATTACAAAAATGATTAAGGACATTCGTTTTGATCTCCGAAAGTTCTGGCTGGTATCTCCAACAACGATTGCCTGACATAGTGCCTAGAAGAACTTGGCGGGGAGCAAGATCCCAAAAAAGTATTACTAGGGCAAAAGTGAAACTTAATAAAGCTATTTCAGGTTTTGTAGCTTGTAATGGGGGGGAAATTAGCGTATGGCCTTGTGACTTGGAAACGGGAAAAGGGAATTTTTGTGGAAGAGATGGGGTGCATCTGAATGTGATTGGCTTGACTTGTGGGCACTTTTCATTTAGGAAGGAATGGAGCATGCTCTGGAGGTGGTTGGGGCAACACGCACTTGAGGATCCTTGGGGTTGGTGGGATTTGTTGTGGGGGTGAATTTACATGGATGGCTCCCTTCAGGATGGAATTATGATCGGATGATCTGGCACTTAGTGTCGCTCTGGATGGGGGGTGTACCCTGAGAGCCAGTGGTGGTATTCTTTTACCCCTGATGGTGGTGTGGTGCCCTTGAGCTTGGGGTTACAGCTGAGGGCAAAATAATTCTATTGGAAAATTCTTTGTTTTACATGTGCCAGATCTTGTAGCCCAAAGGATCTCCCCCAATTCTTTGAGTAATTTAAATTTGGTTATTATTGCTTTATGTTAATAAATGGCTGATGTGGCCAATTATATCCAAAAAGAAAGTCTACTGTTTAGTATTATTATTATTATAAGTTATGAGGTATGGGGGTGGGGGAAAAATGTATAAGGGGATTGTTTCGATGGAATGCTTAGGACCATACACTGTCATGTATCCATTAGTTTTTTTTTTGTTTTTTTTGACAAATTGTTTACTGCTCTGGAAAAATTTCAGACAAAGTTGCAAGAGCAGGAGTAATGTTGTAAGTTTATTCTGCAATGCCATAAAGCTTAGTTCAGATCCATTTCTTTAACAGGTACATAACTGAATTTACTATCATACTACAAACCTCAAGATTATAATAAAGGATATGTGCCTTGCACATTGTAAAAACCCCTTGAGACCAAGCTAGGAGTTTTAAAAAAAAAAAAGATTCAGGTGGGGAAACGGTTAATAAAGATATGTTCATAAACTGCCATGAAATAAAAGGGAAAAGATGGAACAATAGACCAGTAGGATATTATTTTCAAGAAGAATATAAACCCATCCCAGCATCATTAACATGGCTCACTAGAGACCTGCCTTGGGCATATGCAAAATCCTATTGTTACACTACAGATGCCCAAACCCTTATTGGCAAAAGGCATTAAGAAGGAGGTGGCATATAGAGCCTTTGATCATGGCAAAAATAAATACATATTTTTTTTTTCGTTTTTAAATATTTTATTAAAGCTAAAAAAAAATGAATTAATTATTTATATACATATATCTATGTGGCAAAAAAAATGGCAAAAAAAATTACGAAAAAAAAACCACATACAGGATACTTACCTATATCACATCAATACACAGCAATGTGTGAAAACGGTGAGAATTTGTGCAGCAGTTTTAATTTTCTTTGGGGGGCTTTTCATTCCTCACGTCTCTGGGAAAACCGACTGCCAAGGCTTGTAGACTGCATTCTGTGTCATTAATTGGGAGCCGTGATAATGAGGAAGCAGCCTTGCATTCATCAGAGAGGAGGCGGATTGAAAGCGACTGACAAATGCTGTTCATGAACGCTGGCACCCTCTCCCTGGACAAGGCACTCATGAACCCGTCCTACTCTAATCAATAACACCTTTTCTTGCCAGCACAGGAGTGGAGTGAATATCCATATCAAAGTCATAAAGATACTAAACATCAGTTGCCTCGCCTATCCGGAGTGAAAATTTGTGGACACGGTGTAACTTTTAGAAAAATATGGAGGACGTGAGAAAGTTTACAAGAAGCACGTGACGTCTTGGATGACAAATGATAGTAGTCATTAGATTTGTGCTCTCACGATACAAAGAAGTAGGGAGTTGGCTGTCCTAATAGAAAAACTGGGCACTAAAGGTAAAAAATATATATATTACGGTACCCAAATTGATTGAGAAAAGGGCACACTTAAATTCTGTATCAAGCTATTTGTTAGGGTATGTTCACACGTTCCTGATTTCCATCCTTTTTTTTCAGGACTGTTTTTTAAAAAACTGCAGCTCTTGGCAGAAAACGCAGGTCCTTTTTTAGTCCTTTTTTGATGCGTTTTTTGATCCTTTTTTTGATCCTTTTTTTTATGCAGTTTTCTATGCAGAGTCTGTGTGTTTTCTAGGAAGTTTTTTAGGGTTAAAATGGCTGAAAATACCCTAACCCTACCCCTAACCCTAACCCTACCCCTTACCCTAACCCTACCCCTAACCCTACCCCTAACTCTATTCTAACCTTAGTGGAAAAAAAAAAATTCTTAATTTTTTTTTATTGTCCCTACCTATGGGGGTGACAAAGGGGGGGTGTCATTTACTATTTTTTTTTATTTTGATCACTGAGATAGATTATATCTCAGTGATCAAAATGCACTTTGGAACGAATCTGCCGGCCGGCCGATTCGGCGGGCGCACTGCGCATGCGCCCGCCATTTTGCAAGATGGCGGCGCCCAGGGAGAAGACGGCCGGACGGACACCGGGACACCGGGTAAGTATAAGGGGGGGAGATTAGGGCACGGGGGGGCATCGGAGCACTGGGGGGGGGGCATCGGAGCACGGGGCGGTGGGATTGGAGCACGGGGGGGGCGGGATCGTAGCACGGGGGGGGCAGCCACACTCCGCCCACGCACTTCCGCCCGCTTCCCCGCACTTCCTGCTGCAGCGGTTCTGCACCACAAACCGCAGTAAAACCCGCAGATATTTTTTTTATCTGCGGGTTTTACTGCGGGTTTGACCTCACAATGGAGGTCAATGGGTGCAGAACCGCTGCGGCTCCGAAAAAAGAAGTGACATGGTACTTCTTTTTTCCCGCAGCTATTCAGCGTGGCTTTTTTTTTTGATTTTCCGCATTGTGGGCACAGCAGTTCCTGTTTTCCATAGGGTACAATGTAATGTACCCTGCATGGAAAACAGCTGCGGACCCGCAGCGGGAAAATCGCGGCAATTCCGCATGAAAAAAAGGAACGTGTGAACATGGCCTTAGGATTTTCGCTTGTGTGGCCTCCGCAAGACTAGTGAAGACAAAAAGTATGAAAATGGGCCACATTTACCATCATGGGTGATATATTTGGAATGCCATTGTTGGGTTACTTTGTGCTACTTTTTGGTAACTAAATTTTGCCAACATTTGGAGCACCCTGATTCATTTGAAGCCCGGACTTTTTCCTATAAGCCAAACCCAAGGCAAAAAAAACCTGTGCCAAATTCTCCTAGAAATTTTTTAAAATTTGTATTCTGCAAAATACGGATTTCTTTTTACAATTTGCTCAGTGTTTGCCACCATTTTACTGAACTGTAGAAGGCCAATAAAATAATAGGTACCTCAATGCTTATCTGTCCCTCTGTCCCGGCAGCTCGCCATCCAGTCAACCACATCTCTTCTTTTCACCTTCCTTCAGCCGGAAGCCACGACCTGCAGTGAAGAGGCTGAAGGGAATGTGTGCAATTCAGGATTTTATGTCAGTATTTGTAAGCCAAAACCAGGAGTGGAACAATTAGAGGAAAAGTATAATAGAAACATATGCACCACTTCTGTATGTATCACCCACTCCTGGTTTTGGCTTACAAATACTGACATAAAATCCTGACCAAATCCTGATGCAATCCTGAACGTGGACACATACCCTAAGGGAACATAAGTGGCACAGACCGATGTCGAGCTGTGGGGATGTGGGACACGTAAAGTGAATTTTTTTTTTTTTTTAATCGTCCTACATATATTGTGCTCAGGCTCTAGAGCAGTGTTCCCCAACTCCGGTCCTCAAGAGCCACCAACAGGTCATGTTTTCAGGATTTACTTAGTATTGCACAGGTGATAATTGCATCACATGGATAGGCAAGCATTCAATCACCTGTGCAATACTAAGGAAAACCTGAAAACATGACCTGTTGGTGGCTCTTGAGGACCAGAGTTGGGGAACACTGGTCTAGAGCAAGGACATCATAGAGGGTCAAAAATTAAAAACTTCGACAAATTTGAAGCCAACTTTGATATGTATTACTAAAAAAAAGTCTACAATTAAGGCAGTTTTTCTACAATTAAGGTAGTTTTTCTACAATTAAGGTAGTTTTTCCTTATCATCAAATATAACGATTAACGTTTTTATATGGACACATACTTAAAGGAATAGACCCATTTTAATTAATAGATCTTAAGAGTCAGATCACATGACCAGAGAATAGGATATTACTTAGCGGACAGGGCAGTGCAGAGAAATCATGGGGCCCTATAGCGATAGCAAATGTTCTAATTGTCCCCCAACACACACACATCATAACCCTGAATATTTGGTGGGGTCACAGAAGAGCATAACCAACTACTTTTCAACCTGTACAAAATAATTTTCCTCCTACTGAAGCCCATAGCCTGCCTTTTCAAGGCAATGAGCCCAACATAGTATGATGCTCCAACTGTGATCCCCACACGGTCTTCCACACAGTATAATGGGTCCCCTTATAGTCCTTCCATACAGTACAATGGGCCCCACATAGCCTTCCATACAGCAGAATGGGCTCCACATAGCCTTCCATACAGTACAATGGGCCCCACATAGCCTTCCATACAGTACAATGGGCCCCACATAGCCTTCCATACAGTACAATGGGCCCCACATAGCCTTCCATACAGTACAATGGGCCCCACATAACCTTCCACACAGTACAATGGGCTCCACATAGCCTTCCATACAGTACAATGGGCCCCACATAGCCTTCCATACATTAGAATGGGCCCCACATAGCCTTCCATACAGTACAATGGGCCCCACATAACCATCCACACAGTACAATGGGCCCCACATAGCCTTTCATACAGTACAATAAGCCCCACATAGCCTTTCATACAGTACAATGGGCTCCCATAGAGCCTTCCATACAGTACAATGGGCCCCACATAGCCTTCCATACAGTACAATGGGCCCCACATAGCCTTCCATACAGTACAATGGGCCCCACATAGCCTTCCAAACAGTACAATGGGCCCCCCACATAGCCTTCCATACAGAAAAATGGGCTCCACATAGCCTTCCATACAGCAGAGTGGGCTCCACTAGCCTTCCATACAGTACAATGGGCCCCACATAGCCTTACATACAGTACAATGGGCTCCCATAGAGCCTTCCATACAGTACAATGGGCCCCACATAGCCTTTCATACAGTACAATGGGCTCCCATAGAGCCTTACATACAGTACAATGGGCCCCCCACATAGTCTTCCATACAATGCAATGGGCCCCGCATAGCCTTCCAAAAAGAAAAATGGGCTACACATAGCCTTCCATACAGTACAATGGGCCCCACATCATTCTCCATATATAATAAAGATCCTACATAGGCTTCCATAAAGTGCAAAAGGCCCCACATAGCCTTCCATACAGAATAATGGGCTCCACATAGCCTTCCATACAGTACAATGGGCCCCACATCATTCTCCATATATAATAAAGATCCTACATAGCCTTCCATAAAGTACAAAAGGCCCCACATAGCCTTCCATACAGAATAATGGGCTCCACATAGCTTTCCATACAGTACAATGGGTCCCACATAGCCTTACATACAGTACAATGGGTCCCACATAGCCTTCCATACAGTACAATGGGTCCCGCATAACTTTCCATACAGAATAATGGGCTCCACATAATTCTCCATATAAAATGATCCCACATAGTCTTGCATACAGTATAATGGGCCCCACATAATTTTGATGGGGAGTTCCGGTACCAAATATAATGAATATGCGGGACAAATTTGGCATGAGACCACAGGTTGACATGCAATGTCTAGAGAGACCCCCAGATCATATGGACTTTTCAGTTTGTGGAGAATAACTTCCCTGCAGATCAAATTTACTGTAAAATTTGGTGAATTTGAATCCTGGCAGATTTGATCATCTCTCGTTCCTTACATCTTAGATACCAACCAAATGAACACTTTTTCGACCGATAGCTACCTCTCCCAACTCCCCCATACTCTCCCAACTCCCCCATAAACATGAATGCACGGTTCGGCGAAATAGGCCCGATCATTCTCCCTCCTGGATATCATCTGTAAGGGGAAAGTCGCAAAGTCCTCATACACATTAAACAATGGGTTTGGGGGACTTCATTGTCATGTATATGGGGCCTTCACTCTGTAATTTAGTGATGTCAGACACCATCAGGTAGCAATGATGTAGATGCCTCAGCTTTTCCATAGCACTTACAGATGTACGGGGGGAAAAAGGGGGCTGGCTAGTCCTATAACCTGCAACCGTTATGTACTAGGCCACTAACTGGTAAAAACCTTGCAGAAAAGTCAGGTACAGTATATAAACTTACAATTAGGACATAAAACCGGAGGCCATAAACAACGCTGTTCTGTCATCACCATTGCTATATAGTATAAATGCCGACACGTTGAGCCAATGAAGGATATTCCTTCCTACCCCTATAAGTGTGAGCTATTATTTTAGCAGGTAATACATATATGCACACTGAGTAATAAGGGTACGTACATGATAAATAACGAGGCTATTCTAGATGTTATGTCACAATTATTCCTGCTAATACACTGCAAACAAACAGAGCAGAAAAAAATGCAACTAATCTGGTGAAGAACTGCACAAAAATAAAAATAAGGATAAGTAATTATCACACAGCCAATATTCTTAAAGATGTGTGATCATGAATGCACCACAAGAAAAGGCACCGGGGAGGGTAAGAAGCAACGCTAAAGGTCATTTCAGAAAAGTGACGGCACACAATGTCTAAATCATTAAAATTTCATCATGTAAACTGCACAGATGGACTGTACTCTTAATTGTAAAATCCTTGAATTTTTTAAACATAATTATTTCTATTCTTTATTCAACCCCTCCCTCCCCCTAGGCAAAATCTCACAGATTAAGCAGTACATGGGAACCTCTTGAGCCTGGGTCCCTAACCTTTCACTACAAGGGAGATGGTGGGAGGAGACGTAATCCCACCTGAGACACGAGCCACAGCCGATGAGAAAACAGAAAGACGCAAACCGCACAAACCGACAGCTCATTAATCCACACAACCGTCTACTATCTGTATATTTCTATATGCATCATCTGCTTTATAATAATAATCATCTTGCATTGATATCTGTATGCAGCCATCATGTCTCTATATTAGAGCTTTATGTATCGCTTTCTGATCTATGCATTTATCTATCCATAGATTCATCTTTCTCACTACCTACATTTCTATATCTACCCATATCTATCTGTGTACGTATCTATCCATTTATTATCTATATATATATTTATTATCTATCATCTATCTGTCATCTATTATCTATCTATCCATTTAGTATCTATCTATCAATTATCTACCGTATTTATTATCTAGTTATATATCATCTATCTTTTCTTCTATTATCTATCTATCATCTATTATCTATATATCTATAATCTATCATCTATCTATTTTCTATCATCTATCAATCTATCTATTATTATCTATCATCTATAATAATAATCTTTATATAGCGCCAACATATTCCACAGCGCTTTACAGTTTAACAGTTTCAAACACAACAGTCATAAGTAACAACGTTAACAATACAATAATTAAAGCAACATAAGCCGCCCCTGCTCGTGAGAGCTTACAATCTACAATGAGGTGGGGGAGATACAAAGTACAGGTGTGTATTTACAATGATGTATTTACAATGATGGTCCAGCCATCTTCAGGGGGTGGGGTATAGATGGAGGTAGTGAATGGGCTACACACACACACAAACATAACATGACTTTGATTAGTGAACGTGAGAGGCCGCTTTGAACAAATGTGTTTTGAGCGAGCGCCTAAAACTATGCAAGTTGTGGATAGACTATCTATCTTATCTACTATTTACTATCTATCATCTATTTTTTATCTATCATCTATCTATTATCTATCATCTATCTATCTATCATCTATCGATCTACTATCTATGTATTATCCATTATCTACCTATCATCTATTATATATCTATCTATCATCTATCTATTATCTAACTATCACCTATCTATTATCAGTCTATCAATTATCTATCTATATCCATCTCTATCTATTTATTTCTACAACACTAAGCATGGAGAACAGAAAAAGGAGAAGAGAACTGTCTGAGGACTGGACGTGGATGTCAGAAAAAAATTGATGAAAGGTTGCAATGCACAATAGTCCGAATGGTGAATAAGCAGCCTCAATCAAGTTCCAAAGAAATTCAAGCTGTGCTGCAGGCTCAGGATGCATCAGTGTTAGCGTGAACCAGGGGTCCCCAACTCCAGGCCTCAAGGGCCGCCAACAGTGCAGGTTTACAGTATTTCTTTAGTATTGCATCGGTGGTAATGTGATCATCTGCACAGGTGATGATTCCAACCCCTGTGCAATACTAAGGAAATCGTGAAAACCTGCACTGTTGGCGGCCCTTGAGGCCTGGAGTTGGGGACCTCTGGCGTGAACTATCTGTCAACATTCCAAATAAATGAAACCCTATGGCAGGAGATCCAAGAGGACCCCACTGATAGCAGCGTCAGAAAAAAGCTAGACTACTGTTTGCGAAAATGTACTTAAGTAAGCCAAAATCCTTATGGGAAAGTGTCTCGTGTTGATGAGACCAAGATAGAGCTTTTTGTTAGAGCACAATTTACTGTTTAAAACAAAACAGAATGAGAAAAGAACACAGTACATACCGTTAAATATGGTGGAGGTTCAAAGATGTTTTGGGGTCATTCTCCTGCCTCTGGCACTGGGTGCCTTGACTGTGTGCAAGGCATCATGAAATCTGAAGATTACCTGAGGATTTTAGGTCGCAATGTAGTGCCCAGTGTCAGAAAGCTGGCTTTGCGTCATGGGTCTTCCAGCAGGACAATGACCCCAAACATACTTCGAGAAGCCCCCAGAGATGGATGCAAACAAAGCGCTGAAAAGTTCTGAAGTGGCAGCAATGAGTCTGGATCCAAAACCCCATTGAACATCTGGAGAGATTTTAAAATCGCTATTGGGAGAAGGTGTCTTCAAATATGAGAAACCAGGAGCAGTTTACAACAGAAGAGTGGTGAAGAATTCTAGTAGAGAGGTGTAAGAAGCTTGTAGATGGTTATAGGAAATGATTGATTGCAGTTATTAATTCCAAAGGATGTGCAACCAAATATTAAGTTGAGGGCGCAAACAATTTGGTCTGGACCATTTTGGAGGTTTTGTGTAAATTAAGTCCAATTTGCCATTTTTAATGTTTTTTTGTCGTGTGATACACACAAAGGAAATAAACATGTGTATAAAAAACCTTTGTAATTGCAACAATTTTCTCGAAGAAATACTTAATTTTCTGGAAAAACTTCAAGGGTGCCAACAATTTTGGCCATGATTGTATATCTATATAACATATCTATCCTCTATCCATCTATGTATCTATGTATTTGTCAATCTACCTACATCAAAATTTATCTATAATTGATTGCAGAGTAGTATCTTATATAGTATGTACATGTTCCCTCTGATTTGTAACTCACATATTTATGTGATATATATGTATATATATATATATATTTACGGTGTACCTATATACAATCCAGACCAAAAGTTTGGACACACCTTCTCATTTAAAGATTTTTCTGTATTTTGTTGACTATGAAAATTCTAAATTCACACTGAAGGCATCAAAACTATAAATTAACAAATGTGGAATTATATACTTAACAAAAAAGGGCGAAACAACTGAAAATATATCATATATTCTAGGTTCTTCAAAATAGCCACCTTTTGCTTTGATGACTGCTTTGCACACTCTTGGCTTTCTCTTGATGAGCTTCAAGAGGTAGTCACCGGAAATAGTTTTCACTTCACAGTTGTGCCCTGCCAGGTTTAATAAGTGTGATTTCTTGCCTTATAAATGGGGTTGGGACCATCAGTTGTGTTGAGCAGAAGTCTGGTGGATACACAGCAGACAGTCCTACTGAATAGACTGTTAGAATTTGTATTATGGCAAGAAAGAAGCAGCTAAGTAAAGAAAAGCGAGTGGCCATCATTACTTTAAGAAATGAAGGTCAGTCAGTCCGAAAAATTGGGCAAACTTTGAAAGTGTCCCCAAGTGCAGTTGCAAAAACCATCAAGCGCTACAAAGAAACTGGCTCACATGAGGACCACCCCAGGAAAGGAAGACCAAGAGTCACCTCTGCTTCTGAGGATAAGTTTATCCAAGGCACCAGCCTCAGATATCACAGGTTAACAGCAGCTCAGATTAGAGACCAGGTCAATGCCACACAGAGTTCTAGCAGCAGACACATCTCTACAACAACTGTTAAGATAAGACTTTGTGCAGCAGGCCTTCATGATAAAATAGCTGCTAGGAAACCACTGCTAAGGACAGGCAACAAGCAGAAGAGATTTGTTTGGAATGGACATTAGACCAGTGGAAATCTGTGGTTTGGTCTGATGAGTCCAAATATGAGATTTTTGGTTCCAACCACCGTGTCTTTGTGCGACGCAGAAAAGGTAAACGGATGGACTCTACATGCCTGGTTCCCACCGTGAGGCATGGAGGAGGAGGTGTGATGGTGTGTGGGGGGGGGAGGGGGCTTTACTGGTGACATTGTTGGGGATTTATTCATAATTGAAGGCATACTGACCTTGCATGGCTACCACAGCATATTGCAGTGGCATGCTATTCCATCCAGTTGGCGCTTAGTTGGACCATCATTTATTTTTCAACAGGATAATGACCCCAAACACACATCCAGGCTGTGTAAGGGCTATCTGACAAAGAAGGAGAGTGATGGGGTGCTACGCCCTCCACAGTCACCAAACTTGAACCCAATCGAGATGGTTTGGGGTGAGCTGGACCGCAGAGTGAAGGCAAAAGGGCCAACAAGTGCCAAGCATCTCTGGGAACTCCTTCAGGATTGTGGGAAGAACATTTCTGGGGACTACCTCTTGAAGCTCATGAAGAGAATGCCAAGAGTGTGCAAAGCAGTCATTAACGCAAAAGGTGGCTACTGTGAAGAACCTAGAATATAAGACATAATTTCAGTTGTTTCACACTTTTTTGTTAAGTATATAATTCCACATGTGCTAATTCATAGTTTTGATGCCTTCAGTGTGAATGTACAATTTTCATAGTCATGAAAATACAGAAAAATCTTTAAATGAGAAGGTGTGTCCAAACTTTTGGTCTGTACTATATATATATATATATATATATATATATATATATATATATATATATATATATATATACATACAGTGGGGCAAAAAAGTATTTAGTCAGTCAGCAATAGTGCAAGTTCCACCACTTAAAAAGATGAGAGGCGTCTGTAATTTACATCATAGGTAGACCTCAACTATGGGAGACAAACTGAGAAAAAAAAATCCAGAAAATCACATTGTCTGTTTTTTTAACATTTTATTTGCATATTATGGTGGAAAATAAGTATTTGGTCAGAAACAAAATTTCATCTCAATACTTTGTAATATATCCTTTGTTGGCAATGACAGAGGTCAAATGTTTTCTGTAAGTCTTCACAAGGTTGCCACACACTGTTGTTGGTATGTTGGCCCATTCCTCCATGCAGATCTCCTCTAGAGCAGTGATGTTTTTGGCTTTTCGCTTGGCAACACGGACTTTCAACTCCCTCCAAAGGTTTTCTATAGGGTTGAGATCTGGAGACTGGCTGTTGTGAATTCTGTGGCTGAGTTCACTTCTGTGGTCACAAGTGGTATTGCAGTCTCTGGGCTTCCTCCCTCAGGTGTTTTGGTGAGCTCGTTGGCTGCCTTGCTATTTAGCTCCACCTGAGTCTGTCTTCCTTGCTCCTTGTCAATGTTCCAGTGTTGGATCTGAGCTACTGCATCTTTCCTTGGGCCTGCTGCTCTGCTAGATAAGTGCTTCTAGTTTGTTTTCTGTTTTTTTCTGTCCAGCTTGCTATTGTCTTTTGCTGGAAGCTCTGAGAAGCAGAGGGGTGCACCGCCGTGCTGTTAGTTCGGCACGGTGGGTCTTTTTGCCCCTTTGCGTGGTTTTCGTTTTAGGGTTTTTTGTAGACTGCATAGTTCTCTTTGCTATCCTCGCTCTGTCTAGAATATCGGGCCTCACTTTGCTGAATCTATTTCATTCCTACGTTTGTCTTTTCATCTTGCTAACAGTCATTATATGTGGGGGGCTGCCTATTCCTTTGGGGTATTTCTCTGAGGTAAGTCAGGCTTGTATTTCTATCTTCAGGCTAGTCAGCTCCTCAGGCAGTGCCGAGTTGCATAGGTAGTTGTTAGGCGCAATCCACTGCTGCTTATAGTTGTGTGAGGATAGATCAGGTACTGCAGTCTACAGAGATTCCACGTCTCAGAGCTCGTCCTATTGTTTTTGGTTATTGCCAGATCTCTGTATGTGCGCTGATTACTGCACGCTGTGTTGCCTGATTGCCAGCCATAACAACTGGCTAGGCCACTCCAGGACCTTGAAATGCTTCTTACGAAGGCACTCCTTCGTTGCCCTGGCGGTGTGCTTTGGATCATTGTCATGTTGAAAGACCCAGCCACGTTTCATCTTCAATGCCCTTGCTGATGGAAGGAGGTTTGCACTCAAAATCTCACCATACATGGCCCCATTCATCCTTTCATGTACCCGGATCAGTCGTCCTGGCCCTTTGCAGAGAAACAGCCCCAAAGCATGATGTTTCCACCACCATGCTTTACAGTAGGTATGGTGTTTGATGGATGCAACTCAGTATTCTTTTTCCTCCAAACACGACAAGTTGTGTTTCTACCAAACAGTTCCAGTTTGGTTTCATCAGACCATAGGACATTCTCCCAAAACTCCTCTGGATCATCTAAATGCTCTCTAGCAAACTTCAGATGGGCCCGGACATGTACTGGCTTAAGCAGTGGGACACGTCTGGCACTGCAGGATCTGAGTCCATGGTGGCGTAGTGTGTTACTTATGGTAGGCCTTGTTACATTGGTCCCAGCTCTCTGCAGTTCATTCACTAGGTCCCCCCGCGTGGTTCTGGGATTTTTGCTCACCGTTCTTGTGATCATTCTGACCCCACGGGGTGGGATTTTGCGTGGAGCCCCAGATCGAGGGAGATTATCAGTGGTCTTGTATGTCTTCCATTTTCTAATTATTGCTCCCACTGTTGATTTCTTCACTCCAAGCTGGTTGGCTATTGCAGATTCAGTCTTCCCAGCCTGGTGCAGGGCTACAATTTTGTTTCTGGTGTCCTTTGACAGCTCTTTGGTCTTCACCATAGTGGAGTTTGGAGTCAGACTGTTTGAGGGTGTGCACAGGTGTCTTTTTATACTGATAACAAGTTTAAACAGGTGCCATTACTACAGGTAATGAGTGGAGGAAAGAGGAGACTCTTAAAGAAGTTGTTACAGGTCTGTGAGAGCCAGAAATCTTGATTGTTTGTTTCTGACCAAATACTTATTTTCCACCATAATATGCAAATAAAATGTTAAAAAAACAGACAATGTGATTTTCTGGATTTTTTTTTCTCAGTTTGTCTCCCATAGTTGAGGTCTACCTATGATGTAAATTACAGATGCCTCTCATCTTTTTAAGTGGTGGAACTTGCACTATTGCTGACTGACTAAATACTTTTTTGCCCCACTGTATATATATATATATATATCTCCATCTGCCTCACAAAACATCTGAGTGAAAAAAAATCAAGTTTTAAAGTAGTTTTAAAATGTATCAAGAGAAGGTTTTTTGGTCACATTTTTGGTGTAAATACAAAAGAGATTTTTCCCTCTTATCAATGTTGAGTAAAATACTGGTTTACTGGACGAGAGGCGTTTAATGGGGGACCTTGTCCTAAAGGGATCACTTCTCCTTGTGTAAACGACCAATCAAGCATTAGGTACGCAAATTAAATTTGTTTCAAGAGAAAGAAAGCGGACTGTCTAGTGTGCCATCTACTGGAGGAAGCTACTAGCTAGTTTCCATACATTTGCCCAAACATGATGGCATAAAACTACTCCATAAACCAGCTTGGCAGTCTCCATGAAAAGAAAGAAATCTCATTAGTATTTAAAGGGTTAGTCCTGAATTTACACTGTGGTCTTATAATAATGTTTACCCATAGAGACTCCTTCATTAAAGTGTACAGCACCATGGAATCAATGGTGCTATATAAATAAATAATAATAATAAATTACAGTGCGGGCACTCATTCCAGGAAGCAGCATTGTGCGGGTGTGCTGTAACAAACAGGAGCGATGTACTGCAGGATGGGCTGTTAGGAGGGAGCTGAACCAAGAGATATACTGCAAGAGGGACTGAAAGGTGAAATGTGCTGGAAGAGGGGGCTATGTATAGAGAGACTGAGAGGAGAGATATACTGGAAAATGGGCCGTAAAAGATGGCAGAGAGGATATATACTGAGGGATGGGCTGTGCATAGAGGGTACAGAAAGGAAAAATACTGCAAAATGGACTGTATATAAAGAGGACAGAATGGAGAGAAATACCACAGTATGGGGTGTATATACAGGACACAGACAGGAGAAAAATACTACAGCATGGGCTGTATACAGGGGGCTGAGAAGAGAGATATACCATGGTATGGTACAGTATACCGGGACTGAGATTAGTTGAGCTGTATTTCCAGCCTGCAGCTGAGAGTGCATTGTTGTGAAACTGTAAATGACAATGTATTGATGCTTATTGCAGAAGATTATCTTTTGTTGCATGCATCAATAAAGCGCATTACAGGAGCTCACAGGAGAGAGATGGAGGGGTCTGCAATACTAAGGAGAAGCAAATTCTATTGGGTAATGTTGTTTTAGCAGAAACGAATAGGACCACCCATTCTTCTATGTGAAGCTTGATGCACCGAGGGGCAGAAGGTGATAAAAAAGAAAAACACAAAAGGTACAAGAAACTTTATGTTGGGCTAAGTCTGTCTATTAACAGTAAGTATGCATTTACTGCGTCTATTTGTTGTAGGCCCCATTTCATACAGAGAGGTCATCAAAATATTAGTACTGGACAACCCCTATAAGATGTATATTGGTCTGTAAGGGCATCTCTTGGGGCACTACCTGGCGGAAAAATGGTAGTCCGATGGCAGATTGTTGCAACGGCTTCATGGAGAGTTGGCCATGTGTTGGTAGGAGTTATAAAAAGACAACATTCTCCCAATTGATTACAAGAGTGTGCCCCCTTGTCCTATTCTATAGCTCTATATTGATTCCATTATTACTACTTGAAAGAGTGATTAGGAAATTTGATTTACTCCCCAAATAACTTGACACTTAAAGAAAGTCTCCATTCTAGAAAACGAGCGAATTCGGTGGAGACGGAACCCAACAGTTTATTTTTTTAAAAAAGAAAGGTTGATGTCACATAATTGAAAATCACACGTAGATCTGCACACACTATACACACAGCATGGAAAAGAAATCTGTTTGTATTGTACTAGTAAGTGTATGCAAAGTGTTCGTGATACAGCAGTCAACAGAATAGAGTAAGAAAATGAATGCGAAGAAAAAGAAAAAAACATTAAAAGTGACAATGCTGAAAGAAATCCCTGCCCTTGGGAGCTTCCAATATAAATATTTATACATTATCCTAAAATCCTTGAATCACAGCGGCAGCATGAAAAGCAGCATGAATCGTATATTCCATATGTCACATAACACTAGGCTCCTTACAGAACACTGACTGAGTGCTGAGAAATGGGAGTGAGGAAGAAGAGGGAAGTGTTAAGTCGGGATGTGAAAGCGCAAGAAATGTCCGAGCGTGGAAGATATTACGGCAATCGGAATAAGACAAAGGAATAGCGACAAATCACATTTTATAAAACTAAAAACTTATTATTTTTTTTAAGCACAACATCTTGAATACTTTAAGTACTATGCTATCTATGTATTTTTTGTGCTAGATTCTGAATTTTGCATTTTTGCAGGATTAAGGTGGCATTTCTTCTAGTAGTAACATCAGCACAAACTGTGTGCCAGGAGTCGATGGGCATGCACCTGCATGCAAGCCTTACATCACCAAGCGCAATGCAAAGCATTGGATGGCAAGATGGAAAGTACGGCACTACTGCCAATGGCTAACAGCGTTGATTTGCAAGGCTTCGGTCCTGGGTTAAAATTCATTCATTGTAATTGGTCTGTGATTTATTTGCAAAACTAACGGATAGCGCTTGTAGAAAAAAAACTAATGTGTGAGAGAGCCCTTCAGGTATGTGCACATAAAGTCCTTTTCAGGGGGCCTCTGCACAGAGAACCACCTGAAAAAGCGCTAATTAAACGTCCAGCAGAACGAACATGCATTTCTATGTAAAACGACTCGCTGTGCATATGTGCATTTCAGCTGCGAACAGGTTTCCAAAGATGCCAAGGCGATAAAAGTTGTGACCTGAGCATTCTTCAGGCATCTTCAGCTCTGAAGACGCTCGACACTTTACAATAGTAATCTAGAAGACACTCGGAGGACTTTATGAGTGTTTTTGCTTGAAAGTCAGTAAGCAGTCTTTCATTCTTGAAAAAAAGTAAAAAAAAGAAACACGACTGGAAAAAAAATAATGTAAAAACGTAGTCACAAAAATGCTAGAGAAACACACAAAAGAACTGCCAGCTTTCAAAAAAGTGATCAGGAAACATCAAAAAAATGCTAAAAAAGACACATTAGGTAAAAATAAAAAAATGCTGGTGTTCCTCTTCAAAAACGTGGCAAGTTTGTCCACCTAATAAAAAGACATTGGGATCGATTCATTTTGAAAAGTCATAAAATATAGGCGCACCCCAGAGTTGTACCAAAATGTTGTGACTATTGGCATTTTCACGTCAGCTTCTCCCGTCTCCGCCAAAATGGACGGGGTTCTCAAAATCATGACGAGCGGCGAGGTTTGCTACCCCACAAATCTTACTCTAGCAGGGGCTGGTGTAAGATTTCTGGCAGAGGTGTACGCCGCTCATCCAACACTCCTGATTTATGAAGAGGTGTATGCTCCTTCACGAATTAATGGCATATGACTCCAACACTCCCCCTTACCAACATCGGTGTGAACAACGCCCCTCTTGATGAATCAGGCCCCTTGTGTGCACATACCCTTAGTTGGAAAACTGCATGAACATATTGTATCTGTCCAAGAGACTACTAGTCTCGAGTTGGTGCTATTGGTGTGCAGTTTCTTTTTCGGGTGGTTGGTAGAAGGCCACCTGTATAGTCAAGGAAACAAATGTCTAGTTTGTGCCCAGGCCTAGCAGGGGCTAATTTGGGTTTTGTGCTTGGACATAAAAGCTTTCCATGTCACTGTCTCTGACTGCATTGATCCCACTTTGCCAAACGCTAAGCAGCTATATATTATACGTATATACACCCATTTTGCATATTATGCATAGATAGCCTAGTTTTAGTAATGAGTTGAGCACAAGAAGAGTCCGAGCATGGTGAGAAGTCTCTGCGGGGCGGCTCCCCTCCGCCTGGGTAAGCTTGATTGATTAGTCTTTCACTGCGTACAAAATAATGAGACTTGTGCACTTATACAAACAGGAGTGCCCGACATTTTTTTTTAGAAAAAATTGCTTTAGTTCCGAACACTTTGTAGATATGGGGGTGTGCCCATCCCTTTTTGGCTGTGCGTCTTGTCTATTTGGCAGGTGAAAGATGGTCAGGTCCAGGTCAAGGTTTAACAATGAGCTGAGCTCAAGGAGAAGAGTCTGGGTATGGGGAGAAATGTCTGTGTGGTGGCTCGGGTTTCTGTTAGTAGGGAGTCTGTTTCAACTGCTGACTGTCCTAGAGAGGAGACGTGGGAGCGGTTAAAGCATAAATTTTGCAAATTCTTAGCGTAAGACCAAAAATGAGAAGTTTTTATCCCCCCTTATGTGATAGTTTCGGGTGAACTGAAGATGTTCCTTTCATGTCCAATGTTCTGGGCTATTTGGATGGAACAATAACCAACCCCACGCGTTCTGAGTGATGGGTCTGAAATCCACCCAGTCGTTACAGCAAAGAGCAAAGCTCCATTAGGACAGGCGTGGACTTGCCGAGCAGCCCTTTGGGGCACTTTTGATTGCAGACTTGAACATACAAAAAGATATGTTTCAATAGCTCCTTAAGTCTTCCTTTTAGCATTTTCGAGGGGTCAAAAACTCCTTAAAACTAGATGGTATGGTAAAAAGTTAAATTGCTTTCAGTTGGGCACATGTATCATCAGCGCCATCTACTCATTCTGTCGTCCCAAAAATTGTGGGCTGTACGTACATTGTGAAAAGCTTCTCTGTTCGTATGGGCTTATACATAAAGTTCTAAGTGGCTATAAGGTATGATAACATAATTTGCCACAATGAGGCACCAGGGAAGTCTCACAATTTGTGTAGAATAAATAGAAAAATTAAAATCAGCTCATAGTTCCAGCTCTTCCCTCGGGACTTTGCCGCTTGTCTGGCCAAAATCCTCATTGATTTGTTCCGTGTGTGCTATAAAGCACTTCATCTTGGCCAGTCTATCATTAACCCCATGGCTACTGTAAAGTAAAGAACAAATGGGAGCATCAATGTGGAGAACAGTCTCCTCATTTTTTTTTCCAATCTTGGGTGTAAATTACACTACACCACATTACAATTGTTCTAAAACTTTACAGATATTTCTGAGAACTTAATAGACATAACCTTAAGGTTTTGTGGAGAACTAGGATATAAATATTAATAAATGAGCTTATAAGTTCTATTACGTACCAATAATATCTCTAGATCTGGGAAACGAAAGTCTTTTTGTCATGAACCTAAATAATATTGCATATACATAAGATAGTAAATTATTAAATAATCATCTGCCTGTAGGATAGATGTTAAATGCATGATCGCTCCAAATGTTGACGTCCTCAGTGATCTTGAAAATGGAACGGAATGGTAATTGGGTGTACGAACCGACACTGTTACAGGCAGGGAATGGAGTGGTAATGTGCATGTGCGACCACCACTATTATAGGCAGGGAACGGAGTGGTAATGGGCAAGTGCGACCACCACTATTATAGGAAGGGAACGGAGTGGTAATGTGCATGTGTGACTACCACTATTATAGGCAGGGAATGGAGTAGTAATGGGCATGTGCGACCACCATTCTTATAGGTAGGGAATAGAGTGGTAATGGGCAAGTGCGACCACCACTATTACAGGTAGGGAATAGAGTGGTAATGGGCATGTGCAACCACCACTATTATAGGCAGGGAATGGAGTGGTAATGGGCCTGTGCGACCACCATTCTTATAGGCAGGGAATAGAGTGGTAATGGGCAAGTGCGACCACCACTATAATAGGCAGGGAATGGAGTGGTAATGGGCAAGTGCGACCACCATTCTTATAGGTAGGGAATAGAGTGGTAATGGGCAAGTGCGACCACCACTATTACAGGTAGGGAATAGAGTGGTAATGGGCCTGTGCGACCACCATTCTTATAGGTAGGGAATAGAGTGGTAATGGGCCTATGCAACCACCACTCTTATAGGCAGGGAATGGAATAGTAATGGGCATGTGCGACCACCACTATTATAGGCAGGGAATGGAGTGGTAATGGGCATGTGCGACCACCACTATTATAGGCAGGGAATGGAATGGTAATGGGCATGTGCAACCACCACTATTATAGGCAGGGAATGGAGTGGAAATGGGCATGTGCGACCACCACTATTATAGGCAAGGAATGGAGTGGTAATGGGCCTGTGCGACCACCACTATTACAGGTAGGGAATGGAGTGGTAATGGGCATGTGCAACCACCACTATTATAGGCAGGGAATGGAGTGGAAATGGGACGGTTCGACCACCACTATTATAGACAGGGAATGGAGCGATAACGGGCCTATGGAACCACCACTATTATAGGCAAGAAATGGAATGGTAATGGGCATCTGCGACCACCACTATTATAGGCAAGGAATGGAGTAGTAATGAGCCTATGCGACCACCACTCTTATAGGCAGGGAATAGAGTGGTAATGAGCATGTGCGACCACCACTCTTATAGGCAGGGAATGGAATGGTAATGGGCATGTGTGGTCACCACTATTATAGGCAGGGAATGGAGTGGTAATGGGCATGTGCGACCACCACTATTATAGGCAGGGAATGGAGTGGTAATGGGCCTGTGCGACCAGTACTATTATAGGCAGGGAATGGAGTGGTAATGGGCCTGTGCGACCACCACTATTTATAGGCAGGGAATGGAGTGGTAATGGGCCTGTGCAACCACCACTATTATAGGCAGGGAATGGAGTGGAAATGGGACGGTTCGACCACCACTATTATAGACAGGGAATGGAGCGATAACGGGCCTATGGAACCACCACTATTATAGGCAAGAAATGGAATGGTAATGGGCATCTGCGACCACCACTATTATAGGCAAGGAATGGAGTAGTAATGAGCCTATGCGACCACCACTCTTATAGGCAGGGAATAGAGTGGTAATGAGCATGTGCGACCACCACTCTTATAGGCAGGGAATGGAATGGTAATGGGCATGTGTGGTCACCACTATTATAGGCAGGGAATGGAGTGGTAATGGGCATGTGCGACCACCACTATTATAGGCAGGGAATGGAGAGGTAATGGGCCTGTGCGACCAGTACTATTATAGGCAGGGAATGGAGTGGTAATGGGCCTATGCGACCACCACTATTTATAGGCAGGGAATTAGGTGGTAATGGGCATGCGCGACCACCACTATTATAGGCAAGGAATGGAGTGGTAATGGGCCTATGCGACCACCACTATTATAGGCAGGGAATGGAGTGGTAATGGGCATGTGCGAACACCACTATTATAGGCAGGGAATAGAGTGGTAATGGGCCTGTGCGACCACCACTATTATAGGCAGGGATTGGAGTGGTAATGGGTCTTTGCGACCACCACTTTTATAGGCAGTGAATGGAATGGTAATGGGCATGTGCGATCACCACTCTTATAGGCAGGGAATGGAATGGTAATGGGCATGTGCGACCACCACTATTATAGGCTGGGAATGGAATTGTAATGGGCATGTGCGACCACCACTCTTATAGGCAGGGAATGGAATGGTAATGGGCATGTGCGACCACCACTATTATAGGCAGGGAATGGAGTGGTAATGGGCATGTGCGACCACCACTATTATAGGCAGGGAATGGAGTGGAAATGCACATGTGCGACCACCACTATTATAGGCAAGGAATGGAGTAGTAATGGGCCTAAGCGATCACTATTATAGGCAGGGAATGGAGTGGTAATGGGCCTGTGCGACCACCACTATTATAGACAGGGAATGGAGTGGAAATGGGACGGTTCAACCACCACAATTATAGGCAGGGAAAGGAGCGATAACGGGCCTATGGAACCACCACTATTATAGGCAAGAAATGGAATGGTAATGGGCATCTGCGACCACCACTATTATAGGCAAGGAATGGAGTAGTAATGAGCCTATGCGACCACCACTCTTATAGGCAGGGAATAGAGTGGTAATGAGCATGTGCGACCACCACTCTTATAGGCAGGGAATGGAATGGTAATGGGCATGTGTGGTCACCACTATTATAGGCAGGGAATGGAATAGTAATGGGCATGTGCGACAACCACTATTATAGGCAAGGAATGGAGTAGTAATGGGCCTATGCGACCACCACTATTATAGGCAGGGAATGAAGTGGTAATAGGATGGTTCGACCACCACTATTATAGGCAGGGAATGGAGTGATAATGGGTCTGTGTGACGACCACTCTTATAGGCAGGGAAATAAGTGGTAATGGTTGAAGATGTTGGACATGATTTATTAATTAATTTGCCCCTCTATTTTGTAGATTTTTTTGTGTTTTGCACTTTTTTTTTAGTTTTCGCCATATTCTCCTTTACTTTAAGGTTTTTTTTTTTTTTAGACTATTTTGTGTGCGATTCCTTTTTTTTTTTTTTTTTTTTCAACACTGTGGGCGGTGTTTAAGGTCTCTAGATGTTTCCCCCTGTATCTTAGTTCACAACTTTTTGTCAAATACGTCTGCAGGGGAGGAGAGTGAGGCCAGTGCTGACTGGTTGCAGGGATGATACCACAATGTCACGCGATCCCCGGGAGAGCCAGTGCTGACACCGCAGGAATGGCACTGGCACCGGGGACGAGTATAAAAGTTATTATTTCGCTGGTGAAGCACAGAGCTCAGAAGGGGTTGCGGAGTAGTGATCAACACCTTTAATAAAAACTTTTTAGTATAAGTGATATAGACTTGCGCACCAGCTATTATTAAACATTTGCATCACCCTACGGATATAATTTATACTATAGTCTATAGAAAAGAAGACTCTTTTTTGACCCGTAGAAGCGCATATCACGTGCGAAACGGCCGTCGTCATGCTGGCCGCTCTCCTTACTTGGCACCCCCGGCCGTGAAGATTTTTACCGCACTTTAATAAAGTTACCTGTCCTGGACGATCGGTGAGTGCCGGCTCTTCTTTTCCTATTACCACATTGACTCTCTGCTGTTTCGGCCAAGGCACCCGTGATCTGAGGTCTGGACTTCCACTGCAGGTGAGTGGTTCACCTTAACATTTAGAGCGGTGGTGCCGTCCATCTGTTTCTACATATCTACTATATATTTGTATATTACATGGGGTTTCCTTACTGACCCCAGTGGCCAATGTTGGAGGAAAAGAGACTGGATGTAGAATGGTATATTCTTTTAAGATAAAATGTTGTCAAAAGTGTCTACCGGCGGTTAATTCCCCTCTCACCATTAAGAGCAGTCAAAGCGGACATTTTTATGGTGGAAGCTAAAAGGCATACATAGCACACTTGTTATCAAGTGATTGCCGACAAATTGATCATATTTCCTAAGCAAAATGTGACAACTTGTAATGAAAAGTACGCTAAAGAATAGAGTACAAGTCATTTACTGAGTTCACTTTTTACATCTCGACAGATTTGAAAACCCAGAGTAAAAGGGGTTTGACCAATCTGGCCATACATGTGTTCCAAAAATTGGGGTTCATGCTTAAAGGGTATCTGTCACCAGGTTTTTGCGATTTAATCTGAGAGCAACAGGATGTAGGTATAGAGAACCCGATTACAGGGATGTATCACTTATTAGGCTGTGTGCTGCAGTTTCAGTACAATCAGTGTTTTATAAGCAGGAGATTATCACTGCAGTACTAGGTCTCATGTGCAAACCAGTCCAGCTAATCTGTGTAACCCCGCCCCCATCATTGATTGGCAGTTTGCTGACAATGTAGAGTGTAAACAGAAAGCTGCCAATCAGAGGTGTGGGCGGGGTTATACACAGCTCTGCATTCTGACCTTTGCTACATCTACAGCAGAGAAAATAGTGATTCTATCAAAACTACAGCAAACAGCCCAGTAAGTGACACATTGCAGGAATCAGGCTCTCTGCCCCTACATCATGTTGCTCTCAGATTCCATAGCAAAAACTTTGACGTTTTCCCTTTAAAGCAAAAAAGAGAAACGTGTGCAATGCACCTGATGAGTGCACCAACTCATGTGCACCTTTTAACATTGCAACATTTTTCCACTAAGTGGGCATCCTAGTACACTAGACATGCCCGCAATATGCTACACCTCCTCCAAATTAAACCATGAAGCCTAATATCTTTAAGAAAAAAACAAACCTAAAAGATCTAAAAACAGCAACCAAACAGAATTACACCTTAGTTATCACTATAATATTATAGCAATTAGAAGAACTATCCACATGTGACAACCTCAATGTAAAAGGGTGAAACTTTGTCGCCGAACGTTCCATATGTTAAACAGGTCGCTAATTAATTTACTATGGGATAAGCGGGGGAAGAGATATTGATCATTTCACATTTAACCATTGAGAGACCTCTGTGACACCGACACGTTTCATCGGTTTGAGTAACTGATAGCTTTGAAGAAAGAAGAAAAGTTGTGGGGGTAGAAGGTTGGGGGCCAAAAAAAAAAAACAATAAACAAGAACCGTAATGGTGTACATAACAACCTTTCATAAACCCAATAAAGAAGTAAATCTGATCTGGCAGAGGAAAAAGACTGATCGCTGCAGAAAGATGGTCAAATTTATGCAAATCTTTTCCAAACACTCACAAACAAACATTTATTTAGCTTTTTTTTTTTTTTTTTCAAACACAGCGCTCATTTGAATGAAGGAGGCAAAGTGGTGGTGGGGGGGGACGCGAGAAAAGGGAAAAAGCAAGAGATGGAGAGGGACAGCTTAGAGGCTGCATAAATATTCAAGAGGAAGATTATAGGATTCGTGTTAGCTGGTCTTAGATTTCTCCAAAGTCCACACAGAATAGAGGCGAACAAAACTAACGAGAGGTAGAGCAGATGTCAAACAATGCCGGAGTCCCGTTCGCCCCCTCTCTTGGATGTGCTTAAGCTTTTCTGTGGCCTGCATACAATATGGTCAGGTCATTCAAGAGCTCCCCTACACACTGCGTATTGTGGCTGCAGACCTATAAGCTGGACCGCTGTCAGCCGGCCAAAAGTTCCCCATGAAAAGGCATTATGCAAATTCCACTTCTAGTCCCCCTTCTATAGTGGAGGGGCGGTGGAAGGCCCCTCCAGTCTGCTGCTTTGGAAGTCCCTGCCTTGATTTCTGTATGGTTGTGGTTTGCCTTAGGGCCATGCTGCTTGTTTTGACAGCGCATCCCCCTAGATAGTTGGGATTAGTGGAGCTTGTTTAGATAAACTTGAAATCAAGGCCTACTCTAGGTAGACAGCTAGATGTAGCTGCTGAGTTTCCAGCTGCCTGCCTCTTTCATCCCAAAAGGATGGCGGATGCACAGGAGCTATCGATGCCACGGGCTATGTCACATACATAAGTAAGAAATTAAAGGCTGCTAAAGAGAAAGCTTGGAAGTTGTAATGCTAAAATAAGGAATCTGTTCCGCGCAGTTTACACAAGTTAATATATAAAGGGCTCCGCGATGATGACCCTTCGCATCCAACGCCGCCAAAAAGCAGAAACAGAGAAATTAAGGAGTTAAACAATTCCTCGACAACAAATGCTCGAGTTGTGGCAGATTTCGTCCGCGCACATTTTACGGCACAATCTCATTCCAATAGGTATGGTTTATCCATGCTATTTATGGTGTGCTTGTTAAAAAAAAAATAAGATTTTATTCAGAACAGCCATCAAAATAGATTGAGTTGATAATATTCTCAAACTGGCGCACGCTTCTGTCAGTAGAAAATGAGTTTCTATAACTCTGCTGATGATGAAAAGTTGCAGGGGATCGACAACTCTCACAGATTCCTAAAAATACGGGATCACATAATCTGGACGACGAATGAATGCAAAACATGCAATGGGGCTCATATTATAGACTCACGGTTTATGGATCTGAAGCCTGATAGGGGTGACTGATGTAAAGAAGACTTCTTCAGCTCTCCTGAACACATCTACTTTAGCAAATACTTATATTCGCAATGAAAATAAAAAATTGGGGGCATCTATTCTTGGGGACCTCAAAAACAATGCACTAATGTCGGCTTCCCCTGTCTGTGTCGATGGCCTCAGCTGACAGTCAAATCTTTCACGTTCAATTTCAGAATGCTGATCATCTTATTCTTCCTGTGATAAGCTGCTGCAAGTGGGGTCTAACCGCGTCTCTTTCACACAAAACATGAGAGAGCTAAGCTGAGAGACAATCCCCTTGAGAAAGCACATTCGCGAAACGCGCGTTGGGGCGTCTGTGGTACTGCAGACGGGCACTTAAACTGCACAGTGGGTAAGCTTTAACATATATCCTTTACTATGTGGTTTGTCTAAATGGTCTTTATGGTTTATACCATATGCACATTGTTATCATTTTGACATCCCGGGTTTTTTTTAGAGCCCATTTACGTCACTGCTATTTTTTACTCGCAGCCTGATACTATTCTGCTTTACCACTCATTCTTCCTTGAGTACTTACCTTTTCTTTGATCCCTCCTACATGCTTCATGTTTAAACCCTTGATTCATGTCTCTTTTTTAACATGTATTCATTTTGAATAAAAAAAGTCTCTTATTCTCATATATTTCTCCTTAGAGTGGTGTGTTTTGGATACTTTGTATCCTCTTTTTTTGGCGTTATGTGTATGGGAGAGACGGCCGAGATAGAGCCTGTTGGTTGGGCTCTCCATGCATGTGTTGTGACAGTGAAATAGCGAAGACACATGTAGCTAGCTGCGGAGCCGAACAGCTGATCGACCGGAGAGATCCAGGAAGCCGAGTTCCCTCTACAGCCTATTCATTAAGCGCTATTACTTGCAGAATAAGGAGGGTTCCCGAACATATTCGCTCATCTCTAGTTATTACCCAGAAGTGTAGGAATGAAGCAAAAAGTGACTGTTACCATTCCTCCTGACTGTCGGTACTGATCGGAGCGTGTATAATCCATGCATCTTATTGCTTACCGGGGGTGGTGGCTATAGTAGAGCAGGGTCCCAGCCGGAGGAGGCAGGAGTGGGGTGATGCGGTGTTCCGATGTGCGGCGCGGCGCTGCGGGTGCACAGTTCTGCTGCAGGTGCCTCCGATGCTGCCAGGGCTCTGCCAACATTTTGTGAAAGGCCAGAGCCCCTGCAGTTCTCTCATCTCCCGAGATCTTGGTGCCGAGATCTCCATCTGCGCATGCGCTGTCCCCTCGGCAGCCATTTTCCCAGAGTCCACCGCACAGGAAACCGTAGAACTGCGGGAGCTCTGGCCTTTCACAAAATGTCGGCAGAGGTCCCGCAGCACCGGAGATACCCGCAGCTGCATCAGACACCCCCTCATCCCAGCCTGCAGCAACGGCACCGGTGAGGTATATCCGCACTATAAGACGCAGCCCCCATTTCCCCAAAAAAATTTTGGGGAAAAGTGTTTCTTATAATCCGAAAAATACAGTATAAGCATGGGAGAGGCTTATTGAAAAAAATACATTCCTGCCTTTGAATAGAAGAAAACATATTGGAAACTGCATGACCCTTCAGGACTGGCGGTGAGAGCGGATGGTCATGTGGTCGCATGTACGTGAAATGCATACTTCTGGCCACATTCAGACCAGACATGAGCAGGCTCGCTCAATACAAGTGAATTCAGAAAGGCCACGCGCATCTAGTCGACATGTGACCGCGTATATGCAAATCGCATACTTGTGGCCATGTGACTGTCTACTCTCGCCACCAGACTCCGAAAATCCAGACAGTGTGCAGTGGTGCGTTCTGAGGATTGAAATGTCTTCAGTCACATAAATTGATGGCAGACTTTCAGCCCAGAGTTAAAGAAAGCAATAGGTTTATAGTACGAGTTGGTATGATTAATGATTACATTCATACATTCTTTTTTTCTTCATGTTTAGCTACTTTT
Organism: Ranitomeya imitator; assembly: GCF_032444005.1. Taxonomy (NCBI): domain Eukaryota; kingdom Metazoa; phylum Chordata; class Amphibia; order Anura; family Dendrobatidae; genus Ranitomeya; species Ranitomeya imitator. The sequence continues at coordinate 197,237,466 of NC_091283.1, forward strand.
GCACAACAAAATAACTTTTTTATATTTGCATCAGGGAGCTAGAAATGTTTTCATCTTTTCTTGAGTACAGAGCTATAGGAGGGCTTCATTTTGTATTTAATGAGCTATGTTTTAGATTTGCACTATTTTAGAGTTCATACCTCTTTTTCATAATTTTTTTAAATTATGTGAGGTGTTGTGTTATTTTTTTTCTTTTGCGGCATTCACGATGTGGGATAAATCATGATATATTTTTATTGTGCGCAGTCGTTTGATTACATTGATAACACTCTGCATTACTTAAGGTACCTTCACACATAACGATATCGTTAACGATATCGTTGCTTTTTGTGACGTAGCAACGATATCGTTAAGGAAATCGTTATGTGTGACAGCGACCAACGATCAGGCCCCTGCTGGGAGATCGTTGGTCGCTGAACAAAGTCTAGAACTTTATTTCGTTGCTGGATCTCCCGTGGACATCGCTGGATCGGCGTGTGTGACACCGATCCAGCGATGTCTTCACTGGTAACCAGGGTAAACATCGGGTAACTAAGCACAGGGCCGCGCTTAGTAACCCGATGTTTACCCTGGTTACCAGCGTAAAAGTAAAAAAAAACAAACACTACATACTTACCTACCGCTGTCTGTCCCGGCGCTGTGCTCTGCACTCCTCCTGTACTGGCTGTGAGCGTCGGTCAGCCGGAAAGCAGAGCGGTGACGTCACCGCTCTGCTTTCCAGCCGCTGTGCTCACAGCCAGTGCAGGAGGAGTGCAGAGAAGCAGAGCGCCGGGGACAGACAGCGTTAGGTAAGTATGTAGCGGCCCTGCGCTTAGTAACCCGATGTTTACCCTGGTTACCCGGGGACTTCGGGATCGTTGGTCGCTGGAGAGCTGTCTGTGTGACAGCTCTCCAGTGACCAAACAGCGACGCTGCAGCGATCCGGATCGTTGTCGGTATCGCTGCAGCGTCGCTTAATGTGAAGGGGCCTTTATGCAGCGTAGGGCACTATCTAGCCTCTGATACGGTCTATTAGGGTCCGTTAAGACAGACTGACCGGCAGCCTCCCACATTCAATGTTCTTTTACACGTGATATCCATGTTTTTCAATCGTACCTGTGCTTGTCTATAAGGCCGTTCACATGTATGTGACTTCTCATGGACCAAGTTGTCCACGGAAAATCGCGGAGATGTGTCCAATTTTGATCTCAGCGTCAGATCAAAACCGGCCATGCAAGTCTATTGGTCCATGAAAAAAAAAAAAAAAAATCGGACATGACATTGGGTAGGTCAAATTTTCATGGACTGTCATACAGAAGGTAGAGAAACTTTTTTTTTTTCTCTCCACGTACTGATGACACTCGGACCAAACTCTTAAAATAATTATTCCTTTTTTCTAGTATGTAGAAAAACTGAATGAGGCATATATTTTTACTGATCGGCGGTGGTTTGAATGTCTGATTACATAGGCAGACCAATGCAAAAAATTCACCCCGAGTGATCTATACTGGATGGTTCAGTGTACGTAAGCTGCCATTGTGTTAGAAGTCCTGTTTACACATGACGATGCACTGACAAAAACAATGATCTTTTGTGCCATCCGTTCACAACATGGACCAATGCTAATCAATGTGGTACTTTACATGAAATTTTTCCACATGGGCAAACAGTCTGTGTGGGTAAAAAAAATGCAAAAGGTGTTAGTCTCATCCACTTTTCACATAAAATTTTCAGACAGAATGAGTGGAAAAATGAAAAAATGTTATACACACACCATCCATTTTTAAAGATTACACAGGGAACTGTATTAGGTCTTTTATTATTTTTTACTGGTGGATAAAAAAAAGACGTCATATGGATGTCAAAAGCATACAGAACACACACTGACAATCGTATACAGTCATGGACGAAAGTGTTGGCTCCCTTGAAATTGTTCCAGAAAATTTTCTCCCAGAAAATTATTGCATTTACACATGTTTTGTTATAAACATCTATTTTCTGTGTGTATTGGAACAGAGCAAAAAAAGTTCAAAAAGTGAAAAGTGAAAAAAAGACTAATTGCACATAACTTTGAATAAAATACCCAAAAATAAAAAGGACAAAATTGTTGGCACCTTTCCAAAATTGTGGAATATTGTTTCAAGCATGTGATGCTCGTTCAAACTCACCTGTGGCAAGTAACGAGCGTGGGCAATGTGAAAATCCCACCTGAAACCTGATAAGAAGGGAAAAGTTGTCTCAATCTTTGCATTGTGTTTCACACTAAGCACAGAGAACAGAAAGAGGAGAAAAGAACAGCCTGAGGTTTTGAGAACCAAAACTGTTGAAAAATATCTGCAATCTTAAGATTACAAGTTCATCTCCAGAAAGCTTGATGTTCTTGTTTTCACGGTGCGCAACAAACAAGTTTACAACCCATGGCACTATAGCTGATCTCTGTGGACTGCAGAGGAAAATTGATGAAAGGTTGAAACGCAGGATAGAACGGATGGTAGATAAGCAGCCCCAATCAAGTTTGAAGAAATTCAAGCTGTCGTGCAGGCTGAGTGCATCAGTGTAAGGCCGATGTCACACTTGCAAGTGCAATGCGAGAAACTCACGCAAGTCTCTCGAATAAATTACCGGCACTGCCGCCGGCACTCAGGACCGGAGTGTGTGGCTGCATGTATTTCTATGCAGCTGAATGCTTTGGTCCGAACCACCGGCGGAAGTGTCAGGAATTGATGCGAGAGACTCGCGCACGTTTCTCGCATTACACTCGCAAGTGTGACACCGGCCTAAGAGCGAAATATCCGTTGACATTTGAATGAAATAAAAATGCAATGGGATGAGATTTATGAGGACTCCACTGCTGACACAGAGACATAAAAAAGCTAGGCCGCAGTTTACTAAAATGTACTTGAGTAAACCAAAATCCTTGTGGGAAAGTATCTTGTGTTGATTATAGCAAGACACAGCTTTTTGTTAATACACATTATTCTGTGGAGGCACAAATATGGTTTGGAGCTGTGTGGCTGCCTCTGGCACTGGTTGCCTTGACTGTGTGCAAGGCATCATGAAATCTGAAGATTACCAAAGGATTTTTAGTTGCAATTTAGCGTCCAGAGTCCAAAAGCTGGGTTTGCGTCGTGTCTTCTAGCAGGACTCTGATACTTCAAGAAGCACCCAGAAATGGATGGAAACAAAGTGCTGGAGAGTTCTGAACTGGTTAGGATTTAAATCCCATTGAACATCTGTGGAAAGATCTTAAAATTGCTGTTGGGAAAAGGCACCAGTCAAATATGAGAGACCTGGAACAGTTTGCAAAAGAGCGATTCATATCACTGAGGCCAACATCTTGAGTGACAAATATTTACCCTCCAGTATTTTACCAGTGACCTTCTCGCAATGGTTATATAGGAAGTGATCAATTGCAGTTATTTATTCCAAAGGGTGTGCAACCAAATATTAAGTTGAGGGTGTCAACAATTTTGTTCGGCCCTTTTTGGGGGGATTTTGTGCAAAATTATGTTCAATTTGCTTTTTCTTTTCCTGTTTTTTTTTGTGTTGTTCCAATAAATACAAATGAAATACACATGTGTATAACAAAAGACGTGCAAGTGCAATAATATGCTGGGAGAAAGATTTCATTTACAGAAAAATTTCAAGGGGCCAACACTTTCGGCCATGACTGTAGATAAAAAAGTGTTACGCTTGTGTGAACTTAACCCAAATATACATAAACAATGCTTCTCTTAACTGACCTTAAATAGAGACCTAAAAACTACAACAAGCTTACACACAAAGGTCCTTTTTATTCATCATTTGTGTTTTTTTTAAGTGACTTCTTTGTTTTGGTTTGTGGTGTTTGCTACTTCAACATGGTGCACGTGGGTTGATGAATATTGCATACAATCAAAGGTGTCTTGTTTTCTTGTCTTTTGCTTTTGTTGCACCTTTCAGGGCAAAAAGCTGTATGATACTTTAAAATGTCGCAAGTTAGTCTTCAACGATCCGGTATTAGTGCAAGGGGTTTGGTTTCCCTTTTTTTTTTTGAGGGCATCACACGGAGAGGAAAATACAAAATAGGAAACATAGTGTTAAATGGCGGAATAGTAGTAGTTACTATAGATATAGTTTTAGTTGTAGTGTGTATATTTTGTAACTTTATTTTTTGGGGGTTAATAAATGAATTTAAAAAAAAGTTAGTCTTCAATTGTGCAAAAAATAATATTGGAGAGAGTTTATTCTTTTCTAGGATACTGGAGAACAGCTGCGCAAAAGATTTTGCTAAATTTCAAAAAGTTGCACACGATGAATTAAGCTAATACATCTGGATAAGGAAATCCATGTCCACATGGTTGAGCAAAAAAACAGACAAAGTAAAATAGGATCAAATTAAAAAAAAGGGTCACTATTAGACTTATTATTACTCCAAGCAGCAAAGATTATAATGAATCGGCGCCATAATGTATTAGAGTAAGTGTATTATCTGTGTGCTGAACCTTTATTAAATGGTTATTCTCACCTTCTTCATAGATGGATATTGTAAAAATGAGCTTGTTTTTTATTGTATAGCTTATTAAAATTTGCTTCCATTCTTGAGATATTAACACTTGTTTTCAGCTTGTTGCATAGGAGACCGACCACCGCTGCTGTCTACTTTGCAAACACTGATCTGAAACTGGCCAGCTTCAAAACAGTGCATACGAGCTCGTTAGAAAACGGCTTGTGGGCACTGTGCATGTTTTGCTGTCTAGCAGTGGTGGTCTGTCACCAAGGCAACGAGCGGTAAACAAAAGAAAAGCGAAAAGTGTTAATATCTCAAGAACGACATAAGATTTTCATAAGCAGTAAATTGTAAAATTCCTTGCATTTAAAAGCTCTATCCAAGATTACCCTTTTTTGAGAAGAATTATCATCTAAAGGGGTACTCTCATCTCCAAGATCCTATCTCAATATGTAGCAGGTGTAATAACATTCGCAAATACATCCAATTAGAAATGTAATATAGTTCTTCTGATTCACTATTTTGCTTAACCCATGTGCAGGGCATGGCAGTAGCTTAGGTATCCATGGTAATGACCATCAGCAAATAATTAACTGTCACCATATAAGTGGTCGTAACCATGAATATCTAAGGTACTGCATTGCCTTGGATATGGGGTAAGCGACATAGCGCGTGAGAAGAACTATACCTATATTTCCAATTGGAGGTATTTGTTAATATTATTACTACTACATATTAGGATAGGGTCTTGAACATGGGAATACCCCTTTAAGTAATCTTTATGCAAAATCGGAAAAATACTTGTAAAGGCAAGAGTCGGAAGTTAGGGGTGACTATACCTTCAGGCCACATTATATAGTACTAATTGGTATTGATTTATGCTGTCTACTGTATCATAAAGAAAAAACAAAACTTAACAAAATTCCTATTTAATCAGTGGATGTGACAAAGACCAGCGTATAACAGATCTGACTCATTAGCTTATCAGTTCGGAAAACAGACGTATATGCAAAATATTAAGATACAACAGATCACGCCACTTCTTCAGGTGAATCCGCCATGTTCACCTCTTCTAAAAATAGCAGCAACATTTAGAAAACTAATTATCAGGTGCATTTAATAAGTTAGAAGACAAATATATACTGTATATATTGCAGCAAAACAATGTTTGCTATGTGGAATGCGCACACTGTCATGATTCCTCTGTATTCCCCACGCAGGTGAGCAGTCACCTGTACAATTTGCATACTTGCGGTTACATTATGACTAGTCTCACCCACCTTCTCTCAATAGAGAGAAGAACTCCAGTCGACACAAGACCGTAAGTATACAAAATCACATAAATGTGTTCACATGACCATCCACCTGCATTGGGAATAAAGGGAAATTAGGACAGGGTGCAGGCTGCACAGATAGTAACTGCAGACTTTTTCGTCGGAGAACGGACAACACCTTTAAAGACGACCTGCCACTTGCTAAAAAATAGGAATTTTTGTCTACTCACCGTAAAATCCTTTTTTTCTGAGCCATTCATAGGGGACACAGACGGTGGGTGTATGCTGCTGCCAATAGGAGGCTGACACTAAGTGATACAAAAAAAGTTAGCTCCTCCCCTGCAGCATATACCTTCCTGCTGGCTCTCCGCTAACCAGTTCGGTGCCAAAGCAGTAGGAGATCAATAACAACATGAAGTATAGCATTATATATGAAAGTATAGCATGTCAAACTATAAAACAAGCAGAAGCTAATAACAGGGTGGGAGCTGTGTCCCCCAATGAATGGCTCGGAGAAAAGGATGTTACGGTGAGTACACAAAAATCCCAATTTCTCCATCGCCTCATTGGGGGGACACAGACCGTGGGACGTCCCAAAGCAGTCCCTGGGTGGGTACAACATCAGATCAGGCCCTGCGTAACCGCTACTTACAAGAGCGCCACCGTGGCCGGCAGAGTCGGCCTGCCCAGACTCACATCTGCGGAAGTCTAGGAATTATAGTGCTTCAAGACTGCATGCGGACTGGACGAACTCGCAAGCTTGCAGGCGTGCTTTACCGACGCCTGGTGCCAAGAGCCCAAGAAACCTCGATCGACAGAGTGGAGTGTAGTTAGGCTGACGTCTAACCCGGAAGGACTCTTGGATGGTGTAACGAATCCACCAGGCTAACATGGCTGATGAAATGGCTAAACCCGTCCTGTAACTGTCAGGAAGCCTTCCTCTGACCGTCAGGAAGTCCAAATAAGGTGTCCAACCTTCGGATGAACGCCGTGCACGATACGTACCAACTCAGAGCACTCACTTCTTCCAGAATATGGAGAATCCATCCCTCCCGTTTTATGGACTGGTGCCCAAAGAGATGAGGGAAGAACGATGCACTCATAACATTGGGAATACAATGCCACCATGGTAACAAGGGACGGGGATGGCCTGAGGACAACCTTGCCTTGATGGTAATAAGGAAAAAAGTCTGAAAGAACAGAGCGTCTAGCTCCGAAGGCTTGTCAGGATGACGAGATCGTGGAGAAAAAAAAGGGCGACCTTCCCTGATAGTAAAGTCTGTCCGGATCAACAAAAAAAAAGTGAATCAAAGTAGTTAAGTTCTCCGACCAGGTGACCACTGCTCGAGCAACCCATGCAGTGGCTAAGGAAGGGTAGAGAACTCAACCCGAGGCTGCAAGACGGACCGAACCAGATTTGCTATCTGACAGTCCGTTGTAATTTTAATTGATGACCCATCGGGCAGGAATACTGGTAGACAAACCACGGGAGGCTCTATCCGGTTAATCTGCCAAGTGGCAGAATGCGCGGCTGCATCCAGAAGGTCAGGAAAAGCTGTTTCTTGCTACCTCCGCTCTCTTTTGACAGTGCAGAGTTAAAATGACGAACCCTCGATCCATCACCCTCTTAACAGGGAAGTAACATAGTAACATAGTTATTTAGGTTGAAGGAAGACTATAAGTCCATCTAGTTCAACCCATAGCCTAACCTAACATGCCCTAACATGTTGATCCAGAGGAAGGCCAAAAAAAAAAAAACATGTGGCAAATAGTAAGTTCCACTTTAGGGAAAAAAATTCCTTCCCGTCTCCACATACGGCAATCAGACTAGTTCCCTGGATCAACGTCCTATCAAGGAATCTAGTATATATACCCTGTAACATTATATTTTTCCAGAAAGGTATCCAGTCCCCTCTTAAATGTAATTAATGAATCACTCATTACAACATCATATGTCAGTGAGTTCCATAGTCTCACTGCTCTTACAGTAAAGAACCCATGTCTGTTATTATGCTAAAACCTTCTTTCCTCCAGACGTGGAGAGGGATCGACCGCCTTCTTGCATCATCTGCTAAATAGTGGAGATGCAGAGGGGGTGCTTGGACGCCAAAAAAAGGGTGCCACTGTACATCCACAGAGTTCAGGTCACCGGGTGGACAGGGCTGGTTCCGGTGTTAGGCCTGGCTGCAGAAGAGTATACATGGAGGCGACACTCCATGTAACATAGTAACATAGTAACATAGTTAGTAAGGCCGAAAAAAGACATTTGTCCATCCAGTTCAGCCTATATTCCATCATAATAAATAAATACCCAGATCTACGTCCTTCTACAGAACCTAATAATTGTATGATACAATATTGTTCTGCTCCAGGAAGACATCCAGGCCTCTATTGAACCCCTCGACTGAGTTCGCCATCACCACCTCCTCAGGCAAGCAATTCCAGATTCTCACTGCCCTAACAGTAAAGAATCCTCTTCTATGTTGGTGGAAAAACCTTCTCTCCTCCAGACGCAAAGAATGCCCCCTTGTGCCCGTCACCTTCCTTGGTATAAACAGATCCTCAGCGAGATATTTGTATTGTCCCCTTATATACTTATACATGGTTATTAGATCGCCCCTCAGTCGTCTTTTTTCTAGACTAAATAATCCTAATTTCGCTAATCTATCTGGGTATTGTAGTTCTCCCATCCCCTTTATTAATTTTGTTGCCCTCCTTTGTACTCTCTCTAGTTCCATTATATCCTTCCTGAGCACCGGTGCCCAAAACTGGACACAGTACTCCATGTGCGGTCTAACTAGGGATTTGTACAGAGGCAGTATAATGCTCTCATCATGTGTATCCAGACCTCTTTTAATGCACCCCATGATCCTGTTTGCCTTGGCAGCTGCTGCCTGGCACTGGCTGCTCCAGGTAAGTTTATCATTAATAGGATCCCCAAGTCCTTCTCCCTGTCAGATTTACCCAGTGGTTTCCCGTTCAGTGTGTAATGGTGATATTGATTCCCTCTTCCCATGTGTATAACCTTACATTTATCATTGTTAAACCTCATCTGCCACCTTTCAGCCCAAGTTTCCAACTTATCCAGATCCATCTGTAGCAGAATACTATCTTCTCTTGTATTAACTGCTTTACATAGTTTTGTATCATCTGCAAATATCGATATTTTACTGTGTAAACCTTCTACCAGATCATTAATGAATATGTTGAAGAGAACAGGTCCCAATACTGACCCCTGCGGTACCCCACTGGTCACAGCGACCCAGTTAGAGACTATACCATTTATAACCACCCTCTGCTTTCTATCACTAAGCCAGTTACTAACCCATTTACACACATTTTCCCCCAGACCAAGCATTCTCATTTTGTGTACCAACCTCTTGTGCGGCACGGTATCAAACGCTTTGGAAAAATCGAGATATACCACGTCCAATGACTCACCGTGGTCCAGCCTATAGCTTACCTCTTCATAAAAACTGATTAGATTGGTTTGACAGGAGCGATTTCTCATAAACCCATGCTGATATGGAGTTAAACAGTTATTCTCATTGAGATAATCCAGAATAACATCCCTCAGAAACCCTTCAAATATTTTACCAACAATAGAGGTTAGACTTACTGGCCTATAATTTCCAGGTTCACTTTTAGAGCCCTTTTTGAATATTGGCACCACATTTGCTATGCGCCAGTCCTGCGGAACAGACCCTGTCGCTATAGAGTCACTAAAAATAAGAAATAATGGTTTATCTATTACATTACTTAGTTCTCTTAGTACTCGTGGGTGTATGCCATCCGGACCCGGAGATTTATCTATTTTAATCTTATTTAGCCGGTTTCGCACCTCTTCTTGGGTTAGATTGGTGACCCTTAATATAGGGTTTTCATTGTTTCTTGGGATTTCACCTAGCATTTCATTTTCCACCGTGAATACCGTGGAGAAGAAGGTGTTTAATATGTTAGCTTTTTCCTCGTCATCTACAACCATTCTTTCCTCACTATTTTTTAAGGGGCCTACATTTTCAGTTTTTATTCTTTTACTATTGATATAGTTGAAGAACAGTTTGGGATTAGTTTTACTCTCCTTAGCAATGTGCTTCTCTGTTTCCTTTTTGGCAGCTTTAATTAGTTTTTTAGATAAAGTATTTTTCTCCCTATAGTTTTTTAGAGCTTCAATGGTGCCATCCTGCTTTAGTAGTGCAAATGCTTTCTTTTTACTGTTAATTGCCTGTCTTACTTCTTTGTTTAGCCACATTGGGTTTTTCCTATTTCTAGTCCTTTTATTCCCACAAGGTATAAACCGCTTACACTGCCTATTTAGGATGTTCTTAAACATTTCCCATTTATTATCTGTATTCTCATTTCTGAGGATATTGTCCCAGTCTACCAGATTAAGGGCATCTCTAAGCTGTTCAAACTTTGCCTTCCTAAAGTTCAATGTTTTTGTGACTCCCTGACAAGTCCCCCTAGTGAAAGACAGGTGAAACTGCACAATATTGTGGTCGCTATTTCCTAAATGCCCAACCACCTGCAGATTTGTTATTCTGTCAGGTCTATTAGATAGTATTAGGTCTAAAAGTGCTGCTCCTCTGGTTGGATTCTGCACCAATTGTGAAAGATAATTTTTCTTGGTTATTAGCAGAAACCTGTTGCCTTTATGGGTTTCACAGGTTTCTGTTTCCCAGTTAATATCCGGGTAGTTAAAGTCCCCCATAACCAGGACCTCATTATGGGTTGCAGCTTCATCTATCTGCTTTAGAAGTAGACTTTCCATGCTTTCTGTTATATTTGGGGGTTTGTAACAGACCCCAATGAGAATTTTGTTACCATTTTTCCCTCCATGAATTTCAACCCATATGGACTCGACATCCTCATTCCCTTCGCTAATATCCTCCCTTAAAGTGGACTTTAGACAAGACTTTACATAGAGACAAACCCCTCCTCCTCTCCGATTTTTACGATCCTTTCTAAACAGACTGTAACCCTGTAAGTTAACTGCCCAGTCATAGCTTTCATCTAACCATGTCTCGGTTATTCCCACTATGTCAAAGTTACCTGTAGATATTTCTGCTTCTAGTTCTTCCATTTTGTTTGTCAGGCTTCTGGCGTTTGCGAGCATGCAGTTTAAAGGATTTTGTTTTGTTCCAATCTCCTCACTGTGGATTGTTTTAGAAATGTTCTTACCTCCCTTCTGAGTATGTTTTCCTGGGTCGTCTTTGTTTGAGTCTAATGTTTTTCTTCCCGTCCCCTCTTCTTCTAGTTTAACGCCCTCCTGATGAGTGTAGCGAGTCTTCTGGCGAATGTGTGTTTCCCAGGTTTGTTGAGGTGTAGTCCGTCTCTGGCGAGGAGTCCATCATACCAGTAATTCACACCGTGGTCCAGGAATCCGAATCCTTGTTGTCTGCACCATCGTCTTAGCCAGTTGTTTGCATCAAGGATCCTGTTCCATCTCCTGGTGCCATGCCCGTCTACTGGAAGGATAGAAGAAAAAACTACCTGTGCATCCAGTTCCTTTACTTTCTTCCCCAACTCTTCAAAGTCCTTGCAGATTGTCGGTAGGTCCTTCCTTGCCGTGTCATTGGTGCCAACATGTATCAGAAGAAATGGGTGGACGTCCTTGGAGCTGAAGAGCTTTGGTATCCTATCGGTCACATCCTTGATCATCGCACCTGGAAGGCAGCATACTTCTCTTGCAGTTATGTCCGGTCTGCAGATGGCTGCTTCTGTGCCTCTCAGTAGTGAGTCTCCCACCACCACCACTCTTCGTTGCTTCTTGGCTGTACTTTTTGCTGTCACTTGTTGCTGTGTGCCCTTTTCTTTTTTGCTTGCTGGTATTGCTTCATTCTTAGGTGTGCCATCTTCATCCTCTACAAAGATTTGATATCGGTTCTTCAGTTGTGTGGTTGGTGATTTCTCCATGGTCTTCTTGCTTCTTTTGGTCACATGCTTCCACTCATCTGCTTTTGGAGGTTCTCTGACACTTTTTGCACCTTCTGTGACCAGTAGAGATCTGTCTGGAAAGTCTTCATTCTCTTTGATAAGTTTCAAAGTTGCTATTCTTTCTTCCAGACCCCGCACCTTTTCTTCTAAAAGGGCCACTAGTCTACACTTCTGACAGGTGAAATTGGATTCTTCTTCTGGTCGATCTGTGAACATGTAGCACATGCTGCAGCTCACCATGTAGGTTGTCACATCTGCCATGTTGCTCCTAGATCCTGCTGACTTGCTGTGTGTTTTCCTCCTTGTGTAATCTACTCAGCCAAGCTCTCTTGCAATAATGTCCTACAGGCAAAAATTTGCGCGCCGTAAGGCGCGCGGTTTGGTGATGCTTTCGAAGCAGCTGGTCCCGGCTGTACCCAACGATCTTCTAGCTTAGGGAGACTTCGCTTCTCCCAGAAGGCACCTGGAATATGCAAATTAGCCTCCTGAAGCTTGAATCCCTGGTTTGGTGATGCTTTCGAAGCAGCTGGTCCCGGCTGTACCCAACGATCTTCTAGCTTAGGGAGACTTCGCTTCTCCCAGAAGGCACCTGGAATATGCAAATTAGCCTCCTGAAGCTTGAATCCCTGGTTTGTGCTCGTCTATTGATGGTGTGGGAGATCGGTGCCCTTTAAAAGGACCCGTTGCCCCTAATAATCAGACCAGGTATGGCATCCCACGTCGTAGGGAGGTACTAGTGGGTTTGCATATTGGCCGAAAAAGGATACAGCACTTGCAGAGGCTTTTGTCCAGTGGATCGCTTATCCAAATGCTCCCTGTCCGGGTGAATGACAAATGCTCTGTAAGGGAGTTTAGTCTCCTTATGAGGGACACTGCATGATCTAGAGTAGAACAATAGGCCTCATCAATCAACAGAGATTGGTTGATGATATAAATAGGCAAATCCATCCTTTTCTGAAGCTCTGGTGAGTCCAGATCCAAGGCAGTATCCGATCCATATCAGAGTCTTGTTCTCAGGAAATTATTGGTGAGGGAGATCAGGAAATGAAGCTTCCATTTTCTAGGCGCCTGAACGTTTCTAGAATACTTCCGGCCCTGCTAGCCGATGGCTGTCATGTAGGAGAGGAACCATATATATCGGTCCTGCAAGCACTCCGAGCCACAGTGTGCACGGAGGGCTTCAATCTCTTGATCAGAGAAGCCATGGGATGTGGCAGTGATGAAGCCCACTCAGGAGAACTATGGTACTCTGGTACAAACTGGGATCGGTGGCGGAGGGTTCCTGAGTTCATTTAGGGTGACTAGCTTCGGACTGGTCAGGTGCCGTTGTCAACGGTAACAGGGATTCCCAGCCAGTCTCCCATGCTGGTACTTGCCCAGCCTCAAGCTGCTTAGCATTTGCGATCTGACGAGGGCAGAGTTAAATGCCTTTTAAGACCGGGAAATGCTGGTCATGTGCCTTTTAGACCAGGGAATCTTGATCATGTGCCTTTAAAACCAAGGAATACTGGTCATGTGCCTCTAAGATCAGGGAATACTGGTCATGTGCCTTTAAAACCAGATAATACGGGTCATTCATGTAAGTACAGGAGGGAAGAGAGCAGTACTTTACCTGGCTGCAGAGTCGTTGTGCCCCTTTAATTCAAAAAAACATCGCCCCTGCTGGCCGGGTTTACCAAGATGGTCACCAGTAGATGCAGAGGTGATAAAGTCTCGCAGAGAGCGAGAGGAGCCATTTCGGGGCAGAGCCACAGACACAATGTGGGCGGAGCCACGTGACTTCAATGAATGGGCCCAAGCCGGGGCCTAAATTTCTGCAGCCGGCGGGAGCAATACCAGGGGTAGAATAGAGGGGCAGTGGGCGAAGAAAAGCGAATGCTCCCGTGCCAGACAGAAAACTCCAGAAAAGATGGGCGGAGCCGCCTTAGCATGCCATAGTGCGGGCGCGACTTCTGGGATGCGGCCTACACAACGGCCGAAGCCGGGGGCTAAATTTTTGCGGCCGGCCGGAGCGTTACCTCAGGGAGGTGGGCCACAGGGAAGCTGCGGCTGCCTGTCATCATGTTAATATCCCACTGCAGGGGCCCATCGCTGGCTGGATCCACTCACAATTGGTGCGCGTCCCGGCATACAGCCGCCGCGGATGACTGTGCTGTTCTGCTGCAGGTCAATTATTGCAGCGTGGACGGTGCAGGGATAAAGCGATAACCCTCAATCCACCATCCCTTGTTAGGGAGGTGGAGAGGAACCAACCGCCTCCTTGTGCCATCCGCTTTAACAATGGTGGGACAGTGGGGGCTGCTCGGATGCCATAGAGCAAGAACTGGTTAGCTGAGAGCCAGCAGGAGGGTGTATACTGCAGGGGAGGAGCGAACTTTTTTTGTATCACTTAGTGTCAGCCTCCTATTAGCAGCAGCATACACCCACGGTCTGTGTCCCCCAATGAGGCGAAAGAGAAATATTATGTTAAATACCTTATGTAAATCCCTGAGCTCTCCTGATTCTGACGCACTTTTTGTGTCTCATCATTCCATTGCAGAGATATTCAAATTTGTTGGTTTTTGGAGTGCAGTATGTGAAATCTCTGCTTGTAGTTCAACTGGGCGGTTGTTTAGAGTCTTTTCTGGAGGTGTTCACTTTAACCCCTCACTACAAAATGCATTATTCTGGACGAAAAAGGGTGAAAGCGCATGGCCCCAGAGAAAACTCTGAAGAAACGCCCACTTGAGCTAAATGCAGAGATTTCACATACAGCGCTGCAAAAATAACAAATGTGAATATCTCTCCAATAGAGTGACATAACGCTAAAAGGAAAAAGCAGCAGAAACAAGGGAGTCCAGTGTTGTGAATTCTGCTTTTGGGCTCCCTCCAGTGGTTGTAGATGGTAATGCAGTTGTGCCTGGACTGCAGGATTGGACAGGTGTATCTGCTAATTGCAAAGCTGACTGGGGTATTTAGCTTTGCAGGACTCATTAGCCCTTGCCAGTTGTCAATGTTCTATTGCCAGTAATGGTTCTCTGCCTGGCCTCTCCTGCCTGCTGCCATTTCAGCTAAAGATAAGTGTCTGATTCTGTTTCTTTGGCTCACAGGCTGTGTGTTTATTTTTTCAGTCCTGTTCATAGTTTCTATTTTTCCAGCTTCGACTGTCCTGTTGTTTTCTCAGTCTGGTTGGATTCGCTGGAGTTGCAGATATACTCTCCACACCTTTAGTTAAGTGGTGGAGTTTTTGTATTTTTCTGCTGTGGATATTTTGTAGATTTTTTGCTGACCGCTCAGTATCCTGTACTATACTTTCCTATCTAGGTAGGAGTGGCCTCCTTTGCTAAATCTGTTTTCCGCCCGCGTGTGTCTTTTCCTCTCCTACTCACTGTCATTATTTGTGAGGGGGCTGCCTATACTTTGGGGGTCTACTCTGAGGCAAGTCAGTATTCCTATTTTCTATTTTTAGGGATAATTAGTCCTCCGGCTGTGTCGAGGTGTCTAGGTCTGGATAGGCACACCCCACGGCTACTTCTAGTGTCTGTGATAAGTTCAGGGTTAGCGGTCTGTATAGTTACCACTACTCCAGCGAAGGTTTTTTCATGTTGTTCCAAGGCCGCCTGATCATAACAGTCCAGTGATTTTTGCAAGGTATTTCATATTTTTGAGAATAAGAGAATTACGTTATAAAAAATTCTTAAAATAACTAAAAAAAATTTTTTTAATAAGGTATCATATTGTAAAGCAGGACAGGCTCACTTTCTATATAGCATATATCAAAACCAGGCCTATTCATTTGACTCTTCCCACAATCAAAGCAACAACCAAAGAAGAAAACGACGGAAGCAAATGTCAAAAAATAACAATATATATTTATTACATAGATGTACAACACAATAAAACAATTTCCACATATATAACCTAAATCACAAAAGATACATACTGTCCTCAGCGAGATACACATGCAGTATAGGACTGTATCACAAACGGTCGTGCAAGGCACCCTCACTAAGTCTCCAAAAACAATATAGACAGAGGCACAGATAGAAAAAACTGTTAAACGGCTCGGGATATACGCGACCATGGGTCATACATAATAGGTAGAAAAGAATACTGCGTACCCAAAGAAAGCCATATAGGCTATAGGAAAGTAATTAGGTAAAAAGACCTATATAGCACAATGGCAGCTATCCTAATAAAGTGCAAACAGTGCTTAATATAGCAGCCATTGCTAATGCTATCCTACAGAGCCTACCTGTGCTCAAGGGGTAAATCCCCATATATCAAACAGCATATCAAAAGGAGAAAAGGATGCAATACATGACCTGTGTGTGCAGTCCTGTGTGCCCCAACGCACGTTTCGCGTATAGCTTCTTCCGGGGGAGTGTATGGCCGCGCTTAGTAACCCGATGTTTACCCTGTTTACCATCCTAAAAGTAAAAAAAACAAACACTACATACTTACCTTCTGCTGTCTGTCCTCCAGCGCTGTGCTCTGCACTCCTCCTGTACTGTCTGTGAGCGTCGGTCAGCCGGAAAGCAGAGCGGTGACGTCGCCGCTCTGCTTTCCGGCCGCTGTGCTCACACAGACAGTACAGGAGGAGTGCAGAGCACAGCGCTGGAGGACAGACAGCGTTAGGTAAGTATGTACTGTTTGTTTTTTTTTACTTTTATGATGGTAACCAGGGTAAACATCGGGTTACTAAGCGCGGCCCTGCGCTTAGTTACCCGATGTTTACCCTGGTTACCGGCATCGTTGGTCGCTGGAGAGCTGTCTGTGTGACAGCTCTCCAGCGACCAAACAGCGACGCTGCAGCGATCCGGATCGTTGTCGGTATCGCTGCAGCGTCGCTTAATGTGAAGGGGCCTTTACCCAGTTATAATTAATCTCATGTGCTAATTGTGGGGTAGCTAGCACCGGCTATGTCATAATCCGTCCCGACACTGGTCAGCTGCATGGTACCACATACTTCATGATCCCCGTGCCTGTTCCCATTGCACCTAGCAATAATGATTGCTCTTTTTAAGGGATATCTAGGAGCGTTGTCAGGAAAGTATTGAGCGACCAACTACTCCAGATCTGTCCTCAATAAAATATTTGCTACAAGGTTCTTGGACACCCCCAATTCCCTTAATCCCCGCCCTACACCACAATCTAGGAGAACATGGGCCATCAACAAAGGTTGGTGAACACCCCTGTGAAAGAGGACACCAGAGAGATCACGGAGAATCCTACTATTGCCACATGTGATGAACGTCACTATCACGTTAGTGAGAGGATGTGGCCCACGCAGTCACTGACATGGCATCACAATCTCTCACAACTCTGATAGGCTGAGAGGTCCCTTTCCTTAGCATCAGAACAGCCCAGTAGGACTGCCGCCAGATCCTCGTTAGATATAAGCCCAGTCCATTAACAGGATTCTATCAGGCCAAAAACCAGCCCCGAAAGCGTGGGTAGTTAAACCGAGAAATGGACGTGTGGCTTGTTGGATTGAGATAAAAGAGCAGCTCAAGGTTAAATTATATATTTAATCGCCTTAAGGGCATACTAGACAATACACTATATACACGATGGTTACACATATACAATGGCCAGATAAGCAAATACAGGATATTAGTAGTACAAAAGATATAAGCAGAATATATGTCAATTACTGAGTGATGTTAGATCAAGGGTGCGATGGGCCGCAAAGGGGCATCGGCAGCCAGCTGGCTCCTACGTCCTTCACATCATGTTACTCAACGTGGCCCCCACTTTTGAAAAGGACCGCATGAATCACAGACAGAGGGACCACATGTCCTTACACTAAGCTTTATCACTGCCCTCCTGCCCTCCAGGCTGAATCTTAATCCCCTCTCCTTGCCTCTGGCAGCTAAATAGTCCACAACCTACGATGAGTCTTAATTCTTTAATAGACGGTCCTAGGAAGGCAGTTTTGGCGCCATCGAATCTGGCCAGGCCCCTGTTATGAGTTTAAGACCAAACCCAGTTATACTATCAGGTTCTATTGGCTATTCTATGTATCTCTATACCCCTGGGTGCTAGAACGGGTCGAGACCCTGCCAGACGTTCACCATGTTCTGGGGATCTCATAAATATACACGCTGTATGGCTAGGACGTATAGTAGCTCCAAAATTCCTTATGGAATCA
Organism: Ranitomeya imitator; assembly: GCF_032444005.1. NCBI lineage: Eukaryota > Metazoa > Chordata > Amphibia > Anura > Dendrobatidae > Ranitomeya > Ranitomeya imitator. The sequence continues at coordinate 197,255,278 of NC_091283.1, forward strand.
TTTTGGTAAATAATTTACTTCTGAGCACCTTAAACATTTACTGTTGAACACCCATTCTCTACTGGAAATTCCTTATGGAATCATAGGGGGCTCAACAAAGCAGTTTAGAAACCATGGGATACACATGGCCAGTAAGCCTTTTGTTCGACTTTGAGCTGGCTCATGGTGTGGGATCTGTCACTGATAGTCTTTGAAGCTTGACCCCCTGTTGATATCGCTGCACACTAAAGGAGTTTTTATAATCTCATGCCATATAGGATACAAATGATTGGCATGCAATTATATCTCCAATATTCTTCAAAACCCCCACTCCCGGTGACAGTCAGGTTCTTCCCAGGGATAAGGTCTTCAGGAGACACCAATTCAGGATGTGTGAAGATTCGTTCTGCACCGGTGTCCTTGAGCCCTAGAGTGAAGGTGTCACCCAGAGTAACTGGCTGCAAGTTGTTACAAGCCCTCCCAACCACAAAAAAATAGCTGCATTAGGCCCCTGGGTCTTTGTTGTGGGGTTCTTCTTCTACCTCTCTGGGCAGGTGATGCTGATGTGGCCAGTCTGTTTGTAGGAAAAACAGCGGGAAGCGGCGGGAGTCAGATGCAGGCTGGGTGCTAGAAGATGAAAAGGAGACCCCTAAAGGACTGGCTGGCAGAGGCACTAGGTGTCAGTTTATGCTCTTTCCAACTGGCGATGGCTGACTTATGTACCTCAGGTGTATGGTTGGCATCATAAAAATCGTCAATCTGTGCGACTTCAGTGGCATCCTTTGCCTCCCCCTGTCCATCACAAACTGTCGCACCTTCACAGGGAAAAGACGAAGAAATTGGTCTTTCAACTCCTCAAAGGTGGTAACCGATAGACCCTGGACAAACTGCTTAAAGTTGGTTCTGAGCCCATCCAGCACATCAAAGTAGCTATCATGAGGTCCACATTGGAGGGTCAGAAATTTTTTTGGCACACTTCAGGAGTCAGCTGATATTTCCTTATCAGGGCCTGTTTGATGGTCTCAGTTTCCATCTTGTTCTAGAGCGAGTGTGGAAAACCCCTCTAGAGGTTTTCATCATAGCACTGGGGGTAAGTATCGAGCTCACTGAATATTAGTAAAATTGGTCTGCAGGCCTTTTCAAACACCCTCAAAAATGTATCCAGATCTACGTCCTTGTCAATGAGAGGAAATATTCAGGTTGGGATTTATAGATGTTGACATTAGTGGACTCAGTGTTCAGTGGGGTAAATTGCTCTTTCTGGCATCGGTTTAACTCTAGTTGGTGCTCTCCGACAGCCTGTCGCTCAGCAGCCTCTCGGTCAGCTTGTCAATCAGCAGCCCCTTGCTCAGCTTGTCGATTTTGTGCTGCAGCTTCTCGCTTGGCCTGGGCCTGCCGCTCTGCAATCTCAAGCTTTGAGTTCTTGCAGCACAAGCTGCATCTGCTTTTGAGGGTTACATCCCCCCATTTGTTGCAGAATGAGTGTCAAGCAAGAGTCCATTCCACTCTGGGAGCTATGAGTGTTGCTGGCCCATTCTGAGTCAGACAGTTCTGAAACCGTACCCACAACTTGGCAGCCTGGTGCTACACTGGTCCTAGGCTCTGGTACCACATTGTGTTGGTTCCTGGCATTATCCTTCACCAAGGCACACATGAACATCTCTTTGGTTTTGTTTGACCCATCGAGACCTTGCTCACCACACAAACAGATCAGCACAGCTTTCACGTGCATCTTGTAAGCAGCTGCCATCTTAGCAGTCAATCGCCAAATAAAAGATAGAACAGAAAAACAAGAAAGAGGGAAGGGGTGTAACTGATACGCACACAGTATTACCCAGGTGTAAATAAACACTGAGTCCAATCCTCAAAACTCTGCACAGAATCCTCACAGGCACCGTGCAAGTTTTTAGTGACCGGGATGTTTGCTCGCCCCACATCATTATTGCTATGTGATGCCAAAGCTGCCACCAATTTATCAATGAATAACAGCAGGGAAAAATGTGCAGATCCAACCGCTGTCACCAATTTGACAGGGTACGCAACTCGACTGCCTTCAATCATCAGGACAATTACGCAATTGACTGAAGAGGTATGGACAAGGCCATAGCTGTTTCCCGTAGAGAAAAATTAAAAAATCCATAACATATCTACAGAGAGGGGACATGTCCCTCTAACATTGAACAAATGGGGAGAAGTGAAAAAATAATGAAAAAAGGGATAGCAAGAGAGAGCTAACCCATCCATCTCCCTTGAAGCAGGGACCTCCTGCAGTGACCAGGTAATTACAACAAAGAAATGCTTTGAGGACAGACAATAAAGGCCCCTTCACATTAAGCGACGCTGCAGCGATACCGACAACGATCCGGATCGCTGCAGCGTCGCTGTTTGGTCGCTGGAGAGCTGTCACACAGACAGCTCTCCAGCGACCAACGATGCCAGTAACCAGGGTAAACATCGGGTAACTAAGCGCAGGGCCGCGCTTAGTAACCCGATGTTTACCCTGGTTACCATGCTAAAAGTAAAAAAAAAAAAAACACTACATACTTACCTACAGCCGTCCGTCCTCCAGCGCTGTGCTCTGCTTCTCTGCTCTCCTCCTGTACTGTCTGGGAGCCGGAAAGCAGAGCGGTGACGTCACCGCTCTGCTTTCCGGCTCACAGACAGTACAGGAGGAGAGCAGAGCACAGCGCTGGAGGACAGACGGCTGTAGGTAAGTATGTAGTGTTTGTTTTTTTTTACTTTTAGCATGGTAACCAGGGTAAACATCGGGTTACTAAGCGCGGCCCTGCGCTTAGTTACCCGATGTTTACCCTGGTTACCAGTTAAGACATCGCTGGATCGGTGTCACACACGCCGATCCAGCGATGTCCGCGGGAGATCCAGCGACGAAATAAAGTTCTGGACTTTATTCAGCGACCAACGATCTCCCAGCAGGGGCCTGATCGTTGGTCGCTGTCACACATAACGATTTCATTAACGATATCGTTGCTACGTCACAAATAGCAACGATATCGTTAACAATATCGTTATGTGTGAAGGTACCTTAAGACTGATATTTGTTTACACAGAGGCCGAGAACTGTGCTTCTCAGGCATAAGCTTCCTCTCATCAAAGCATCTTTCGCAGACACTCTGTCTCTGTTATCCAGTGATGAATATTGGGGGTTTGCATGCATTCAATAATTATGGGAGATATATTCCTGGCGTCATAGTGGAGGAACGAACAGAATGCATTCACTCACATCACTGTAAGGCCATTCTAACCCCTCCAACTTAATAATGGTCCAATAGATGATACTGTTCAGGCCATGTTTCATCTATATGTAAAGATAAAATTACAAAAAGAAATATAACGACAATACCTACCACCTGGGACTTCCAAGGACGAAGATATTCTGTAAGCTGGGGATCTCATAAAATTCTAACAGACCTAGTACATCCCACAATAATAATATTAACAGATATCTCCAATAAATAATATAGTATAGTTTTTTTTAAATTGCTATGTCTCTTTCCTCATGTGCAGGCATTTCAGGACTTTAGGTATCTCTATGATAAAGTGGCCAATAGACTTGCTGGCTGATGGATTATCTCCAGGAGAACAAAGCAATCTGTAGTTCGAAATCACACATACCAAATTGACATATCTCCCAACAGTGAGTTGACTGGTGCCCTTGTACACATTAGAATGTTATCCAAAATTGTCAATATATCTAATGTATATGGGAGGCTTAAGACAAATACCAATGAATAATATCTAAATAGGTGAAAAAGACAAACATAAAACTTAAGGTACCGTCACACTAGACGATATCGCTAGCGATCCGTGACGTTGCAGCGTCCTGGCTAGCGATATCGTCCAGTGTGACAGGCAGCAGCGATCAGGCCCCTGCTGTGCTGTCGCTGGTCGGGGAAGAAAGTCCAGAACTTTGTTTTGTCGCTGGACTCCCCGCAGACATCGCTGAATCGGTGTGTGTGACACCGATTCAGCGATGTCTTCGCTGGTAACCAGGGTAAACATCGGGTAACTAAGCGCAGGGCCGCGCTTAGTAACCCGATGTTTACCCTGGTTACCATCGTGCAGAGAAGCCCAGCGCCGGGGACAGACAGCGGTAGGTAAGTATGTAGTGGTTGTTTTTTTACTTTAACGATGGTAACCAGGGTAAACATCGGGTTACTAAGCGCGGCCCTGCGCTTAGTTACCCGATGTTTACCCTAGTTACCGGCATCGTTGGTCGCTGGAGAGCGGTCTGTGTGACAGCTCTCCAGCGACCAAACAGCGACGCTGCAGCGATCCGGATCGTTGTCGGTATCGCTGCAGCGTCGCTTAGTGTGACGGTACCATTAACGTTTATGGTATGTGCACACGTCAGGATTTCTTGCAGAAATTTTCCTGACAAAAACCGGACATTTCTGCCAGAAATCCGCATGCGTTTTTTTCGCGTTTTTTTACGCGTTTATGACGCGTTTTTTGTGCATTTTTTCCCAAATGCATAGAATTGCGGGAAAAAACGCAGAAAATCCGCAAAAATAATGAACATGCTCATTTTTTTTACCGCGATGCGATTTTTTCGCGGAAAAAACGCATCCATGTGCATAAAATATGCAGAATGCATTCTATGATAGAATGCATAATGTATGCATTTTAATGAGTTTTTATAGCGTTTTTATCGTGGAAAAAAGCGCAAAAAAACCTGAACGTGTGCACATAGCCTGAAGTTGTCTTTTAACAATTACTTTGTAACAGCTTTCCCCATTCTTTCATGTAAAGCACCTCCAAATCTAATGTCGACGTCTTCTTTGTTTCTGTTAGGAGCAGATCCACGTCGCACGTGAACCGGATGAATCTAAGTGAGATATCAACAAAGCTTCACAAAGGCATTGTTGTTATGAAGTCGGAGCGAGCCACGGCTTATTCAAGGATGGTCCACAAGATGATGCTAGTGATGCAGGAGCGCTTGCAACTTTTGATTGTTTTCAGTGAAAGCTTAACCCTGCTGTTCTGTTCGCATTTGCTATACACTTGTACTGTTCCCGGGTCAATATGACCCGACCTATTAATTCTTGATTTTTAGCTACTCTAAGTGTTTTATTTTAATATCTTTTTCATTATTATACTGTATGTGAACATGGTTGATCATAAACAAATGAAAAATTTTAATTTAAACGTAATATATATTTTTTTTTTTCATAAAAAAGGTTACACAGGCGTTTTACAATTATCTTTGATTGTTGGCATTCTGCATACAAATAACAAAGAAGCTTTACATTACTAAAACATGAAATTTAACTTTTTGAAAAAAAATATTTATAAATCAACAAATGAAAAATCATAAAAACTTCAACCTTTTTAGAAAGAAAAAAGAAAAACTGAACATGTTCATGCGTTTTTACACAATAATAAGACACATGTACTTTACACAGATATTTTGAACATCCAGCACATGTCAGATTAGTCTTATTGTCACAGGAAGATGGACAGAAGCTACATCTCTTCCTTTTTTGCTGGTAGCTGTGCTGCTGGTAGCTGTGCTGGTGGAAGCCGTGGATGTGGAGTCTCTTTCTTGAGCATGCTGGACACTTTTTACAATGGCTGTTGCTCCTTCACTTCTGGGGGTCACTTTTCTGCTCTCAATATGTGGCCTAACCAGGGATTTGCCCAATTCCTCAAGAAATAATCTTCTTTTATGCAGCTTATTCCAGTTCCAATCGGGGTCAATTTCTCTCCATAAGACAAATGCATTGTATGCAGAAACGTCCAGTATGTTATAAAATAAAATCATTGGCCACCGATTGGCTTTGCGTTTGCATGTATATGTTGATATTGCTTGGTCTAAAGTATCAACTGCTCCCTTTGTGGCATTATAATCCAAAATAATGTCAGGCTTTCTGTCTTCTCTATCACGTACGGCATTGTCATGGTGCATTGTGCGCATTAGAATTACCTGCTTGGTTTTTTTAGAACATAAACAGTTGTATTTCCAGAAAAAAAAAAAAGTAGAACTGTACACCTCTCTCTTGCTAAGGATACCTTGCGGTAGTTCAGGTTTGTTTTCTCTTATAGTACCCAGCATGGTAAGTTGTTTTTTCTTCAACATCTGGCCTAGTTAATAGGATGTAAAAAAGTTGTCACATGTGACATTTTGTCCTTTTAGTCCATGAGTCAAATCGAGAACAACACGCATACCCTGATTTTTTTCAGGTCTTTCACCAAGGGTTTTTTCCTGTATACACTTGAACATTTAGAGCATATGAACTTTTGCTGTCGCAGAGTGTCCAGATCTTGATGCCGTATTTTGCTGGCTTACTTGGTATATATTGTCTGAATGGGCACCTACCTCGGAATGCCACCAGTTACTCTTCAACAGTTACATTTTCACCACTATTAATACAATTTTGGTAGAATCTCTACCCATTGATTCCAAACATTTCTAATAGGGGCTAGTTTATCTGTAGCTCTTCTTTCCATTCTATCTGTTTTAGAATCAAACTGCAGTACTCTAGAAATTTCATGAAACCTTTCAAGACACATTGTAGCTCTAAATATGTGGCGACCGGTTTCGCAATTCCACAAACTTTTAATTCATTCACCATAAGATTTGTATACTCCTGCTAAGAGAAGTAAACCATAATAAGCATTTAGAGCTGTCACATTTAATTTTATCACCATAAACTACTTGTCCCTCAATGTTTGTCATTTGTATTATAATATTTAGGATAGTCATATTTAGGAACAATGCGAATGCCGATACTATATCAGATATTCTTGATGAAACGTACCTTGTAGGACCAGGAGTAGCTTTTATGATATTTTCAGGGGACAGTCTACCAGCCTGACTAGGCTGCAAGTTCCAAATTACACACTTGTTTTTAGAAGGGATTTCTTGCATCCGGCTAGTTGTCTGGGTATCATGTTCCTCTTCATACTCCACTTCAGAATCCGAATTTTTAATTACTTATTTACTGATAAGAACAGTGAAACCACCACCATTTTGAGATGCAGTACATGTAAAAAAAAACATAACTTTTGCAGTCAGAAATAATCAGAGACCTGTAGAACAGTATAAAATGCTATCGGGTCATATTGACCCGAACAGTACAAGTGTAACAATCAGTGTGTAGCAAAAAGTAAACAAAAACAAAAAAAAATACAGAGCTCCACAAATGAGGAGAAGTCAAGATATCACTAGTTTCAAATCCTCATATAAAAAAATCTACAAGGTCTCAAAAATCATTTTGGGTCATATTGACCCGAACAGTACAGCAGGGTTAAGACAGCTGTAAAAACTTGTGCTTGGTACCAGCAAAGATTCCCGAAGCAGTGTAGAAGTAGAGGATAATGGAGCACATCAGTCATTGATTTTACACTGTATGTTTTTTCCTTTTTTTTGCCCTGGTGTTATGAGCATTTTCTTCTGATACTGTTATATCCAGTCACAAATACTGTCAATATAAACGTAACGAGGTTGGACTGTACATATTTACGGGATAGGAGAATTATGGCTGCTCGGAAACCCATGAATCACAAGAATGGAAAACTCGTGACCCTCATTTGAATGGAATAGTGGAAACATATACACAAAACACTTCCAGTAAATATCGATTTGACTATCAGGGATGACCGAGCACAGTAGTTGGCTAGCCTATCGGTCCCACCCATAGACATTGAATAGTGGAGTCATGTGCCAGCATCTCCTCCACTAAATTCAAACCTAAACCATAGTGGTTGGGGTGCCAGAGAACATACATTTGGATAGGTGATGTTGTTTTGGGTCCAACTGCTTTAGTAGGGCCATAAGGGCATCTGTCAGTAGGAGCAATCCATCAAAGCCATCAATATGGGCATGCAAGTCCTAGAAAGTCTTATTCCTGAGAAATTCACATTTTTCTTAATCTGTAAATGACAGATTTACGTTAACAGAAAGATTTAGGACAACACGTGACAAAGACGATAAAAAGCTACTACTGAATTCTAAGGTAAGCTACTGACTATAGCTTTACTGCTATACACAGGTGCTGGAGACAAAGAAGATGGACGTGGAATCATTTCATTTTTAAAAATGGTTGAGCGAGGGCTAGTGTTGGGGGTCTTTATTAAAAAAATTTTTTCTGTGTCTTTTTTTGTATTTTTACTACTTGGTTACTAATGACACCTCTCCATTAGTGATCCCAAAAATAATTACCCTGATAGCCTCAGCTCTTCCCGATTACGATGGCAAAGTGCCACAAGTCAACACTAAACTATACTGTCTTGGGTTCAGCATAGGGCAATCAGTAGTATACAAATTGCCAAAGGCAAAAAAAATCCTTAATAATGACCCTAAATTAAAACTTAACTTTTATTAAATTCAACAAAGGGGACACACTTCTTAAAGGGAACCTGTCACCCCCCCTCAGGCGTTTGTAACTAAATGAGCCACGAGCATTTGTGCTGCACAAGGAGGCTCTTTTAGTTACAAACGCCTGAGGGGGGGTGACAGGTTCCCTTTAAGAACACGACACTAGTGTGCGATTAGTGAACTACTTGAAGAGTCCTCCAATTATTACAAGAGACCAGTTATTTATAAAGTGCTAGTGCATAATGGGACCCGTTATTTATAGTTGCACTACATATTCACTACTTGAAAAATACTTCTGGTGAGCAAAATTAATATTACTAATTGATAATTATTATATCATTCAACCTATCACACCTCATTGGTTATCATAGCTGACTTAATCTCTTATAATAAAAGTTATTGTCCTCCAGAAGGTATTATAATCGTACAAGTGAATCCTCTGTTAATGGTTTGCATAAAGTGCCATCATATTTCTTTGATCCTATCTCAAATCCCAAATATAACCTATAGCTATAGCCTCAAACCCCTGATGACGCCGCATGGTGAAACATGTTGGGGAAGCTAATGGCTTCTGACTTTTAACCAGCATGATCTAGTGTGATGAATGGTGCTTAATGCACAACGTTTGACCTCAAATATAAGGTTTACATATGGGATTTGAGACAGGGAAGAGCCGGGCAAAGTGCCAGAATTGGAGCATCTAACGCATGTGCCTTTTCTTGGGTGGCTGCGGGCAGCTATTTCTAGGTTGGGGAGGGCAAAATATCCATGATCCTTTCCAGCCTTAGAATACCAGCCCCCAGCTGTCTGCTTTAACTGCGCTTGTTAACAAAAATAGAAGAAAACCCATGTCTTTTCTTTAACCCCTTTCTGACATGGGACGTACTATCCCGTCGAGGTGGGGTGGGCCCCCGTGACCATGGACGGGATAGTACGTCCAGCGCGATCGGCGGCGCTCACGGGGTGAGCGCCGCCGATCGCGGCCGGGTGTCAGCTGTTTATCGCAGCTGACATCCGGCACTATGTGCCAGGAGCGGTCACGGACCGCCCCCGGCACATTAACCCCTGGCACACCGCGATCAAAGATGATCGCGATGTGCCGGCGGTATAGGGAAGCTTCCCGCAGGGAGGGGGCTCCCTGCGGGCTTCCCTGAGCCCCCCGCAGCAACGCGATGTGATCGCATTGCTGCGAGGGTCTCGCATCCCTCCATGCTTCCTCCAGCCCCGGATCCAAGATGGCCGCGGATCCGGGTCCTGCAGGGAGGGAGGTGGCTTCACAGAGCCTGCTCAGAGCAGGCACTGTGAAGGCTGCAGCGCTGCATGTCAGATCAGTGATCTGACAGAGTGCTGTGCACACTGTCAGATCACTGATCTATGATGTCCCCCCCTGGGACAATGTAAAAAAGTAAAAAAAAAAATTTCAAAATGTGTAAAAAAAAAATTAAAAAAAATATTCCTAAATAATGAAAGAAAAAAAAAATATATTATTCCCCTAAATACATTTCTTTATCTAAATAAAAAAAAAACAATAAAAGTACACATATTTAGAATCGCCGCGTCCGTAACGGCCCGACCTATAAAACTGGCCCACTAGTTAACCCCTTCAGTAAACACCGTAAGAAAAAAAAAAAATAGATATAAATAACCATGATACCGCTGAAAGCGTCATCTTGTCCCGCAAAAAACGAGCCGCCATACAGCATCATCAGCAAAAAAAAATAAAAGTTATAGTCCTGAGAATAAAACGATGCAAAAATAATTATTTTTTCTGTAAAATAGTTTTTATCGTATAAAAGCGCCAAAACATAAAAAAATGATATAAATGAGGTGTCGCTGTAATTGTACTGACCCGAAGAATAAAGCTGATTTATCAATTTTACCAAAAGCGGAACGGTATAAACGCCTCCCCCAAAAGAAATTCATGAATAGCTGGTTTTTGGTCATTCTGCCTCGCAAAAATCGGAATAAAAAGCGATCAAAAAATGTAACGTGCCCGAAAATGTTAGCAATAAAAACGTCAACTCGTCCCGCAAAAAACAAGACCTCACATGACTCTGTGAACCAAAATATGGAAAAATTATAGCTCTCAAAATGTGGTAACGCAAAAAATATTTTTTGCAATAAAAAGCGTCTTTCAGTGTGTGACGGCTGCCAATCATAAAAATCCGCTAAATAACCCGCTATAAAAGTAAATCAAACCCCCCTTCATCACCCCCTTAGTTAGGGAAAAATTAAAAAAAATGCATTTATTTCCATTTTTCCATTAGGGCTAGGGTTAGGGCTAGGGCTAGGGTTAGGGCTAGGGTTAGGGCTAGGGCTAGGGTTAGGGCTAGGGTTAGGGCTAGGGTTAGGGCTAGGGTTAGGGCTATGGTTAGGGTTAGGGTTAAGGCTACAGTTAGGGTTGGGGCTAAAGTTAGGGTTAGGGCTATGGTTAGGGCTAGGGTTAGGGCTACAGTTTGGGTTGGGGCTAAAGTTAGGGTTGGGGCTAGGGTTAAGGCTACAGTTAGGGTTGGGGCTAAAGTTACGGTTAGGGTTTAGATTACATTTACAGTTGGGAATAGGGTTGGGATTAGGGTTAGGTGTGTGTCAGGGTTAGAGGTGTGGTTAGGGTTACTGTTGAGATTAGGGTTAGGGGTGTGTTTGGATTAGGGTTTCAGTTATAATTGGGGGGTTTCCACTGTTTAGGCACATCAGGGGCTCTCCAAACGCGACATGGCGTCCGATCTCAATTCCAGCCAATTCTGAGTTGAAAAAGTAAAACAGTGCTTCTTCCCTTCCGAGCTCTCCCGTGTGCCCAAACAGGGGTTTACCCCAACATATGGGGTATCAGCATACTCAGGACAAATTGGACAACAACTTTTGGGGTCCAATTTCTCCTGTTACCCTTGGGAAAATACAAAACTGGGGGCTAAAAAATAATTTTTGTGGGAAAAAAAAAGATTTTTTATTTTCACGGCTCTGCGTTATAAACTGTAGTGAAACACTTGGGGGTTCAAAGTTCTCACAACACATCTAGATAAGTTCCATGGGGGTCTAGTTTCCAATATGGGGTCACTTGTGGGGGATTTCTACTGTTTAGGTACATTAGGGGTTCTGCAAACGCAATGTGACGCCTGCAGACCATTCCATTTAAGTCTGCATTCCAAATGGCACTCCTTCCCTTCCGAGCCCTCCCATGCGCCCAAACGGTGGTTCCCCCCAACATATGGGGTATCAGCGTACTCAGGACAAATTGGACAACAACTTTTGGGGTCAAATGTCTCCTCTTACCCTCGGGAAAATACAAAACTGGGGGCTAAAAAATAATTTTGGGGGGAAAGATTTTTTTTTTTAATTTTCACGGCTCTGCGTTACAAACTGTAGTGAAACACTTGGGGGTTCAAAGCTCTCACAACACATCTAGATGAGTTCCTTAGGGGTCTACTTTCCAAAATGGTGTCACTTGTGGGGGGTTTCTACTGTTTCGGTACATTAGGGGCTCTGCAAATGCAATGTGACACCTGCAGACCATTCCATCTAAGCCTGCATTCCAAATGGAGCTCCTTCCCTTCCGAGCCCTCCCATGCGCCCAAACAGTGGTTCCCCCCCACATATGGGGTATCAGCGCACTCAGGACAAATTGGACAACAAATTTTGGGGTCCAATTTCTCCTGTTACCCTCGGAAAAATACAAAACTGGGGGCTAAAAAATAATTTTTGTGGGAAAAAATTTTTGTTTTATTTTTACGGCTCTCCATTATAAACTTCTGTGAAGCCCTTGGTGGGTCAAAGTGCTCACCCACACATGTAGATAAGTTCCTTAGGGGGTCGACTTTCCAAAATGGTGTCACTTGTGGGGGGTTTCTACTGTTTAGGTACATTAGGGGCTCTGCAAACGCAATGTGACACCTGCAGACCATTCCATCTAAGTCTGCATTCAAATGGCACTCCTTCCCTTCCGAACCCTCCCATGCGCCCAAACAGTGGTTCCCCCCACATATGGTGTATCATCGCACTCAGGACAAATTGGGCAACAAATTTTGGGGTCCACTTTCTCCTGTTACCCTCGGGAAAATACAAAACTGGGGGCTAAAAAATAATTTTTGTGGGAAAAATTTTTTGTTTTATTTTTACGGCTCTGCATTATAAACTTCCTGTCAATTTTGCATTGAAAAGTCAAACAGCGCTCCTTCCCTTCCGAGCTCTCCCATCCGCCCAAACAGTGGTTTACCCCCACATATGGGGTATCAGCGTACTCAGAACAAATTGTACAACAACTTTTGGGGTCCAATTTCTTCTCTTACCCTTGGGAGAAAAAAAATTGGGGGCCGAAAGTTAATTTTTGTGAAAAAATATGATTTTTTATTTTTACGGTTCTACATTATAAACTTCTGTGAAGCACTTGGTGGGTCAAAGTGCTCACCACACATCTAGATAAGTTCCTTAAGGGGTCTACTTTCCAAAATGGTTCACTTGTGGGGGGTTTCAATGTTTAGGCACATCAGGGGCTCTCCAAACGAAACATGGCGTCCCATCTCAATTCCAGTCAATTTTGCATTGAAAAGTCAAATGGCGCTCCTTCGCTTCCGAGCTCTGCCATGCGCCCAAACAGTGGTTTACCCCCACATGTGGGGTATTGTCGTGCTCAGGACAAATTGTACAACAATGTTTGGGGTCTATTTTCTCCTGTTACCCTTGGTAAAATTAAACAAATTGGAGCTGATATAAATTTTTTGTGAAAAAAAGTTAAATGTTCATTTTTATTTAAACATTCAAAAACTTCCTGTGAAGCACCAGAAGGGTTAATAAACTTCTTGAATATGGTTTTGAGCACCTTGAGGGGTGTAGTTTTTAGAATGGTGTCACACTTGGGTATTTTCTATCATATAGACCCCTCAAAATGACTTCAAATGAGATGTGGTCCCTAAAATAAAATGGTGTTGTAAAAATGAGAAATTGCTGGTCAACTTTTAACCCTTATAACTCCCTAACAAAAAAAAATGTTGGTTCCAAAATTGTGCTGATGTAAAGTAGACATGTGGGAAATGTTACTTATTAAGTATTTTGTGTGACAGATCTCTGCGATTTAATTGCATAAAAATTCAAAGTTGGAAAATTGCGAAATTTTCATAATTTTCGCCAAATTTCCGTTTTTTTCACAAATAAACGCAGGTACTATCAAAGAATTTTTACCATTGTCATGAAGTACAATATGTCACGAAAAAACAATGTCAGAATCACTGGGATCCGTTGAACCGTTCCAGAGTTATAACCTCACAAAGGGACAGTGGTCAGAATTGTAAAAATTGGCCCGGTCATTAACGTGCAAACCACGCTTGGGGGTAAAGGGGTTAATTATTTATTTTACATACTGCGCTGCCAATACTTGGCATGGCTGTGATGGGTCCGGAAGTGCCTACACTGGAAAAGCTTGTTGATTGGCTGCTTTGCAGCCTTTCGACAAGCTTCTGCTCTGGCTGCCAATCCCGAACAGTAAAACGGGCTTCAGTGAGAAGTCTGTGTTCGGGTTAGTGCACGGATACTAGAACTTTACTGTTCGGGTTTACCCATCATTAAAAGTTGGATTTTAAAAAACTGACATTTCTTCTTACACTGACGAGCAAAAGGGTGGCAATGTTTTGAACTTTTGACTTTCAGACTCCATTATCTCACCATCCACTACAGCTTCAAACATGAGACTGACATGATTTTTATAGACAACCATCTTGACTATCTCATACATAAATTTTACTTGAAACCATTTGGCATATGATTACTTATTCAGATATTTGTCATGTCACTGCATTGTTAATGTTTTGCTCCTGGTGGTGGAAAAACATTTTTCTTCCTGTATACTACAAATTACAACCTGTATTAACATTCCCTAATAAGTTTGTTATTGGTTCAATTCCCCAGCGAAATGTCAGTGGTTCGAATCGAGGCGCAGCTATGAAGATGATTTCAGAAGAAAAAAGAAACAGCATCATCCAGCTCATCGATAGTCTCTCGGCCAAGAAAACTGTCAAACTGCATCATGTGAGTGTCATGACAGCTGAAAGAATAAGAAATGAAGTCCATCAATTTAGAAGCCAAAAGGTGGACATCCAGGAAAAATATTGGAGTGAACAAGTCGGCTCATCACAAGATCTATCGGTTCTGGCGCAACAAATACGGCAATGAAAGTGGCTACTACACTTCGTAATTCTGAAATCACAGATGTCTATGCAAGCACCGTGCGACGCACATTGCACAACTCTGGAAAGGTGGACCAAAAAAAGGTGAAGAAGACTTGGCTTTTATATCGTCATAAGAAGCATCAGCCTGAGCTTTCAAAAAATTATGAAAAGTGGACAGTAGAAGATTGGAAACGGGTGATTTGGAGCGATAAGATGAAAATCAATAGACTAGGCTCTGGCGGTTACAAATGGGTCTGGAAGACAAAAGGGAAAACTAGGCTATTGGATTGAGAAATTGAAGAAACTATCAAGTTCGGTGGAGGAAGCCTGATGATATGGTGTTGTTTCACAGTCAAAGGTGTTAGATACTTGACCAAAATTGATGGTGGTCTAAAAGCTGACTTATGTGTGAGTATTCTACAAATCGAGTTACTTTGTACACTCGAGTACTATGGGTATGAAAAGGACGACTTAGTGTTCCAGCAGAACAGCAACCCGAAGAATCAAGACTGGTGAAGAAATGTTTCAGAGACAATGAAGTAGAGGTGCTGGATTGGCCCCCACAGTCCCCTGACCTCAACCCAATTGAACATTTATGACTATAGTTGAAGAAAAAGCTGTACACATACCCAATTGAGTCTACCTATATGCAACAACTTTGGGAATGTGTAGAAGAGACCTGGGATCAGATTTCAGTCGAGACATGCTCGAATCTGATCAAGAGCATTACCAGAAGGATTCAGGCAGTGTTGAAAGCCAAAGGTAGATTTACAAAATACTAACAAAATTATAAAAATTAAATTTAGATTTATAGGAGGAAAACAGTAACAATGTAGTGACATGACAAGAATCTGCAAAACTAATCATATGCAAAATAGTTGCAAGTAAAATTTACATATGAGAGCGTCAAAATCTTTCTGGGAAAGCGTCTCGTGGACAGATGAGACCAAGATAGCACTTTTTGGTAAAACACATCATTCTACTGTTTAGCAAAAATGGAACGAGGCCTACAAAGAAAAGAACACAGAACCTAGACTCAAATATGGTTGAGGTTAAAAGATGTTTTGGGGTTGTCTTGCTGCCTCTAGCCCTGGGTGCCTTGACTGTGTGCAAGGTACCATGAAATCTGAAGATTACCAAAACATTATGAAACTTTGCCTTTTTTTTTTTCTTTTTTTGTGTTGCTCCAATACAAACAAAGGAAATAAACATGTGTATAAGAAAACGTGCAATTGTAATAATTTTCTAGAAAAAATATTTCATTTTCTGAAACATTTTCAAGGGTGCCAACACTTTCGGCCATGACTGTGTATGTAGTTAAGTATATCTGACCAAAATTGACAGCGGCAGTTAAGGTACCTTCACACATAACGATATTGTTAACGATATCGTTGCTATTTGTGATGTAGCAACGATATCGTTAATGAAATCGTTATGTGTGACAGCGACCAACGATCAGGCCCCTGCTGGGAGATCGTTGGTCGCTGAATAAAGTCCAGAACTTTATTTCGTCGCTGGACTCCCTGGAGACATCGCTGGATCGGCGTGTGTGACACCGATCCAGCGATGTCTTCACTTGTAACCAGGGTAAACATCGGGTAACTAAGCGCAGGGCCGCGCTTAGTAACCCGATGTTTACCCTGGTTACCATGCTAAAAGTAAAAAAAAAAACAAACAGTACATACTTACCTACAGCCGTCTGTCCTCCAGCGCTGTGCTCTGCACTCCTTCTGTACTGTCTGGGAGCCGGAAAGCAGAGCGGTGACGTCACCGCTCTGCTTTCCGGCTCCCAGACAGTACAGGAGGAGAGCAGAGAAGCAGAGCGCAGCGCTAGAGGACAGACGGCTGTAGGTAAGTATGTACTGTTTGTTTTTTTTTTACTTTTAGCATGGTAACCAGGGTAAACATCGGGTTACTAAGCGCGGCCCTGCGCTTAGTTACCCGATGTTTACCCTGGTTACCGGCATCGTTGGTCGCTGGAGAGCGGTCTGTGTGACAGCTCTCCAGCGACCAAACAGCGACGCTGCAGCGATTCAGATCGTTGTCGGTATCGCTGCAGCGTCGCTAAATGTGAAGGGGCCTTTAGTGACAGAACCAGGTTATGCCGGCATCTACCGTGTGTGGCACAGGCTCTGCTCCTGAGCTTGCCACACACACTCAGACCCACAGATGTTATGAAGTGCGAGTTTTTAGGCTGAGATCTCAAGGAGTGACCCTGATAAGGGTTAACAATGTAGATTAATACATGGTTCAGGGTCTCAGAAAAGCTAAGTAATTAAAGTAATTAACTAAAGATATAAAAAGAGCAGCCAAGATTAACTGCTGGGATTAACTGCAGATAAGATAGCTTGGTAAATTAGATATATTTGTAGATTAGATACTTAGTTTAGATATGTAGATTAGATACACATATTGGATAAACAGATTAGATAGATATGTAAACTAGTTAGATTAGATAATTAGATTAGATAGGCATTAGATTAACAGATTAATTATATTAGATACATAAAATTAGATAGATAACACAGAAAGATAAAATAGATTAGATAGACATATTAGATAGGTAGACAAATTAGAAAATTACGACTATATAGATAAATTATATATATAGATTGAATAGACAGATTTGATCAGCTACATTAGATAAATAGATTACATAGATGATAGACAAATACATAGACAGAGAGATAGATTAGTTGGATAGACATTAGATAGGTAGATTAGATAGGCATTTTAGACGAATGAGATAAATAGAATATAAAGATTTGATATATTAGATAGCTTTCAGTCCAGGATGTGGACCTTTCTCAAGGTTCACATTTGGGACCGAAATGTCGCACATGGGCCAATAAGCTTCGTCTGGATATTCCAATTGGTGTGCTGCCTTCATCATTTTTTAGATAGATAGATAGATAGATAGATAGATAGATAGATACTCGTACAGGTGCTTCTCACAAAATTAGAATATCATTACAAGGTTAATTTATTTCAGTTTTTCAATACAAAAAGTGAAACTCATTATATAGAGTCATTATAACCAGAATGATCTATTTCAAGTGTTTATTTCTGTTAATGTTGATGATTATGGCTTACAGCCAATGAAAACCCAAAAGTCATTATCTCAGTAAATTAGAATACTTTATAACACCAGCTTGAAAAATGATTTTAAAATCTGAAATGTTGGCCTACTGAAATGTATGTTCAGTAAATGCACTCAGTACTTGGTCGGGGCTCCTTTGGCATCAATTACTGCATCAATGCAGCATGGTATGGAGGTGATCAGCCTGTGGTACTGCTGAGGTGTTATGGAAGCCCAGGTTGCTTTGATAGCAGACTTCAGCTTGTCTGCATTATTGGGTCTGGTGTCTCTCATCTTCCTCTTGACAATACTCCATAGATTCTCTATGGGGTTATGGTCAGGCGAGTTTGCTGTCAATCAAGCACAGTGATACTGTTGTTTGTAAACCAGGTATTGGTACTTTTGGCAATGTGGACAGGTGCCAAGTCCTGCTGGAGAATGAAATTTCCATCTCCAAAAAAGCTTGTCGGCAGAGGGAAGCATGAAGTGCTCCAAAATGTCCTGGTAGACAGATGCGCTGACTTTGGTCTTGATAAAACACAGTGGACCTACGCCAGCAGATGACATAACTCTCCAAACCATCACTGATTGTGGAAACTTCACATTAGACCTCTAGCAGCTTGGATTGTGGCCTCTCCACTCTTCCTCCAGACTCTGGGACCTTGATTTCTACATGAAATGCTGAATTTACTTTCATCTGAAAACACCTTGGACCATTGAGCAACAGTCCAGTTCTTTTTCTCCTTGGCCCAGGTAAGACGCTTCTGGCGTTGTCTATTGGTCATGAGTGGCTGACACAAGGAATGTGACACTTGTAGCCCATGTCCTGGATACGTCTGTGTGTGGTGGCTCTTGAAGCAATGACTCCAGCAGCAGTCCACTCCTTGTGAATCACCCCAAAATTTTTGAATGGCCTTTTCTTAACAATCCTTTCTAGGCTGCGGTTATCCCGGTTGCTTGTGCACCATTTTCTACCACACTTTTTCCTTCCACTCAACTTTCCATTAATATGCTTGGATACAGCAAACTGTGGACAGCCAGCTTCTTTAGCAATGACCTTTTGTGGCTTCCCCTCCTTGTGGAGTGTGTCACTGACTGCCTTCTGGACACCTGTCAAGTCAGCAGTCTTCCCCATGATTGTGGAGCTACTGAAACAGACTAAAGGTACCGTCACATTAAGCGACGCTGCAGCGATCTAGACAACGATCCCGATCGCTGCAGCGTCGCTGTGTGGTCGCTGGAGAGCTGTCACCCAGACAGCTCTCCAGCGACCAACTATGCAAAGTCCTCTGGTGACCAGAGTAAACATCGGGTTACTAAGCACAGGGCTGCGCTTAGTAACCCGATGTTTACCCTGGTTACCAACGTAAACGTAAAAAAAAAAACCAGTACATACTTACATTCCGGTGTCTGTCCTCTCCGGCGCTCTGCTTCTCTGCACTAAGCGCCGGCCGGAAAGCAGAGCACAGCGGTGACGTGACCGCTGTGCTTTCCGGCCGCTGCGCTTACACAGTGCAGAGAAGCAGAGCGCCGGAGAGGACAGACACCGGAATGTAAGTATGTACTGTTTTTTTTTATTTTTTTATGAACGTTTACACTGGTAACCAGGGTAAACATCGGGTTACTAAGCGCGGCCCTGCGCTTAGTAACCCGATGTTTACCCTAGTTACCAGTGAAGACATCGCTGAATCGGCGTCACACACGCTGATTAAGCAATGTCTGCATAAGTCCAGCGACAAAATAAAGTTCTGGACTTTCTGCGCCGACCAACGATGGCACAGCAGGATCCAGATCGCTGCTGCGTGTCAAACACAACGATATCGCTAGCCAGGATGCAGCAACGTCACGTCATATAACATATGAGTTTCACTTTTTGTATTGAAGAACTGAAATAAATTAACTTTTAGATGATATTCTAATTTTGTGAGAAGCACCTGCAGATACATAAAACCATCACTGGGTTCTTATGTCTCAGTGAATATCATATCTCATATCGGCCCCAGGTAAGTAACATAAATGATAAAGTGATGCCCATATAAAAAAAATGGTAAGATTGTGCTAGCAGTCCGGGTCTAGGACGGCGTCCTCTATTTCAATCACTGGCTCGCTCATTACTGTATTACTTTTGCATCATATCCCCTTATTTACATTTCAGATTACATATTTCATGAAACGCTGAGATCAGATGGAGCTGAGAGGGCTGAAATAATGAGGAAGACATTTTAATAAATCCTCGGCCAGGCTACCTTAAAAAAAAAAAGTGTTTTTTTTTTCTTTTTCCTGCAGAGGCCGCTAAAATATATATAATTACATTATTTTATTTTTTTTGCCGCCTCGGAAGATGAGATGAGGCTGACGAAGTTTCGCTGGCCGTTTGTCTTTAGCAGACAATTAAGACAGGGAAGATCAAAATGGATTATGGTAGCACGCAGACAACTGGCCCAACAGTAACGCGTCTGAGGCTCCGTGGATTTGTATCTCTCTTTCATCACTCCTCTTTCTTCTTACTCCTTGTTCCTTCAGGAAGACGACGCTGGCTTTGTGGCTGGAGGGGAGCAGGAACGGCTGCCCATTATTATCTAGTCGCAGATGTCAATCTGTGCTCTCGCTCTCTCTTTTTTTTTTTTTTCTTCCCCTCGCTCGGTTCTGTTTCTAAAGCTCTAAAAACCACAATAATTTGTGACAGATTCTTTTACTGTAAGGTACAAAAGGATGCATGGAATAAAACAGCGACCAGCCGCAGTACACAGACGCAGCGACACTGGCCAGAAACACAAGCATTCAAACTTTGGCTTCCATCCTTTTGTGTCC
Source organism: Ranitomeya imitator (assembly GCF_032444005.1). Lineage (NCBI taxonomy): Eukaryota > Metazoa > Chordata > Amphibia > Anura > Dendrobatidae > Ranitomeya > Ranitomeya imitator. The sequence continues at coordinate 197,275,640 of NC_091283.1, forward strand.
ATCCCTTTTTAGTTGTGGTCTCGTTTCATACCTAGGGCACCCCCTACGCCTGCTAGCGATAAAAAGAAACAACGCTGGCGAGTCAGGCTGGTTTCTGAGCATTAGAAAGCAGCGGGATCACATAATATTCCAAACTGACAGGCAGTTCAGGCAATAACTGGCTTTATGGCTCGACGTGTTACAAACGTCTCTAAAAACACTGGCGAGCCGTAGACTTCATTTACCTCTCTATCAGACATGGACTCGAGTCCGCCGGTGCCGTAAAAAGAGGTTACCGGTACAGACGCCTCTAGGGTAGAGGATTTCCGCCATAAAAACAGTCTTGAGCTTGTAAGTTACAGCAAAGTTCCAGAATTATGTCATTGGTTTTTGTTAAGCTTAGAAATATTGATTTTTTGGGGGTGTTTCGGTCTTTCTTAAAGACATGGGATGTCAACTGTCCATTTGCTTCTTGGTAGTTTTCTAACAAATCTCATTCAAAGATGATAATCAATTTTATATAAGTGGCCCCTGTAAAAAAAAAAAATAATAATAAAAAAAAAAAAATCTAATTTCTCTGCGAATAAAATCAACAGAATATCCAAACTTTTGATTACTGTTCCACCTTTCGGATTTGTAGCATATTGATATTTTTACCTCGTGGGTGAAAATTCACTTTCAATTGTCTATTACTTTTATTTTGTATAGAACTGGGGCCATTCCATTAAATGAACCCACATGCTCCGCTCCTGGACCCCCTCTGCTCCTCAGTACTGCTGACAGTGTCCCCTGACAGTCCCCTGATTTCCTCTCCCGAGGGTGGGTACCAATAAGGAGTCACTGATTTGGCCGAATGGTCATATTCCATCTCAGCAAGAAGAAACGGTCTCCAAGCTTGTTCTTTTGACTGAGACAGAACAGGACTGCTGCAGCCAATTGATGGTCGCTGATTGGCTGCAGCGGTTTCCCCCTACTGGAAGTGGAAGTCAAAAGTAAAACAAAGAAAAACGGAGGGGAGCATTGTGAAAGAATCGTGCCAATTATGTAAGCAAGTATATGATTTGGGGTTTTTTTGCGTTTGTTTGTTTTTTTTTAATTTCACCATAACTTTTAGTACCATCTTAATAGGAGTAGTAAAAATAAAAAAATTAAAAAAAAAAAGAGTGGATCTGAGTATGAACTGTTAGGTTGGAATCAGGATTGGCACATGATAAAATATCAGATCTAGCAGTTCTCTAAATGCTGAGCTCTGTATAACCCCACCCACACCACTGATTGGCAGGTTTCTGTATACACTGCATAGGCAGAAAGCTGCCAATCAGTAGCTGCTGACCATGCCATCACACCCACCCGGCTTCATCCAGCATTGCGCCATCCCCTGAGGCAGCCGTTACCCGTGGCTCCTTTATCTGGCTGTGTCCTAGTGTCTTCACTACTATAATTTTTGCATGTCAAGTTCACATTTTCATTGACACCATTTCTAAGAACTTTATATTATTTTTTTTCAGGGAGGTGTGGCTAACAAAAAAAGTAATCTGGCAATCCTATCTTTTCTTTTTTTCACCGCGTTTTATTTTTTTTAGGACTAGATATTCGATTGTAAATTTTGATACATTGGACTTCATCAGACTTCAACATGCGATATACAGTGTAAGCAGGACGACGATCTGCTATAAGGCTATGTGCCGATGTTGTGGATTCGTGTGCGGATTTTTCCGCACCATTTTTGCAAAACGGATTTACCGCGGTTTTTGTGCAGATCCCACTTGCGGTTTTACACCTGCGGATTCCTATTATGGAGCAGGTGTAAAACGCTGCGGAATCTGCACAAAGAATTGACATGCTGTGCAAAATACAACGCAGCGTTTCCCCACGGTATTTTCCGCACCATGGACACTGCAGATTTGGTTTTCCATAGGTTTACATGGTACTGATGGAAAACTGCTGCGGATCCGCAGCCAAATCCGCAACATGTGCACATAGCCTGAGAGTCTTTCGGGAGAGGCCCCAGGGTGCCATGACAATTCATTGGCACCCCGAGGGCAAGAAAGCACTATTGTGTATGGGAGAGATAGCCATAGCACAACTTCTTCCCTCTCTGCACAGTGACTTCTGCACAGGCCAAGGAGCATGCCTCGGAAATTATTCCACAAAGTTCAATGAGTCCCCTCCCAGACTACAGTTTTCAAACGTTCCAATGGCTGCTGTAAAGCTGCAATTTACAGAGAAGAGCTGCAACTTATGGCTACCATAACACATGGGTTTTGAAAATAGAATTAAAAAAAAAGTAGGAAACCAAAAATTATAAACTGATTAGAACAAGAATCTGGCTGTAGTCATATTATAATAAAATTAAAAATGCAAAAGTTCCTTAAAAAAAAATCTCCTGTGACTGATGCCTCTAGCCTGGCATACAGTTCTTTAAATTAATAGTTTAGATGGCAAATCTTTAAATTGATGAATTTATGCATATTAATGAGATCCCCTTTAAGGCTTCTTTTCTGTGCTGAACATACATTTATCAACTATGGTACTTATTTTACCATAATTTTTATCTATTTATCTGGATATCTTTGCTTCTTTTCAACTTTATAAAATACTAGCTGTACTACCCGGCTTCGCCCGGGTTAATAACTGCTGTTAGCAAAATAGAATGTGTTCACAAAAATTTATTCTGCACACAAAAACCACAAAACAAATAGATAGAAATGTAATTATAAAAAGGCAAAAACTAAGTTCATTGGCTCTTGAGGAAGCAGCTCTTGTTTTCATGTCTGCAAGCCTCGCTCCCCTCTGCTCAGAAAGTTCATTGGCCCTTGAGGAAGCAGCTCTTGTTCTCTTGTCTGCAAGCCTTGCTTCCCTCTCCTCAAAAAGTTCATTGGCTCTTGAGGAAGCAGCTGCTGTTCTCATGTGTGTCAGCCTTGTTTCTCTGTCTTCACATTTTTCATTGGCCCTTATTGCAGCTTTTCTTTTCGCATCAGCTGACATTCGTGCCATGGAATTCCTTTTCTTATGAGGCATCATTGTGGTAAAAATAGTTTGTAACTGGCAGTTTCTGTATCCTCTCACATAGAGGTAATGTGACGGACATCAGCCTTTCCACCAACACACCCTAACTGACATGCTGTTACCTCACACAAGCTATGTTATACTGAGAATGTCCTTTGTTGCCTATATTAACCAATCAGAGCTCAGATTAATTAACTGTAGCATAATAGAAGCTGAGCTGTGATTGGTTGCTATTGGCAGCCTGATAAATCCCCAGCCAGCAGGAAGCCCTCCCCCCTGGCAGTATATATTAGCTCACACATACACATAATAGACAGGTCATGTGACTGACAGCTGCCGTATTTCCTATATGGTACATTTGTTGCTCTTGTAGTTTGTCTGCTTATTAATCAGATTTTTATTTTTGAAGGATAATACCAGACTTGTGAGTGTTTTAGGGCGAGTTTCATGTGTCAAGTTGTGTGTGTTGAGTTGCATGTGGCGACATGCATGTAGCAACTTTTGTGAGATGAGTTTTGTGTGGCGACATGCGTGTAGCAACTTTTTATGTGTTGAGTTGCATGTGACAGGTTAGTGTAGCAAGTTTTGCGCATGGCGAATTTTGCACGTGGCGAGTTTTGAGTATGCAAGTTTTGTGTGAGGCAACTTCTGCATGTGTTGCAACTTTTGTGCATGTGGCAATTTTTCCACGTGTGCAAGTTTTGCGTGTGGCGAGTTTTCCATGAGGTGAATTTTACACGTGTGGCAAGTCCTGCACGTGTGGCGAGTTTTGCATGAGCCTAGTTTTTCATGTGGCGAGTTTTGCATGTGGCGAATTTTGTGTGTGGTGAATTTTGAGTGGCGACTTTTGTGTTTTGACTTATGTGGCGAGGTTGGTGTATGTGTGGTGAAATGTGTGCTGAGGGTGCTATATGTGTTCAAGCACGTGGTAGTGTGTGGCGCATTTTGTGTGTGTGTTCATATCCCCGTGTGGTGAGTATCCCATGTCGGGGCCCCACCTTAGCAACTGTACGGTATATACTCTTTGGCGCCATCATTCTCATTCTTTAAGTCCCCCTTGTTCACATCTGGCAGCTGTCAATTTGCCTCCAACACTTTTCCTTTCACTCTTTCCCCATTATGTAGATAGGGACAAAATTATTCGGTGAATTGGAACGCGCGGGGTTAAAATTTCGCCTCACAACATAGCCTATGACTCTCTCGGGGTCCAGACGTGTTACTGTGCAAAATTTTGTGGCTGTAGCTGCGACGGTGCAGATGCCAATCCCGGACATACACACACACATTCAGCTTTATATATTAGTGTTAGTCCTGCATCAAAAAGGTGAGTAACAGCTGATCAGCGGGGGTACCGGGTAACAGCTGATCAGCGGGGGTACCGGGTAACAGCTGATCAGCAGGGGTACCGGGTAACAGCTGATCAGCGGGGGTACCGGGTAACAGCTGATCAGCGGGGGTACCGGGCAACAGCTGATCAGCGGGGGGTACCGGGTAACAGCTGATCAGCGGGGGTACCGGGTAACAGCTGATCAGCGGGGGTACCGGGTAACAGCTGATAAGCAGGGGTACCGGGTAACAGCTGATCAGCAGGGGTACCGGGTAACAGCTGATCAGCAGGGGTACCGGGTAACAGCTGATCAGCGGGGGTACCGGGTAACAGCTAACCAGCGGGGGTACCGGGCAACAGCTGATCAGCAGGGGCATCGGGTAACAGCTGATCAGCAGGGCCACCGGGTAACAGCTGATCAGCAGGGATACCGGGTAACAGCTGATCAGCGGGGGGAATACCGGGTAACAGCTGATTAGCCGGGGTATCGGGTAACAGCTGACCAGGAGCGGTATCGGTTAACAGCTGACCAGGGGGGTACCGGGTAACAGCTGATTAGCTGGGGTACTGGTATCGAACCCCCGCCGATCAGACATTAATAATCGATCCATCAATGTAAAAGTAGTAGACAACCTCTTTAAGCTTGAGACTTTTTAAAAAATTGCAAACTAACTCCTGCAAGGGAAGAGGGGAAGAAACAGGGGCGAACATAACATTGATGCGTTATTGTTCTTGCATGGGGCACTTTTTATCTGTGTGTGCCCCTGACATGAAAGAAAAAAAATATTCTAGACAGAAGTGATATCTATATGCACCAAACACTGCCACTATTTATATAAAAAATGCTGCAAATAACAGCAACACATCCAGAAGCAGTTTAAAAATTCCTCTGATCAGGAGCTGCCACTTTTGCAGCAGCTGATTGGCATTGAGAGCTGATGCTTGGCGTGATAATCCCAAATCTTTCTTTCCGTTCCGTCCTCCCCTAGATTCCACTTGATGCATGGGCAGCAATATGATTATTGGCAGCTAGGTATACTGGTAACATACTGCAGAAAAAAGAGCGTTTTCCTGTTATATCTGACCAAAATATATTCATTGCGTTATTTTTTATATTACTCCGTAATCATAAATTGAAGTAATCCAGCTCATTAGAAGGCACGGGACAGATGGGATGTATGAATGGATCTGTAAAATAAATAAATAAATAAATAGAGTACCGTAATTTTGCCTGTGACTCTGGGATAATAATTTTATTTTTATAACACTTTCCCCACAAGAGAGCTTGGAAAGATGAATGCATCAAAGTGAGAATCTGAATATAATGTTCGCTCATGAAGCACTCCGTTCTGAAAGATGAGTCTGATATTAAATTATTAAATTCAGAATACATAAATGAGGGGTACATTTGCATTTGGCAATGATACCGTGACGACTTATGCAAATTACAAAAAATTAAAGTAATCTTAAAAATATTGTTTAGAAACACAATTTCAGAAAAAAGAATGGTGTTTGTCCACATTTGAGTACAATTTTGTTCTTTTAGTTTAAGGGAATGTGCTAACTGGTTTTGTTATGTAATCTGACAGCAGCACGATGTAGGGACCGAGACCCTGATTCCCGTGACGTATCACTCAGTTTGCTGGATGCAGCAGTTGTGATAAAATCATAGTTTCCTCTGCTGCAGATCTAGCAGAGCTCTGAATGCTGAGCCGTGTGTAATCCCGCCCACACCACTGTATGGCATCTTTCTTTGTACACTGTGCATAGGCAGTAAGATGCCAATCAGTGCTGGGGGCATGGCTGGATCAGGAAGCACCAGACGCCTAGTCCTGTTGTGATAATTCTCTGCTGATAAAACACTGATTGTATTGAAACAGCAAAATAAAGCGTACAAGTGAAACATTGCTGGAATCAGGTCTCTGCCATTATACTGGTCTTGGATTACATAGTAAAATCTGTGCACAGAATCATTTTAAAAGCATGTATTTGGGGCTAAAAATAATTTTTGCAATAGGGATCCATTAAACATTTTACACAGTTTGCCTTTTATAGCCTCTATGTGGCTGCTGTATTGCTGGGTGCAGAGTGAGTTAATGGAGAACCCTTCAGTCAACCTGCTATTATGGTCTGAAAAGGAGTTTGTAACACTTATCTGCCAAGTGAGCCCTGTAGCCAATCACCTGCTGGGCTCTCATTTCTTCTGCTTGTTTGAGGTTTGTCCAAAGGCGTGAACCTCAGACAAAAGGAACTACTAAGAAAGTAGCAACCCCATAACAGTTCCTGATAGGCTGCAGGGCTCAAGTAGCATAATAATGTCATGAGAGCCCTGGGAGAACTGGATCCAGTAGCGACGATACTAAACATGTGTACTTTATTATTGTTTGTTTACTTTTGTTCTTGTATATTTTTTGTTATTGTATTGTTTTTGTTTCTTTTTACTTTTTTATTCTTTATTTTTTGTTTATTTTCCTTACTCTCATTTCGGTATTTGAACACTGAATACTTATGTACTGCAGCGTATTAGGCTCCTCAGTGTTGCATCAAAAGGAGGCCTTTTAGACCCTGCTTTTGTCAGGAGCTTGCAAGCCACCATACCTGGCAGATCTGGTGGTCATTCTTTCACCTCTGGCTGTCATGCAAATAATTGGAGGGTGTCGATGGCGTGGGAAAGGAAGCCCTCTCTCTCACAACCTTCTAAATGCAGTGGTCACTGTAGATCACTGGAGCCCCACAAAGTGATGGAGGATGTTGATAGAGAGAGGGGACTTGCTTTCCCACTCTCACACAACTCTCTAAATGCCGCGGTCACTGTAGATCATTGGTACCCTGCGAAGGGATGGAGGGTGTTGAGCGAGTGGGAAAGGAAGCCATTTCTCTCGCACAACCCTCCAAATGCTGCGGTCACTGTAGATCATTAGTACCCTGCGAAGCGATGGAGGGTGTTGATACAGTGGGAAAGGAAGCCCTCACTCTCACACAACCCTCTAAATGCCGCGGTCACTGTAGATCATTGGTACCCTGCGAAGCGATGGAGGGTGTTGAGCGAGTGGGAAAGGAAGCCATTTCTCTCACACAACCCTCCAAATGCTGCGGTCACAGCAGACCATTGGTAACCCGCGAAGCGATAGAGGGTGTTGATACAGTGGGAAAGGAAGCTCTCTCTCACACAACCCTCTAAATGCCGCAGTCACTGTAGATCATTGGTACCCTGCGAAGCGACGGAGGATGTTGATACAGTGGGAAAGGAAGCCCTCTCTCTCACACAACCCTCTAAATGTCGCAGTCACTGTAGATCATTGGTACCCCGCGAAGCGACGGAGGGTGTTGATACAGTGGGAAAGGAAGCTCTCTCTCTCACACAACCCTCTAAATGCTGCGGACACTGTAGATCATTGGTTCCCTGTGAGGCGATGGAGGGTGTTGAGCGAGTGGGAAAGGAAGCCATTTCTCTCACACAACTCTCCAAATGCTGCGGTCACTGCAGACCATTGGTACCCTGCGAAGCGACGGAGGGTGTTGATACAGTGGGAAAGGAAGCCCTCTCTCTCACACAACCCTCTAAATGCCGCAGTCACTGTAGATCATTGGTACCCCGCGAAGCGACGGAGGGTGTTAATACAGTGGGAAAGGAAGCTCTCTCTCTCACACAACCCCCTAAATGCTGCGGACACTGTAGATCAGAGGTCCCCAACCGCCGGTCCGCGGACCAGGACCGGGCCGTTGAGGTTTTTCAGCCGGTCCGCGGCGCCGCTGACAGCTAGCTTCGCGGCCCTGCGCCTGGTCAGAGCACGCTCTGTGACAGCTCGCAGCTCCCGGCAGAGAACATTATGCAGGACGGGGCGGGGCGTCAGGCGGGTCTTAGTGACGCAGCCCTCCTGCGCAGCATGGTGTGTTCCTGATGGGGTGGGGCGGCAGGCTCTCCTCACTGACACGCCCAGTGGCGAATCTAGGGGGGGGCAGCCGGGGCATTTGCCCCGGGCGCAGCCAGCAGGGAGGGGCGCAGTCGGGCCGCCTCATTCAGCGGTCCGCAGTGTCTCCCCCGGCGGCGGCATTCTGCCGCCCCCGGTCAGGGAGTCAGCTGTTCTCTGTGCCGACTGTCAAGCTGGCAGCCGGCACAGAGAAGCTGCAGAGCGCCGGCTCCCAACGTGTGCAGAGGTGGAGGGGAGCCCCTGCAGGGTGGCTGCGACGGGCAGGGAGAAATCCCCGCAGCTCCGCTGCCCAGCGATCTGTCTTCCTGCTTCCTCTCACACAGACGCGCCGCTGGATGACGTCATCATTCAGCGGCCGGCTGTGTCAGAGGAAGGCAATGAGATGCTGTGGTAGAGTGCGAGGAGAGGTGAGAGGGGTGTGTGAATGTGTGTGTGAGAATGTGTGTGTGTGAATGTGTGTGTGAATGTGTGTGTGTAAGAATGTGTGTGTGTGAATGTGTGTGTGTGTGAGAATGTGAATGTGTGTGTGTGAGAGTGTGTGTGCGAATGTGTGTGTGAGAATGTGTGTGTGTGTGTGTGTGTGTGTGTGTGTGTGTGTGTGTGTGTGTGTGAGAATGTGTGTGTGTGTGTGAGAATGTGTGTGTGAATGTGTGTGTGTGTGAATGTGTGTGTGTGTGAATGTGTGTGTGAGAATGTGTGTGTGAGAATGTGTGTGTGTGTGAATGTGTGAATCACATTCTCATTATAAATGTCATAATTACATGATAAGTATGCACTAAGCTCCACCCCTCCATAACCCCACCCCCATATGACCAGAGCCCCACCCCTGCCCCACCCCCACCCCACCGGGCCATGGAAAACTGGTCTTGCTTAAAGCCGGTCCCTGGTGCAAAAAAGGTTGGGGACCTCTGCTGTAGATCATTGGTTCCCTGTGAGGCGATGGAGGGTGTTGAGCGAGTGGGAAAGGAAGCCATTTCTCTCACACAACTCTCCAAATGCTGCGGTCACTGCAGACCATTGGTACCCTGCAAAGCGATGGAGGGTGTTGATACAGTGGGAAAGGAAGCCCTCTCTCACGCAACCATCTAAATGCCGAGGTCGCTGGAGACTATTGACACCATGGGAAGTAACGGAGGGTGTTGATGGAGTGGGAAAGGAAGCCCCATCTGTCTCACAACCCTCTAAATGTTGCTGTAAAATGCGGCATTTAGAGGGTTAAAGAGCCAGGGACAGTGTTACTGCAGCAGCTCGGATGTCAATTAATTACGACCATCATGACATGCCAGTACCTAAATTTGTGGGAACACCTATCCGAGTAACAAGTACCATTATGTCTCATGTTAGGAAAGGCTTCAAAGTGTAGACTCATCCTTAAAAAGACACTAATGTAGTCTCAGAACTTTAAAGAAACTTTACCATCAGTAGAAATATTCACCATGACGTTCTCCCTCTTCTTGCTTTTCCAATACAATTTTCAACCCAGCACAAATACATGAAGACATACACAGGCATCTTCCAATAAATAACCTGTGACATCTTACTTAGAAGTAAATCGTCTCTGTTCAGGCAATCAAGATTTCACCTGTATTTATTAAAGGACAGCGGCAACATCACATTAAATAAGACTCAGACATGGAAGATGTGGTGTCACGTTAAAAGGGGGGATACAAAAAAAAAAAAATTTAATTACGCATTCCAAACCTGGTCACTGAAGTCTTCTGGGAAGATCCGCTGCAGCTCAGGATCTGTAAATAATTGACAGATAATATTAATTGGCTTTGGATTAGTGAGCAAGCAGAGAATCATACATTAATATTTGATCAGAAGATGATAGAAATCCTGGCAGGGGATCCTGCGAGGGCAGCCTGGGTCTGTGTAGAGAAAAAGCAAAGAACTCTCTCGGAGACTCTCCCTTTAGCCTCCCCCGAAAGATGAAAAAGGAGGAACAAAAATAAAGTTAGAAAAAAGAGGAAAAAAAAAGCTCGGCTGCCCCATTAAATCTAAACTGTTACCTGACACTACAACTAACCAGTTTTAAATTGACTTCCAAAAGGGAGGAAAAAAAAAAAAAAGTGTTATATTTTTAAAGAACGCTGACTGTTGTCAAATGGCCAAGCAGAAGCACTTTGTAAGAGCTAAAAGCTGCGTTTGGTCTACCGGGGGAGGACGTGGGAAAAAGCGGTGAGCTTGTTATCGGTCCTTTGATTCTAAAACGAAACACAGAGATGCGATCGGTAACCCTGTAAACATTCACTATATGTAGACTTCAGGTGTATGGATTTAGAAAGTGAAAAATGACTGACAGACGTGACAGATATTAGCCTCCAATTTACAGAAAAGAGCCACGACAATCTGCTGCTTTGATTCCATCCTGCAGAAAATGCCATCGGTATAACAAACACCATTTGTCATTACGATTCATAAGGCTCGGAAGCTTCATTACTGTCAGTAAGACACTTTAGTTTATTTTTTAATGCAGTGTGTTTTTCTATTTTTTTTCTTTAGTTTGATTTCAGCGCTGCTAAAATATGTCTTTATGCGAAAAAGCTGCAGTCTGTTGCAAAAGGGACAAAATATATACAGGCATCGAGTATAGCCCATCCTAAAAAAAGGAAAAAAGGCAAATAGCTTTAATTTACATGAGAAAATGCACAAGCGGGCGATTCGTTTGCAGCAAATGCAGTATATTTTGCTGCAAATTACAGGGAAAAATATCCATCCAACGAATTCCAAAAAAAGAAGTTACATAAAATCTGCACCGCGCAACATTTTATAAGCAGAAATAGTCCATGGAGTATGGGGCATATCGAGAAGAGATACTTATGGCACATATATGACATATAAATATTTGATAGGTGCGTATGCGGTTTCCGTAATCTCCATATAATCTAACGGGGCAGGCATGCTGTTCTTTTTTTTCTCCTCCACAGGCCATATTGGTTTGGGGACTAGAGGTGAAAGGATAATCGTACGACACTTACGGGCATGACCATTATATATTTCATACCATAAGGATTCAGATTGAAAGGGGTAAACTAATTTCATGAAACTTTTCAGAATAAGCCGCCCTGTGTATATAAGGAATAACACTATTTCTGGTCATTGCAGAGAGGAAAATAAGTACATGATACTCTGCCGATTTTGCAAGTTTTCCCACCTACAAAGAATGGAGAGGTCTGTAATTTTTATCGTAGGTGTACTTCACATGTGAAAGACAGATTCCAAAAATAAAAAAAAAGAAAATAACATTGTACGATTTTTACATAATTAAATTGCATGTTATTGCATGAAATAAGTACGGTATTTGATCACCGACCAACCAGCAAGAATTCTGCCTCTCACAGATCCGTATGTTTTTCTGTAAGAAACCTCCTGCTCTGTATTTATTACCTGGATTAATTGCACTTCAATTTGAACTCGTTACCTGTATAAAAGACACCTATCCACACACTCAATCACACTCCAACCTCTCCACCATGGCCAAGACCAAAGAGTTGTCAAAGGACACCAGGGACAAAATTGTAGACCTGCACAAGGCTGGGATGGACAAAATAATAACAGGCAAGCAGCTTGGTGAGAAGGCAACAACGGTTGGACAATTGTTAGAAAACTAGATGGTGGCCCGATTCTAACGCATCGGGTATTCTAGAATCTGTATGTAGTTTATTTACAAAGTTTTCAGAATAATGCAATTTACGCACAGGATTCGGCCGGCCGCGAGCAATTAGCGAAGTGTGGTTCAAATTGCCACATAGTATATTGCTCAGCCACGTAGTATATAGCACAGACACGTAGTATATTGCCCAGCCACGTAATATATTGCTCAGCCACGTAGTATATTGCACAGCCACATAGTATATAGCACAGAGACGTAGTATATAACACTGCCCATGCAGTATATAACCCAGGCCACGTAGTATAGAGCACAGCGATGTAGTATATTGCCCAACCACGTAGTATATAGCACAGCCCACATAGTATACAGCACAGAGATGTAGTATATAGCACAGCCCACGCAGTATCTAACACAGCCCATGTAGTACATAGCATTGTGGGCACCATATCCTTGTTAAAAAAAAGAATTAAAATAAGAAATAGTTATATACTCACCCTCCGTCGGCCCCCCGGATCCAGCCGAGGTGTTTACCGATGCCCCTCGCAACGCTCCAGTACCAACAGTGCATAGTGGTCTCGCGAGATGATGTGACTACTACGTCATCATTTCGCGAGACCGTAATGCATGGAGCGGTCACCGGAGCGTAGCAAGGAGCGGGAAAGGCACCAGAAGGTGAGTATATGATGATTTTTTATTTTTTTTATTATTTTTAACATTAGATCTTTTTACTATTGATGCTGCATACGCAGCATCAATAGTAAAAAGTTGGTCACACAGGGTTAATAGCAGCGTTAACGGAGTGCGTTACACCGCGGCATAACGCGGTCCATTAACGCGGCCATTAACCCTCTGTGAATGCTGACTGGAGGGGATTATGGCGCGGGCACTGACTGCGGGGAGTATGGAGCGGCCATTTTGCCGCCGGACCGTGCCCGTCACTGATTGGTTGTGGCCGTTTTGCCGCGACCAATCAGCGACTTGGGATTTCCGTGACAGACAGAAGGACAGACAGAAAGACAGAAGTGACCCTTAGACAATTATATAGTAGATGGAAGAAACACAAGATGACTGTCAATCATCCTTTGTCTGGGGTGCCATGCAAGATCTCACCTCATGGGGTAAGGATGATTCTGAAAAAGGTCAGGAATTTACCCACATGGGAGGACCTGGTCAATGACCTAAAGAGAGCTGGGGCCACAGTCTCAAACATTACCGTTCATAACACATTACATCGTCACAGATTAAAATCCTGCAGGGCACACAAGGTTCCCGTGCTTACGCCAGCACGTTAAGGCCTATTTGAAGTTTGTCAATGACCATCAGGATGATCCAAAGGAGGCATGGGAGAAGGTCATGTGGTCAGATGAGACCAAAATATAACTTTTTGGTGTCAACTCCACTCCCTGTGTTTGGAGGAAGAAGGACAAGTACAACCCCAAAACACCATCCAAACCATGAAGCATGGTGGGGGAAACATCATACTTTGGGGGTGTTTCCTGCAAAGGGGACAGGATAACTGCTCGGTATTGAAGAAAGGATGAATAGGGTAATATATCGCAAGATTTTGGCCAACAATCTCCTTCCCTCAGAAAAAGCATTGATGATGGTTTGTGGCTCGGTCTTCCAGCAGGTTAATGGCCTGAAACAGCCAGGGCAACTAGGGAGTGGCTCCATAGGTAGCATTTCAAGGTCCAGGAGTGGCCTAGTCAGACTCCAGACCTGAACCCAAAAGAAAATCTTTGGAGGGAGCTGAAGTGCAATGTTGCCCAGCGACAGCCCCGAAACCTGAAAGATCTGGAGAAGATCTGTATGGAGGAGTGGGCCAAAATCCCTGCTGCAGTGTGTGCAAACTTCATCAAGAACTACAGGAAACGTCTGACCAATTGCAAACAAAGGTTTCTGTACCAAATATTAAGTTCTGTTTTTCTATTGCATCAAATAATTATTTCATGCAATAAAATGCAAATTATTCATGTAAAAATCATATGTGATTATCTGGCTTAATTTTAGATTCTGGTCTCTCACAGTTGAAGAGTACCTACTATAAAATTTACAGACCTCACCATTATTTGTAGGAGAGAAAATTTACAAAATTGTCAGTGTATCAAATTCTTATTTTCCTTATATAAACTTGTTTCCTACATTTTAACAGGTTTTTTTTTTTTTTACTCTTAAAGGGAGGGTGCCGTGATTTTAGTTTTTGTATTAATAATTATTGATTATATAATCAATTATTTTTAATACAAAAGTAAATGTAGTACTTTAATATTTTTTTATTTATTCATTTTTACTTTTGCCACTGGAGGCCGCCATTTTCATTAGTGTGGGTGTAAGTGTCAGGACACGACACTTGCACACCTCACTTACGGCAGCCATGGGCATAGGAGCCAACAGTCGGGCTCGGACCGCTTCTCCTGCCTCTCAGCTGTGACTTGGACACGCCCCCTGGGCTGCTACGTCACAGATGTGAGAGATCGCGGCCATTTTGTTTTTTATTTTCCTCTGTCATGGCACACACAGCTCAGTGTGTGCGATCATAGCAGGAGCTGCCAGGGAGAAGCTGCTGCTGGGAAGAGAGGTTCGAGGTGAGTATCTGCAGCCAGGAGCTGTGATTGCAGCCTGTACTTAGTATTACAGTACAGGCTGCAATCACTGCTCACTGCCGTTCAGAGCAGAGCAGGGAGATCGTCACACTGCTCTGCCCTGAACATGACTCAGCACTTCCTGGGAGAGGACTGAAGGTAAGTACAGAGTTTTTATTTTCTTATGCATCTACCACTGCTACCTGTCCCCTATATACCACTGCTACTAGCCCCTATATACCACTGCTACCTGCCCCTATATACCACTGCTACTAGCCCCTATATACCACTGCTACCTGCCACTATATACCACTGCTACCTGCCACTATATACCACTGCTACCTGCCCCTATATACCACTGCTACCAGCCCCTATATACCACTGCTACTAGCCCCTATATACCACTGCTACTAGCCCCTATATACCACTGCTACCTGCCCCTATATACCACTGCTACTAGCCCCTATATACCACTGCTACTAGCCCCTATATACCACTGCTACCTGCCACTATATACCACTACCAGCCACTATATACCACTGCTACCTGCCCCTATATACCACTGCTACCAGCCCCTATATACCACTGCTACTAGCCCCTATATACCACTGCTACCTGCCCCTATATACCACTGCTACCTGCTCCTATATACCACTGCTACCTGCCCCTATATACCACTACCAGCCCCTATATACCACTGCTACCAGCCACTATGTACCACTGCTACCAGCCCCTATATACCACTGCTACTAGCCCCTATATACCACTGCTACCTGCCACTATATACCACTACCAGCCACTATATACCACTGCTACCTGCCCCTATATACCACTGCTACCAGCCCCTATATACCACTGCTACTAGCCCCTATATACCACTGCTACCTGCCCCTATATACCACTGCTACCTGCTCCTATATACCACTGCTACCTGCCCCTATATACCACTACCAGCCCCTATATACCACTGCTACCAGCCACTATGTACCACTGCTACCAGCCCCTATATACCACTGCTACTAGCCCCTATATACCACTGTTACTAGCCCCTATATACCACTGCTACCTGCTCCTATATACCACTGCTACTAGCCCCTATATACCACCGCTACTAGCCCCTATATACCACCGCTACCAGCCCCTATATACCACCGCTACCTGCCCCTATATACCACTACCAGCCACTATATACCACTGCTACCTGCCCCTATATACCACTGCTACCAGCCCCTATATACCACTGCTACTAGCCCCTATATACCACTGCTACCTGCCCCTATATACCACTGCTACTAGCCCCTATATACCACTGCTACTAGCCCCTATATACCACTGCTACCTGGCACTATATACCACTACCAGCCACTATATACCACTGCTACCTGCCCCTATATACCACTGCTACCAGCCCCTATATACCACTGCTACTAGCCCCTATATACCACTGCTACCTGCCCCTATATACCACTGCTACCTGCTCCTATATACCACTGCTACCTGCCCCTATATACCACTACCAGCCCCTATATACCACTGCTACCAGCCACTATGTACCACTGCTACCAGCCCCTATATACCACTGCTACTAGCCCCTATATACCACTGCTACCTGCCCCTATATACCACTGCTACCAGCCCCTATATACCACTGCTACTAGCCCCTATATACCACTGCTACCTGCCCCTATATACCACTGCTACCTGCTCCTATATACCACTGCTACCTGCCCCTATATACCACTACCAGCCCCTATATACCACTGCTACCAGCCACTATGTACCACTGCTACCAGCCCCTATATACCACTGCTACTAGCCCCTATATACCACTGTTACTAGCCCCTATATACCACTGCTACCTGCTCCTATATACCACTGCTACTAGCCCCTATATACCACCGCTACTAGCCCCTATATACCACCGCTACCAGCCCCTATATACCACCGCTACCTGCCCCTATATACCACCGCTACCTGCCCCTATATACCACCGCTACCTGCCCCTATATACCACCGCTACTAGCCCCTATATACCACCGCTACTAGCCCCTATATACCACCGCTACTAGCCCCTATATACCACCGCTACCTGCTCCTATATACCACTGCTACTAGCCCCTATATACCACTGCTACCTGCTCCTATATACCACCGCTACTAGCCCCTATATACCACCGCTACCTGCCCCTATATACCACCGCTACCTGCCCCTGTATACCACCGCTACCTGCCTCTGTATACCACCGCTACCTGCCTCTGTATACCACCGCTACCTGCCTCTGTATACCATCTACCACTGCTGCCTGCCTCTGTATACCATCTACCACTGCTGCCTGTCTCTATATACCATCTACCACTGCTGCCTGCCTCTATATACCATCTACGACTGCTGCCTGCCTCTATATACCACCTACCACTGCTGCCTGCCTCTATATACCATCTACCACTGCTGCCTGCCTCTATATACCATCTACGACTGCTGCCTGCCTCTATATACCATCTACCACTGCTGCCTGCCTCTGTATACCATCTACCACTGCTGCCTGTCTCTATATACCATCTACCACTGCTGCCTGCCTCTATATACCATCTACGACTGCTGCCTGCCTCTATATACCACCTACCACTGCTGCCTGCCTCTATATACCATCTACCACTGCTGCCTGCCTCTATATACCATCTACGACTGCTGCCTGCCTCTATATACCATCTACCACTGCTGCCTGCCTCTATATACCATCTACCACTGCTGCCTGCCTCTATATACCATCTACCACTGCTGCCTGCCTCTATATACCATCTACCACTGCTGCCTGCCTCTATATACCATCTACCACTGCTGCCTGCCTCTATATACCATCTACCACTGCTGCCTGCCTCTATATACCATCTACCACTGCTACCTCTGTCCTGTGTAGCTAATCTAGTCTTGTGTAGCTAATCCTGTCCTGTGTACAGTATCACACAAGATAGGATTAGATACACGGCGCAGCACAGTATCACACAGGACAGGATTAGATACACGGCTCAGCAGTCAGTATCTAATCCTCTCCTATGCACTCCTCTCCCCCCTGCGTGTCTTTGCCCATTGTGGTTTATTATTTTTGTTGTGGAAGAGGAGGGAGTCGAGGATTATGCGTTCGGTATGGTATAAAAAAGATTAATAAAGGACTTTATTCTGGCCGAGTCTTTATTTACAATACATGTGAGATCTATGTGGCGGCATTATGGGTGATCTATATGGCGGTATTATGTGAGAAGCATATGGTGGTATGTGAGAACACTGGCGGTATTATGTGTGATCTATATGGTGGTATGTGAGAACACTGGCGGTATTATGTGTGATCTATATGGCGGTATGTGAGAACACTGGCGGTATGTGTGATCTATATGGCGGTATGTGAGAACACTGGCGGTATTATGTGTGATCTATATGGTGGTATTATGTGAGAACTGTATGACAGTATTGTGTGATCTATTTGATAGTATTGTGTGTGATCTATATGGCGGTATTATGCGAGAACACTATGGCAGTATTATCTTCAGAAAGCGGACCCATTCTATGGTGGTTTTGGCTGAGCACCTGCACGCGGGTCTGGGGTAATAGAGGGGGCAGCATGACCTCCAGTTAGGTGCAGTCAGGGGAGGGCTGGTGAGGAAGCTGAAGAGAGGGGTCTCATTTTTATCGTTACTATATGGCTACATTTCCTTCCCAGCGTCACCCCGGACTGCGCCTGTCGCCTCGCTTTCACACATCGCCAGGACAGGATGGGGAAGACAGGATCTGAGGAGGGGAATGGGGTCTGCATGCAAAGTCTGGATCAGACCAGGCCATCAATCCGCAGAAATGTTTCCTGGATTTCTGTGGAGCAGACGGTCCATCCATGTGTATAAAAGACAGCGCTCTATGTACAATCCCTGGCTGCTCCGTGCACCAAACAGGGGGCCCCTATAGACCAGCACACTGCTCTCCTGAAATACTCTGTGCTGCTGTCACCCTGCTCCCTCCACCACATATCTCCCAGAATCCTTGCTGCCTGCCATCCTTGGTGACTGTCTACTTGTCAGTATAAGGCTGCCTTCACACTATCATTATTTGGTCAGTATTTTACCTCAGTATTTGTAGCCAAAACCAGGAGTGAGTGATAAATGCAGAAGTGGTGACGTGTTTCTATTATACTTTTCCTCTATTTGTTCCTCTCCTGGTTTTGGCTTACAAATACTGAGGTAAAATACTGACCAAATACTGATAGTGTGACGGCAGCCATACTCTGCAGTCACCAACAAAATGGCTGCTCACTGGGTTCCTGAATATCATCCTCTCTAATCCCTTAGCAAACACCCATAAGGGGAGGAGAGGAGACATCACACACGTCAGCAGACTCCGCCCATAATTACAGCAGTGCAGTAATGTGAGTTAGTTGTACACTAGGTTTTTCTGAAATTTCAGCAGCTGCTCCCCCTAGTGTTGAAAAGTGGAAATATTTTTTAAGAAAATGTAATCATTAATTCTTTACATTTTTACAATTTCTGAAAAAAAAAATTTTTTTGATGGCACCTTCCCTTTAACCCCTTCATGACCGGGGGATTTTTCGTTTTTCCGTGTTCGTTTTTCGCTCCCCTCCTTCCCAGAGCCATAACTTTTTTATTTTTCCGTCAATTTGGCCATGTGAGGGCTTATTTTTTGCGGGACGAGTTGTACTTTTGAACGACATCATTGGTTTTAGCATGTCGTGTACTAGAAAACGGGAAAAAAATTCCAAGTGCGGTGAAATTGCAAAAAAAGTGCAATCCCACATTGGTTTTTTGTTTGGCTTTTTTGCTAGGTTCACTAAATGCTAAAAATGACCTGCCATTATGATTCTCCAGGTCATTACGAGTTCATAGACACCAAACATGACTAGGTTATTTTTTATCTAAGTGGTGAAAAAAAATTCCAAACTTTGCTAAAAAAAAAAAAAAAAAAATTGCGCCATTTTCCGATACTCGTAGCGTCTCCATTTTTCATCATCTGGGGTCGGTTGAGGGCTTATTTTTTGCGTGCCGAGATGACGTTTTTAATGATAGCATTTCGGTGCAGATACGTTCTTTTGATCGCCCGTTATTGCATTTTAATGCAATGTCGCGGCGACCAAAAAAACGTAATTCTGGCGTTTCGAGTTTTTTTCCCGCTACGCTGTTTAGTGATCAGGTTAATACTTTTTTTTATTTGATAGATCGGGCGATTCTGAGCGCGGCGATACCAAATATGCGTAGATTTGATATTTTTTTATTGATTTATTTTGATTGGGGCGAAAGGGGGGTGATTTAAACTTTTATGTTTTTTTTATTTTTTTTTCACATTTTTTTAAACTTTTTTTTTTTTAACTTTTGCCATGCTTCAATAGCCTCCATGAGAGGCTAGAAGCAGGCACAACCCGATCGGCTCTGCTACATAGCAGCGATCTGCTGATCGCTGCTATGTAGCAGAATTGCACGTGTGCTGTGAGCGCCGACCACAGGGTGGCGCTCACAGCGACGGGCAATCAGTAACCATAGAAGTCTCAAGGACCTCTATGGTTACAATATACAAGCATCGCCGACCCCCGATCATGTGACGGGGGTCGGCGATGACGTCATTTCCGGCCGCCCGGCCGGAAGCGGTAGTTAAATGCCGCTGTCTGCGTTTGACAGCGGCATTTAACTAGTTAATAGGTGCGGGCAGATCGCGATTCTGCCCGCGCCTATTACGGGCACATGTCAGCTGTTCAAAACAGCTGACATGTCCCGGCTTTGGTGCGGGCTCACCGCGGAGCCCTGCATCAAAGCAGGGGAGCCGGCATCGGACGGTATAGTACGTCCGATGCCGGTAAGGGGTTAAGGCCCTATCTCTTAATATGCAATTGACTCTGAGCTGGTAGGAGGAGAGTAGCTGCTGTGATCTTGCACAAACATATCACAGCACATAAGGATGAATTCCTGCTCTTCATTTTTTTAACAGCATGGAGGAAATTACACAGCAGTCCTAAGCACAGTAGTCCTGAATCAGCGATACGGCTAGGTAAAAGGCAATTAGTTCTTACAATGATTAGCTGCAAAGCTCCTCTGACTCACACTTACTCTCAATACTATCCAAGCGCTGCGTGCAGAATTTAGCGTGTACCCTTCCTTGATGCAGCATCACCCTTGACTCCTGTTTGTAAGTGCTGACAAGGGGAACCTATCACAAGCAAAGGCAGGGGAAACAGGCTGAGGATTCACAGACTCTGTGATAGATAAGGGATATAAAACTGCTGCCCACCGACAAAATTTAGAGCATAGAAACTAAAATGTGCTCCCTCTGCAACGCCAGAGTCATTAGAAAAAATGTAGGGGAAGCAATCATAGAATAGAAAAAGAATCAATATGGTTTCCATCCATCAAATGATGCAGTAACTAAATGTCTCTAAATTATTCTTCAATAACTGACTATTGTTGTGTATTGAAGGGTAGTTTTAATTAATTTTAGAATGGGGGTCATAGCCCCGATTGGACATAATATCTGTGGTGGGCCAACCCCTTTAAGATTTTTTTTTTTTTGCATAGCAATAAAGCATTGTTTCCACAAAGAGTAAGAGAACAGAGCGTTGAAGAAAAATGGCAGACTGTGCCAACTAAAACCATCAGCACACAAGTAGTTAGTGGAAAATTATCTAAACTGTTTTGACCAAAACGAGAACTAGTTCTTAACAATATACTTACATATTTCCTTACTGACATTTTGGAAAATCTGAATAAAAAATCAGGGTCTTTATTTTTTTTTTTTGCTTTAAAGTATTATAAAACATTCACCATACCCCGTAGCTGTGATCTACACTATAACCCTGGTGCCAGAGGGAGTGAATGTGCCAGTACAGTAAAGCAGTTCAAGCTGAATTAGCCTCAGACACCTTCTTCGTCTATATCATAATGCTTGCAAATATGTGAGCTAAGAGTTGCCTTGGGACACATCGCTAACAGATGCAGACTTCATAGCGAAGAGTTTTGATCATCGTGTCTGGGTGAGGCGATCCTACAATCTTTACAGCTCACTTCATTTTGTTGGGTTTGTAGCTCAAGGGCAATTGAATTCTTTCATGAGTAATTTTAATGTTTACATGTTCCTCAGAGTTGGCTTGAATACGGAGTTTTCATAGGCCAAATTTGTTTTACGAGCATGTTAATGCACGGATGGTTCCCATTGTAAACCTGAAAGCATAAATTCTACCAATGGTTACATTTTTTTTTTTTTTTTTTAAATAAACAGAACACAAGAGTGACTGGGAATACAGTCAATGCCTCTCGTCTCCTGCAGTCATTACTGGCTCCCCATTAAATTTTTGCTTTATTTACAAGTTTTTCCCCTTTCCTCCCAGACCCTACTGCCCGTTTATGTGTATGACTCACTAAAGTCTCCACTTGAGACCGTCTATATTGTACTGCATTATTCATAATATGCATTATTTTATAAAGTCAATCTCTTTTTAAACATGGTGGAAAAATACAAGTGGAATACAAAAGTAATCAAAAACAAGAAAAATAAAAATACCGGTAAAATAAATTTTAAAAAAAAATGCAGATACCAAATAAAAAAGGTAAATAAAGTAATAAAGTAAAGGAAAAAAAGGGGATACGCAAAAAGGTTCTGCAGTTCACCCACACTATAAGAAGTTCTCACAAATAATGAAGAAAACTAATGCCAACGTTCCTAGTGAATAAAACGGTCTTCTGGCGGCATGATTTCAGCCAAGTATATTATTATTCTCTGCAATGCTCCGGGATTTAAGAGAAACTATACTTTGAAGAAACCTTGCCTTGAAGATCTCTTTCCTGCACTGCAAGAGGTGATTGACAGTTCTCTCACATACGTGCACAGACCTGTCAATCACATGGTGAAGCACTGGGAAGAGCCGGCAGGGGACCAGAGCCCAAAATAAGACTAGTCCGACTCCACCCAGATCTCAAGTTTTCTCATGAACATCCCCTTTCCCATAATGATTCCTATGAGATAGAGCAGAGAGCAACACATTGTAACAGTCTTCCAGACTGGAAGCATGGGCAAAATGCGGAGAAATCACAGCTGATTGTTGGGAGTTCCAGAAGGAAATCACATTGCACATGTATTTAGAAAAGTGTTTGTTATTATGATAAAACCCATTTGAAAGGAATAGATCATCAGAAAATCATCCATTCATTTAATCAGAGTGTACAAAAGTTATTGTGAAAGGAGGCGGAGAAGGGTCAAAAGTGACATTTCCTACTGTGACTGGTGGAAGGTAAAAACTCTTCCAAAAGGGACGGAAGCATAAGTCTAAAATTGCCCCAGTAACCAGTGTGAAAATATTTGCAGTGGATTGCCGGTGGCATTTTTCTTTGAATCAATTTACTTTTGTACCTTTAATATGTTGTATATATTGTGCCCCCTATAATGTCCTTGGGGGGAGGGGCATTTAAACATTGAAACTATTTAATTTTAATCTTAGTTCCCCTGTAACTGGAATATTGTCCCTAGTTACAGGGACAATGATAGCAAAGCTGATTGAATTTCTTATGACCAAGCAATTCCTGCTTCCTCCCTATACATAGTGATTACATGATGGCTGTGTATGGAGGAGGAGGCACCATCAGCGCTGAGTATACAGTATAGTATATGGTGATAGAGAAGGTAAAGAGATACGTTGTCTCTGTCTTTTCTACAGGAACTCTGTCTCTGGCAGCTGGATCCCGGCGTCTGCATGTAACTACTCTACTATGCAGCGACGTTTTAGACCATCACTACAGAGTAGGGGACCATCCGGACTTTTAAATGGGTGGTGCGTAAGCAGTTAATAAAAAAAACAATCACAAATAAATCATTTGGTTTGGTTTCTGACATCTTAAACCTCATTTTCTGTGCATCCAGGTAACGTTTTCTTTGATACCAATTTGGAGTACAAAAGACATTCTGATGTATTTTGCATTACGGCTGATTGTTGAGGGTACCAGCAGAAAGATACCCAGCACATAGTGCAATTAATAAACGCAAATTAATGATTAGTTGGAGTAGTCCAAGTGCTAATTTATTCCAAATTAGCACTTGGACTAACATTACAAAAAGAAAAAAGATAGCGATGATATAACATAATGAATACAAACAAAAACAAAAGAACAACAAAAAAAAAAACTCTATTCAATAAAGAGAAAGGTATTTTCGAATTGAAATGACGGCGTTCATCCACTAGAGCATGTCTTCCTTTCATTAACAACCTCCTTGACTACATCATTATCATATTAGTGATGTTGCCGAGAGAAAGCGAAGAGTAAGCATCTGCTGCACGATGAGCACAGCAAAATTAATTTCGGGAAGAAATAAAAATTCATATAATTAATATTTTAATTGCCTGCATTTGATTTGCGCTTGTAGGAGTGGTTCTATAACTTCTCGAAATGAAGATATTTCAGGGCATACCAAGTCTCAAGACATTAGCTTGTATGTAATAATTCATCATTAACATTAAAATTACTACTGACAGGAGCAGCAGTTTAGTCTCAATTTCCAGGGATAAATGAGAAATGAAACAGTCTTCGAGGAAAGCGATTCACAACTTCTATGTGAGGTTTAGGAACACTTTATATTTGCAGGTCATGGATAGCCATCGCATATAGCGGAGACTCTACAGCTCGGAGATGGTCGAAGTTTAGAAAATATGGCGCCATTCTCTGCGTATGTGACACAAGGACGGTGCAGGTTACGATGCAGAGCCGGGAGGTCCGCACTGCCTTTTGATGCTGGAGTACTGGTAACAAAAGTCCCCTTTTTGGTTCGAGCAGTTGCACTAAAAATATACAACGTTGCACAGGCTTTTCTCATGAAACCGGTCCTTTTTTCCTTACTGGAGCCGATTTTGGGAACTAAAGGGAGGTCTGTGCTTTCATGTGTTGCTCATAAAAATTCATTGTATGCTAGCAAGGGTGTGATCTGATCCTCCTACTCTAAAGGCCCACATAATGCTTTGGTCGGAAGTCGTCTAGGCATTCTCTGCCATACACAGGTGCGCTCATTCTAGGTGATTTTTATGATAAAGCTGCTGCCAGACATTATTGGCGGTGGATTACTTTGGGAGAAAACAAAAGGATTATCAGTTCAAAATCAGACAGGACGGCACTTCAGCCCCTCCGACAACCAACTGTCTGATGATCCCATCCATATTAGAGTGTTGGCCGAATCCATCATTATGGCCGGTGTGGCTGACCTTACTTTAATAACATGTGGGGCTTAGGACTACTCCATTTACAGTGCAGAATGAGGCTTTCTATGATTCATTCCCCATAAACATTACATGCCTGAATGATGGATCGGTCGATCACTCAGTCGGGAG